>NW_027309800.1:1476303-2214455 GCF_047496795.1 Chiloscyllium punctatum | reverse complement strand
TCTCGCCCCCTGCTTCAGCCCCTCTGTTTCAGCCACTCTGTTTCAGCCCCTCGGTTTCTCGCCCTCTGTTTCAGCCCCTCTGTTTCACGCCCTCTGTTTCAGCCCCTCTGTTTCAGCCCTTCTGTTTCAGCCCCTCTGTTTCTCGCCCTCTGTTTCAGCCCCTCTGTTTCTCGCCCTCTGTTTCAGTCCCTCTGTTTCAGCCCCTCTGTTTCTCGCCCTTTGTTTCAGCCCCTCTGTTTCTCGCCCTCTGTTTCAGCCCCTCTGTTTTTCGCCTTCTGTTTCAGCCCCTCTGTTTCAGCCCCTCGGTTTCTCGCCCTCTGTTTCAGCCCCTCTGTTTCTCGCCCTCTGTTTCAGCCCCTCGGTTTCTCGCCCTCTGTTTCAGCCCCTCTGTTTCAGCCCCTCTGTTTCAGCCCCTCTGTTTCAGCCCCTCTGTTTCTCGCCCTCTGTTTCTCGTCCCCTGTTTCAGCCCCTTTGTTTCAGCCCCTCTGTTTCAGCCCCTCTGTTTCTCGCCCTCTGTTTCAGCCCCTCTGTTTCTCGCCCCCTGTTTCAGCCCCTCTGTTTGAGCCCCTCTGTTTCTCGCCCTCTGTTTCAGCCCCTCTGTTTCTCGCCCTCTGTTTCTCGCCTTCTGTTTCAGCCCCTCTGTTTCAGCCCCTCGGTTTCTCGCCCTCTGTTTCAGCCCCTCTGTTTCTCGCCCTCTGTTTCAGCCCCTCGGTTTCTCGCCCTCTGTTTCAGCCCCTCTGTTTCAGCCCCTCTGTTTCAGCCCCTCTGTTTCTCGCCCTCTGTTTCAGCCCCTCTGTTTCTCGCCCTCTGTTTCAGCCCCTCTGTTTCAGACCCTCTGTTTCAGCCCCTCTGTTCAGCCCCTCGGTTTCTCGCCCTCTGTTTCAGCCCCTCTGTTTCTCGCCCCCTGTTTCAGCCCCTCTGTTTCTCGCCCTCTGTTTCTCGCCCTCTGTTTCAGCCCCTCTGTTTCAGCCCCTCTGTTCCAGCCCCTCTGTTTCAGCCCCTCTGTTTCAGCCCCTCTGTTTCTAGCCCTCTGTTTCAGCCCCTCTGTTTCAGCCCCTCTGTTTCAGCCCCTCGGTTTCTCGCACTCTTTTTCATCTCCTCTGTTTCAGCCCCTTTGTTTCAGCCCCTCTGTTTCAGCCCCTCTGTTTCTCGCCCTCTGTTTCAGCCCCTCTGTTTCTGGCCCTCTGTTTCAGCCCCTCTGTTTCAGCCCCTCTGTTTCAGCCCCTCTGTTCAGCCCCTCGGTTTCTCGCCCTCTGTTTCAGCCCCCACGGTTTCTCGCCCTCTGTTTCAGCCCCTCTGTTTCAGCCCCTCTGTTTCTCGCCCTCTGTTTCAGACCCTCTGTTTCTCGCCCTCTGTTTCAGCCCCTCTGTTTCTCGCCCTCTGTTTCAGCCCCTCTGTTTCTCGCCCTCTGTTTCAGGCCCTCTGTTTCAGCCCCTCTGTTTCAGCCCCTCTGTTTCTCGCCCCCTGCTTCAGCCCCTCTGATTCAGCCCCTCTGTTTCTCGCCCCCTGTTTCAGCCCCTCTGTTTCAGCCCCTCTGTTTCTCGCCCTCTGTTTCAACCCCTCGGTTTCTCGCCCTCTGTTTTAGCCCCTCTGTTTCAGCCCCTCTGCTTCAGCCCCTCTGTTTCAGCCCCTCTGTTTCTCACCCTCTGTTTCAGCCCCTTGGTTTCTCGCCCTCTTTTTCAGCCCCTCTGTTTCAGACCCTCTGTTTCTCGCCCCCTGCTTCAGCCCCTCTGATTCAGCCCCTCTGTTTCTCGCCCCCTGTTTCAGCCCCTCTGTTTCAGCCCCTCTGTTTCTCGCCCTCTGCTTCAACCCCTCGGTTTCTCGCCCACTGTTTTAGCCCCTCTGTTTCAGCCCCTCTGCTTCAGCCCCTCTGTTTCAGCCCCTCTGTTTCTCACCCTCTGTTTCAGCCCCTTGGATTCTCGCCCTCTTTTTCAGCCCCTCTGTTTCAGCCCCTCTGTTTCTCGCCCCCTGTTTCAGCCCCTATGTTTCAGCCCCTCTGTTTCAGCCCCTCTGTTTCAGCCCTTCTGTTTCTCGCCCTCTGTTTAAGCCCCTCTGTTTCAGCCCCTCTGTTTCAGCCCCTCTGTTTCAGCCCCTCTGTTTCAGCCCCTCTGTTTCAGCCCCTCTGTTTCTAGCCCTCTGTTTCAGCCGCTCTGTTTCAGCCCCTCTGTTTCAGCCCCTCTGTTTCTCGCCTTCCGTTTCTCGCCCCCTGTTTCAGCCCCACTTTTTCAGCACCTCTGTTTCTCGCCCTCTGTTTCAGCCCCTCTGTTTCTCGCCCTCTGTTTCAGCCCCTCTGTTTCAGCCCCTCTGTTTCAGCCCCTCTGTTCAGCCCCTCGGTTTCTCGCCCTCTGTTTCAGCCCCTCGGTTTCAGCCCCTCTGTTTCTCGCCCTCTGTTTCAGCCCCTCTGTTTCTCGCCCTCTGTTTCAGCCCCACTGTTTCAGCCCCTCTGTTTCAGCCCCTCTGTTTCAGCCCCTCTGTTCAGCCCCTCGGTTTCTCGCCCTCTGTTTCAGCCCCTCGGTTTCAGCCCCTCTGTTTCTCACCCTCTGTTTCAGCCCCTCTGTTTCAGCCCCTCTGTTTCAGCCCCTCTGTTTCTCGCCCTCTGTTTCAGCCCCTCGGTTTCTCGCCCTCTGTTTTAGCCCCTCTGTTTCAGCCCCTCTGTTTCAGCCCTTCTGTTTCAGCCCCTCTGTTTCTCGCCCTCTGTTTCAGCCCCTCTGTTTTAGCCCCTCTGTTTCAGCCCCTCTTTTTCTCGCACTCTCTTTCAGCCACTCTGTTTCAGCCCCTCTGATTCAGCCCCTCTGTTTCAGCCCCTCTTTTTCTCGCCCTCTGTTTCAGCCCCACTCTTTCAGCCCCTCTGTTTCAGCCCCTCTTTTTCTCGCCCTCTCTTTCAGCCCCTCTGTTTCAGCCCCTCTGTTTCAGCCCCTCTGTTTCTTGCCCTCTGTTTCAGCCCCTCTGTTTCAGCCCCTCTCTTTCTCGCCCTCTGTTTCAGCCCCTCTGTTTCAGCCCCTCTGTTTCAGCCCCTCTGTTTCTAGCCCTCTGTTTCAGCCCCTCTGTTTCAGCCCCTCTGTTTCAGCCCCTCTGTTTCTCGCCCTCTGTTTCTCGCCCCCTGTTTCAGCCCCTCTGTTTCAGCCCCTCTGTTTCAGCCCCTCTGTTTCAGCCCCTCTGTTTCTCGCCCTCTGTTTCAGCCCCTCTGTTTCAGCCCCTCTGTTTCAGCCCCTCTGTTTCTAGCCCTCTGTTTCAGCCCCTCTGTTTCAGCCTCTCTGTTTCAGCCCCTCTGTTTCTCGCCCTCTGTTTCTCGCCCCCTATTTCAGCCCCTTTGTTTCAGCCCCTCTGTTTCAGCCCCTCTGTTTCTCGCCCTCTGTTTCAGCCCCTCTGTTTCTCGCCCCCTGTTTCAGCCCCTCTGTTTCGGCCCCTCTGTTTCTCGCCCTCTGTTTCAGCCCCTCTGTATCTCGCCCTCTGTTTCTCGCACTCTGTTTCAGCCCCTCTGTTTCAGCCCCTCTGTTTCAGCCACTCTGTTTCAGCCCCTTGGTTTCTCGCCCTCTGTTTCAGCCCCTCTGTTTCACGCCCTCTGTTTCAGCCCCTCTGTTTCAGCCCTTCTGTTTCAGCCCCTCTGTTTCTCGCCCTCTGTTTCAGCCCCTCTGTTTCTCGCCCTCTGTTTCAGTCCCTCTATTTCAGCCCCTCTGTTTCTCGCCCTTTGTTTCAGCCCCTCTGTTTCTCGCCCTCTGTTTCAGCCCCTCTGTTTTTCGCCTTCTGTTTCAGCCCCTCTGTTTCAGCCCCTCGGTTTCTCGCCCTCTGTTTCAGCCCCTCTGTTTCTCGCCCTCTGTTTCAGCCCCTCGGTTTCTCGCCCTCTGTTTCAGCCCCTCTGTTTCAGCCCCTCTGTTTCAGCCCCTCTGTTTCAGCCCCTCTGTTTCTCGCCCTCTGTTTCTCGCCCCCTGTTTCAGCCCCTTTGTTTCAGCCCCTCTGTTTCAGCCCCTCTGTTTCTCGCCCTCTGTTTCAGCCCCTCTTTTTCTCGCCCCCTGTTTCAGCCCCTCTGTTTCAGCCCCTCTGTTTCTCGCCCTCTGTTTCTCGCCTTCTGTTTCAGCCCCTCTGTTTCAGCCCCTCGGTTTCTCGCCCTCTGTTTCAGCCCCTCTGTTTCTCGCCCTCTGTTTCAGCCCCTCGGTTTCTCGCCCTCTGTTTCAGCCCCTCTGTTTCAGCCCCTCTGTTTCAGCCCCTCTGTTTCTCGCCCTCTGTTTCAGCCCCTCTGTTTCTCGCCCTCTGTTTCAGCCCCTCTGTTTCAGCCCCTCTGTTTCAGCCCCTCTGTTCAGCCCCTCTGTTTCTCGCCCTCTGTTTCAGCCCCTCTGTTTCTCGCGCCCTGTTTCAGACCCTCTGTTTCAGCCCCTCTGTTTCTCGCCCTCTGTTTCAGCCCCTCTGTTTCTCGCCCTCTGTTTCTCGCCCTCTGTTTCAGCCCCTCTGTTTCAGCCCCTCTGTTCCAGCCCCTCTGTTTCAGCCCCTCTGTTTCAGCCCCTCTGTTTCTAGCCCTCTGTTTCAGCCCCTCTGTTTCAGCCCCTCTGTTTCAGCCCCTCTGTTTCTCGACCTCTGTTTCTCGCCTCCTGGTTCAGCACCACTGTTTCAGCCCCTCGGTTTCTCGCACTCTTTTTCATCTCCTCTGTTTCAGCCCCTTTGTTTCAGCCCCTCTGTTTCAGCCCCTCTGTTTCTCGCCCTCTGTTTCAGCCCCTCTGTTTCTCGCCCTCTGTTTCAGCCCCTCTGTTTCAGCCCCTCTGTTTCAGCCCCTCTGTTCAGCCCCTCGGTTTCTCGCCCTCTGTTTCAGCCCCCACGGTTTCTCGCCCTCTGTTTCAGCCCCTCTGTTTCAGCCCCTCTGTTTCTCGCCCTCTGTTTCAGCCCCTCTGTTTCTCGCCCTCTGTTTCAGCCCCTCTGTTTCTCACCCTCTGTTTCAGCCCCTCTGTTTCAGCCCCTCTGTTTCAGCCCCTCTGTTTCTCGCCCTCTGTTTCAGCCCCTCTGTTTCTCGCCCTCTGTTTCAGCCCCTCTGTTTCTCGCCCTCTGTTTCAGGCCCTCTGTTTCAGCCCCTCTGTTTCAGCCCCTCTGTTTCTCGCCCCCTGCTTCAGCCCCTCTGATTCAGCCCCTCTGTTTCTCGCCCCCTGTTTCAGCCCCTCTGTTTCAGCCCCTCTGTTTCTCGCCCTCTGTTTCAACCCCTCGGTTTCTCGCCCTCTGTTTTAGCCCCTCTGTTTCAGCCCCTCTGCTTCAGCCCCTCTGTTTCAGCCCCTCTGTTTCTCACCCTCTGTTTCAGCCCCTTGGTTTCTCGCCCTCTTTTTCAGCCCCTCTGTTTCAGCCGCTCTGTTTCTCGCCCCCTGCTTCAGCCCGTCTGATTCAGCCCCTCTGTTTCTCGCCCCCTGTTTCAGCCCCTCTGTTTCAGCCCCTCTGTTTCTCGCCCTCTGCTTCAACCCCTCGGTTTCTCGCCCTCTGTTTTAGCCCCTCTGTTTCAGCCCCTCTGCTTCAGCCCCTCTGTTTCAGCCCCTCTGTTTCTCACCCTCTGTTTCAGCACCTTGGTTTCTCGCCATCTTTTTCAGCCCCTCTGTTTCAGCCCCTCTGTTTCTCGCCCCCTGTTTCAGCCCCTATGTTTCAGCCCCTCTGTTTCAGCACCTCTGTTTCAGCCCTTCTGTTTCTCGCCCTCTGTTTAAGCCCCTCTGTTTCAGCCCCTCTGTTTCTCGCCCCCTGTTTCAGCCCCTCTGTTTCAGATCTTCTGTTTCAGCCCCTCTGTTTCTCGCCCTCTGTTTCAGCCCCTCTGTTTCTCGCCCCCTGTTTCAGCCCCTCTGTTTCAGCCCCTCTGTTTCTCGCCCTCTGTTTAAGCCCCTCTGTTTCAGCCCCTCTGTTTCTCGCCCCCTGTTTCAGCCCCTCTGTTTCAGATCTTCTGTTTCAGCCCCTCTGTTTCTCGCCCTCTGTTTCAGCCCCTCTGTTTCTCGCCCCCTGTTTCAGCCCCTCTGTTTCAGCCCCTCTGTTTCTCGCCCTCTGTTTCAGCCCCTCTGTTTCTCGCCCTCTGTTTCTCGCCCTCTGTTTCAGCCCCTCTGTTTCAGCCCCTCTGTTTCAGCCCCTCTGTTTCAGCCCCTCGGTTTCTCGCCCTCTGTTTCAGCCCCTCTGTTTCTCGCCCTCTGTTTCAGCCCCTCTGTTTCAGCCCCTCTGTTTCAGCCCCTCTGTTTCAGCCCCTCTGTTTCAGCCCCTCTGTTTCTCGCCCTCTGTTTCAGCCTCCCTGTTTCTCGCCCGCTGTTTCTCGCCCCCTGTTTCTCGCCCCCTGTTTCAGCCCCTCTGTTTCAGCCCCTCTGTTTCTCGCCCCCTGTTTCAGTCCCTCTGTTTCAGCCCCTCTGTTTCTCGCCCTCTGTTTCAGCCCCTCTGTTTCTCGCCCCTTGTTTCTGCCCCTCTGTTTCAGCCCCTCTGTTTCTCGCCCCTTGTTTCAGCCCCTCTGTTTCTCGCCCTCTGTTTCTCGCCCTCTGTTTCAGCCGCTCTGTTTCAGCCCCTCTGTTCCAGCCCCTCTGTTTCAGCCCCTCTGTTTCAGACCTTCTGCTTCTCGCCCTCTGTTTAAGCCTCTCTGTTTCAGCCCCTCTGTTTCTCGCCCACTGTTTCAGCCCCTCTGTTTCAGCCCTTCTGTTTCAGCCCCTCTGTTTCTCGCCCTCTGTTTCAGCCCCTCTGTTTCTCGCCCCCTGTTTCAGCCCCTCTGTTTCAGCCCCTCTGTTTCTCGCCCTCTGTTTCAGCCCCTCTGTTTCTCGCCCTCTGTTTCTCGCCCTCTGTTTCAGCCCCTCTGTTTCAGCCCCTCTGTTTCAGCCCCTCTGTTTCAGCACCTCTGTTTCAGCCCCTCTGTTTCAGCCCCTCGGTTTCTCGCACTTTGTTTCAGCCCCTCTGTTTCTCGCCCTCTGTTTCAGCCCCTCTGTTTCTCGCCCTCTGTTTCAGCCCCTCTGTTTCAGCCCCTCTGTTTCAGCTCCTCTGTTTCTCGCCCTCTGTTTCAGCCCCTCTGTTTCTCGCCCACTGTTTCAGCCCCTCTGTTTCAGCCCCTCTGTTTCTCGCCCTCTGTTTCTGCCCCTCTGTTTCTCGCCCTCTGTTTCTCACCCTCTGTTTCAGCCCCTCTGTTTCAGCCCCTCTGTTTCAGCCCCTCTGTTTCAGCCCCTCGGTTTCTCGCCCTCTGTTTCAGCCCCTCTGTTTCTCGCCCTCTTTTTCAGCCCTTCTGTTTCAGCCCATCTGTTTCAGCCCCTCTGTTTCTCGCCCTCTGTTTCTCGCCCTCTGTTTCTCGCCTTCTGTTTCAGCCCCTCTGTTTCAGCACCTCTGTTTCAGCCCCTCTGTTTCAGCCCCTCGATTTCTCGCCCTCTGTTTCAGCCCCTCTGTTTCTCGCCCTCTGTTTCAGCCCCTCTGTTTCTCGCCCTCTGTTTCAGCCCCTCTGTTTCTCGCCCTCTGTTTCAGCCCCTCTGTTTCAGCCCCTCTGTTTTAGCCCCTCTGTTTCTCGCCCCCTGCTTCAGCCCCTCTGATTCAGCCCCTCTGTTTCTCGCCCCCTGTTTCAGCCCCTCTGTTTCAGCCCCTCTGTTTCTCGCCCTCTGTTTCAACCCCTCGGTTTCTCGCCCTCTGTTTTAGCCCCTCTGTTTCAGCCCCTCTGCTTCAGCCCCTCTGTTTCAGCCCCTCTGTTTCTCACCCTCTGTTTCAGCCCCTTGGTTTCTCGCCCTCTTTTTCAGCCCCTCTGTTTCAGCCCCTCTGTTTCTCGCCCCCTGCTTCAGCCCCTCTGATTCAGCCCCTCTGTTTCTCGGCCCCTGTTTCAGCCCCTCTGTTTCAGCCCCTCTGTTTCTCGCCCTCTGCTTCAACCCCTCGGTTTCTCGCCCTCTGTTTTAGCCCCTCTGTTTCAGCCCCTCTGCTTCAGCCCCTCTGTTTCAGCCCCTCTGCTTCTCACCCTCTGTTTCAGCCCCTTGGTTTCTCGCCCTCTTTTTCAGCCCCTCTGTTTCAGCCCCTCTGTTTCTCGCCCCCTGTTTCAGCCCCTCTGTTTCAGCCCCTCTGTTTCAGCCCTTCTGTTTCTCGCTCTCTGTTTAAGCCCCTCTGTTTCAGCCCCTCTGTTTCTCGCCCCCTGTTTCAGCCCCTCTGTTTCAGATCTTCTGTTTCAGCCCCTCTGTTTCTCGCCCTCTGTTTCAGCCCCTCTGTTTCTCGCCCCCTGTTTCAGCCCCTCTGTTTCAGCCCCTCTGTTTCTCGCCCTCTGTTTCAGCCCCTCTGTTTCTCGCCCTCTGTTTCTCGCCCTCTGTTTCAGCCCCTCTGTTTCAGCCCCTCTGTTTCAGCCCCTCTGTTTCAGCCCCTCTGTTTCTCGCCCTCTGTTTAAGCCCCTCTGTTTCAGCCCCTCTGTTTCAGCCCCTCTGTTTCAGCCCCTCGGTTTCTCGCCCTCTGTTTCAGCCCCTCTGTTTCTCGCCCTCTGTTTCAGCCCTTCTGTTTCAGCCCCTCTGTTTCAGCCCCTCTGTTTCTCGCCCTCTGTTTCTCGCCCTCTGTTTCTCGCCTTCTGTTTCAGCCCCTCTGTTTCAGCACCTCTGTTTCAGCCCCTCTGTTTCAGCCCCTCGGTTTCTCGCCCTTTGTTTCAGCCCCTCTGTTTCTCGCCCTCTGTTTCAGCCCCTCTGTTTCTCGCCCTCTGTTTCAGCCCCTCTGTTTCAGCCCCTCTGTTTCAGCCCCTCTGTTTCAGCCCCTCTGTTTCTCGCCCTCTGTTTCAGCCCCCCTGTTTCTCGCCCGCTGTTTCTCGCCCCCTGTTTCTCGCCCCCTGTTTCAGCCCCTCTGTTTCAGCCCCTCTGTTTCTCGCCCCCTGTTTCAGCCCCTCTGGTTCAGCCCCTCTGTTTCTCGCCCCTTGTTTCAGCCCCTCTGTTTCAGCCCCTCTGTTTCTCGCCCCTTGTTTCAGCCCCTCTGTTTCTCGCCCTCTGTTTCTCGCCCTCTGTTTCAGCCCCTCTGTTTCAGCCCGTCTGTTCCAGCCCCTCTGTTTCAGCCCCTCTGTTTCAGCCCTTCTGTTTCTCGCCCTCTGTTTAAGCCCCTCTGTTTCAGCCCCTCTGTTTCTCGCCCCCTGTTTCAGCCCCTCTGTTTCAGCCCTTCTGTTTCAGCCCCTCTGTTTCTCGCCCTCTGTTTCAGCCCCTCTGTTTCTCGCCCCCTGTTTCAGCCCCTCTGTTTCAGCCCCTCTGTTTCTCGCCCTCTGTTTCAGCCCCTCTGTTTCTCGCCCTCTGTTTCTCGCCCTCTGTTTCAGCCCCTCTGTTTCAGCCCCTCTGTTTCAGCCCCTCTGTTTCAGCCCCTCTGTTTCTCGCCCTCTGTTTCAGCCCCTCTGTTTCAGCCCCTCTGTTTCAGCCCCTCTGTTTCAGCCCCTCGGTTTCTTGCCCTCTGTTTCAGCCCCTCTGTTTCTCGCCCTCTGTTTCAGCCCTTCTGTTTCAGCCCCTCTGTTTCAGCCCCTCTGTTTCTCGCCCTCTGTTTCTCGCCCTCTGTTTCTCGCCTTCTGTTTCAGCCCCTCTGTTTCAGCACCTCTGTTTCAGCCCCTCTGTTTCAGCCCCTCGGTTTCTCGCCCTTTGTTTCAGCCCCTCTGTTTCTCGCCCTCTGTTTCAGCCCTTCTGTTTCTCGCCCTCTGTTTCAGCCCCTCTGTTTCAGCCCCTCTGTTTCAGCCCCTCTGTTTCAGACCCTCTGTTTCTCGCCCTCTGTTTCAGCCCCCCTGTTTCTCGCCCGCTGTTTCTCACCCCCTGTTTCTCGCCCCCTGTTTCAGCCCCTCTGTTTCAGCCCCTCTGTTTCTCGCCCCCTGTTTCAGCCCCTCTGTTTCAGCCCCTCTGTTTCTCGCCCCTTGTTTCAGCCCCTCTGTTTCAGCCCCTCTGATTCTCGCCCTCTGTTTCAGCCCCTCTGTTTCAGCCCCTCTGTTCCAGCCCCTCTGTTTCAGCCCCTCTGTTTCAGCCCCTCTGTTTCTAGCCCTCTGTTTCAGCCCCTCTGTTTCAGACCCTCTGTTTCAGCCCCTCTGTTCCAGCACCTCTGTTTCAGCCCCTCTGTTTCAGCCCCTCTGTTTCTAGCTCTCTGTTTCAGCCCCTCTGTTTCAGCCCCTCTGTTTCTCGCCCCCTGTTTCAGCCCCTCTGTTTCAGCACCTCTGTTTCAGCCCCTCTGTTTCAGCCCCTCTGTTTCTCGCCCTCTGTTTCAGCCCCTCTGTTTCTCGCCCCCTGTTTCAGCCCCTCTGTTTCAGCCCCTCTGTTTCTCGCCCTCTGTTTCAGCCCATCTGTTTCTCGCCCTCTGTTTCAGCCCCTCTGTTTCTCGCCCCCTGTTTCAGCCCCTCTGTTTCAGCCCCTCTGTTTCTCGCCCTCTGTTTCAGCCCCTCTGTTTCTCGCTCTGTTTCTCGCCCTCTGTTTCAGCCCCTCTGTTTCAGCCCCTCTGTTTCAGCCACTCTGTTTCAGCCCCTCTGTTTCTCGCCCTCTGTTTCAGCCCATCTGTTTCTCGCCCTCTGTTTCAGCCCCTGTTTCTCGCCCTCTGTTTCTCGCCCTCTGTTTCTCGCCTTCTGTTTCAGCCCCACTGTTTCAGCACCTCTGTTTCAGCCCCTCTGTTTCAGCCCCCCGGTTTCTCGTCCTCTGTTTCAGCTCCTCTGTTTCTCGCCCTCTGTTTCAGCCCCTCTGTTTCTCGCCCTCTGTTTCAGCCCCTCTGTTTCTCGCCCACTGTTTCAGCCCCTCTGTCTCAGCCCCTCTGTTTCAGCCACTCTGTTTCTCGCCCTCTGTTTCAGCCCCCCTGTTTCTCGCCCCCTGTTTCTCGCCCCCTGTTTCTCGCCCCCTGTTTCAGCCCCTCTGTTTCAGCCCCTCTGTTTCTCGCCCCCTGTTTCAGCCCCTCTGTTTCAGCCCCTCTGTTTCTCGCCCCTTGTTTCAGCCCCTCTTTTTCAGCCCCTCTGTTTCTCGCCCCTTGTTTCAGCCCCTCTGTTTCTCGCCCTCTGTTTCAGCCCCTCTGTTTCTCGCCCTCTGTTTCAGCCCCTCCTTTCCAGCCCCTCTGTTTCAGCCCCTCTGTTTCAGCCCCTCTGTTTCTAGCCCTCTGTTTCAGCCGCTCTGTTTCAGCCCCTCTGTTTCAGCCCCTCTGTTTCTCGTCTTCCGTTTCTCGCCCCCTGTTTCAGCCCCACTTTTTCAGCCCCTCGGTTTCTCGCCTTCTGTTTCAGCCCCTCTGTTTCAGCCCCTTTGTTTCAGCCCCTCTGTTTCAGCCCCTCTGTTTCTCGCCCTCTGTTTCAGCCCCTCTGTTTCTCGCCCTCTGTTTCAGGCCCTCTGTTTCAGCCCCTCTGTTTCAGCCCCTCTGTTCAGCCCCTCGGTTTCTCGCCCTCTGTTTCAGCCCCTCGGTTTCTCGCCCTCTGTTTCAGCCCCTCTGTTTCAGCCCCTCTGTTTCTCGCCCTCTGTTTCAGCCCCTCTGTTTCTCGCCCTCTGTTTCAGCCCCTCTGTTTCTCACCCTCTGTTTCAGCCCCTCTGTTTCAGCCCCTCTGTTTCAGCCCCTCTGTTTCTCGCCCTCTGTTTCAGCCCCTCGGTTTCTCGCCCTCTGTTTCAGCCCCTCTGTTTTAGCCCCTCTGTTTCAGCCCCACTTTTTCTCGCCCTCTCTTTCAGCCACTCTGTTTTAGCCCCTCTGTTTCAGCCCCTCTGTTTCAGCCCCTCTTTTTCTCGCCCTCTGTTTCAGCCCCACTGTTTCAGCCCCTCTGTTTCTCGCCCTCTGTTTCAACCCCCCTGTTTCAGCCCCTCTTTTTCTTGCCCTCTGTTTCAGCCCCTCTGTTTCAGCCCCTCTGTTTCTCGCCCTCTGTTTCAGCCCCTCGGTTTCTCGCCCTCTGTTTCAGCGCCTCTGTTTCATCCCCTCTGTTTCAGCCCCTCTGTTTCAGCCCCTCTGTCTTTCGCCCTCTGTTTCAGCCCCTCTGTTTCTCGCCCCCTGTTTCAGCCCTTCTGATTCAGCCCCTCTGTTTCTCGCCCCCTGTATCAGCCCCTCTGTTTTAGCCCCTCTGTTTCAGCCCCTCTGTTTCAGCCCCTCTGTTTCAGCCCCTCTGTTTCTCGCCCTTTGTTTCAACCCCTCGGTTTCTCGCCCTCTGTTTCTCGCCCTCTGTTTCAGCCCCTCTGTTTCAGCCCCTCTGTTTCTCGCCCTCTGTTTCTCGCCCTCTGTTTCTCGCCTTCTGTTTCAGCCCCTCTGTTTCAGCACCTCTGTTTCAGCCCCTCTGTTTCAGCCCCTCGGTTTCTCGCCCTCTGTTTCAGCCCCTCTGTTTCTCGCCCTCTATTTCAGCCCCTCTGTTTCTCGCCCTCTGTTTCAGCCCCTCTGTTTCTCGCCCTCTGTTTCAGCCCCTCTGTTTCAGCCCCTCTGTTTCAGCCCCTCTGTTTCTCGCCCTCTGTTTCAGCCCCCCTGTTTCTCGCCCCCTGTTTCTCGCCCCCTGTTTCTCGCCCCCTGTTTCAACCCCTCTGTTTCAGCCCCTCTGTTTCTCGCCCCCTGTTTCAGCCCCTCTGTTTCAGCCCCTCTGTTTAAGCCCCTCTGTTTCAGCCCCTCTGTTTCAGCCCCTCTGTTTCTCGCCCCTTGTTTCAGCCCCTCTGTTTCTCGCCCTCTGTTTCTCGCCCTCTGTTTCAGCCCCTCTGTTTCAGCCCCTCTGTTTCAGCCCCTCTGTTTCTCGCCCTCTGTTTCAGCCCCTCTGTTTCAGCCCCTCGGTTTCTTGCCCTCTGTTTCAGCGCCTCTGTTTCAGCCCCTCGGTTTCAGCCCCTCGGTTTATCGCCCTCTGTTTCAGCCCCACTGTTTCAGCCCCTCTGTTTCAGCCCCTCTGTTTCAGCCCCTCTGTTTCAGCCCCTCTGTCTCTCGCTCTCTGTTTCAGCCCCTATGTTTCTCGCCCCCTGTTTCAGCCCCTCTGGTTCAGCCCCTCTGTTTCTCGCCCCTTGTTTCAGCCCCTCTGTTTCAGCCCCTCTGTTTCTCGCCCCTTGTTTCAGCCCCTCTGTTTCTCGCCCTCTGTTTCTCGCCCTCTGTTTCAGCCCCTCTGTTTCAGCCCCTCTGTTCCAGCCCCTCTGTTTCAGCCCCTCTGTTTCAGCCCTTCTGTTTCTCGCCCTCTGTTTAAGCCCCTCTGTTTCAGCCCCTCTGTTTCTCGCCCCCTGTTTCAGCCCCTCTGTTTCAGCCCTTCTGTTTCAGCCCCTCTGTTTCTCGCCCTCTGTTTCAGCCCCTCTGTTTCTCGTCCCCTGTTTCAGCCCCTCTGTTTCAGCCCCTCTGTTTCTCGCCCTCTGTTTCAGCCCCTCTGTTTCTCGCCCTCTGTTTCTCGCCCTCTGTTTCAGCCCCTCTGTTTCAGCCCCTCTGTTTCAGCCCCTCTGTTTCAGCCGCTCTGTTTCTCGCCCTCTGTTTCAGCCCCTCTGTTTCAGCCCCTCTGTTTCAGCCCCTCTGTTTCAGCCCCTCGGTTTCTCGCCCTCTGTTTCAGCCCCTCTGTTTCTCGCCCTCTGTTTCAGCCATTCTGTTTCAGCCCCTCTGTTTCAGCCCCTCTGTTTCTCGCCCTCTGTTTCTCGCCCTCTGTTTCTCGCCTTCTGTTTCAGCCCCTCTGTTTCAGCACCTCTGTTTCAGCCCCTCTGTTTCAGCCCCTCGGTTTCTCGCCCTTTGTTTCAGCCCCTCTGTTTCTCGCCCTCTGTTTCAGCCCCTCTGTTTCTCGCCCTCTGTTTCAGCCCCTCTGTTTCAGCCCCTCTGTTTCAGCCCCTCTGTTTCAGACCCTCTGTTTCTCGCCCTCTGTTTCAGCCCCCCTGTTTCTCGCCCGCTGTTTCTCACCCCCTGTTTCTCGCCCCCTGTTTCAGCCCCTCTGTTTCAGCCCCTCTGTTTCTCGCCCCCTGTTTCAGCCCCTCTGTTTCAGCCCCTCTGTTTCTCGCCCCTTGTTTCAGCCCCTCTGTTTCAGCCCCTCTGTTTCTCGCCCCTTGTTTCAGCCCCTCTGTTTCTTGCCCTCTGTTTCTCGCCCTCTGTTTCAGCCCCTCTGTTTCAGCCCCTCTGTTCCAGCCCCTCTGTTTCAGCCCCTCTGTTTCAGCCCCTCTGTTTCTAGCCCTCTGTTTCAGCCCCTCTGTTTCAGACCCTCTGTTTCAGCCCCTCTGTTCCAGCACCTTTGTTTCAGCCCCTCTGTTTCAGCCCCTCTGTTTCAAGCTCTCTGTTTCAGCCCCTCTGTTTCAGCCCCTCTGTTTCTCGCCCCCTGTTTCAGCCCCTCTGTTTCAGCACCTCTGTTTCAGCCCCTCTGTTTCAGCCCCTCTGTTTCTCGCCCTCTGTTTCAGCCCCTCTGTTTCTCGCCCCCTGTTTCAGCCCCTCTGTTTCAGCCCCTCTGTTTCTCGCCCTCTGTTTCAGCCCATCTGTTTCTCGCCCTCTGTTTCAGCCCCTCTGTTTCTCGCCCCCTGTTTCAGCCCCTCTGTTTCAGCCCCTCTGTTTCTCGCCCTCTGTTTCATCCCCTCTGTTTCTCGCTCTCTGTTTCTCGCCCTCTGTTTCAGCCCCTCTGTTTCAGCCCCTCTGTTTCAGCCACTCTGTTTCAGCCCCTCTGTTTCTCGCCCTCTGTTTCAGCCCATCTGTTTCTCGCCCTCTGTTTCAGCCCCTGTTTCTCGCCCTCTGTTTCTCGCCCTCTGTTTCTCGCCTTCTGTTTCAGCCCCTCTGTTTCAGCACCTCTGTTTCAGCCCCTCTGTTTCAGCCCCTCGGTTTCTCGTCATCTGTTTCAGCTCCTCTGTTTCTCGCCCTCTGTTTCAGCCCCTCTGTTTCTCGCCCTCTGTTTCAGCCCCTCTGTTTCTCGCCCACTGTTTCAGCCCCTCTGTCTCAGCCCCTCTGTTTCAGCCACTCTGTTTCTCGCCCTCTGTTTCAGCCCCCCTGTTTCTCGCCCCCTGTTTCTCGCCCCCTGTTTCTCGCCCCCTGTTTCAGCCCCTCTGTTTCAGCCCCTCTGTTTCTCGCCCCCTGTTTCAGCCCCTCTGTTTCAGCCCCTCTGTTTCTCGCCCCTTGTTTCAGCCCCACTTTTTCAGCCCCTCTGTTTCTCGCCCCTTGTTTCAGCCCCTCTGTTTCTCGCCCTCTGTTTCAGCCCCTCTGTTTCTCGCCCTCTGTTTCAGCCCCTCCTTTCCAGCCCCTCTGTTTCAGCCCCTCTGTTTCAGCCCCTCTGTTTCTAGCCCTCTGTTTCAGCCGCTCTGTTTCAGCCCCTCTGTTTCAGCCCCTCTGTTTCTCGTCTTCCGTTTCTCGCCCCTTGTTTCAGCCCCACTTTTTCAGCCCCTCGGTTTCTCGCCTTCTGTTTCAGCCCCTCTGTTTCAGCCCCTTTGTTTCAGCCCCTCTGTTTCAGCCCCTCTGTTTCTCGCCCTCTGTTTCAGCCCCTCGGTTTCTCGCCCTCTGTTTCAGCCCCTCTGTTTCAGCCCCTCTGTTTCTCGCCCTCTGTTTCAGCCCCTCTGTTTCTCGCCCTCTGTTTCAGCCCCTCTGTTTCTCACCCTCTGTTTCAGCCCCTCTGTTTCAGCCCCTCTGTTTCAGCCCCTCTGTTTCTCGCCCTCTGTTTCAGCCCCTCGGTTTCTCGCCCTCTGTTTTAGCCCCTCTGTTTCAGCCCCTCTGTTTCAGCCCCTCTGTTTCAGCCCCTCTGTGTCTCGCCCTCTGTTTCAGCCCCTCTGTTTTAGCCCCTCTGTTTCAGCCCCTCTTTTTCTCGCCCTCTCTTTCAGCCACTCTGTTTCAGCCCCTCTGTTTCAGCCCCTCTGTTTCAGCCCCTCTTTTTCTCGCCCTCTGTTTCAGCCCTTCTGATTCAGCCCCTCTGTTTCTCGCCCCCTGTATCAGCCCCTCTGTTTTAGCCCCTCTGTTTCAGCCCCTCTGTTTCAGCCCCTCTGTTTCAGCCCCTCTGTTTCTCGCCCTTTGTTTCAACGACTCGGTTTCTCGCCCTCTGTTTCTCGCCCTCTGTTTCAGCCCCTCTGTTTCAGCCCCTCTGTTTCTCGCCCTCTGTTTCTCGCCCTCTGTTTCTCGCCTTCTGTTTCAGCCCCTCTGTTTCAGCACCTCTGTTTCAGCCCCTCTGTTTCAGCCCCTCGGTTTCTCGCCCTCTGTTTCAGCCCCTCTGTTTCTCGCCCTCTATTTCAGCCCCTCTGTTTCTCGCCCTCTGTTTCAGCCCCTCTGTTTCTCGCCCTCTGTTTCAGCCCCTCTGTTTCAGCCCCTCTGTTTCAGCCCCTCTGTTTCTCGCCCTCTGTTTCAGCCCCCCTGTTTCTCGCCCCCTGTTTCTCGCCCCCTGTTTCTCGCCCCCTGTTTCAACCCCTCTGTTTCAGCCCCTCTGTTTCTCGCCCCCTGTTTCAGCCCCTCTGTTTCAGCCCCTCTGTTTCTCGCCCCTTGTTTCAGCCCCTCTGTTTCAGCCCCTCTGTTTCTCGCCCCTTGTTTCAGCCCCTCTGTTTCTCGCCCTCTGTTTCTCGCCCTCTGTTTCAGCCCCTCTGTTTCAGCGCCTCTGTTTCAGCCCCTCGGTTTCAGCCCCTCGGTTTCTCGCCCTCTGTTTCAGCCCCACTGTTTCAGCCCCTCTGTTTCAGCCCCTCTGTTTCAGCCCCTCTGTTTCAGCCCCTCTGTCTCTCGCTCTCTGTTTCAGCCCCTCTGTTTCTCGCCCCCTGTTTCAGCCCCTCTGATTCAGCCCCTCTGTTTCTCGCCCCCTGTTTCAGCCCCTCTGTTTCAGCCCCTCTGTTTCTCGCCCTCTGTTTCAGCACCTCTGTTTCTCGCCCTCTGTTTCAGCCCCTCTGTTTCAGCCCCTCTGTTTCAGCCCCTCGGTTTCTCGCCCTCTGTTTCTGCCCCTCTGTTTCTCGCCCTCTGTTTCAGCCCCTCAGTTTCAGCCCCTCTGTTTCAGCCCCTCGGTTTCTCGCCCTCTCTTTCAGCCCCACTGTTTCAGCCGCTGTGTTTCTCGCCCTCTGTTTCTCGCCCCCTGTTTCAGCCCCACTGTTTCAGCACCTCGGTTTCTCGCCCTCTGTTTCAGCCCCTCTGTTTCAGCCCCTCTGTTTCTCGCCCTCTGTTTCAGCCCCTCTGTTTCTCGCACTCTGTTTCAGCCCCTCTGTTTCTCACCCTCTGTTTCAGCCCCTCTGTTTCAGCCCCTCTGTTTCTCTTCCTCTGTTTCAGCCCCTCGGTTTGTCGCCCTCTGTTTCAACCCCTCTGTTTCAGCCCGTCCGTTTCTCGCCCTCTGTTTCAGCCCCTCTGTTTCAGCCCCTCTGTTTCAGCCCCTCTGTTTCAGCCCCTCTTTTTCTCGCCCTCTGTTTCAGCCCCTCTGTTTCAGCCTCTCTGTTCCTCGCCCTCTGTTTCAGCCCCTCGGTTTCTCGCCCTCTGTTTCAGCGCCTCTGTTTCAGCCCCTCTGTTTCAGCCCCTCTGTTTCAGCCCCTCTGTCTCGCGCCCTCTGTTTCAGCCCCTCTGTTTCTCACCCCCTGTTTCAGCCCCTCTGATTCAGCCCCTCCGTTTCTCGCCCCCTGTTTCAGCCCCTCTGTTTCAGCCCCTCTGTTTCTCGCCCTCTGTTTCAACCCCTCGGTTTCTCTCCCTCTGTTTTAGACCCTCTGTTTCAGCCCCTCTGTTTCAGCCCCTCTGTTTCTCACCCTCTGTTTCAGCCCCTTGGTTTCTCGCCCTCTGTTTCAGCCCCACTGTTTCAGCCCTGCTGTTTCTCGCCCTCTGTTTCAGCCCCTCTCTTTCAGCCCCTCTGTTTCAGCTCCTCTGTTTCAGCCCCTCTGTTTCTCGCCCCCTGTTTCTCGCCCTCTGTTTCAGCCCCTCTGTTTCAGCCCCTCTGTTTCAGCCCCTCTGTTTCTCGCCCTCTGTTTCAGCCCCTCTGTTTCTCGCCCCCTGTTTCAGCCCCTCTGTTTCAGCCCCTCGGTTTCTCGCCCTCTGTTTCAGCCCCACTGTTTCAGCCCTGCTGTTTCTCGCCCTCTGTTTCAGCCCCTCTCTTTCCGCCCCTCTGTTTCAGCCCCTCTGTTTCAGCCCCTCTGTTTCTCGCCCCCTGTTTCAGCCCCTCTGTTTCAGCCCCTCTGTTTCAGCCCCTCTGTTTCAGCCCCTCTGTTTCTCGCCCTCTGTTTCAGCCCCTCTGTTTCTCGCCCCCTGTTTCAGCCCCTCTGTTTCTCGCCCTCTGTTTCAGCCCCTCGGTTTCTCGCCCTCTGTTTCAGCCCCTCTGTTTCAGCCCCTCTGTTTCAGCCCCTCTGTTTCAGCCCCTCTGTTTCTCGCCCTCTGTTTCAGCCCCTCTGTTTCTCGCCCTCTGTTTCAGCCCCTCTGTTTCAGCCCTTCTGTTTCAGCCCCTCTGTTTCAGCCCCTCTGTTTCTCGCCCTCGGTTTCTCGCCCTCTGTTTCTCGCCTTCTGTTTCAGCCGCTCTGTTTCAGCACCTCTGTTTCAGCCCCTCTGTTTCAGCCCGTCGGTTTCTCGCCCTCTGTTTCAGCCCCTCTGTTTCAGCCCCTCTGTTTCAGCCCCTCGGTTTCTCGCCCTCTGTTTCAGCCCCTCTGTTTCTCGCCCTCTATTTCAGCCCCTCTGTTTCTCGCCCTCTGTTTCAGCCCCTCTGTTTCTCGCCCTCTGTTTCAGCCCCTCTGTTTCAGCCCCTCTGTTTCAGCCCCTCTGTTTCTCGCCCTCTGTTTCAGCCCCCCTGTTTCTCGCCCCCTGTTTCTCGCCCCCTGTTTCTCGCCCCCTGTTTCAACACCTCTGTTTCAGCCCCTCTGTTTCTCGCCCCCTGTTTCAGCCCCTCTGTTTCAGCCCCTCTGTTTCTCGCCCCTTGTTTCAGCCCCTCTGTTTCAGCCCCTCTGTTTCTCGCCCCTTGTTTCAGCCCCTCTGTTTCTCGCCCTCTGTTTCTCGCCCTCTGTTTCAGCCCCTCTGTTTCAGCCCCTCTGTTTCAGCCCCTCTGTTTCAGCCCCTCTGTTTCTCGCCCTCTGTTTCAGCCCCTCTGTTTCAGCCCCTCGGTTTCTTGCCCTCTGTTTCAGCGCCTCTGTTTCAGCCCCTCGGTTTCAGCCCCTCGGTTTCTCGCCCTCTGTTTCAGCCCCACTGTTTCAGCCCCTCTGTTTCAGCCCCTCTGTTTCAGCCCCTCTGTTTCAGCCCCTCTGTCTCTCGCTCTCTGTTTCAGCCCCTATGTTTCTCGCCCCCTGTTTCAGCCCCTCTGGTTCAGCCCCTCTGTTTCTCGCCCCTTGTTTCAGCCCCTCTGTTTCAGCCCCTCTGTTTCTCGCCCCTTGTTTCAGCCCCTCTGTTTCTCGCCCTCTGTTTCTCGCCCTCTGTTTCAGCCCCTCTGTTTCAGCCCCTCTGTTTCAGCCCCTCTGTTTCAGCCCCTCTGTTTCAGCCCTTCTGTTTCTCGCCCTCTGTTTAAGCCCCTCTGTTTCAGCCCCTCTGTTTCTCGCCCCCTGTTTCAGCCCCTCTGTTTCAGCCCTACTGTTTCAGCCCCTCTGTTTCTCGCCCTCTGTTTCAGCCCCTCTGTTTCTCGTCCCCTGTTTCAGCCCCTCTGTTTCAGCCCCTCTGTTTCTCGCCCTCTGTTTCAGCCCCTCTGTTTCTCGCCCTCTGTTTCTCGCCCTCTGTTTCAGCCCCTCTGTTTCAGCCCCTCTGTTTCAGCCCCTCTGTTTCAGCCCCTCTGTTTCTCGCCCTCTGTTTCAGCCCCTCTGTTTCAGCCCCTCTGTTTCAGCCCCTCTGTTTCAGCCCCTCGGTTTCTCGCCCTCTGTTTCAGCCCCTCTGTTTCTCGCCCTCTGTTTCAGCCCTTCTGTTTCAGCCCCTCTGTTTCAGCCCCTCTGTTTCTCGCCCTCTGTTTCTCGCCCTCTGTTTCTCGCCTTCTGTTTCAGCCCCTCTGTTTCAGCACCTCTGTTTCAGCCCCTCTGTTTCAGCCCCTCGGTTTCTCGCCCTTTGTTTCAGCCCCTCTGTTTCTCGCCCTCTGTTTCAGCCCCTCTGTTTCTCGCCCTCTGTTTCAGCCCCTCTGTTTCAGCCCCTCTGTTTCAGCCCCTCTGTTTCAGACCCTCTGTTTCTCGCCCTCTGTTTCAGCCCCCCTGTTTCTCGCCCGCTGTTTCTCACCCCCTGTTTCTCGCCCCCTGTTTCAGCCCCTCTGTTTCAGCCCCTCTGTTTCTCGCCCCCTGTTTCAGCCCCTCTGTTTCAGCCCCTCTGTTTCTCGCCCCTTGTTTCAGCCCCTCTGTTTCAGCCCCTCTGTTTCTCGCCCCTTGTTTCAGCCCCTCTGTTTCTTGCCCTCTGTTTCTCGCCCTCTGTTTCAGCCCGTCTGTTTCAGCCCCTCTGTTCCAGCCCCTCTGTTTCAGCCCCTCTGTTTCAGCCCCTCTGTTTCTAGCCCTCTGTTTCAGCCCCTCTGTTTCAGACCCTCTGTTTCAGCCCCTCTGTTCCAGCACCTTTGTTTCAGCCCCTCTGTTTCAGCCCCTCTGTTTCTAGCTCTCTGTTTCAGCCCCTCTGTTTCAGCCCCTCTGTTTCTCGCCCCCTGTTTCAGCCCCTCTGTTTCAGCACCTCTGTTTCAGCCCCTCTGTTTCAGCCCCTCTGTTTCTCGCCCTCTGTTTCAGCCCCTCTGTTTCTCGCCCCCTGTTTCAGCCCCTCTGTTTCAGCCCCTCTGTTTCTCGCCCTCTGTTTCAGCCCATCTGTTTCTCGCCCTCTGTTTCAGCCCCTCTGTTTCTCGCCCCCTGTTTCAGCCCCTCTGTTTCAGCCCCTCTGTTTCTCGCCCTCTGTTTCAGCCCCTCTGTTTCTCGCTCTCTGTTTCTCGCCCTCTGTTTCAGCCCCTCTGTTTCAGCCCCTCTGTTTCAGCCACTCTGTTTCAGCCCCTCTGTTTCTCGCCCTCTGTTTCAGCCCATCTGTTTCTCGCCCTCTGTTTCAGCCCCTGTTTCTCGCCCTCTGTTTCTCGCCCTCTGTTTCTCGCCTTCTGTTTCAGCCCCTCTGTTTCAGCACCTCTGTTTCAGCCCCTCTGTTTCAGCCACTCGGTTTCTCGTCCTCTGTTTCAGCTCCTCTGTTTCTCGCCCTCTGTTTCAGCCCCTCTGTTTCTCGCCCTCTGTTTCAGCCCCTCTGTTTCTCGCCCACTGTTTCAGCCCCTCTGTCTCAGCCCCTCTGTTTCAGCCACTCTGTTTCTCGCCCTCTGTTTCAGCCCCCCTGTTTCTCGCCCCCTGTTTCTCGCCCCCTGTTTCTCGCCCCCTGTTTCAGCCCCTCTGTTTCAGCCCCTCTGTTTCTCGCCCCCTGTTTCAGCCCCTCTGTTTCAGCCCCTCTGTTTCTCGCCCCTTGTTTCAGCCCCACTTTTTCAGCCCCTCTGTTTCTCGCACCTTGTTTCAGCCCCTCTGTTTCTCGCCCTCTGTTTCAGCCCCTCTGTTTCTCGCCCTCTGTTTCAGCCCCTCCTTTCCAGCCCCTCTGTTTCAGCCCCTCTGTTTCAGCCCCTCTGTTTCTAGCCCTCTGTTTCAGCCGCTCTGTTTCAGCCCCTCTGTTTCAGCCCCTCTGTTTCTCGTCTTCCGTTTCTCGCCCCTTGTTTCAGCCCCACTTTTTCAGCCCCTCGGTTTCTCGCCTTCTGTTTCAGCCCCTCTGTTTCAGCCCCTTTGTTTCAGCCCCTCTGTTTCAGCCCCTCTGTTTCTCGCCCTCTGTTTCAGCCCCTCTGTTTCTCGCCCTCTGTTTCAGGCCCTCTGTTTCAGCCCCTCTGTTTCAGCCCCTCTGTTCAGCCCCTCGGTTTCTCGCCCTCTGTTTCAGCCCCTCGGTTTCTCGCCCTCTGTTTCAGCCCCTCTGTTTCAGCCCCTCTGTTTCTCGCCCTCTGTTTCAGCCCCTCTGTTTCTCGCCCTCTGTTTCAGCCCCTCTGTTTCTCACCCTCTGTTTCAGCCCCTCTGTTTCAGCCCCTCTGTTTCAGCCCCTCTGTTTCTCGCCCTCTGTTTCAGCCCCTCGGTTTCTCGCCCTCTGTTTTAGCCCCTCTGTTTCAGCCCCTCTGTTTCAGCCCCTCTGTGTCTCGCCCTCTGTTTCAGTCCCTCTGTTTTAGCCCCTCTGTTTCAGCCCCTCTTTTTCTCGCCCTCTCTTTCAGCCACTCTGTTTCAGCCCCTCTGTTTCAGCCCCTCTGTTTCAGCCCCTCTTTTTCTCGCCCTCTGTTTCAGCCACACTGTATCAGCCCCTCTGTTTCTCGCCCTCTGTTTCAACCCCCCTGTTTCAGCCCCTCTTTTTCTTGCCCTCTGTTTCAGCCCCTCTGTTTCAGCCCCTCTGTTTCAGCCCCTCTGTTTCTCGCCCTCTGTTTCAGCCCCTCGGTTTCTCGCCCTCTGTTTCAGCGCCTCTGTTTCATCCCCTCTGTTTCAGCCCCTCTGTTTCAGCCCCTCTGTCTCTCGCCCTCTGTTTCAGCCCCTCTGTTTCTCGCCCCCTGTTTCAGCCCTTCTGATTCAGCCCCTCTGTTTCTCGCCCCCTGTATCAGCCCCTGTGTTTTAGCCCCTCTGTTTCAGCCCCTCTGTTTCAGCCCCTCTGTTTCAGCCCCTCTGTTTCTCGCCCTTTGTTTCAACCCCTCGGTTTCTCGCCCTCTGTTTCTCGCCCTCTGTTTCAGCCCCTCTGTTTCAGCCCCTCTGTTTCTCGCCCTCTGTTTCTCGCCCTCTGTTTCTCGCCTTCTGTTTCAGCCCCTCTGTTTCAGCACCTCTGTTTCAGCCCCTCTGTTTCAGCCCCTCGGTTTCTCGCCCTCTGTTTCAGCCCCTCTGTTTCTCGCCCTCTATTTCAGCCCCTCTGTTTCTCGCCCTCTGTTTCAGCCCCTCTGTTTCTCGCCCTCTGTTTCAGCCCCTCTGTTTCAGCCCCTCTGTTTCAGCCCCTCTGTTTCTCGCCCTCTGTTTCAGCCCCCCTGTTTCTCGCCCCCTGTTTCTCGCCCCCTGTTTCTCGCCCCCTGTTTCAACCCCTCTGTTTCAGCCCCTCTGTTTCTCGCCCCCTGTTTCAGCCCCTCTGTTTCAGCCCCTCTGTTTCTCGCCCCTTGTTTCAGCCCCTCTGTTTCAGCCCCTCTGTTTCTCGCCCCTTGTTTCAGCCCCTCTGTTTCTCGCCCTCTGTTTCTCGCCCTCTGTTTCAGCCCCTCTGTTTCAGCGCCTCTGTTTCAGCCCCTCGGTTTCAGCCCCTCGGTTTCTCGCCCTCTGTTTCAGCCCCACTGTTTCAGCCCCTCTGTTTCAGCCCCTCTGTTTCAGCCCCTCTGTCTCTCGCTCTCTGTTTCAGCCCCTCTGTTTCTCGCCCCCTGTTTCAGCCCCTCTGATTCAGCCCCTCTGTTTCTCGCCCCCTGTTTCAGCCCCTCTGTTTCAGCCCCTCTGTTTCTCGCCCTCTGTTTCAGCACCTCTGTTTCTCGCACTCTGTTTCTCGCCCTCTGTTTCTCGCCCTCTGTTTCAGCCCCTCTGTTTCAGCCCCTCTGTTTCAGCCCCTCTGTTTCTCGCCCTCTGTTTCAGCCCCTCTGTTTCTCGCCCTCTGTTTCAGCCCCTCAGTTTCAGCCCTCTGTTTCAGCCCCTCGGTTTCTCGCCCTCTCTTTTAACCCCGACTGTTTCAGCCGCTGTGTTTCTCGCCCTCTGTTTCTCGCCCCCTGTTTCAGCCCCACTGTTTCAGCACCTCGGTTTCTCGCCCTCTGTTTCAGCCCCTCTGTTTCAGCCCCTCTGTTTCTCGCCCTCTGTTTCAGCCCCTCTGTTTCTCGCACTCTGTTTCAGCCCCTCTGTTTCTCACCCTCTGTTTCAGCCCCTCTGTTTCAGCCCCTCTGTTTCTCTTCCTCTGTTTCAGCCCCTCGGTTTGTCGCCCTCTGTTTCAACCCCTCTGTTTCAGCCCGTCCGTTTCTCGCCCTCTGTTTCAGCCCCTCTGTTTCAGCCCCTCTGTTTCAGCCCCTCTGTTTCAGCCCCTCTTTTTCTCGCCCTCTGTTTCAGCCCCTCTGTTTCAGCCTCTCTGTTCCTCGCCCTCTGTTTCAGCCCCTCGGTTTCTCGCCCTCTGTTTCAGCGCCTCTGTTTCAGCCCCTCTGTTTCAGCCCCTCTGTTTCAGCCCCTCTGTCTCGCGCCCTCTGTTTCAGCCCCTCTGTTTCTCACCCCCTGTTTCAGCCCCTCTGATTCAGCCCCTCCGTTTCTCGCCCCCTGTTTCAGCCCCTCTGTTTCAGCCCCTCTGTTTCTCGCCCTCTGTTTCAACCCCTCGGTTTCTCTCCCTCTGTTTTAGACCCTCTGTTTCAGCCCCTCTGTTTCAGCCCCTCTGTTTCTCACCCTCTGTTTCAGCCCCTTGGTTTCTCGCCCTCTGTTTCAGCCCCACTGTTTCAACCCCTTCTGTTTCTCGCCCTCTGTTTCAGCCCCTCTCTTTCAGCCCCTCTGTTTCAGCCCCTCTGTTTCAGCCCCTCTGTTTCTCGCACCCTGTTTCTCGCCCTCTGTTTCAGCCACTCTGTTTCAGCCCCTCTGTTTCAGCCCCTCTGTTTCTCGCCCTCTGTTTCAGCCCCTCTGTTTCTCGCCCCCTGTTTCAGCCCCTCTGTTTCAGCCCCTCGGTTTCTCGCCCTCTGTTTCAGCCCCACTGTTTCAGCCCTGCTGTTTCTCGCCCTCTGTTTCAGCCCCTCTCTTTCCGCCCCTCTGTTTCAGCCCCTCTGTTTCAGCCCCTCTGTTTCTCGCCCCCTGTTTCAGCCCCTCTGTTTCAGCCCCTCTGTTTCAGCCCCTCTGTTTCAGCCCCTCTGTTTCTCGCCCTCTGTTTCAGCCCCTCTGTTTCTCGCCCCCTGTTTCAGCCCCTCTGTTTCTCGCCCTCTGTTTCAGCCCCTCGGTTTCTCGGCCTCTGTTTCAGCCCCTCTGTTTCAGCCCCTCTGTTTCAGCCCCTCTGTTTCAGCCCCTCTGTTTCTCGCCCTCTGTTTCAGCCCCTCTGTTTCTCGCCCTCTGTTTCAGCCCCTCTGTTTCAGCCCTTCTGTTTCAGCCCCTCTGTTTCAGCCCCTCTGTTTCTCGCCCTCGGTTTCTCGCCCTCTGTTTCTCGCCTTCTGTTTCAGCCGCTCTGTTTCAGCACCTCTGTTTCAGCCCCTCTGTTTCAGCCCGTCGGTTTCTCGCCCTCTGTTTCAGCCCCTCTGTTTCTCGCCCTCTGTTTCAGCCGCTCTGTTTCAGCCCCTCGGTTTCTCGCCCTCTGTTTCAGCCCCTCTGTTTCAGCCCCTCTGTTTCAGCCCCTCTGTTTCTCGCCCTCTGTTTCAGCCCCTCTGTTTCTCGCCCTCTGTTTCAGCCCCTCTGTTTCAGCCACTCTGTTTCAGCCCCTCTGTTTCAGCCCCCCTGTTTCTCGCCCCCTGTTTCTCGCCCCCTGTTTCAGCCCCTCTGTTTCAGCCCCTCTGTTTCTCGCCCCCTGTTTCAGCCCCTCTGTTTCAGCCCCTCTGTTTCTCGCCACCTGTTTCAGCCCCTCTGTTTCAGCCCCTCTGTTTCTCGCCCACTGTTTCAGCCCCTCTGTTTCTCGCCCTCTGTTTCTCGCCCTCTGTTTCAGCCACTCTGTTTCAGCCCCTCTGTTTCAGCCCCTCTGTTTCAGCCCCTCTGTTTCTCGCCCTCTGTTTCAGCCCCTCTGTTTCAGCCCCTCTGTTTCAGCCCCTCTGTTTCTAGCCCTCTGTTTCAGCCCCTCTGTTTCAGCCCCTCTGTTTCGGCCCCTCTGTTTCTCGCCCCCTGTTTCTCGCCCCCTGTTTCAGCCCCTCTGTTTCAGCCCCTCGGTTTCTCGCCCTCTGTTTCAGCCCCTCTGTTTCAGCCCCTCTGTTTCTCACCCTCTGTTTCAGCCCCTCTGTTTCTCACCCTCTGTTTCAGCCCCTCGGTTTCAGCCCCTCTGTTCAGCCCCTCGGTTTCTCGCCCTCTGTTTCAGCCCCTCGGTTTCTCGCCCTCTGTTTCAGCCCCTCTGTTTCAGCCCTCTGTTTCAGCCCCTCTGTTTCAGCCCCTCTGTTTCTCGCCCTCTGTTTCAGCCTCTCTGTTTCTCGCCCTCTGTTTCAGCCCCTCTGTTTCTCACCCTCTGTTTCAGCCCCTCTGTTTCTCGCCCCCTGTTTCAGCCCCTCTGTTTCAGCCCCTCTGTTTCTCGCCCTCTGTTTCAGCCCCTCTGTTTCTCACCCTCTGTTTCAGCCCCTCTGTTTCTCGCCCCCTGTTTCAGCACCTCTGTTTCAGCCCCTCTGTTTCAGCCCCTCTGTTCCAGCCCCTCTGTTTCAGCCCCTCTGTTTCAGCCCCTCTGTTTCTAGCCCTCTGTTTCAGCCCCTCTGTTTCAGCCCCTCTGTTTCAGCCCCTCTGTTTCTCGCCCTCTGTTTCTCGCCCTCTGTTTCAACCCCTCTGTTTCAGCCCGTCCGTTTCTCGCCCTCTGTTTCAGCCCCTCTGTTTCAGCCCCTCTGTTTCAGCCCCTCTGTTTCAGCCCCTCTTTTTCTCGCCCTCTGTTTCAGCCCCTCTGTTTCAGCCTCTCTGTTCCTCGCCCTCTGTTTCAGCCCCTCGGTTTCTCGCCCTCTGTTTCAGCGCCTCTGTTTCAGCCCCTCTGTTTCAGCCCCTCTGTTTCAGCCCCTCTGTCTCGCGCCCTCTGTTTCAGCCCCTCTGTTTCTCACCCCCTGTTTCAGCCCCTCTGATTCAGCCCCTCCGTTTCTCGCCCCCTGTTTCAGCCCCTCTGTTTCAGCCCCTCTGTTTCTCGCCCTCTGTTTCAACCCCTCGGTTTCTCTCCCTCTGTTTTAGACCCTCTGTTTCAGCCCCTCTGTTTCAGCCCCTCTGTTTCTCACCCTCTGTTTCAGCCCCTTGGTTTCTCGCCCTCTGTTTCATCCCCACTGTTTCAGCCCTGCTGTTTCTCGCCCTCTGTTTCAGCCCCTCTCTTTCAGCCCCTCTGTTTCAGCCCCTCTGTTTCAGCCCCTCTGTTTCTCGCCCCCTGTTTCTCGCCCTCTGTTTCAGCCCCTCTGTTTCAGCCCCTCTGTTTCAGCCCCTCTGTTTCTCGCCCTCTGTTTCAGCCCCTCTGTTTCTCGCCCCCTGTTTCAGCCCCTCTGTTTCAGCCCCTCGGTTTCTCGCCCTCTGTTTCAGCCCCACTGTTTCAGCCCTGCTGTTTCTCGCCCTCTGTTTCAGCCCCTCTCTTTCCGCCCCTCTGTTTCAGCCCCTCTGTTTCAGCCCCTCTGTTTCTCGCCCCCTGTTTCAGCCCCTCTGTTTCAGCCCCTCTGTTTCAGCCCCTCTGTTTCAGCCCCTCGGTTTCTCGCCCTCTGTTTCAGCCCCTCTGTTTCTCGCCCCCTGTTTCAGCCCCTCTGTTTCTCGCCCTCTGTTTCAGCCCCTCGGTTTCTCGCCCTCTGTTTCAGCCCCTCTGTTTCAGCCCCTCTGTTTCAGCCCCTCTGTTTCAGCCCCTCTGTTTCTCGCCCTCTGTTTCAGCCCCTCTGTTTCTCGCCCTCTGTTTCAGCCCCTCTGTTTCAGCCCTTCTGTTTCAGCCCCTCTGTTTCAGCCCCTCTGTTTCTCGCCCTCGGTTTCTCGCCCTCTGTTTCTCGCCTTCTGTTTCAGCCGCTCTGTTTCAGCACCTCTGTTTCAGCCCCTCTGTTTCAGCCCGTCGGTTTCTCGCCCTCTGTTTCAGCCCCTCTGTTTCTCGCCCTCTGTTTCAGCCGCTCTGTTTCAGCCCCTCGGTTTCTCGCCCTCTGTTTCAGCCCCTCTGTTTCAGCCCCTCTGTTTCAGCCCCTCTGTTTCTCGCCCTCTGTTTCAGCCCCTCTGTTTCTCGCCCTCTGTTTCAGCCCCTCTGTTTCAGCCACTCTGTTTCAGCCCCTCTGTTTCAGCCCCCCTGTTTCTCGCCCCCTGTTTCTCGCCCCCTGTTTCAGCCCCTCTGTTTCAGCCCCTCTGTTTCTCGCCCCCTGTTTCAGCCCCTCTGTTTCAGCCCCTCTGTTTCTCGCCACCTGTTTCAGCCCCTCTGTTTCAGCCCCTCTGTTTCTCGCCCACTGTTTCAGCCCCTCTGTTTCTCGCCCTCTGTTTCTCGCCCTCTGTTTCAGCCACTCTGTTTCAGCCCCTCTGTTTCAGCCCCTCTGTTTCAGCCCCTCTGTTTCTCGCCCTCTGTTTCAGCCCCTCTGTTTCAGCCCCTCTGTTTCAGCCCCTCTGTTTCTAGCCCTCTGTTTCAGCCCCTCTGTTTCAGCCCCTCTGTTTCGGCCCCTCTGTTTCTCGCCCCCTGTTTCTCGCCCCCTGTTTCAGCCCCTCTGTTTCAGCCCCTCGGTTTCTCGCCCTCTGTTTCAGCCCCTCTGTTTCAGCCCCTCTGTTTCTCACCCTCTGTTTCAGCCCCTCTGTTTCTCACCCTCTGTTTCAGCCCCTCGGTTTCAGCCCCTCTGTTCAGCCCCTCGGTTTCTCGCCCTCTGTTTCAGCCCCTCGGTTTCTCGCCCTCTGTTTCAGCCCCTCTGTTTCAGCCCTCTGTTTCAGCCCCTCTGTTTCAGCCCCTCTGTTTCTCGCCCTCTGTTTCAGCCTCTCTGTTTCTCGCCCTCTGTTTCAGCCCCTCTGTTTCTCACCCTCTGTTTCAGCCCCTCTGTTTCTCGCCCCCTGTTTCAGCCCCTCTGTTTCAGCCCCTCTGTTTCTCGCCCTCTGTTTCAGCCCCTCTGTTTCTCACCCTCTGTTTCAGCCCCTCTGTTTCTCGCCACCTGTTTCAGCACCTCTGTTTCAGCCCCTCTGTTTCAGCCCCTCTGTTCCAGCCCCTCTGTTTCAGCCCCTCTGTTTCAGCCCCTCTGTTTCTAGCCCTCTGTTTCAGCCCCTCTGTTTCAGCCCCTCTGTTTCAGCCCCTCTGTTTCTCGCCCTCTGTTTCTCGCCCCCTGTTTCAGCCCCACTGTTTCAGCCCCTCGGTTTCAGCCCCTCTGTTTCAGCCCCTCTGTTTCAGCCCCTCTGTTCAGCCCCTCAGTTTCTCGCCCTCTGTTTCAGCCCCTCGGTTTCTCGCCCTCTGTTTCAGACCCTCTGTTTCAGCCCCTCTGATTCTCGCCCTCGGTTTCAGCCCCTCTGTTTCAGCCCCTCTGTTTCTCGCCCTCTGTTTCAGCCCCTCTGTTTCTCACCCTCTGTTTCAGCTCCTCTGTTTCAGCCCCTCTGTTTCTCGCCCTCGGTTTCAGCCCCTCTGTTTCAGCCCCTCTGTTTCTCGCCCTCTGTTTCAGGCCCTCTGTTTCTCGCCCTCTGTTTCAGCCCCTCTGTTTCTCGCCCTCTGTTTCAGCCCCTCTGTTTCAGCCCCTCTGATTCTCGCCCTCTGTTTCAGCCCCTCTGTTTCTTACCCTCTGTTTCAGCCCCTCTGTTTCAGCCCCTCTGTTTCAGCCCCTCTGTTTCTCGCCCTCTGTTTCAGCCCCTCGGTTTCTCGCCCTCTGTTTCAGCCCCTCTGTTTCAGCCCCTCTGTTTCTCGCCCTCTGTTTCAGCCCCTCTGTTTCAGCCCCTCTTGTTCTCGCCCTCTCTTTCAGCCCCTCTGTTTCAGCCCCTCTGTTTCAGCCCCTCTGTTTCAGCCCCTCTTTTTCTCGCCCTCTCTTTCAGCCCCTCTGTTTCAGGCCCTCTGTTTCAGCCCCTCTGTTTCAGCCCCTCTTTTTCTCGCCCTCTCTTTCAGCCCCTCTGTTTCAGCCCCTCTGTTTCTCGCCCTCTGTTTCAGCCCCTCTGTTTCAGCCCCTCTTTTTCTCGCCCTCTGTTTCAGCCCCACTGTTTCAGCCCCTCTGTTTCAGCCCCTCGGTTTCTTGCCCTCTGTTTCAGCGCCTCTGTTTCAGCCCCTCGGTTTCAGCCCCTCGGTTTCTCGCCCTCTGTTTCAGCCCCACTGTTTCAGCCCCTCTGTTTCAGCCCCTCTGTTTCAGCCCCTCTGTTTCAGCCCCTCTGTCTCTCGCCCTCTGTTTCAGCCCCTCTGTTTCTCGCCCCCTGTTTCAGCCCCTCTGATTCATTCCCTCTGTTTCTCGCCCCCTGTTTCAGCCCCTCTGTTTCAGCCCCTCTGTTTCTCGCCCTCTGTTTCAGCCCCTCTGTTTCTCGCCCTCTGTTTCTCGCCCACTGTTTTAGCCCCTCTGTTTCAGCCCCTCTGTTTCTCGCCCTCTGTTTCAGCCCCTCTGTTTCTCGCCCTCTGTTTCAGCCCCTCTGTTTCAGCCCCTCTGTTTCAGCCCCTCGGTTTCTCGCCCTCTGTTTCAGCCCCTCTGTTTCAGCCCCTCTGTTTCAGCCCCTCGGTTTCTCGCCCTCTGTTTCAGCCCCTCGGTTTCTCGCCCTCTGTTTCAGCCCCTCTGTTTCAGCCCCTCTGCTTCTCGCCCTCTGTTTCAGCCCCTCTGTTTCTCACCCTCTGTTTCAGCCCCTCTGTTTCAGCCCCTCTGTTTCTCGCCCTCTGTTTCAGCCCCTCGGTTTCTCGCCCTCTGTTTCAGCCCCTCTGTTTCAGCCCCTCTGTTTCTCGCCCTCTGTTTCAGCCCCTCTGTTTCAGCCCCTCTGTTTCAGCCCCTCTGTTTCTCGCCCTCTGTTTCAGCCCCTCTGTTTCAGCCCCTCTTTTTCTCGCCCGCTTTTTCAGCCCCACTGTTTCAGCCCCTCTGTTTCAGCCCCTCTGTTTCAGCCCCTCGGTTTCTTGCCCTCTGTTTCAGCGCCTCTGTTTCAGCCCCTCGGTTTCAGCCCCTCGGTTTCTCGCCCTCTGTTTCAGCCCCACTGTTTCAGCCCCTCTGTTTCAGCCCCTCTGTTTCAGCCCCTCTGTCTCTCGCCCTCTGTTTCAGCCCCTCTGTTTCTCGCCCCCTGTTTCAGCCCCTCTGATTCAGCCCCTCTGTTTCTCGCCCCCTGTTTCAGCCCCTCTGTTTCAGCCCCTCTGTTTCTCGCCCTCTGTTTCAGCCCCTCTGTTTCTCGCCCTCTGTTTCTCGCCCTCTGTTTCTCGCCCTCTGTTTCAGCCCCTCTGTTTCAGCCCCTCTGTTTCTCGCCCTCTGTTTCAGCCCCTCTGTTTCTCGCCCTCTGTTTCAGCCCCTCTGTTTCAGCCCCTCTGTTTCAGCCCCTCGGTTTCTCGCCCTCTGTTTCAGCCCCTCGGTTTCTCGCCCTCTGTTTCAGCCCCTCTTTTTCAGCCCCTCTGCTTCTCGCCCTCTGTTTCAGCCCCTCTGTTTCTCACCCTCTGTTTCAGCCCCTCTGTTTCAGCCCCTCTGTTTCTCGCCCTCTGTTTCAGCCCCTCGGTTTCTCGCCCTCTGTTTCAGCCCCTCTGTTTCAGCCCCTCTGTTTCTCGCCCTCTGTTTCAGCCCCTCTGTTTCAGCCCCTCTTTTTCTCGCCCTCTCTTTCAGCCCCTCTGTTTCAGCCCCTCTGTTTCAGCCCCTCTGTTTCAGCCCCTCTTTTTCTCGCCCTCTCTTTCAGCCCCTCTGTGTCAGCCCCTCTGTTTCTCGCCCTCTGTTTCAGCCCCACTGTTTCAGCCCCTCTGTTTCAGCCCCTCTGTTTCAGCCCCTCGGTTTCTTGCCCTCTGTTTCAGCGCCTCTGTTTCAGCCCCTCGGTTTCAGCCCCTCGGTTTCTCGCCCTCTGTTTCAGCCCCACTGTTTCAGCCCCTCTGTTTCAGCCCCTCTGTTTCAGCCCCTCTGTTTCAGCCCCTCTGTCTCTCGCCCTCTGTTTCAGCCCCTCTGTTTCTCGCCCCCTGTTTCAGCCCCTCTGATTCAGCCCTTCTGTTTCTCGCCCCCTGTTTCAGCCCCTCTGTTTCTCGCCCTCTGTTTCAGCCCCTCTGTTTCTCGCCCTCTGTTTCTCGCCCTCTGTTTCTCGCCCTATGTTTCAGCCCCTCTGTTTCAGCCCCTCTGTTTCAGCCCCTCTGTTTCACGCCCTCTGTTTCAGCCCCTCTGTTTCTCGCCCTCTGTTTCAGCCCTTCTGTTTCAGCCCATCTCTTTCAGCCCCTCTCTTTCTCGCCCTCTGTTTCTCGCCCTCTTTTGCTCGCCTTCTGTTTCAGCCCCTCTGTTTCAGCACCTCTGTTTCAGCCCCTCTGTTTCAGCCCCTCGATTTCTCGCCCTCTGTTTCAGCCCCTCTGTTTCTCGCCCTCTGTTTCAGCCCCTCTGTTTCTCGCCCTCTGTTTCAGCCCCTCTGTTTCTCGCCCTCTGTTTCAGCCCCTCTGTTTCAGCCCCTCTGTTTCAGCCCCTCTGTTTCTCGCACCCTGCTTCAGCCCCTCTGATTCAGCCCCTCTGTTTCTTGCCCCCTGTTTCAGCCCCTCTGTTTCAGCCCCTCTGTTTCTCGCCCTCTGTTTCAACCCCTCGGTTTCTCGCCCTCTGTTTTAGCCCCTCTGTTTCAGCCCCTCTGCTTCAGCCCCTCTGTTTCAGCCCCTCTGTTTCTCACCCTCTGTTTCAGCCCCTTGGTTTCTCGCCCTCTTTTTCAGCCCCTCTGTTTCAGCCCCTCTGTTTCTCGCCCCCTGCTTCAGCCCCTCTGGTTCAACCCCTCTGTTTCTCGCCCCCTGTTTCAGCCCCTCTGTTTCAGCCCCTCTGTTTCTCGCCCTCTGCTTCAACCCCTCGGTTTCTCGCCCTCTGTTTTAGCCCCTCTGTTTCAGCCCCTCTGCTTCAGCCCCTCTGTTTCAGCCCCTCTGTTTCTCACCCTCTTTTTCAGCCCCTCTGTTTCAGCCCCTCTGTTTCAGCCCCTCTGTTTCAGCCCCTTGGTTTCTCGCCCTCTTTTTCAGCCCCTCTGTTTCAGCCCCTCTGTTTCTCGCCCCCTGTTTCAGCCCCTCTGTTTCAGCCCCTCTGCTTCAGCCCCTCTGTTTCAGCCCCTCTGTTTCTCACCCTCTTTTTCAGCCCCTCTGTTTCAGCCCCTCTGTTTCAGCCCCTCTGTTTCAGCCCCTTGGTTTCTCGCCCTCTTTTTCAGCCCCTCTGTTTCAGCCCCTCGGTTTCTCGCCCTCTGTTTTAGCCCCTCTGTTTCAGCCCCTCTGCTTCAGCCCCTCTGTTTCAGCCCCTTGGTTTCTCGCCCTCTTTTTCAGCCCCTCTGTTTCAGCCCCTCTGTTTCTCGCCCCCTGTTTCAGCCCCTCTGTTTCAGCCCCTCTGTTTCAGCCCCTCTGTTTCAGCCCTTCTGTTTCTCGCCCTCTGTTTCAGACCCTCTGTTTCAGCCCCTCTGTTTCTCGCCCCCTGTTTCAGCCCCTCTGTTTCAGATCTTCTGTTTCAGCCCCTCTGTTTCTCGCCCTCTGTTTCAGCCCCTCTGTTTCTCGCCCCCTGTTTCAGCCCCTCTGTTTCAGCCCCTCTGTTTCTCGCCCTCTGTTTCAGCCCCTCTGTTTCTCGCCCTCTGTTTCTCGCCCTCTGTTTCAGCCCCTCTGTTTCAGCCCCTCTGTTTCAGCCCCTCTGTTTCAGCCCCTCTGTTTCTCGCCCTCTGTTTCAGCCCCTCTGTTTCAGCCCCTCTGTTTCAGCCCCTCTGTTTCAGCCCCTCGGTTTCTCGCCCTCTGTTTCAGCCCCTCTGTTTCTCGCCCTCTGTTTCAGCCCTTCTGTTTCAGCCCCTCTGTTTCAGCCCCTCTGTTTCTCGCCCTCTGTTTCTCGCCCTCTGTTTCTCGCCTTCTGTTTCAGCCCCTCTGTTTCAGCACCTCTGTTTCAGCCCCTCTGTTTCAGCCCCTCGGTTTCTCGCCCTTTGTTTCAGCCCCTCTGTTTCTCGCCCTCTGTTTCAGCCCCTCTGTTTCTCGCCCTCTGTTTCAGCCCCTCTGTTTCAGCTCCTCTGTTTCAGCCCCTCTGTTTCAGCCCCTCTGTTTCTCGCCCTCTGTTTCAACCCCCCTGTTTCTCGCACGCTGTTTCTCGCCCCCTGTTTCTCGCCCCCTGTTTCAGCCCCTCTGTTTCAGCCCCTCTGTTTCTCGCCCCCTGTTTCAGCCCCTCTGTTTCAGCCCCTCTGTTTCTCGCCCCTTGTTTCAGCCCCTCTGTTTCAGCCCCTCTGTTTCTCGCCCCTTGTTTCAGCCCCTCTGTTTCTCGCCCTCTGTTTCTCGCCCTCTGTTTCAGCCCCTCTGTTTCAGCCCCTCTGTTCCAGCCCCTCTGTTTCAGCCCCTCTGTTTCAGCACTTCTGTTTCTCGCCCTCTGTTTAAGCCCCTCTGTTTCAGCCCCTCTGTTTCTCGCCCCCTGTTTCAGCCCCTCTGTTTCAGCCCTTCTGTTTCAGCCCCTCTGTTTCTCGCCCTCTGTTTCAGCCCCTCTGTTTCTCGCCCCCTGTTTCAGCCCCTCTGTTTCAGCCCCTCTGTTTCTCGCCCTCTGTTTCAGCCCCTCTGTTTCTCGCCCTCTGTTTCTCGCCCTCTGTTTCAGCCCCTCTGTTTCAGCCCCTCTGTTTCAGCCCCTCTGTTTCTCGCCCTCTGTTTCAGCCCCTCTGTTTCAGCCCCTCTGTTTCAGCCCCTCTGTTTCAGCCCCTCGGTTTCTCGCCCTCTGTTTCAGCCCCTCTGTTTCTCGCCCTCTGTTTCAGCCCTTCTGTTTCAGCCCCTCTGTTTCAGCCCCTCTGTTTCTCGCCCTCTGTTTCTCGCCCTCTGTTTCTCGCCTTATGTTTCAGCCCCTCTGTTTCAGCACCTCTGTTTCAGCCCCTCTGTTTCAGCCCCTCTGTTTCTCGCCCTCGGTTTCAGCCCCTCTGTTTCTCGCCCTCTGTTTCAGCCCCTCTGTTTCTCGCCCTCTGTTTCAGCCCCTCTGTTTCAGCCCCTCTGTTTCAGCCCCACTGTTTCAGACCCTCTGTTTCTCGCCCTCTGTTTCAGCCCCCCTGTTTCTCGCCCGCTGTTTCTCACCCCCTGTTTCTCGCCCCCTGTTTCAGCCCCTCTGTTTCTGCCCCTCTGTTTCTCGCCCCTTGTTTCAGCCCCTCTGTTTCAGCCCCTCTGTTTCTCGCCCCTTGTTTCAGCCCCTCTGTTTCTTGCCCTCTGTTTCTCGCCCTCTGTTTCAGCCCCTCTGTTTCAGCCCCTCTGTTCCAGCCCCTCTGTTTCAGCCCCTCTGTTTCAGCACCTCTGTTTCTAGCCCTCTGTTTCAGCCCCTCTGTTTCAGACCCTCTGTTTCAGCCCCTCTGTTTCTAGCTCTCTGTTTCAGCCCCTCTGTTTCAGCCCCTCTGTTTCTCGCCCCCTGTTTCAGCCCCTCTGTTTCAGCACCTCTGTTTCAGCCCCTCTGTTTCAGCCCCTCTGTTTCTCGCCCTCTGTTTCAGCCCCTCTGTTTCTCGCCCCCTGTTTCAGCCCCTCTGTTTCAGCCCCTCTGTTTCTCGCCCTCTGTTTCAGCCCATCTGTTTCTCGCCCTCTGTTTCAGCCCCTCTGTTTCTCGCCCCCTGTTTCAGCCCCTCTGTTTCAGCCCCTCTGTTTCTCGCCCTCTGTTTCAGCCCCTCTGTTTCTCGCTCTCTGTTTCTCGCCCTCTGTTTCAGCCCCTCTGTTTCACCCCTCTGTTTCAGCCACTCTGTTTCAGCCCCTCTGTTTCTCGCCCTCTGTTTCAGCCCATCTGTTTCTCGCCCTCTCTTTCAGCCCCTGTTTCTCGCCCTCTGTTTCTCGCCCTCTGTTTCTCGCCTTCTGTTTCAGCCCCTCTGTTTCAGCACCTCTGTTTCAGCCCCTCTGTTTCAGCCCCTCGGTTTCTCGTCCTCTGTTTCAGCTCCTCTGTTTCTCGCCCTCTGTTTCAGCCCCTCTGTTTCTCGCCCTCTGTTTCAGCCCCTCTGTTTCTCGCCCACTGTTTCAGCCCCTCTGTTTCAGCCCCTCTGTTTCAGCCACTCTGTTTCTCGCCCTCTGTTTCAGCCCCCCTGTTTCTCGCCCCCTGTTTCTCGCCCCCTGTTTCTCGCCCCCTGTTTCAGCCCCTCTGTTTCAGCCCCTCTGTTTCTCGCCCCTTGTTTCAGCCCCTCTTTTTCAGCCCCTCTGTTTCTCGCCCCTTGTTTCAGCCCCTCTTTTTCAGCCCCTCTGTTTCTCGCCCCTTGTTTCAGCCCCTCTGTTTCTCGCCCTCTGTTTCAGCCCCTCCTTTCCAGCCCCTCTGTTTCAGCCCCTCTGTTTCATCCCCTCTGTTTCTAGCCCTCTGTTTCAGCCGCTCTGTTTCAGCCCCTCTGTTTCAGCCCCTCTGTTTCTCGTCTTCCGTTTCTCGCCCCCTGTTTCAGCCCCACTTTTTCAGCCCCTCGGTTTCTCGCCTTCTGTTTCAGCCCCTCTGTTTCAGCCCCTCTGTTTCTCGCCCCCTGTTTCAGCCCCTCTGTTTCAGCCCCTCTGTTTCTCGCCCCTTGTTTCAGCCCCTCTGTTTCAGCCCCTCTGTTTCTCGCCCCTTGTTTCAGCCCCTCTGTTTCTCGCCCTCTGTTTCAGCCCCTCTGTTTCAGCCCCTCTGTTTCAGCCCCTCTGTTTCAGCCCCTCTGTTTCTCGCCCTCTGTTCAGACCCTCGGTTTCTCGCCCTCTGTTTCAGCCCCTCTGTTTCAGCCCCTCTGTTTCTCGCCCTTTGTTTCAGCCCCTCTGTTTCAGCCCCTCTGTTTCTCGCCCTCAGTTTCAGCCCCTCTGTTTCTCGCACTCTGTTTCAGCCCCTCTGTTTCTCACCCTCTGTTTCAGCCCCTCTGTTTCAGCCCCTCTGTTTCTCTTCCTCTGTTTCAGCCCCTCGGTTTGTCGCCCTCTGTTTCAACCCCTCTGTTTCAGCCCGTCCGTTTCTCGCCCTCTGTTTCAGCCCCTCTGTTTCAGCCCCTCTGTTTCAGCCCCTCTGTCTCGCGCCCTCTGATTCAGCCCCTCCGTTTCTCGCCCCCTGTTTCAGCCCCTCTGTTTCAGCCCCTCTGTTTCTCGCCCTCTGTTTCAACCCCTCGGTTTCTCTCAGTCTGTTTTAGACCCTCTGTTTCAGCCCCTCTGTTTCAGCCCCTCTGTTTCTCACCCTCTGTTTCAGCCCCTTGGTTTCTCGCCCTCTGTTTCAGCCCCACTGTTTCAGCCCTGCTGTTTCTCGCCCTCTGTTTCAGCCCCTCTCTTTCAGCCCCTCTGTTTCAGCCCCTCTGTTTCAGCCCCTCTGTTTCTCGCCCCCTGTTTCAGCCCCTCTTTTTCAGCCCCTCTGTTTCAGCCCCTCTGTTTCAGCCCCTCTGTTTCTCGCCCTCTGTTTCAGCCCCTCTGTTTCTCGCCCCCTGTTTCAGCCCCTCTGTTTCAGCCCCTCGGTTTCTCGCCCTCTGTTTCAGCCCCACTGTTTCAGCCCTGCTGTTTCTCGCCCTCTGTTTCAGCCCCGCTCTTTCCGCCCCTCTGTTTCAGCCCCTCTGTTTCAGCCCCTCTGTTTCTCGCCCCCTGTTTCAGCCCCTCTGTTTCAGCCCCTCTGTTTCAGCCCCTCTGTTTCAGCCCCTCTGTTTCTCGCCCTCTGTTTCAGCCCCTCTGTTTCTCGCCCCCTGTTTCAGCCCCTCTGTTTCTCGCCCTCTGTTTCAGCCCCTCGGTTTCTCGCCCTCTGTTTCAGCCCCTCTGTTTCAGCCCCTCTGTTTCAGCCCCTCTGTTTCAGCCCCTCTGTTTCTCGCCCTCTGTTTCAGCCCCTCTGTTTCTCGCCCTCTGTTTCAGCCCCTCTGTTTCAGCCCTTCTGTTTCAGCCCCTCTGTTTCAGCCCCTCTGTTTCTCGCCCTCGGTTTCTCGCCCTCTGTTTCTCGCCTTCTGTTTCAGCCCCTCTGTTTCAGCACCTCTGTTTCAGCCCCTCTGTTTCAGCCCCTCGGTTTCTCGCCCTCGGTTTCAGCCCCTCTGTTTCTCGCCCTCTGTTTCAGCCGCTCTCTTTCAGCCGCTCGGTTTCTCGCCCTATGTTTCAGCCCCTCTGTTTCAGCCCCTCTGTTTCAACCCCTCTGTTTCTCGCCCTCTGTTTCAGCCCCTCTGTTTCTCGCCCTCTGTTTCAGCCCCTCTGTTTCAGCCACTCTGTTTCAGCCCCTCTGTTTCAGCCCCCCTGTTTCTCGCCCCCTGTTTCTCGCCCCCTGTTTCAGCCCCTCTGTTTCAGCCCCTCTGTTTCTCGCCCCCTGTTTCAGCCCCTCTGTTTCAGCCCCTCTGTTTCTCGCCACCTGTTTCAGCCCCTCTGTTTCAGCCCCTCTGTTTCTCGCCCTCTGTTTCAGCCACTCTGTTTCAGCCACTCTGTTTCAGCCCCTCTGTTTCAGCCCCTCTGTTTCAGCCCCTCTGTTTCAGCCCCTCTGTTTCAGCCCCTCTGTTTCAGCCCCTCTGTTTCTAGCCCTCTGTTTCAGCCCCTCTGTTTCAGCCCCTCTGTTTCGGCCCCTCTGTTTCTCGCCCTCTGTTTCTCGCCCCCTGTTTCAGCCCCTCTGTTTCAGCCCCTCGGTTTCTCGCCCTCTGTTTCAGCCCCTCTGTTTCAGCCCCTCTGTTTCTCGCCCCTTGTTTCAGCCCCTCTTTTTCAGCCCCTCTGTTTCTCGCCCCTTGTTTCAGCCCCTCTGTTTCTCGCCCTCTGTTTCAGCCCCTCCTTTCCAGCCCCTCTGTTTCAGCCCCTCTGTTTCATCCCCTCTGTTTCTAGCCCTCTGTTTCAGCCGCTCTGTTTCAGCCCCTCTGTTTCAGCCCCTCTGTTTCTCGTCTTCCGTTTCTCGCCCCCTGTTTCAGCCCCACTTTTTCAGCCCCTCGGTTTCTCGCCTTCTGTTTCAGCCCCTCTGTTTCAGCCCCTCTGTTTCTCGCCCCCTGTTTCAGCCCCTCTGTTTCAGCCCCTCTGTTTCTCGCCCCTTGTTTCAGCCCCTCTGTTTCAGCCCCTCTGTTTCTCGCCCCTTGTTTCAGCCCCTCTGTTTCTCGCCCTCTGTTTCAGCCCCTCTGTTTCAGCCCCTCTGTTTCAGCCCCTCTGTTTCAGCCCCTCTGTTTCTCGCCCTCTGTTCAGACCCTCGGTTTCTCGCCCTCTGTTTCAGCCCCTCTGTTTCAGCCCCTCTGTTTCTCGCCCTCTGTTTCAGCCCCTCTGTTTCAGCCCCTCTGTTTCTCGCCCTCAGTTTCAGCCCCTCTGTTTCTCGCACTCTGTTTCAGCCCCTCTGTTTCTCACCCTCTGTTTCAGCCCCTCTGTTTCAGCCCCTCTGTTTCTCTTCCTCTGTTTCAGCCCCTCGGTTTGTCGCCCTCTGTTTCAACCCCTCTGTTTCAGCCCGTCCGTTTCTCGCCCTCTGTTTCAGCCCCTCTGTTTCAGCCCCTCTGTTTCAGCCCCTCTGTCTCGCGCCCTCTGTTTCAGCCCCTCTGTTTCTCGCCCCCTGTTTCAGCCCCTCTGATTCAGCCCCTCCGTTTCTCGCCCCCTGTTTCAGCCCCTCTGTTTCAGCCCCTCTGTTTCTCGCCCTCTGTTTCAACCCCTCGGTTTCTCTCAGTCTGTTTTAGACCTTCTGTTTCAGCCCCTCTGTTTCAGCCCCTCTGTTTCTCACCCTCTGTTTCAGCCCCTTGGTTTCTCGCCCTCTGTTTCAGCCCCACTGTTTCAGCCCTGCTGTTTCTCGCCCTCTGTTTCAGCCCCTCTCTTTCAGCCCCTCTGTTTCAGCCCCTCTGTTTCAGCCCCTCTGTTTCTCGCCCCCTGTTTCAGCCCCTCTTTTTCAGCCCCTCTGTTTCAGCCCCTCTGTTTCAGCCCCTCTGTTTCTCGCCCTCTGTTTCAGCCCCTCTGTTTCTCGCCCCCTGTTTCAGCCCCTCTGTTTCAGCCCCTCGGTTTCTCGCCCTCTGTTTCAGCCCCACTGTTTCAGCCCTGCTGTTTCTCGCCCTCTGTTTCAGCCCCGCTCTTTCCGCCCCTCTGTTTCAGCCCCTCTGTTTCAGCCCCTCTGTTTCTCGCCCCCTGTTTCAGCCCCTCTGTTTCAGCCCCTCTGTTTCAGCCCCTCTGTTTCAGCCCCTCTGTTTCTCGCCCTCTGTTTCAGCCCCTCTGTTTCTCGCCCCCTGTTTCAGCCCCTCTGTTTCTCGCCCTCTGTTTCAGCCCCTCGGTTTCTCGCCCTCTGTTTCAGCCCCTCTGTTTCAGCCCCTCTGTTTCAGCCCCTCTGTTTCAGCCCCTCTGTTTCTCGCCCTCTGTTTCAGCCCCTCTGTTTCTCGCCCTCTGTTTCAGCCCCTCTGTTTCAGCCCTTCTGTTTCAGCCCCTCTGTTTCAGCCCCTCTGTTTCTCGCCCTCGGTTTCTCGCCCTCTGTTTCTCGCCTTCTGTTTCAGCCCCTCTGTTTCAGCACCTCTGTTTCAGCCCCTCTGTTTCAGCTCCTCGGTTTCTCGCCCTCTGTTTCAGCCCCTCTGTTTCTCGCCCTCTGTTTCAGCCGCTCTCTTTCAGCCGCTCGGTTTCTCGCCCTATGTTTCAGCCCCTCTGTTTCAGCCCCTCTGTTTCAACCCCTCTGTTTCTCGCCCTCTGTTTCAGCCCCTCTGTTTCTCGCCCTCTGTTTCAGCCCCTCTGTTTCAGCCACTCTGTTTCAGCCCCTCTGTTTCAGCCCCCCTGTTTCTCGCCCCCTGTTTCTCGCCCCCTGTTTCAGCCCCTCTGTTTCAGCCCCTCTGTTTCTCGCCCCCTGTTTCAGCCCCTCTGTTTCAGCCCCTCTGTTTCTCGCCACCTGTTTCAGCCCCTCTGTTTCAGCCCCTCTGTTTCTCGCCCACTGTTTCAGCCCCTCTGTTTCTCGCCCTCTGTTTCTCGCCCTCTGTTTCAGCCACTCTGTTTCAGCCACTCTGTTTCAGCCCCTCTGTTTCAGCCCCTCTGTTTCAGCCCCTCTGTTTCAGCCCCTCTGTTTCAGCCCCTCTGTTTCTAGCCCTCTGTTTCAGCCCCTCTGTTTCAGCCCCTCTGTTTCGGCCCCTCTGTTTCTCGCCCCCTGTTTCTCGCCCCCTGTTTCAGCCCCTCTGTTTCAGCCCCTCGGTTTCTCGCCCTCTGTTTCAGCCCCTCTGTTTCAGCCCCTCTGTTTCTCGCCCTCTGTTTCAGCCCCTCTGTTTCTCACCCTCTGTTTCAGCCCCTCTGTTTCAGCCCCTCTGTTCAGCCCCTCGGTTTCTCGCCCTCTGTTTCAGCCCCTCGGTTTCTCGCCCTCTGTTTCAGCCCCTCTGTTTCAGCCCTCTGTTTCAGCCCCTCTGTTTCAGCCCCTCTGTTTCTCGCCCTCTGTTTCAGCCTCTCTGTTTCTCGCCCTCTGTTTCAGCCCCTCTGTTTCTCACCCTCTGTTTCAGCCCCTCTGTTTCTCGCCCCCTGTTTCAGCCCCTCTGTTTCAGCCCCTCTGTTTCTCGCCCTCTGTTTCAGCCCCTCTGTTTCTCACCCTCTGTTTCAGCCCCTCTGTTTCTCGCCCCCTTTTTCAGCACCTCTGTTTCAGCCCCTCTGTTTCAGCCCCTCTGTTCCAGCCCCTCTGTTTCAGCCCCTCTGTTTCAGCCCCTCTGTTTCTAGCCCTCTGTTTCAGCCCCTCTGTTTCAGCCCCTCTGTTTCAGCCCCTCTGTTTCTCGCCCTCTGTTTCTCGCCCCCTGTTTCAGCCCCACTGTTTCAGCCCCTCGGTTTCAGCCCCTCTGTTTCAGCCCCTCTGTTTCAGCCCTTCTGTTCAGCCCCTCAGTTTCTCGCCCACTGTTTCAGCCCCTCGGTTTCTCGCCCTCTGTTTCAGACCCTCTGTTTCAGCCCCTCTGATTCTCGCCCTCGGTTTCAGCCCCTCTGTTTCAGCCCCTCTGTTTCTCGCCCTCTGTTTCAGCCCCTCTGTTTCTCACCCTCTGTTTCAGCTCCTCTGTTTCAGACCCTCTGTTTCTCGCCCTCGGTTTCAGCCCCTCTGTTTCAGCCCCTCTGTTTCTCGCCCTCTGTTTCAGGCTCTCTGTTTCTCGCCCTCTGTTTCAGCCGCTCTATTTCTCGCCCTCTGTTTCAGCCCCTCTGTTTCAGCCCCTCTGTTTCTCGCCCTCTGTTTCAGCCCCTCTGTTTCAGCCCCTATGTTCAGCCCCTCGGTTTCTCGCCCTCTGTTTCAGCCCCTCGGTTTCTCGCACTCTGTTTCAGCCCCTCTGTTTCAGCCCCTCTGTTTCTCGTCCTCGGTTTCAGCCCCTCTGCTTCTCGCCCTCTGTTTCAGCCCCTCGGTTTCTCGCCCTCTGTTTCAGCCCCTCTGTTTCAGCCCCTCTGCTTCTCGCTCTCTGTTTCAGCCCCTCTGTTTCTCACCCTCTGTTTCAGCCCCTCTGTTTCAGCCCCTCTGTTTCTCGCCCTCTGTTTCAGCCCCTCGGTTTCTCGCCCTCTGTTTCAGCCCCTCTGTTTCAGCCCCTCTGTTTCTCGCCCTCTGTTTCAGCCCCTCTTTTTCTCGCCCTCTCTTTCAGCCCCTCTGTTTCAGCCCCTCTGTTTCAGCCCCTCTGTTTCAGCCCCTCTTTTTCTCGCCCTCTCTTTCAGCCCCTCTGTGTCAGCCCCTCTGTTTCTCGCCCTCTGTTTCAGCCCCACTGTTTCAGCCCCTCTGTTTCAGCCCCTCTGTTTCAGCCCCTCGGTTTCTTGCCCTCTGTTTCAGCCCCTCGGATTCTCGCCCTCTGTTTCAGCCCCTCTGTTTCAGCCCCTCTGTTTCTCGCCCTCTGTTTCAGCCCTTCTGTTTCAGCCCCTCTGTTTCAGCCCCTCTTTTTCTCGCCCTCTCTTTCAGCCCCTCTGTTTCAGCCCCTCTGTTTCAGCCCCTATGTTTCAGCCCCTATTGTTCTCGCCCTCTGTTTCAGCCCCACTGTTTCAGCCCCTCTGTTTCAGCCCCTCTGTTTCAGCCCCTCGGTTTCTTGCCCTCTGTTTCAGCGCCTCTGTTTCAGCCCCTCGGTTTCAGCCCCTCGGTTTCTCGCCCTCTGTTTCAGCCCCACTGTTTCAGCCCCTCTGTTTCAGCCCCTCTGTTTCAGCCCCTCTGTTTCAGCCCCTCTGTTTCTCGCCCCCTTTTTCAGCCCCTCTGATTCAGCCCCTCTGTTTCTCGCCCCCTGTTTCAGCCCCTCTGTTTCTCGCCCTCTGTTTCAGCCCCTCTGTTTCTCGCCCTCTGTTTCTCGCCCTTTGTTTCTCGCCTAATGTTTCAGCCCCTCTGTTTCAGCCCCTCTGTTTCAGCCCCTCTGTTTCTCGCCCTCTGTTTCAGCCCCTCTGTTTCTCGCCCTCTGTTTCAGCCCCTCTGTTTCAGCCCCTCGGTTTCTCGCCCTCTGTTTCAGCCCCTCTGTTTCTCGCCCTCTGTTTCTCGCCCTCTGTTTCAGCCCCTCTGTTTCTCGCCCTCTGTTTCAGCCCCTCTGTTTCAGCCCCTCTGTTTCAGCCCGTCGGTTTCTCGCCCTCTGTTTCATCCCCTCGGTTTCTCGCCCTCTGTTTCAGCCCCTCTGTTTCAGCCCTTCTGTTTCTCACCCTCTGTTTCAGCCCCTCTGTTTCAGCCCCTCTGTTTCAGCCCCTCTGTTTCTCGCCCTCTGTTTCAGCCCCTCTGTTTCTCGCCCTCTGTTTCAGCCCCTCTGTTTCTCGCCCCCTGTTTCAGCCCCTCTGTTTCAGCCCCTCTGTTTCTCGCCCTCTGTTTCAGCCCCTCTGTTTCAGCCCCTCTGTTTCAGCCACTCTGTTTCAGCCCCTCGGTTTCTCGCCCTCTGTTTCAGCCCCTCTGTTTCTCGCCCTCTGTTTCTCGCCCTCTGTTTCTCGCCTTCTGTTTCTGCCCCTCTGTTTCAGCACCTCTGTTTCAGCCCCTCTGTTTCAGCCCCTCGGTTTCTCGCCCTCTGTTTCAGCCCCTCTGTTTCACGCCCTCTGTTTCAGCCCCTCGGTTTCTCGCCCTCTGTTTCAGCCCCTCTGTTTCAGCCCCTCTGTTTCAGCCCCTCTATTTCTGCCCCTCTGTTTCAGCCCCCCTGTTTCTCGCCCCCTGTTTCTCGCCCCCTGTTTCAGCCCCTCTGTTTCAGCCCCCCTGTTTCTCGCCCTCTGTTTCAGCCCCTCTGTTTCAGCCCCTCTGTTTCCCGCTCCCTGTTACAGCCCCTCTGTTTCAGCCCCTCTGTTTCTCGCCCTCTGTTTCAGCCCCTCCGTTTCTCGCCTTCTGTTTCAGCCCCTCAGGTTCTCGCCCTCTGTTTCAGCCACTCTGTTTCTCGCCCTCTGTTTCAGCCCCCCTGTGTCTCGACCCCTGTTTCTCGCCCCCTGTTTCTCGCCCCCTGTTTCAGCCCCTCTGTTTCAGCCCATCTGTTTCTCGCCCCCTCTTTCAGCCCCTCTGTTTCAGCCCCTCTGTTTCTCGCCCCTTGTTTCAGCCCCTCTGTTTCAGCCCCTCTGTTTCTCGCCCCATGTTTCAGCCCCTCTGTTTCTCGCCCTCTGTTTCAGCCCCTCTGTTTCTCGCCCTCTGTTTCAGCCTCTCTGTTTCAGCCCCTCTGTTTCAGCCCCTCTGTTTCTCGCCCTCTGTTTCAGCCGCTCTGTTTCAGCCCCTCTGTTTCAGCCCCTCTGTTTCTCGCCTTCCGTTTCTCGCCCCCTGTTTCAGCCCCACTTTTTCAGCCCCTCGGTTTCTCGCCTTCTGTTTCAGCCCCTCTGTTTCAGCCCCTTTGTTTCAGCCCCTCTGTTTCAGCCCCTCTGTTTCTCGCCCTCTGTTTCAGCCCCTCTGTTTCTCGCCCTCTGTTTCAGCCCCTCTGTTTCAGCCCCTCTGTTTCAGCCCCTCTGTTCAGCCCCTCGGTTTCTCGCCCTCTGTTTCATCCCCTCGGTTTCTCGCCCTCTGTTTCAGCCCCTCTGTTTCAGCCCCTCTGTTTCTCGCCCTCTGTTTCAACCCCTCTGTTTCTCACCCTCTGTTTCAGCCCCTCTGTTTCAGCCCCTCTGTTTCAGCCCCTCTGTTTCTCGCCCTCTGTTTCAGCCCCTCGGTTTCTCGCCCTCTGTTTTAGCCCCTCTGTTTCAGCCCCTCTGTTTCAGCCCCTCTGTTTCAGCCCCTCTGTTTCTCGCCCTCTGTTTCAGCCCCTCTGTTTTAGCCCCTCTGTTTCAGCCCCTCTTTTTCTCGCCCTCTCTTTCAGCCACTCTGTTTCAGCCCCTCTGTTTCAGCCCCTCTGTTTCAGCCCCTCTTTTTCTCGCCCTCTGTTTCAGCCCCACTCTTTCAGCCCCCCTGTTTCTCGCCCCCTGTTTCTCGCCCCCTGTTTCAGCCCCTCTGTTTCAGCCCCCCTGTTTCTCGCCCTCTGTTTCAGCCCCTCTGTTTCAGCCCCTCTGTTTCTCGCTCCCTGTTTCAGCCCCTCTGTTTCAGCCCCTCTGTTTCTCGCCCTCTGTTTCAGCCCCTCTGTTTCTCGCCTTCTGTTTCAGCCCCTCTGTTTCAGCCCCTCAGTTTCTCGCCCTCTGTTTCAGCCACTCTGTTTCTCGCCCTCTGTTTCAGCCCCCCTGTTTTTCGACCCCTGTTTCTCGCCCCCTGTTTCTCGCCCCCTGTTTCAGCCCCTCTGTTTCAGCCCATCTGTTTCTCGCCCCCTCTTTCAGCCCCTCTGTTTCAGCCCCTCTGTTTCTCGCCCCTTGTTTCAGCCCCTCTGTTTCAGCCCCTCTGTTTCTCGCCCCTTGTTTCAGCCCCTCTGTTTCTCGCCCTCTGTTTCAGCCCCTCTGTTTCTCGGCCTCTGTTTCAGCCCCTCTGTTCCAGCCCCTCTGTTTCAGCCCCTCTGTTTCAGCCCCTCTGTTTCTAGCCCTCTGTTTCAGCCGCTCTGTTTCAGCCCCTCTGTTTCAGCCCCTCTGTTTCTCGCCTTCCGTTTCTCGCCCCCTGTTTCAGCCCCACTTTTTCAGCCCCTCGGTTTCTCGCCTTCTGTTTCAGCCCCTCTGTTTCAGCCCCTTTGTTTCTCGCCCTCTGTTTCAGCCCCTCTGTTTCTCGCCCTCTGTTTCAGCCCCTCTGTTTCAGCCCCTCTGTTTCAGCCCCTCTGTTCAGCCCCTCGGTTTCTCGCCCTCTGTTTCAGTCCCTCGGTTTCTCGCGCTCTGTTTCAGCCCCTCTGATTCAGCCCCTCTGTTTCTCGCCCTCTGTTTCAGCCCCTCTGTTTCTCGCCCTCTGTTTCAGCCCCTCTGTTTCTCACCCTCTGTTTCCGCCCCTCTGTTTCAGCCCCTCTGTTTCAGCCCCTCTGTTTCTCGCCCTCTGTTTCAGCCCCTCTGTTTCTTGCCCTCTGTTTCAGCCCCTCGGTTTCTCGCCCTCTGTTTCAGCCACTCTGTTTCAGCCCCTCTGTTTCAGCCCCTCTGTTTCAGCCCCTCTGTTTCAGCCCCTCTGTCTCTCGCCCTCTGTTTCAGCCCCTCTGTTTCTCGCCCCCTGTTTCAGCCCCTCTGATTCAGCCCCTCTGTTTCTCGCCCCCTGTTTCAGCCCCTCTGTTTCAGCCCCTCTGTTTCTCGCCCTCTGTTTCAGCCCCTCTGTTTCTCGCCCTCTGTTTCTCGCCCTCTGTTTCTCGCCCTCTGTTTCAGCCCCTCTGTTTCAGCCCCTCTGTTTCTCGCCCTCTGTTTCAGCCCCTCTGTTTCTCGCCCTCTGTTTCAGCCCCTCTGTTTCAGCCCCTCTGTTTCAGCCCCTCCGTTTCTCGCCCTCTGTTTCAGCCCCTCGGTTTCTCGCCCTCTGTTTCAGCCCCTCTGTTTCAGCCCCTCTGCTTCTCGCCCTCTGTTTCAGCCCCTCTGTTTCTCGCCCTCTGTTTCAGCCCCTCGGTTTCTCGCCCTCTGTTTCAGCCCCTCTGTTTCAGCCCCTCTGTTTCTCGCCCTCTGTTTCAGCCCCTCTGTTTCAGCCCCTCTTTTTCTCGCCCTCTCTTTCAGCCCCTCTGTTTCAGCCCCTCTGCTCCAGCCCCTCTGTTTCAGCCCCTCTGTTTCTCGCCCTCTGTTTCAGCCCCTCTGTTTCAGCCCCTCTTTTTCTCGCCCGCTGTTTCAGCCCCTCTGTTTCAGCCCCTCGGTTTCTTGCCCTCTGTTTCAGCGCCTCTGTTTCAGCCCCTCGGTTTCAGCCCCTCGGTTTCTCGCCCTCTGTTTCAGCCCCACTGTTTCAGCCCCTCTGTTTCAGCCCCTCTGTTTCAGCCCCTCTGTTTCAGCCCCTCTGTCTCTCGCCCTCTGTTTCAGCCCCTCTGTTTCTCGCCCCCTGTTTCAGCCCCTCTGATTCAGCCCCTCTGTTTCTCGCCCCCTGTTTCAGCCCCTCTGTTTCAGCCCCTCTGTTTCTCGCCCTCTGTTTCAGCCCCTCTGTTTCTCGCCCTCTGTTTCTCGCCCTCTGTTTCTCGCCCTCTGTTTCAGCCCCTCTGTTTCAGCCCCTCTGTTTCTCGCCCTCTGTTTCAGCCCCTCTGTTTCTCGCCCTCTGTTTCAGCCCCTCTGTTTCAGCCCCTCTGTTTCAGCCCCTCGGTTTCTCGCCCTCTGTTTCAGCCCCTCGGTTTCTCGCCCTCTGTTTCAGCCCCTCTTTTTCAGCCCATCTGCTTCTCGCCCTCTGTTTCAGCCCCTCTGTTTCTCACCCTCTGTTTCAGCCCCTCTGTTTCAGCCCCTCTGTTTCTCGCCCTCTGTTTCAGCCCCTCGGTTTCTCGCCCTCTGTTTCAGCCCCTCTGTTTCAGCCCCTCTGTTTCTCGCCCTCTGTTTCAGCCCCTCTGTTTCAGCCCCTCTTTTTCTCGCCCTCTCTTTCAGCCCCTCTGTTTCAGCCCCTCTGTTTCAGCCCCTCTGTTTCAGCCCCTCTTTTTCTCGCCCTCTCTTTCAGCCCCTCTGTGTCAGCCCCTCTGTTTCTCGCCCTCTGTTTCAGCCCCACTGTTTCAGCCCCTCTGTTTCAGCCCCTCTGTTTCAGCCCCTCGGTTTCTTGCCCTCTGTTTCAGCGCCTCTGTTTCAGCCCCTCGGTTTCAGCCCCTCGGTTTCTCGCCCTCTGTTTCAGCCCCACTGTTTCAGCCCCTCTGTTTCAGCCCCTCTGTTTCAGCCCCTCTGTTTCAGCCCCTCTGCCTCTCGCCCTCTGTTTCAGCCCCTCTGTTTCTCGCCCCCTGTTTCAGCCCCTCTGATTCAGCCCCTCTGTTTCTCGCCCCCTGTTTCAGCCCCTCTGTTTCTCGCCCTCTGTTTCAGCCCCTCTGTTTCTCGCCCTCTGTTTCTCGCCCTCTGTTTCTCGCCCTATGTTTCAGCCCCTCTGTTTCAGCCCCTCTGTTTCTCGCCCTCTGTTTCAGCCCCTCTGATTCTCACCCTCTGTTTCAGCACTCTGTTTCAGCCCCTCTGTTTCTCGCCCTCGGTTTCAGCCCCTCTGTTTCAGCCCCTCTGTTTCTCGCCCTCTGTTTCAGGCCCTCTGTTTCTCGACCTCTGTTTCAGCCCCTCTGTTTCTCGCCCTCTGTTTCAGCCCCTCTGTTTCAGCCCCTCTGTTTCTCGCCCTCTGTTTCAGCCCCTCTGTTTCAGCCCCTCTGTTCAGCCCCTCGGTTTCTCGCCCTCTGTTTCAGCCCCTCGGTTTCTCGCCCTCTGTTTCAGCCCCTCTGTTTCTCGCCCTCGGTTTCAGCCCCTCTGCTTCTCGCCCTCTGTTTCAGCCCCTCTGTTTCTCGCCCTCTGTTTCAGCCCCTCTGTTTCAGCCCCTCTGTTTCAGCCCCTCTGTTTCTCGCCCTCTGTTTCAGCCCCTCGGTTTCTCGCCCTCTGTTTCAGCCCCTCTGTTTCAGCCCCTCTGTTTCTCGCCCTCTGTTTCAGCCCCTCTGTTTCAGCCACTCTTTTTCTCGCCCACTCTTTCAGCCCCTCTGTTTCAGCCCCTCTGTTTCAGCCCCTCTGTTTCAGCCCCTCTTTTTCTCGCCCTCTCTTTCAGCCCCTCTGTTTCAGCCCCTCTGTTTCTCGCCCTCTGTTTCAGCCCCTCTGTTTCAGCCCCTCTTTTTCTCGCCCTCTGTTTCAGCCCCACTGTTTCAGCCCCTCTGTTTCAGCCCCTCTGTTTCAGCCCCTCGCTTTCTTGCCCTCTGTTTCAGCGCCTCTGTTTCAGCCCCTCGGTTTCAGCCCCTCGGTTTCTCGTCCTCTGTTTCAGCCCCACTGTTTCAGCCCCTCTGTTTCAGCCCCTCTGTTTCAGCCCCTCTGTTTCAGCCCCTCTGTCTCTCGCCCTCTGTTTCAGCCCCTCTGTTTCTCGCCCCCTGTTTCAGCCCCTCTGATTCAGCCCCTCTGTTTCTCGCCCCCTGTTTCAGCCCCTCTGTTTCAGCCCCTCTGTTTCTCGCCCTCTGTTTCAGCCCCTCTGTTTCTCGCCCTCTGTTTCTCGCCCTCTGTTTCTCGCCCTCTGTTTCAGCCCCTCTGTTTCAGCCCCTCTGTTTCTCGCCCTCTGTTTCAGCCCCTCTGTTTCTCGCCCTCTGTTTCAGCCCCTCTGTTTCAGCCCCTCTGTTTCAGCCCCTCGGTTTCTCGCCCTCTGTTTCAGCCCCTCGGTTTCTCGCCCTCTGTTTCAGCCCCTCTGTTTCAGCCCCTCTGCTTCTCGCCCTCTGTTTCAGCCCCTCTGTTTCTCACCCTCTGTTTCAGCCCCTCTGTTTCAGCCCCTCTGTTTCTCGCCCTCTGTTTCAGCCCCTCGGTTTCTCGCCCTCTGTTTCAGCCCCTCTGTTTCAGCCCCTCTGTTTCTCGCCCTCTGTTTCAGCCCCTCTTTTTCTCGCCCTCTCTTTCAGCCCCTCTGTTTCAGCCCCTCTGTTTCAGCCCCTCTGTTTCAGCCCCTCTTTTTCTCGCCCTCTCTTTCAGCCCCTCTGTGTCAGCCCCTCTGTTTCTCGCCCTCTGTTTCAGCCCCACTGTTTCAGCCCCTCTGTTTCAGCACCTCTGTTTCAGCCCCTCGGTTTCTTGCCCTCTGTTTCAGCGCCTCTGTTTCAGCCCCTCGGTTTCAGCCCCTCGGTGTCTCGCCCTCTGTTTCAGCCCCACTGTTTCAGCCCCTCTGTTTCAGCCCCTCTGTTTCAGCCCCTCTGTTTCAGCCCCTCTGTCTCTCGCCCTCTGTTTCAGCCCCTCTGTTTCTCGCCCCCTTTTTCAGCCCCTCTGATTCAGCCCCTCTGTTTCTCGCCCCCTGTTTCAGCCCCTCTGTTTCTCGCCCTCTGTTTCAGCCCCTCTGTTTCTCGCCCTCTGTTTCTCGCCCTCTGTTTCTCGCCCTATGTTTCAGCCCCTCTGTTTCAGCCCCTCTGTTTCAGCCCCTCTGTTTCTCGCCCTCTGTTTCAGCCTCTCTGTTTCAGCCCCTCGGTTTCTCGCCCTCTGTTTCAGCCCCTCTGTTTCTCGCCCTCTGTTTCTCGCCCTCTGTTTCAGCCCCTCTGTTTCTCGCCCTCTGTTTCAGCCCCTCTGTTTCAGCCCCTCTGTTTCAGCCCCTCGGTTTCTCGCCCTCTGTTTCAGCCCCTCGGTTTCTCGCCCTCTGTTTCAGCCCCTCTGTTTCAGCCCCTCTGTTTCTCGCACTCGGTTTCAGCCCCTCTGTTTCAGCCCCTCTGCTTCTCGCCCTCTGTTTCAGCCGTTCTGTTTCTCACCCTCTGTTTCAGCCCCTCTGTTTCAGCCCCTCTGTTTCTCGCCCTCTGTTTCAGCCCCTCGGTTTCTCGCGCTCTGTTTCAGCCCCTCTGTTTCTCGCCCCCTGTTTCAGCCCCTCTGTTTCAGCCCCTCTGTTTCTCGCCCTCTGTTTCAGCCCCTCTGTTTCAGCCCCTCTGTTTCAGCCACTCTGTTTCAGCCCCTCGGTTTCTCGCCCTCAGTTTCAGCCCCTCTGTTTCTCGCCCTCTGTTTCTCGCCCTCTGTTTCTCGCCTTCTGTTTCTGCCCCTCTGTTTCAGCACCTCTGTTTCAGCCCCTCTGTTTCAGCCCCTCGGTTTCTCGCCCTCTGTTTCAGCCCCTCTGTTTCTCGCCCTCTGTTTCAGCCCCTCTGTTTCTCGCCCTCTGTTTCTCGCCCTCTGTTTCAGCCCCTCTGTTTCAGCCCCTCTATTTCAGCCCCTCTGTTTCAGCCCCCCTGTTTCTCGCCCCCTGTTTCTCGCCCCCTGTTTCAGCCCCTCTGTTTCAGCCCCCCTGTTTCTCGCCCTCTGTTTCAGCCCCTCTGTTTCAGCCCCTCTGTTTCTCGCTCCCTGTTTCAGCCCCTCTGTTTCAGCCCCTCTGTTTCTCGCCCTCTGTTTCAGCCCCTCTGTTTCTCGCCTTTTGTTTCAGCCCCTCTGTTTCAGCCCCTCAGTTTCTCGCCCTCTGTTTCAGCCACTCTGTTTCTCGCCCTCTGTTTCAGCCCCCCTGTTTCTCGACCCCTGTTTCTCGCCCCCTGTTTCTCGCCCCCTGTTTCAGCCCCTCTGTTTCAGCCCATCTGTTTCTCGCCCCCTCTTTCAGCCCCTCTGTTTCAGCCCCTCTGTTTCTCGCCCCTTGTTTCAGCCCCTCTGTTTCAGCCCCTCTGTTTCTCGCCCCTTGTTTCAGCCCCTCTGTTTCTCGCCCTCTGTTTCAGCCCCTCTGTTTCTCGCCCTCTGTTTCAGCCCCTCTGTTTCAGACCCTCTGTTTCAGCCCCTCTGTTTCTCGCCCTCTGTTTCAGCCGCTCTGTTTCAGCCCCTCTGTTTCAGCCCCTCTGTTTCTCGCCTTCCGTTTCTCGCCCCCTGTTTCAGCCCCACTTTTTCAGCCCCTCGGTTTCTCGCATTCTGTTTCAGCCCCTCTGTCCCAGCCCCTTTGTTTCAGACCCTCTGTTTCAGCCCCTCTGTTTCTCGCCCTCTGTTTCAGCCCCTCTGTTTCTCGCCCTCTGTTTCAGCCCCTCTGTTTCAGCCCCTCTGTTTCAGCCCCTCTGTTCAGCCCCTCGGTTTCTCGCCCTCTGTTTCAGCCCCTCTGTTTCAGCCCCTCTGTTTCAGCCACTCTGTTTCAGCCCCTCGGTTTCTCGCCCTCAGTTTCAGCCCCTCTGTTTCTCGCCCTCTGTTTCTCGCCCTCTGTTTCTCGCCTTCTGTTTCTGCCCCTCTGTTTCAGCACCTCTGTTTCAGCCCCTCTGTTTCAGCCCCTCGGTTTCTCGCCCTCTGTTTCAGCCCCTCTGTTTCTCGCCCTCTGTTTCAGCCCCTCGGTTTCTCGCCCTCTGTTTCTCGCCCTCTGTTTCAGCCCCTCTGTTTCAGCCCCTCTATTTCAGCCCCTCTGTTTCAGCCCCCCTGTTTCTCGCCCCCTGTTTCTCGCCCCCTGTTTCAGCCCCTCTGTTTCAGCCCCCCTGTTTCTCGCCCTCTGTTTCAGCCCCTCTGTTTCAGCCCCTCTGTTTCTCGCTCCCTGTTTCAGCCCCTCTGTTTCAGCCCCTCTGTTTCTCGCCCTCTGTTTCAGCCCCTCTGTTTCTCGCCTTCTGTTTCAGCCCCTCTGTTTCAGCCCCTCAGTTTCTCGCCCTCTGTTTCAGCCACTCTGTTTCTCGCCCTCTGTTTCAGCCCCCCTGTTTCTCGACCCCTGTTTCTCGCCCCCTGTTTCTCGCCCCCTGTTTCAGCCCCTCTGTTTCAGCCCATCTGTTTCTCGCCCCCTCTTTCAGCCCCTCTGTTTCAGCCCCTCTGTTTCTCGCCCCTTGTTTCAGCCCCTCTGTTTCAGCCCCTCTGTTTCTCGCCCCTTGTTTCAGCCCCTCTGTTTCTCGCCCTCTGTTTCAGCCCCTCTGTTTCTCGCCCTCTGTTTCAGCCCCTCTGTTTCAGACCCTCTGTTTCAGCCCCTCTGTTTCTCGCCCTCTGTTTCAGCCGCTCTGTTTCAGCCCCTCTGTTTCAGCCCCTCTGTTTCTCGCCTTCCGTTTCTCGCCCCCTGTTTCAGCCCCACTTTTTCAGCCCCTCGGTTTCTCGCATTCTGTTTCAGCCCCTCTGTCCCAGCCCCTTTGTTTCAGACCCTCTGTTTCAGCCCCTCTGTTTCTCGCCCACTGTTTCAGCCCCTCTGTTTCTCGCCCTCTGTTTCAGCCCCTCTGTTTCAGCCCCTCTGTTTCAGCCCCTCTGTTCAGCCCCTCGGTTTCTCGCCCTCTGTTTCAGCCCCTCTGTTTCAGCCCCTCTGTTTCTCGCCCTCTGTTTCAGCCCCTCTGTTTCTCGCCCTCTGTTACAGCCCCTCTGTTTCTCACCCTCTGTTTCAGCCCCTCTGTTTCAGCCCCTCTGTTTCAGCCCCTCTGTTTCAGCCCCTCTGTCTCTCGCCCTCTGTTTCAGCCCCTCTGTTTCTCGCCCCCTGTTTCAGCCCCTCTGTTTCAGCCCCTCTGTTTCTCGCCCTCTGTTTCAACCCCTCGGTTTCTCGCCCTCTGTTTTAGCCCCTCTGTTTCAGCCCCTCTGTTTCAGCCCCTCTGTTTCAGCCCCTCTGTTTCTCACCCTCTGTTTCAGCCCCTCGGTTTCTCGCCCTCTGTTTCAGCCCCTCTGTTTCAGCCCCTCTGTTTCAGCCCCTCTGTTTCTCGCCCCCTGTTTCAGCCCCTCTGTTTCAGCCCCTCTGTTTCAGCCCCTCTGTTTCAGCCCTTCTGTTTCTCGCCCTCTGTTTCAGCCCCTCTGTTTCAGCCCCTCTGTTTCTCGCCCCCAGTTTCAGCCCCTCTGTTTCAGCCCCTCTGTTTCAGCCCCTCTGTTTCAGCCCCTCTGTTTCTCGCCCTCTGTTTCAGCCCCTCTGTTTCTCGCCCACTGTTTCAGCCCCTCTGTTTCAGCCCCTCTGTTTCTCGCCCTCTGTTTCAGCCCCTCTGTTTCTCGCCCTCTGTTTCTCGCCCTCTGTTTCAGCCCCTCTGTTTCAGCCCCTCTGTTTCAGCCCCTCGGTTTCTCGCCCTCTGTTTCAGCCCCTCTGTTTCTCGCCCTCTGTTTCCGCCCTTCTGTTTCAGCCCCTCTGTTTCAGCACCTCTGTTTCTCGCCCCCTGTTTCAGCCCCTCTGTTTCAGCCCCTCTGTTTCTCGCCCTCTGTTTCAGCCCCTCTGTTTCTCGCCCTCTGTTTCTCGCCCTCTGTTTCAGCCCCTCTGTTTCAGCCCCTCTGTTTCAGTCCCTCTGTTTCAGCACCTCTGTTTCAGCCCCTCTGTTTCAGCCCCTCGGTTTCTCGCCCTTTGTTTCAGCCCCTCTGTTTCTCGCCCTCTGTTTCAGCCCCTCTGTTTCTCGCCCTCTGTTTCAGCCCCTCTTTTTCAGCCCCTCTGTTTCAGCCCCTCTGTTTCTCGCCCTCTGTTTCAGCCCCCCTGATTCAGCCCCTCTGTTTCTCGCCCCCTGTTTCAGCCCCTCTGGTTCAGCCCCTCTGTTTCTCGCCCTTGTTTCAGCCCCTCTGTTTCAGCCCCTCTGTTTCTCGCCCCTTGTTTCAGCCCCTCTGTTTCTCGCCCTCTGTTTCTCGCCCTCTGTTTCAGCCCCTCTGTTTCAGCCCCTCTGTTCCAGCCCCTCTGTTTCAGCCCCTCTGTTTCAGCCCTTCTGTTTCTCGCCCTCTGTTTAAGCCCCTCTGTTTCAGCCCCTCTGTTTCTCGCCCCCTGTTTCAGCCCCTCTGTTTCAACCCTTCTGTTTCAGCCCCTCTGTTTCTCGCCCTCTGTTTCAGCACCTCTGTTTCTCGCCCCCTGTTTCAGCCCCTCTGTTTCAGCCCCTCTGTTTCTCGCCCTCTGTTTCAGCCCCTCTGTTTCTCGCCCTCTGTTTCTCGCCCTCTGTTTCAGCCCCTCTGTTTCAGCCCCTCTGTTTCAGCCCCTCTGTTTCAGCCACTCTGTTTCTCGCCCTCTGTTTCAGCCCCTCTGTTTCAGCCCCTCTGTTTCAGCCCCTCTGTTTCAGCCCCTTGGTTTCTCGCCCTCTGTTTCAGCCCCTCTGTTTCTCGCCCTCTGTTTCAGCCCTTCTGTTTCAGCCCCTCTGTTTCAGCCCCTCTGTTTCTCGCCCTCTGTTTCTCGCCCTCTGTTTCTCGCCTTCTGTTTCAGCCCCTCTGTTTCAGCACCTCTGTTTCAGCCCCTCTGTTTCAGCCCCTCGGTTTCTCGCCCTTTGTTTCAGCCCCTCTGTTTCTCGCCCTCTGTTTCAGCCCCTCTGTTTCTCGCCCTCTGTTTCAGCCCCTCTGTTTCAGCCCCTCTGTTTCTCGCCCTCTGTTTCAGCCCCTCTGTTTCAGCCCCACTGTTTCATCCCCTCTGTTTCAGACCCTCTGTTTCTCGCCCTCTGTTTCAGCCCCCCTGTTTCTCGCCCGCTGTTTCTCACCCCCTGTTTCTCGCCCCCTGTTTCAGCCCCTCTGTTTCAGCCCCTCTGTTTCTCGCCCCCTGTTTCAGCCCCTCTGTTTCTCGCCCCCTGTTTCAGCCCCTCTGTTTCAGCCCCTCTGTTTCTCGCCCCTTGTTTCAGCCCCTCTGTTTCAGCCCCTCTGTTTCTCGCCCCTTGTTTCAGCCCCTCTGTTTCTTGCCCTCTGTTTCTCGCCCTCTGTTTCAGCCCCTCTGTTTCAGCCCCTCTGTTCCAGCCCCTCTGTTTCAGCCCCTCTGTTTCAGCCCCTCTGTTTCTAGCCCTCTGTTTCAGCCCCTCTGTTTCAGACCCTCTGTTTCAGCCCCTCTGTTTCTCGCCCTCTGTTTCTCGCCCTCTGTTTCAGCCCCTCTGTTTCAGCCCCTCTGTTCCAGCACCTCTGTTTCAGCCCCTCTGTTTCAGCCCCTCTGTTTCTAGCTCTCTGTTTCAGCCCCTCTGTTTCAGCCCCTCTGTTTCTCGCCCCCTGTTTCAGCCCCTCTGTTTCAGCACCTCTGTTTCAGCCCCTCTGTTTCAGCCCCTCTGTTTCTCGCCCTCTGTTTCAGCCCCTCTGTTTCTCGCCCCCTGTTTCAGCCCCTCTGTTTCAGCCCCTCTGTTTCTCGCCCTCTGTTTCAGCCCATCTGTTTCTCGCCCTCTGTTTCAGCCCCTCTGTTTCTCGCCCCCTGTTTCAGCCCCTCTGTTTCAGCCCCTCTGTTTCTCGCCCTCTGTTTCAGCCCCTCTGTTTCTCGCTCTCTGTTTCTCGCCCTCTGTTTCAGCCCCTCTGTTTCAGCCCCTCTGTTTCAGCCACTCTGTTTCAGCCCCTCTGTTTCTCGCCCTCTGTTTCAGCCCATCTGTTTCTCGCCCTCTGTTTCAGCCCCTGTTTCTCGCCCTCTGTTTCTCGCCCTCTGTTTCTCGCCTTCTGTTTCAGCCCCTCTGTTTCAGCACCTCTGTTTCAGCCCCTCTGTTTCAGCCCCTCGGTTTCTCGTCCTCTGTTTCAGCTCCTCTGTTTCTCGCCCTCTGTTTCAGACCCTCTGTTTCTCGCCCTCTGTTTCAGCCCCTCTGTTTCTCTCCCACTGTTTCAGCCCCTCTGTTTCAGCCCCTCTGTTTCAGCCACTCTGTTTCTCGCCCTCTGTTTCAGCCCCCCTGTTTCTCGCCCCCTGTTTCTCGCCCCCTGTTTCTCGCCCCCTGTTTCAGCCCCTCTGTTTCAGCCCCTCTGTTTCTCGCCCCCTGTTTCAGCCCCTCTGTTTCAGCCCCTCTGTTTCTCGCCCCTTGTTTCAGCCCCTCTGTTTCAGCCCCTCTGTTTCTCGCCCCTTGTTTCAGCCCCTCTGTTTCTCGCCCTCTGTTTCAGCCCCTCTGTTTCTCGCCCTCTGTTTCAGCCCCTCCTTTCCAGCCCCTCTGTTTCAGCCCCTCTGTTTCAGCCCCTCTGTTTCAGTTCCTCTGTTTCAGCCCCTCTGTTTCAGCACCTCGGTTTCTCGCCCTCTGTTTCAGCCCCTCTGTTTCAGCTCCTCTGTTTCAGCCCCTCTGTTTTTCGCCCTCTTATTCAGCCCCTCTGTTTCTCGCCCTCTGTTTCAGCCCCTCTGTTTGAGCCCCTCTGTTTCAGCACCCCTGTTTCTCGCCCTCGGTTTCAGCCCCTCGGTTTCTCGCCCTCTGTTTCAGCCCCTCTGTTTCAGCCCCTCTGTTTCTCGCCCTCTGTTTCAGCCCCTCGGTTTCTCGCCCTCTGTTTCAGCCCCTCTGTTTCTCGCCCTCTGTTTCAGCCCCTCTGTTTCTCGCCCTCTGTTTCAGCACCTCTGTTTCTCGCCCTCGGTTTCAACCCCTCGGTTTCTCGCCCTCTGTTTCAGCCCCTCTGTTTCAGCCCCTCTGTTTCTCAGCCTCTGTTTGAGCCCCTCGGTTTCTCGCCCTCTGTTTCAGCCCCTCTGTTTCAGCCCCTCTGTTTCTCAGCCTCTGTTTGAGCCCCTCGGTTTCTCGCCCTCTGTTTCAGCCCCTCTGTTTCAGCCCCTCTGTTTCACCCCTCGGTTTCTCACCCTCTGTTTCAGCCCCACTGTTTCAGCCCTTCTGTTTCTCGCCCTCTGTTTCTCTCCCCCTGTTTCAGACCCTCTGTTTCAGCCCCATTGTTTCAGCCCTTCTGTTTCTCGCCCTCTGTTTCAGACCCTCTGTTTCAGCCCCTCTGTTTCAGACCCTCTGTTTCTCGCCCACTGTTTCAGCCCCTTTGTTTCAGCCCCTCTGTTTCTCGCCCTCTGTTTCAGCCCCTCTGTTTCTCGCCCTCTGTTTCTCGCCCTCAGTTTCAGCCCCTCTGTTTCAGCCACAATGTTTCAGCCCCTCGGTTTCTCGCCCTCTGTTTCAGCCCCTCTGTTTCTCGCCCTCTGTTTCAGCCCCTCTGTTTCAGCCCTTCTGTTTCAGCCCCTCTGTTTCAGCCCCTCTGTTTCTCGCCCTCTGTTTCTCGCCCTCTGTTTCTCGCCTTTTGTTTCAGCCCCTCTGTTTCAGCACCTCTGTTTCAGCCCCTCTGTTTCAGCCCCTCGGTTTCTCGCCCTCTGTTTCAGCCCCTCTGTTTCTCGCCCTCTGTTTCAGCCCCTCGGTTTCTCGCCCTCTGTTTCAGCCCCTCTGTTTCAGCCCCTCTGTTTCAGCCCCTCTGTTTCTCGCCCTCTGTTTCAGCCCCTCTGTTTCTCGCCCTCTGTTTCTCGCCCTCTGTTTCAGCCCCTCTGTTTCAGCCCCTCTTTTCCAGCCCCTCTGTTTCAGCCCCTCTGTTTCGGCCCCTCTGTTTCAGCCCCTCTGTTTCTCGCCCTCTGTTTCAGCCCCTCTGTTTCTCGCCCTCTGTTTCTCGCCCTCTGTTTCAGCCCCTCTGTTTCAGCCCCTCTGTTTCAGCCCCTCTGTATCTCGCCCCCTGTTTCAGCCCCACTGTTTCAGCCCCTCTGATTCAGCCCCTCTGTTCCAGCCCCTTTGTTTCAGCCCCTCTGTTTCAGCCCCTCTGTTTCAGCCCCCTGTTCCAGCCCCTTTGTTTCAGCCCCTCTGTTTCAGCCCCTCTGTTTCAGCCCCTCTGTTTCTCGCCCACTGTTTCAGCCCTATGTTTCTCGCCCTCTGTTTCTCGCCCTCTGTTTCAGCCCCTCTGTTTCAGCCCCTCTGTTCCAGCCCCTCTGTTTCAGCCCCTCTGTTTCAGCCCCTCTGTTTCTAGCCCTCTGTTTCAGCCCCTCTGTTTCAGCCCCTCTGTTTCAGCCCCTCTGTTTCTCGCCCTCTGTTTCTCGCCCCCTCTTTCAGCCCCACTGTTTCAGCCCCTCGGTTTCTCGCCCTCTGTTTCAGCCCCTCTGTTTCAGCCCCTTTGTTTCAGCCCCTCTGTTTCAAACCCTCTGTTTCTCGCCCTCTGTTTCAGCCTCTCTGTTTCTCGCCCTCTGTTTCAGCCCCTCTGTTTCAGCCCCTCTGTTTCAGCCCCTCTGTTCAGCCCCTCGGTTTCTCGCCCTCTGTTTCAGCCCCTCGGTTTCTCGCCCTCTGTTTCAGCCCCTCTGTTTCAGCCCCTCTGTTTCTCGCCCTCTGTTTCAGCCCCTCTGTTTCTCGCCCTCTGTTTCAGCCCCTCTGTTTCAGCCCCTCTGTTTCAGCCCCTCTGTTTCTCGCCCTCTGTTTCAGCCCCTCGGATTCTCGCCCTCTGTTTCAGCCCCTCTGTTTCAGCCCCTCTGTTTCTCGCCCTCTGTTTCAGCCCCTCTGTTTCAGCCCCTCTGTTTCAGCCACTCTTTTTCTCGCCATCTCTTTCAGCCCCTCTGTTTCAGCCCCTCTGTTTCAGCCCCTCTTTTTCTCGCCCTCTCTTTCAGCCCCACTGTTTCAGCCCCTCTGTTTCTCGCCCTCTGTTTCAGCCCCTCTGTTTCTCGCCCCCTGTTTCTCGCCCCCTGTTTCAGCCCCTCTCTTTCAGCCCCTCTGTTTCTCGCCCCATGTTTCAGACCCTCTGTTTCACCCATCTGTTTCTCGCCCCCTGTTTCAGACCCTCTGTTTCAGCCCCTCTGTTTCTCGCCCTCTGTTTCAGCCCCTCTGTTTCTCGCCCTCTGTTTCTCGCCCTCTGTTTCAGCCCCTCTGTTTCAGCCCCTCTGTTTCAGCCCCTCTGTTTCAGCCCCTCTGTTTCAGTCCCTCTGTTTCAGCCCCTCTGTTTCAGCCCCTCTGTTTCTCGCCCTCTGTTTCTAGCCCTCAGTTTCAGGCCCTCTGTTTCAGCCCCTCTGTTTCAGCCCCTCTGTTTCTCGCCCTCTGTTTCTCGCCCCCTGTTTCAGCCCCTCTGTTTCAGCCCCTCTGTTTCTCGCCCTCTGTTTCAGCCCCTCTGTTTCAGCCCTTCTGTTTCAGCCCCTCTGCTTCAGCCCCTCTGTTTCTCGCCGTCTGTTTCACGCCCTCTGTTTCTCGCCTTCTGTTTCAGCCCCTCTGTTTCAGCACCTCTGTTTCAGCCCCTCTGTTTCAGCCCCTCGGTTTCTCGCCCTCTGTTTCAGCCCCTCTGTTTCTCGCCCTCTGTTTCAGCCCCTCTGTTTCTCGCACTCTGTTTCAGCCCATCTGTTTCAGCCCCCCTGTTCAGCCGGTCGGTTTCTCGCCCTCTGTTTCAGCCCCTCGGTTTCTCGCCCTCTGTTTCAGCCCCTCTGTTTCAGCCCTCTGTTTCAGCCCCTCTGTTTCAGCCCCTCTGTTTCTCGCCCTCTGTTTCAGCCCCTCTGTTTCTCGCCCTCTGTTTCAGCCCCTCTGTTTCTCACCCTCTGTTTCAGCCCCTCTGTTTCAGCCCCTCTGTTTCTCGCCCCCTGTTTCAGCCCCTCTGTTTCAGCCCCTCTGTTTCTCGCCCTCTGTTTCAGACCCTCTGTTTCTCGCCCTCTGTTTCTCGCCCTCTGTTTCAGCCCCTCTGTTTCAGCCCCTCTGTTTCTCGCCCTCTGTTTCAGCCCCTCGGTTTCTCGCCCTCTGTTTCCGCCCATCTGTTTCTCGCCCTCTGTTTCAGACCCTCTGTTTCAGCTCCTCTGTTTCAGCCCCTCTTTTTCTCACCCACTGTTTCAGCCCCTCTGCTTCTCGCCCTCTGTTTCAGCCCCTCTGTTTCAGCCCCTCGGTTTCTCGCCCTCTGTTTCAGCCCCTCTGTTTCAGCTCCTCTGTTTCAGCCCCTCTGTTTCAGCCCCTCGGTTTCTCGCCCTCTGTTTCAGCCCCTCTGTTTCAGCTCCTCTGTTTCAGCCCCTCTGTTTCTCGCCCTCTTATTCAGCCCCTCTGTTTCTCGCCCTCTGTTTCAGCCCCTCTGTTTGAGCCCCTCTGTTTCAGCACCTCTGTTTCTCGCCCTCTGTTTCAGCCCCTCGGTTTCTCGCCCTCTGTTTCAGCCCCTCTGTTTCAGCCCCTCTGTTTCAGCCCCTCTGTTTCTCGCCCTCTGTTTCAGCCCCTCTGTTTCAGCCCCTCTGTTTCAGCCCCTCTGTTTCTCGCCCTCTGTTTCAACCCCTCGGTTTCTCGCCCTCTGTTTTAGCGCCTCTGTTTCAGCCCCTCTGTTTCAGCCCCTCTGTTTCTCACCCTCTGTTTGAGCCCCTCGGTTTCTCGCCCTCTGTTTCAGCCCCTCTGTTTCAGCCCCTCTGTTTCACCCCTCGGTTTCACACCCTCTGTTTCAGCCCCACTGTTTCAGCCCTTCTGTTTCTCGCCCCCTGTTTCTCGCCCCCTGTTTCAGCCCCTCTGTTTCAGCCCCTCTGTTTCTCGCCCCCTGTTTCAGCCCCTCTGTTTCAGCCCCTCTGTTTCTCGCCCCTTGTTTCAGCCCCTCTGTTTCAGCCCCTCTGTTTCTCGCCCCTTGTTTCAGCCCCTCTGTTTCTCGCCCTCTGTTTCAGCCCCTCTGTTTCTCGCCCTCTGTTTCAGCCCCTCCTTTCCAGCCCCTCTGTTTCAGCCCCTCTGTTTCAGCCCCTCTGTTTCAGTTCCTCTGTTTCAGCCCCTCTGTTTCAGCACCTCGGTTTCTCGCCCTCTGTTTCAGCCCCTCTGTTTCAGCTCCTCTGTTTCAGCCCCTCTGTTTTTCGCCCTCTTATTCAGCCCCTCTGTTTCTCGCCCTCTGTTTCAGCCCCTCTGTTTGAGCCCCTCTGTTTCAGCACCCCTGTTTCTCGCCCTCGGTTTCAGCCCCTCGGTTTCTCGCCCTCTGTTTCAGCCCCTCTGTTTCAGCCCCTCGGTTTCTCGCCCTCTGTTTCAGCCCCTCTGTTTCTCGCCCTCTGTTTCAGCCCCTCTGTTTCTCGCCCTCTGTTTCAGCACCTCTGTTTCTCGCCCTCGGTTTCAACCCCTCGGTTTCTCGCCCTCTGTTTCAGCCCCTCTGTTTCAGCCCCTCTGTTTCTCAGCCTCTGTTTGAGCCCCTCGGTTTCTCGCCCTCTGTTTCAGCCCCTCTGTTTCAGCCCCTCTGTTTCTCAGCCTCTGTTTGAGCCCCTCGGTTTCTCGCCCTCTGTTTCAGCCCCTCTGTTTCAGCCCCTCTGTTTCACCCCTCGGTTTCTCACCCTCTGTTTCAGCCCCACTGTTTCAGCCCTTCTGTTTCTCGCCCTCTGTTTCTCTCCCCCTGTTTCAGACCCTCTGTTTCAGCCCCATTGTTTCAGCCCTTCTGTTTCTCGCCCTCTGTTTCAGACCCTCTGTTTCAGCCCCTCTGTTTCAGACCCTCTGTTTCTCGCCCACTGTTTCAGCCCCTTTGTTTCAGCCCCTCTGTTTCTCGCCCTCTGTTTCAGCCCCTCTGTTTCTCGCCCTCTGTTTCTCGCCCTCAGTTTCAGCCCCTCTGTTTCAGCCACAATGTTTCAGCCCCTCGGTTTCTCGCCCTCTGTTTCAGCCCCTCTGTTTCTCGCCCTCTGTTTCAGCCCCTCTGTTTCAGCCCCTCTGTTTCAGCCCCTCTGTTTCTCGCCCTCTGTTTCTCGCCCTCTGTTTCTCGCCTTTTGTTTCAGCCCCTCTGTTTCAGCACCTCTGTTTCAGCCCCTCTGTTTCAGCCCCTCGGTTTCTCGCCCTCTGTTTCAGCCCCTCTGTTTCTCGCCCTCTGTTTCAGCCCCTCGGTTTCTCGCCCTCTGTTTCAGCCCCTCTGTTTCAGCCCCTCTGTTTCAGCCCCTCTGTTTCTCGCCCTCTGTTTCAGCCCCTCTGTTTCTCGCCCTCTGTTTCTCGCCCTCTGTTTCAGCCCCTCTGTTTCAGCCCCTCTTTTCCAGCCCCTCTGTTTCAGCCCCTCTGTTTCGGCCCCTCTGTTTCAGCCCCTCTGTTTCTCGCCCTCTGTTTCAGCCCCTCTGTTTCTCGCCCTCTGTTTCTCGCCCTCTGTTTCAGCCCCTCTGTTTCAGCCCCTCTGTTTCAGCCCCTCTGTATCTCGCCCCCTGTTTCAGCCCCACTGTTTCAGCCCCTCTGTTTCAGCCCCTCTGTTCCAGCCCCTTTGTTTCAGCCCCTCTGTTTCAGCCCCTCTGTTTCAGCCCCCTGTTCCAGCCCCTTTGTTTCAGCCCCTCTGTTTCAGCCCCTCTGTTTCAGCCCCTCTGTTTCTCGCCCACTGTTTCAGCCCTATGTTTCTCGCCCTCTGTTTCTCGCCCTCTGTTTCAGCCCCTCTGTTTCAGCCCCTCTGTTCCAGCCCCTCTGTTTCAGCCCCTCTGTTTCAGCCCCTCTGTTTCTAGCCCTCTGTTTCAGCCCCTCTGTTTCAGCCCCTCTGTTTCAGCCCCTCTGTTTCTCGCCCTCTGTTTCTCGCCCCCTCTTTCAGCCCCACTGTTTCAGCCCCTCGGTTTCTCGCCCTCTGTTTCAGCCCCTCTGTTTCAGCCCCTTTGTTTCAGCCCCTCTGTTTCAAACCCTCTGTTTCTCGCCCTCTGTTTCAGCCTCTCTGTTTCTCGCCCTCTGTTTCAGCCCCTCTGTTTCAGCCCCTCTGTTTCAGCCCCTCTGTTCAGCCCCTCGGTTTCTCGCCCTCTGTTTCAGCCCCTCGGTTTCTCGCCCTCTGTTTCAGCCCCTCTGTTTCAGCCCCTCTGTTTCTCGCCCTCTGTTTCAGCCCCTCTGTTTCTCGCCCTCTGTTTCAGCCCCTCTGTTTCAGCCCCTCTGTTTCAGCCCCTCTGTTTCTCGCCCTCTGTTTCAGCCCCTCGGATTCTCGCCCTCTGTTTCAGCCCCTCTGTTTCAGCCCCTCTGTTTCTCGCCCTCTGTTTCAGCCCCTCTGTTTCAGCCCCTCTGTTTCAGCCACTCTTTTTCTCGCCATCTCTTTCAGCCCCTCTGTTTCAGCCCCTCTGTTTCAGCCCCTCTTTTTCTCGCCCTCTCTTTCAGCCCCACTGTTTCAGCCCCTCTGTTTCTCGCCCTCTGTTTCAGCCCCTCTGTTTCTCGCCCCCTGTTTCTCGCCCCCTGTTTCAGCCCCTCTCTTTCAGCCCCTCTGTTTCTCGCCCCATGTTTCAGACCCTCTGTTTCACCCATCTGTTTCTCGCCCCCTGTTTCAGACCCTCTGTTTCAGCCCCTCTGTTTCTCGCCCTCTGTTTCAGCCCCTCTGTTTCTCGCCCTCTGTTTCTCGCCCTCTGTTTCAGCCCCTCTGTTTCAGCCCCTCTGTTTCAGCCCCTCTGTTTCAGCCCCTCTGTTTCAGTCCCTCTGTTTCAGCCCCTCTGTTTCAGCCCCTCTGTTTCTCGCCCTCTGTTTCTAGCCCTCAGTTTCAGGCCCTCTGTTTCAGCCCCTCTGTTTCAGCCCCTCTGTTTCTCGCCCTCTGTTTCTCGCCCCCTGTTTCAGCCCCTCTGTTTCAGCCCCTCTGTTTCTCGCCCTCTGTTTCAGCCCCTCTGTTTCAGCCCTTCTGTTTCAGCCCCTCTGCTTCAGCCCCTCTGTTTCTCGCCGTCTGTTTCACGCCCTCTGTTTCTCGCCTTCTGTTTCAGCCCCTCTGTTTCAGCACCTCTGTTTCAGCCCCTCTGTTTCAGCCCCTCGGTTTCTCGCCCTCTGTTTCAGCCCCTCTGTTTCTCGCCCTCTGTTTCAGCCCCTCTGTTTCTCGCACTCTGTTTCAGCCCATCTGTTTCAGCCCCCCTGTTCAGCCGGTCGGTTTCTCGCCCTCTGTTTCAGCCCCTCGGTTTCTCGCCCTCTGTTTCAGCCCCTCTGTTTCAGCCCTCTGTTTCAGCCCCTCTGTTTCAGCCCCTCTGTTTCTCGCCCTCTGTTTCAGCCCCTCTGTTTCTCGCCCTCTGTTTCAGCCCCTCTGTTTCTCACCCTCTGTTTCAGCCCCTCTGTTTCAGCCCCTCTGTTTCTCGCCCCCTGTTTCAGCCCCTCTGTTTCAGCCCCTCTGTTTCTCGCCCTCTGTTTCAGACCCTCTGTTTCTCGCCCTCTGTTTCTCGCCCTCTGTTTCAGCCCCTCTGTTTCAGCCCCTCTGTTTCTCGCCCTCTGTTTCAGCCCCTCGGTTTCTCGCCCTCTGTTTCCGCCCATCTGTTTCTCGCCCTCTGTTTCAGACCCTCTGTTTCAGCTCCTCTGTTTCAGCCCCTCTTTTTCTCACCCACTGTTTCAGCCCCTCTGCTTCTCGCCCTCTGTTTCAGCCCCTCTGTTTCAGCCCCTCGGTTTCTCGCCCTCTGTTTCAGCCCCTCTGTTTCAGCTCCTCTGTTTCAGCCCCTCTGTTTCAGCCCCTCGGTTTCTCGCCCTCTGTTTCAGCCCCTCTGTTTCAGCTCCTCTGTTTCAGCCCCTCTGTTTCTCGCCCTCTTATTCAGCCCCTCTGTTTCTCGCCCTCTGTTTCAGCCCCTCTGTTTGAGCCCCTCTGTTTCAGCACCTCTGTTTCTCGCCCTCTGTTTCAGCCCCTCGGTTTCTCGCCCTCTGTTTCAGCCCCTCTGTTTCAGCCCCTCTGTTTCAGCCCCTCTGTTTCTCGCCCTCTGTTTCAGCCCCTCTGTTTCTCGCCCTCTGTTTCAGCCCCTCTGTTTCAGCCCCTCTGTTTCAGCCCCTCTGTTTCTCGCCCTCTGTTTCAACCCCTCGGTTTCTCGCCCTCTGTTTTAGCGCCTCTGTTTCAGCCCCTCTGTTTCAGCCCCTCTGTTTCTCACCCTCTGTTTGAGCCCCTCGGTTTCTCGCCCTCTGTTTCAGCCCCTCTGTTTCAGCCCCTCTGTTTCACCCCTCGGTTTCACACCCTCTGTTTCAGCCCCACTGTTTCAGCCCTTCTGTTTCTCGCCCTCTGTTTCAGCCCCTCTGTTGCAGCCACTCTGTTTCTCGCCCTCTGTTTCTCGCCCCCTGTTTCAGCGCCTCTGTTTCAGCCCCTCTGTTTCAGCCCCTCTGTTTCAGCCCCTCTGTTTCTCGCCCCCTGTTTCAGCCCCTCTGTTTCAGCCCCTCTGTTTCAGCCCCTCTGTTTCTCGCCCTCTGTTTCAGCCCCTCTGTTTCTCGCCCACTGTTTCAGCCCCTCTGTTTCAGCCCCTATGTTTCTCGCCCTCTGTTTCAGCCGTTCTGTTTCTCGCCCTCTGTTTCAGCCCCTCTGTTTCAGCCACTCTGTTTCAGACCCTCAGTTTCTCGCCCTCTGTTTCAGCCCCTCTGTTTCTCGCCCTCTGTTTCAGCCCCTCTGTTTCAGCCCTTCTGTTTCAGCCCCTCTGTTTCAGCCCCTCTGTTTCTCGCCCTCTGTTTCTCGCCTTCTGTTTCAGCCCCTCTGTTTCTCGCCCTCTGTTTCAGCCCCTCTGTTTCAGCCCCTCTGTTTCTCGCCCTCTGTTTCAGCCCCTCTGTTTCTCGCCCTCTGTTCCAGCCCCTCTGTTTCTCACCCTCTGTTTCAGCCCCTCTGTTTCAGCCCCTCTGTTTCTCGCCCTCTGTTTCAGCCCCTCGGATTCTCGCCCTCTGTTTCAGCCCCTCTGTTTCAGCCCCTCTGTTTCTCGCCCTCTGTTTCAGCCCTTCTGTTTCAGCCCCTCTGTTTCAGCCCCTCTTTTTCTCGCCCTCTCTTTCAGCCCCTCTGTTTCAGCCCCTTTGTTTCAGCCCCTCTGTTTCAGCCCCTCTTTTTCTCGCCCTCTGTTTCAGCCGCACTGTTTCAGCCCCTCTGTTTCTCGCCCTCTGTTTCAGCCCCTCTGTTTCAGCCCCTCTTTTTCTCGCCCTCTGTTTCAGCCCCTCTGTTTCAGCCCCTCTGTTTCAGCCCCTCTGTTTCAGCCCCTCGGTTTCTCGCCCTCTGTTTCAGCGCCTCTGTTTCAGCCCCTCTCTTTCAGCCCCTCTGTTTCAGCCCCTCTGTCTCTCGCCCTCTGTTTCAGCACCGCTGTTTCAGCCCCTCTGTTTCAGCCCCTCTGTTTCAGCCCCTCTGTTTCAGCCCCTCTGTTTCAGCAACTCGGTTTCTCGCCCTCTGTTTCAGCGCCTCTGTTTCAGCCCCTCTATTTCAGCCCCTCTGTTTCAGCCCCTCTGTTTCTCGCCCTCTGTTTCAGCCCCTCTGTTTCTCGCTCTCTGTTTCAGCCCCTCTGTTTCAGCCCCTCTGATTCAGCCCCTCTGTATCTCGCCCCTGTTTCAACCCCTCTGTTTCAGCCCTTCTGTTTCTCGCCCTCTGTTTCAGCCCCTCTGTTTCAGCCCCTTTGTTTCTCGCCCCCTGTTTCAGCCCCTCTGTTTCAGCCCCTCTGTTTCAGCCCCTCTGTTTCTCGCCCCCTGTTTCAGCCCCTCTGTTTCAGCCCCTCTGTTTCTCGCCCTCTGTTTCAGCCCCTCTGTTTCTCGCCCTCTGTTTCTCGCCCTCTGTTTCAGCCCCTCTATTTCAGCCCCTCTGTTTCAGCCACTCTGTTTCAGCCCCTCGGTTTCTCGCCCTCTGTTTCAGCCCCTCTGTTTCAGCCCCTCTGTTTCTCGCCCTCTGTTTCTCGCCTTCTGTTCCAGCCCCTCTGTTTCAGCACCTCTGTTTCAGCCCCTCTGTTTCAGCCCCTCTGTTTCAGCCCCTCTGTTTCAGCCCCTCTGTTTCTCGCCCTCTTTTTCAGCCCCTCTGTTTCTCGCCCTCTGTTTCAGCCCCTCTGTTTCAGCCCCTCTGTTTCAGCCCCTCTGTTTCAGCCCCTCTGTTTCTCGCCCCCTGTTTCAGCCCCTCTGATTCAGCCCCTCTGTTTCTCGCCCCCTGTTTCATCCCTCTGTTTCAGCCCCTCTGTTTCTCGCCCTCTGTTTCAACCCCTCGGTTTCTCGCCCTCTGTTTTAGCCCCTCTGTTTAAGCCCCTCTGTTTCAGCCCCTCTGTTTCAGCCCCTCTGTTTCTCACCCTCTGTTTCAGCCCCTCGGTTTCTCGCCCTATTTTTCAGCCCCTCTGTTTCAGCACCTCTGTTTCAGCCCCTCTGTTTCTCGCCCCCTGTTTCAGCCCCTCTGTTTCAGCCCCTCTGTTTCAGCCCCTCTGTTTCAGCCCTTCTGTTTCTCGCCCTCTGTTTCAGCCCCTCTGTTTCAGCCCCTCTGTTTCTCGACCCCTGTTTCAGCCCCTATGTTTCAGCCCCTCTGTTTCAGCCCCTCTGTTTCAGCCCCTCTGTTTCTAGCCCTCTGTTTCAGCCCCTCTGTTTCAGCCCCTCTGTTTCTCGCCCTCTGTTTCTCGCACCCTGTTTCAGCCCCTCTGTTTCAGCCCCTCGGTTTCTCGCCCTCTGTTTCAGCCCCTCTGTTTCAGCCCCTCTGTTTCTCGCCCTCTGTTTCAGCCCCTCTGTTTCTCGCCCTCTGTTTCAGCCCCTCTGTTTCAGCCCCTCTGTTTCAGCCCCTCTGTTCAGCCCCTCGGTTTCTCGCCCTCTGTTTCAGCCCCACGGTTTCTCGCCCTCTGTTTCAGCCCCTCTGTTTCAGCCCCTCTGTTTCAACCCCTCTGTTTCTCGCCCTCTGTTTCAGCCCCTCTGTTTCAGCCCCTCTGTTTCTCGCCCTCTGTTTCAGCCCCTCTGTTTCTCACCCTCAGTTTCAGCCCCTCTGTTTCAGCCCCTCTGTTTCTCGCCCCCTGTTTCAGCCCCTCTGTTTCAGCCACTCTGTTTCTCGCCCTCTGTTTCAGCCCCTCTGTTTCTCGCCCTCTGTTTCTCGCCCTCTGTTTCAGCCCCTCTGTTTCAGCCCCTGTGTTCCAGCCCCTCTGTTTCAGCCCCTCTGTTTCAGCCCCTCTGTTTCTAGCCCTCTGTTTCAGCCCCTCTGTTTCAGCCCCTCTATTTCAGCCCCTCTGTTTCTCGCCCTCTGTTTCTCGCCCCCTGTTTCAGCCCCACTGTTTCAGCCCCTCGGTTTCTCGCACTCTGTTTCATCCCCTCTGTTACAGCCCCTTTGTTTCAGCCCATCTGTTTCAGCCCCTCTGTTTCTCGCCCTCTGTTTCAGCCCCTCTGTTTCAGTCCCACTGTTTCAGCCCCTCTGTTTCTCGCCCTCTGTTTCAGCCCCTCAGTTTCAGCCCCTCTTTTTCTCGCCCTCTGTTTCAGCCCCTCTGTTTCAGCCCCTCTGTTTCAGCCCCTCTGTTTCTCGCCCTCTGTTTCAGCCCCTCGGTTTCTCGCCCTCTGTTTCAGCGCCTCTGTTTCAGCCCCTCTATTTCAGACCCTCTGTTTCAGCCCCTCTGTCTCTCGCCCTCAGTTTCAGCCCCTCTGTTTCTCGCCCCCTGTTTCAGCCCCTCTGTTTCAGCCCTTCTGTTTCTCGCCCTCTGTTTCAGCCCCTCTGTTTCAGCCCCTCTGTTTCTCGCCCCCTGTTTCAGCCCCTCTGTTTCAGCCCCTCTGTTTCAGCCCCTCTGTTTCAGCCCCTCTGTTTCTCGCCCTCCGTTTCAGCACCTCTGTTTCTCGCCCCCTGTTTCAGCCCCTCTGTTTCAGCCCCTCTGTTTCTCGTCATCTGTTTCAGCCCCTCTGTTTCTCGCCCTCTGTTTCTCGCCCTCTGTTTCAGCCCCTCTGTTTCAGCCCCTCTGTTTCAGCCCCTCGGTTTCTCGCCCTCTGTTTCAGCCCCTCTGTTTCTCGCCCTCTGTTTCAGCCCTTCTGTTTCAGCCCCTCTGTTTCAGCCCCTCTGTTTCTCGCCCTCTGTTTCTCGCCCTCTGTTTCTCGCCTTCTGTTTCAGCCCCTCTGTTTCAGCACCTCTGTTTCAGCCCCTCTGTTTCAGCCCCTCGGTTTCTCGCCCTCTGTTTCAGCTCCTCTGTTTCTCGCCCTCTGTTTCAGCCCCTCTGTTTCTCGCCCTCTGTTTCAGCCCCTCTGTTTCTCGCCCTCTGTTTCAGCCCCTCTGTTTCAGCCCCTCTGTTTCAGCCGCACTGTTTCAGCCCCTCTGTTTCTCGCCCCCTGCTTCAGCCCCTCTGTTTCAGCCCCGCTGTTTCTCGCCCTCTGTTTCAACCCCTCGGTTTCTCGCCCTCTGTTTTAGCCCCTCAGTTTCAGCCCCTCTGTTTCAGCCCCTCTGTTTCAGCCCCTCTGTTTCTCACCTTCTGTTTCAGCCCCTCGGTTTCTCGCCCTCTTTTTCAGCCCCTCTGTTTCAGCCCCTCTGCTTCCGCCCCTCTGTTTCAGCCCCTCTGTTTCAGCCCTTCTGTTTCTCACCCTCTGTTTCAGCCACTCTGTTTCAGCCCCTCTGTTTCTCGCCCCCTGTTTCAGCCCCTCTGTTTCAGCCCCTCTGTTTCAGCCCCTCTGTTTCAGGCCCCCTGTTTCAGCCCCTCTGTTTCTCGCCCCCTGTTTCAGCCCCTCTGTTTCAGCCCCTCTGTTTCTCGACCTCTGTTTCGCGCCCTCTGTTTCAGCCCCTCTGTTTCAGCCCCTCTGTTTCAGCCCCTCTGTTTCAGTCCCTCTGTTTCTCGCCCTCTGTTTCAGCCCCTCTGTTTCAGCCCCTCTGTTTCAGCCCCTCTGTTTCTCGCCCTCTGTTTCAGCCCCTCTGTTTCTCGCCCTCTGTTTCAGCCCCTCTGTTTCAGCCCCTCTGTTTCTCGCCCTCTGTTTCTCGCCCTCTGTTTCTCGCCCTCTGTTTCAGCCCCTCTGTTTCTCACCCTCTGTTTCAGCCCCTCTGTTTCAGCCCCTCTGTTTCAGCCCCTCTTTTTCTCGCCCTCTCTTTCAGCCCCTCTGTTTCGGCCCCTCTGTTTCTCGCCCCCTATTTCAGCCCCTCTGTTTCAGCCCCTCTGATTCAGCCCCTCTGTTTCTCGCCCCCTGTTTCAGCCCCTCTGTTTCTCACCCTCTGTTTCAGCCCCTCGGTTTCTCGCCCTCTGTTTCAGCCCCTCTGTTTCAGCCCCTCTGTTTCAGCCCCTCTGTTTCTCGCCCCCTGTTTCAGCCCCTCTGTTTCAGCCCCTCTGTTTCAGCCCCTCTGTTTCAGCCCTTCTGTTTCTCGCCCTCTGTTTCAGCCCCTCTGTTTCAGCCCCTCTGTTTCTCGCCCCCTGTTTCAGCCCCTCTGTTTCAGCCCCTCTGTTTCAGCCCCTCTGTTTCAGCCCCTCTGTTTCACCCCTCGGTTTCACACCCTCTCTTTCAGCCCCACTGTTTCAGCCCTTCTGTTTCTCGCCCTCTGTTTCAGCCCCTCTGTTTCAGCCCCTCTGTTTCTCGACCTCTGTTTCTCGCCCCCTGTTTCAGCCCCTCTGTTTCAGCCCCTCTGTTTCAGCCCCTCTGTTCCAGCCCCTCTGTTTCTCGCCCCCTGTTTCAGCCCCTCTGTTTCAGCCCCTCTGTTTCAGCCCCTCTGTTTCTCGCCCTCTGTTTCAGCTCCTCTGTTTCTCGCCCACTGTTTCAGCCCCTCTGTTTCAGCCCCTATGTTTCTCGCCCTCTGTTTCAGCCCTTCTGTTTCTCGCCCTCTGTTTCTCGCTCTCAGTTTCAGCCCCTCTGTTTCAGCCCCTCTATTTCAGCCACTCTGTTTCAGCCCCTCGGATTCTCGCCCTCTGTTTCAGCCCCTCTGTTTCAGCCCCTCTTTTTCTCGCCCTCTCTTTCAGCCCCTCTGTTTCAGCCCCTCTGTTTCAGCCCCTCTTTTTCTCGCCCTCTGTTTCAGCCCCACTGTTTCAGCCCCTCTGTTTCTCGCCTTCTGTTTCAGCCCCTCTGTTTCAGCCCCTCTTTTTCTCGCCCTCTGTTTCAGCCCCTCTGTTTCAGCCCCTCTGTTTCAGCCCCTCTGTTTCTCGCCCTCTATTTCAGCCCCTCGGTTTCTCGCCCTCTGTTTCAGCGCCTCTGTTTCAGCCCCTCTCTTTCAGCCCCTCTGTTTCAGCCCCTCTGTCTCTCGCCCTCCGTTTCAGCCCCTCTGTTTCTCGCTCCCTGTTTCAGCCCCTCTGATTCAGCCCCTGTTTCTCGCCCCCTGTTTCAGCCCCTCTGTTTCAGCCCCTCTGTTTCTCGCTCTCTGTTTCAACCCCTCGGTTTCTCGCCCTCTGTTTTAGCCCCTCTGTTTCAGCCCCTCTGTTTCAGCCCCTCTGTTTCAGCCCCTCTGTTTCTCACCCTCTGTTTCAGCCACTCGGTTTCTCGCCCTCTGTTTCAGCCCCTCTGTTTCAGCCCCTCTGATTCAGCCCCTCTGTTTCAGCCCCTCTGTTTCAGCCCCTCTGTTTCTCGCCCACTGTTTCAGCCCCTCTGTTTCAGCCCCTCTGTTTCAGCCCCTCTGTTTCTCGCCCTGTGTTTCAGCCCCTCTGTTTCTCGCCCCCTGTTTCAGCCCCTCTGTTTCAGCCCCTCTGTTTCTCGCCCTCTGTTTCATCCCCTCTGTTTCTCGCCCTCTGTTTCTCGCCCTCTGTTTCAGCCCCTCTATTTCAGCCCCTCTGTTTCAGCCACTCTGTTTCAGCCCCTCGGTTTCTCGCCCTCTGTTTCAGCCCCTCTGTTTCTCGCCCTCTGTTTCAGCTCTTCTGTTTCAGCCCCTCTGTTTGAGCCCCTCTGTTTCTCGCCCTCTGTTTCTCGCCCTCTGTTTCTCGCCTTCTGTTTCAGCCCCTCTGTTTCAGCACCTCTCTTTCAGCCCCTCTTTTTCAGCACCTCGGTTTCTCGCCCTCTGTTTCAGCCCCTCTGTTTCAGCCCCTCTTTTTCAGCCCCTCTGTTTCTCGCCCTCTGTTTCAGCCCCTCTGTTTCTCCCCCTCTGTTTCAGCCCCTCTGTTTCAGCCCCTCTGTTTCAGCCCCTCTGTTTCTCGCCCCCTGTTTCAGGCCCTCTGTTTCAGCCCCTCTGTTTCTCGCCCCCTGTTTCAGCCCCTCTGTTTCAGCCCCTCTGTTTCTCGCCCTCTGTTTCAACCCCTCGGTTTCTCGCCCTCTGTTTTAGCCCCTCTGTTTAAGCCCCTCTGTTTCAGCTCCTCTGTTTCAGCCCCTCTGTTTCTCACCCTCTGTTTCAGCCCCTCGGTTTCTCGCCCTCTTTTTCAGCCCCTCTGTTTCAGCACCTCTGTTTCAGCCCCTCTGTTTCTCGCCCCCTGTTTCAGCCCCTCTGTTTCAGCCGATCTGTTTCAGCCCCTCTGTTTCAGCCCTTCTGTTTCTCGCCCTCTGTTTCAGCCCCTCTGTTTCAGCCCCTCTGTTTCTCGCCCCCTGTTTCAGCCCCTCTGTTTCAGCCCCTCTGTTTCAGCCCCTCTGTTTCTAGCCCTCTGTTTCAGCCCCTCTGTTTCTCGCCCTCTGTTTCTCGCCCCCTGTTTCAGCCCCTCTGTTTCAGCCCCTCGGTTTCTCGCCCTCTGTTTCAGCCCCTCTGTTTCAGCCCGTCTGTTTCTCGCCCTCTGTTTCAGCCCCTCTGTTTCAGCCCCTCTGTTTCAGCCCCTCTGTTCAGCCCCTCGGTTTCTCGCCCTCTGTTTCAGCCCCTCGGTTTCTCGCCCTCTGTTTCAGCCCCACTGTTTCAGCCCCTCTGTTTCAGCCCCTCTGTTTCTCGCCCTCTGTTTCAGCCCCTCTGTTTCAGCCCCTCTGTTTCTCGCACTCTGTTTCTGAACCTCTGTTTCTCACTCTCTGTTTCAGCCCCTGTTTCAGCCCCTCTGTTTATCGCCCCCTGTTTCAGCCCCTCTGTTTCTCGCCCTCTGTTTCTCGCCCTCTGTTTCAGCCCCTCTGTTTCAGCCCCTCTGTTTCAGCCCCTCTGTTTCTCGCCCACTGTTTCAGCCCCTCTGTTTCAGCCCCTCTGTTTCTCGCCCCCTGTTTCAGCCCCTCTGTTTCAGCCCCTCTGTTTATGCCCCTCTGTTTCTAGCCCTCTGTTTCAGCCCCTCTGTTTCTCGCCCTCTGTTTCTCGCCCCCTGTTTCAGCCCCTCTGTTTCAGCCCCTCGGTTTCTCGCCCTCTGTTTCAGCCCCTCTGTTTCAGCCCGTCTGTTTCTCGCCCTCTGTTTCAGCCCCTCTGTTTCAGCCCCTCTGTTTCAGCCCCTCTGTTCAGCCCCTCGGTTTCTCGCCCTCTGTTTCAGCCCCTCGGTTTCTCGCCCTCTGTTTCAGCCCCACTGTTTCAGCCCCTCTGTTTCAGCCCCTCTGTTTCTCGCCCTCTGTTTCAGCCCCTCTGTTTCAGCCCCTCTGTTTCTCGCCCTCTGTTTCAGCCCCTCTGTTTCTCACTCTCTGTTTCAGCCCCTGTTTCAGCCCCTCTGTTTCTCGCCCCCTGTTTCAGCCCCTCTGTTTCTCGCCCTCTGTTTCTCGCCCTCTGTTTCAGCCCCTCTGTTTCAGCCCCTCTGTTTCAGCCCCTCTGTTTCTCGCCCTCTGTTTCTCGCCCTCTGTTTCAGCCCCTCTGTTTCAGCCCCTCTGTTCCAGCCCCTCTGTTTCAGCCCCTCTGTTTCAGCCCCTCTGTTTCTAGCCCTCTGTTTCAGCCCCTCTGATTCGGCCCCTCTATTTCAGCCCCTCTGTTTCTCGCCCTCTGTTTCTCGCCCCCTGTTTCAGCCCCACTGTTTCAGCCCCTCGGTTTCTCGCACTCTGTTTCATCCCCTCTGTTTCAGCCCCTTTGTTTCAGCCCCTCTGTTTCAGCCCCTCTGTTTCGCGCCCTCTGTTTCAGCCGCTCTGTTTCAGCCCCACTGTTTCAGCCCCTCTGTTTCTCGCCCTCTGTTTCAGCCCCTCTGTTTCAGCCCCTCTGTTTCTCACCCTCTGTTTCAGCCCCTCGGTTTCTCGCCCTCTGTTTCAGCCCCTCTGTTTCAGCCCCTCTGTTTCAGCCCCTCTGTTTCTCGCCCCCTGTTTCAGCCCCTATGTTTCAGCCCCTCTGTTTCAACCCCTCTGTTTCAGCCCTTCTGTTTCTCGCCCTCTGTTTCAGCCCCTCTGTTTCAGCCCCTCTGTTTCTCGCCTCCTGTTTCAGCCCCTCTGTTTCAGCCCCTCTGTTTCAGCCCCTCTGTTTCAGCCCCTCTGTTTCTCGCCCTCTGTTTCAGCCCCTCTGTTTCAGCCCCTCTGTTTCAGCCCCTCTGTTTCAGCCCCTCGGTTTCTCGCCCTCTGTTTCAGACCCTCTGTTTCTCGCCCTCTGTTTCAGCCCTTCTGTTTCAGCCCCTCTGTTTCTCGCCCTCTGTTTCTCGCCCTCTGTTTCTCGCCTTCTGTTTCAGCCCCTCTGTTTCAGCACCTCTGTTTCAGCCCCTCTGTTTCAGCCCCTCGGTTTCTCACCCTCTGTTTCAGACCCTCTGTTTCTCGCCCTCTGTTTCAGCCCCTCTGTTTCTCGCCCTCTGTTTCAGCCCCTCTGTTTCTCGCCCTCTGTTTCAGCCCCGCTGTTTCAGCCCCTCTGTTTCAGCCCCACTGTTTCAGCCACTCTGTTTCTCGCCCCCTGTTTCAGCCCCTCTGTTTCAGCCCCTCTGTTTCAGCCACTCTGTTTCAGCCCCTCGGTTTCTCGCCCTCTGTTTCAGCCCCTCTGTTTCTCGCCCTCTGTTTCAGCTCTTCTGTTTCAGCCCCTCTGTTTGAGCCCCTCTGTTTCTCGCCCTCTGTTTCTCGCCCTCTGTTTCTCGCCTTCTGTTTCAGCCCCTCTGTTTCAGCACCTCTCTTTCAGCCCCTCTTTTTCAGCCCCTCGGTTTCTCGCCCTCTGTTTCAGCCCCTCTGTTTCTCCCCCTCTGTTTCAGCCCCTCTGTTTCAGCCCCTCTGTTTCAGCCCCTCTGTTTCTCGCCCCCTGTTTCAGGCCCTCTGTTTCAGCCCCTCTGTTTCTCGCCCCCTGTTTCAGCCCCTCTGTTTCAGCCCCTCTGTTTCTCGCCCTCTGTTTCAACCCCTCGGTTTCTCGCCCTCTGTTTTAGCCCCTCTGTTTAAGCCCCTCTGTTTCAGCCCCTCTGTTTCAGCCCCTCTGTTTCTCACCCTCTGTTTCAGCCCCTCGGTTTCTCGCCCTCTTTTTCAGCCCCTCTGTTTCAGCACCTCTGTTTCAGCCCCTCTGTTTCTCGCCCCCTGTTTCAGCCCCTCTGTTTCAGCCGATCTGTTTCAGCCCCTCTGTTTCAGCCCTTCTGTTTCTCGCCCTCTGTTTCAGCCCCTCTGTTTCAGCCCCTCTGTTTCTCGCCCCCTGTTTCAGCCCCTCTGTTTCAGCCCCTCTGTTTCAGCCCCTCTGTTTCTAGCCCTCTGTTTCAGCCCCTCTGTTTCTCGCCCTCTGTTTCTCGCCCCCTGTTTCAGCCCCTCTGTTTCAGCCCCTCGGTTTCTCGCCCTCTGTTTCAGCCCCTCTGTTTCAGCCCGTCTGTTTCTCGCCCTCTGTTTCAGCCCCTCTGTTTCAGCCCCTCTGTTTCAGCCCCTCTGTTCAGCCCCTCGGTTTCTCGCCCTCTGTTTCAGCCAATCGGTTTCTCGCCCTCTGTTTCAGCCCCACTGTTTCAGCCCCTCTGTTTCAGCCCCTCTGTTTCTCGCCCTCTGTTTCAGCCCCTCTGTTTCAGCCCCTCTGTTTCTCGCCCTCTGTTTCAGCCCCTCTGTTTCTCAATCTCTGTTTCAGCCCCTGTTTCAGCCCCTCTGTTTCTCGCCCCCTGTTTCAGCCCCTCTGTTTCTCGCCCTCTGTTTCTCGCCCTCTGTTTCAGCCCCTCTGTTTCAGCCCCTCTGTTTCAGCCCCTCTGTTTCTCGCCCTCTGTTTCTCGCCCTCTGTTTCAGCCCCTCTGTTTCAGCCCCTCTGTTCCAGCCCCTCTGTTTCAGCTCCTCTGTTTCAGCCCCTCTGTTTCTAGCCCTCTGTTTCAGCCCCTCTGATTCAGCCCCTCTATTTCAGCCCCTCTGTTTCTCGCCCTCTGTTTCTCGCCCCCTGTTTCAGCCCCACTGTTTCAGCCCCTCGGTTTCTCGCACTCTGTTTCATCCCCTCTGTTTCAGCCCCTTTGTTTCAGCCCCTCTGTTTCAGCCCCTCTGTTTCTCGCCCTCTGTTTCAGCCCCTCTGTTTCAGCCCCACTGTTTCAGCCCCTCTGTTTCTCGCCCTCTGTTTCAGCCCCTCTGTTTCAGCCCCTCTTTTTCTCGCCCTCTGTTTCAGCCCCTCTGTTTCAGCCCCTCTGTTTCAGCCCCTCTGTTTCTCGCCCTCTGTTTCAGCCCCTCGGTTTCTCGCCCTCTGTTTCAGCGCCTCTGTTTCAGCCCCTCTGTTTCAGCCCCTCTGTTTCAGCCCCTCTGTCTCTCGCCCTCAGTTTCAGCCCCTCTGTTTCTCGCCCCCTGTTTCAGCCCCTCTGATTCAGCCCCTCTGTTTCTCGCCCCCTGTTTCAGCCCCTCTGTTTCAGCCCCTCTGTTTCTCACCCTCTGTTTCAGCCCCTCGGTTTCTCGCCCTCTGTTTCAGCCCCTCTGTTTCAGCCCCTCTGTTTCTCGCCCCCTGTTTCAGCCCCTATGTTTCAGCCCCTCTGTTTCAACCCCTCTGTTTCAGCCCTTCTGTTTCTCGCCCTCTGTTTCAGCCCCTCTGTTTCAGCCCCTCTGTTTCTCGCCCCCTGTTTCAGCCCCTCTGTTTCAGCCCCTCTGTTTCAGCCCCTCTGTTTCAGCCCCTCTGTTTCTCGCCCTCTGCTTGAGCCCCTCTGTTTCAGCCCCTCTGTTTCAGCCCCTCTGTTTCAGCCCCTCGGTTTCTCGCCCTCTGTTTCAGCCCCTCTGTTTCTCGCCCTCTGTTTCAGCCCTTCTGTTTCAGCCCCTCTGTTTCTCGCCCTCTGTTTCTCGCCCTCTGTTTCTCGCCTTCTGTTTCAGCCCCTCTGTTTCAGCACCTCTGTTTCAGCCCCTCTGTTTCAGCCCCTCGGTTTCTCACCCTCTGTTTCAGACCCTCTGTTTCTCGCCCTCTGTTTCAGCCCCTCTGTTTCTCGCCCTCTGTTTCAGCCCCTCTGTTTCTCGCCCTCTGTTTCAGCCCCGCTGTTTCAGCCCCTCTGTTTCAGCCGCACTGTTTCAGCCCCTCTGTTTCTCGCCCCCTGTTTCAGCCCCTCTGTTTCAGCCCCTCTGTTTCTCGCCCTCTATTTCAGCCGCTCTGTTTCTCGCCCTCTGTTTCTCGCCCTCTGTTTCAGCCCCTCTGTTTCAGCCCCTCTGTTTCAGCCCCTCTGTTTCTCGCCCTCTATTTCAGCCGCTCTGTTTCTCGCCCTCTGTTTCTCGCCCTCTGTTTCAGCCCCTCTGTTTCAACCCCTCTGTTTCAGCCCTTCTGTTTCTCGCCCTCTGTTTCAGCCCCTCTGTTTCAGCCCCTCTGTTTCAGCCCCTCTGTTTCAGCTCCTCTGTTTCTCGCCCCCTGTTTCAGCCCCTCTGTTTCAGCCCTTCTGTTTCTCGCCCTCTGTTTCAGCCCCTCTGTTTCAGCCCCTCTGTTTCTCGCCCCCTGTTTCAGCCCCTCTGTTTCTGCCCCTCTGTTTCAGCCCCTCTGTTTCAGGCCCTCTGTTTCAGGCCCTCTGTTTCTCGCCCTCTGTTTTAGCCCCTCTGTTTCTCGCCCCCTGTTTCAGCCCCTCTGTTTCAGCCCCTCTGTTTCTCGCCCTCTATTTCAGCCGCTCTGTTTCTCTCCCTCTGTTTCTCGCCCTCTGTTTCAGCCCCTCTGTTTCAGCCCCTCTGTTTAAGCCCCTCTGTTTCAGCCCCTCTGTTTCTCGCCCTCTGTTTCCGCCACTCTCTTTCAGCCCCTCTGTTTCAGCCCCTCCGTTTCTCGCCCTCTGTTTCAGCCCCTCTGTTTCTCGCCCTCTGTTTCTCGCCCTCTGTTTCTCACCCTCTGTTTCAGCCCCTCTGTTTCTCGCCCTCTGTTTCTCGCCCTCTGTTTCTCGCCCTCTGTTTCAGCCCCTCAGTTTCTCACCCTCTGTTTCAGCCCCTCTGTTTCAGCACCTCTGTTTCAGCCCCTCTGTTTCTCGCCCTCTGTTTCAGCCCCTCGGATTCTCACCCTCTGTTTCAGCCCCTCTGTTTCAGCCCCTCTGTTTCAGCCCCTCTGTTTCTCGCCCTCTGTTTCAGCCCCTCTGTTTCTCGCCCCCTGTTTCAGCCCCTCTGTTTCAGCCCCTCTGTTTCAGCCCCTCTGTTTCTAGGCCTCTGTTTCAACCCCTCTGTTTCTCGCCCACTGTTTCTCGCCCCCTGTTTCAGCCCCTCTGTTTCAGCCCCTCGGTTTCTCGCCCTCTGTTTCAGCCCCTCTGTTTCAGCCCCTCTGTTTCTCGCCCTATGTTTCAGCCCCTCTGTTTCTCGCCCTCTGTTTCAGCCCCTCTGTTTCAGCCCCTCTGTTTCAGCCCCTCTGTTCAGCCCCTCGGTTTCTCGCCCTCTGTTTCAGCCCCTCGGTTTCTCGCCCTCTGTTTCAGCCCCTCTGTTTCAGCCCCTCTGTTTCAGCCCCTCTGTTTCTCGCCCTCTGTTTCAGCCCCTCTGTTTCAGCCCCTCTGTTTCTCGCCCTCTGTTTCAGCCCCTCTGTTTCTCACCCTCTGTTTCAGCCCCTCTGTTTCAGCCACTCTGTTTCTCGCCCCCTGTTTCAGCCCCTCTGTTTCAGCCCCTCTGTTTCTCGCCCTCTGTTTCAGCACCTCTGTTTCTCGCCCTCTGTTTCTCGCCCTCTGTTTCAGCCCCTCTGTTTCAGCCCCTCTGTTCCAGCCCCTCTGTTACAGCCCCTCTGTTTCAGCCCCTCTGTTTCTAGCCCTCTGTTTCAGCCCCTCTGTTTCTCGCCCCCTGTTTCAGCCCCTCTGTTTCAGCCCCTCTGTTTCTCACCCTCTCTTTCAGCCCCTCGGTTTCTCGCCCTCTGTTTCAGCCCCTCTGTTTCAGCCCCTCTGTTTCAGACCCTCTGTTTCTCGCCCCCTGTTTCAGCCCCTCTGTTTCAGACTCTCTGTTTCAGCCCCTCTGTTTCAGCCCTTCTGTTTCTCGCCCTCTGTTTCAGCCCCTCTGTTTCAGCCCCTCTGTTTCTCACCCCCTGTTTCAGCCCCTCTGTTTCAGCCCCTCTGTTTCAGCCCCTCTGTTTCAGCCCCTCTGTTTCTCGCCCTCTGTTTCAGCCCCTCTGTTTCTCGCCCCCTGTTTCAGCCCCTCTGTTTCAGCCCCTCTGTTTCTCGCCCTCTGTTTCTCGCCCTCTGTTTCAGCCCCTCTGTTTCAGCCCCTCTGTTTCAGCCCCTCGGTTTCTCGCTCTCTGTTTCAGCCCCTCTGTTTCTCGCCCTCTGTTTCAGCCCTTCTGTTTCAGCCACTCTGTTTCTCGCCCTCTGTTTCTCGCCCTCTGTTTCTCGCCTTCTGTTTCAGCCCCTCTGTTTCAGCACCTCTGTTTCAGCCCCTCGGTTTCTCACCCTCTGTTTCAGCCCCTCTGTTTCTCGCCCTCTGTTTCAACCCCTCGGTTTCTCGCCCTCTGTTTTAGCCCCTCTGTTTCAGCCCCTCTGTTTCAGCCCCTCTGTTTCAGCCCCTCTGTTTCTCACCCTCTGTTTCAGCCCCTCGGTTTCTCGCCCTCTTTTTCAGCCCCTCTGTTTCAGCCCCTCTGTTTCAGCCCCTCTGTTTCTCGCCCTCTGTTTCAGCCCCTCTGTTTCAGCACCTCTGTTTCAGCCCCTCTGTTTCAGCCCTTCTGTTTCTCGCCCTCTGTTTCAGCCCCTCTGTTTCAGCCCCTCTGTTTCTCGCCCCCTGTTTCAGCCCCTCTGCTTCTGCCCCTCTGTTTCAGCCCCTCTGTTTGAGGCCCTCTGTTTCAGGCCCTCTGTTTCTCGCCCTCTGTTTCAGCCCCTCTGTTTCTCGCCCCCTGTTTCAGCCCCTCTGTTTCAGCCCCTCTGTTTCTCGCCCTCTGTTTCAGCCGCTCTGTTTCTCGCCCTCTGTTTCTCGCCCTCTGTTTCAGCCCCTCTGTTTCAGCCCCTCTGTTTCAGCCCCTCTGTTTCAGCCCTTCTGTTTCTCGCCCTCTGTTTCAGCCCCTCTGTTTCAGCCCCTCTGTTTCAGTCCCTCTGTTTCAGCCCCTCTGTTTCAGCCCCTCGGTTTCTCGCCCTCTGTTTCAGCCCCTCTGTTTCAGCCCCTCTGTTTCAGCCCCTCTGATGCCCGCCCTCTGTTTCTCGCCCTCTGTTTCTCGCCCTCTGTTTCAGCCCCTCAGTTTCTCACCCTCTGTTTCAGCCCCTCTGTTTCAGCCCCTCTGTTTCAGCCCCTCTGTTTCTCGCCCTCTGTTTCAGCCCCTCCGATTCTCGCCCTCTGTTTCAGCCCCTCTGTTCCAGCCCCTCTGTTTCAGCCCCTCTGTTTTAGCCCCTCTGTTTCTCGCCCTCTGTTTCAGCCCCTCAGTTTCTCACCCTCTGTTTCAGCCCCTCTGTTTCAGCCCCTCTGTTTCAGCCCCTCTGTTTCTCGCCCTCTGTTTCAGCCCCTCGGTTTCTCGCCCTCTGTTTCAGCCCCTCTGTTTCAGCCCCTCTGTTTCAGCCCCTCTGATGCCCGCCCTCTGTTTCTCGCCCTCTGTTTCTCGCCCTCTGTTTCAGCCCCTCAGTTTCTCACCCTCTGTTTCAGCCCCTCTGTTTCAGCCCCTCTGTTTCAGCCCCTCTGTTTCTCGCCCTCTGTTTCAGCCCCTCCGATTCTCGCCCTCTGTTTCAGCCCCTCTGTTTCAGCCCCTCTGTTTCTCGCCCTCTGCTTCAGCCCCTCTGTTTCAGCCCCTCTGTTTCAGCCCCTCTTTTTCAGCCCCTCTCTTTCAGCCCCTCTGTTTCGGCCACTCTGTTTCTCGCCCCCTGTTTCAGCCCCTCTGTTTCAGCCCCTCTGATTCAGCCCTTCTGTTTCTCGCCCCCTGTTTCAGCCCCTCTGTTTCTCGCCCTCTTTTTCAGCCCCTCTGTTTCAGCCCCTCTGTTTCAGCCCCTCTGTTTCTCGCCCCCTGTTTCTCGCCCTCTGTTTCAGCCCCTCTGTTTCAGCCCCTCTGTTTCAGCCCCTCTGTTTCAGCCCCTCTGTTTCTCGCCCCCTGTTTCAGCCCCTCTGTTTCAGCCCCTCTGTTTCAGCCCCTCTGTTTCAGACCCTCTGTTTCAGGCCCTCTGTTTCTCGCCCTCTGTTTCAGCCCCTCTGTTTCTCGCCCTCTGTTTCAGCCCCTCTGTTTCTCGCCCTCTGTTTCTCGCCCTCTGTTTCAGCCCCTCTGTTTCAGCCCCTCTGTTTCAGTCCCTCTGTTTCAGCCCCTCTGTTTCAGCCCCTCTGTTTCTCGCTCTCTGTTTCAGACCCTCTGTTTCAGCCCCTCTGTTTCAGCCCCTCTGTTTCAGCCCCTCTGTCTCTCGCCCTCTGTTTCAGCCCCTCTGTTTCTCGCCCCCTGTTTCAGCCCCTCTGTTTCAGCCCCTCTGTTTCTCGCCCTCTGTTTCAACCCCTCGGTTTCTCGCCCTCTGTTTTAGCCCCTCTGTTTCAGCCCCTCTGTTTCAGCCCCTCTGTTTCAGCCCCTCTGTTTCTCACCCTCTGTTTCAGCCCCTCGGTTTCTCGCCCTCTGTTTCAGCCCCTCTGTTTCAGCCCCTCTGTTTCAGCCCCTCTGTTTCTCGCCCCCTGTTTCAGCCCCTCTGTTTCAGCCCCTCTGTTTCAGCCCCTCTGTTTCAGCCCTTCTGTTTCTCGCCCTCTGTTTCAGCCCCTCTGTTTCAGCCCCTCTGTTTCTCGCCCCCAGTTTCAGCCCCTCTGTTTCAGCCCCTCTGTTTCAGCCCCTCTGTTTCAGCCCCTCTGTTTCTCGCCCTCTGTTTCAGCCCCTCTGTTTCTCGCCCACTGTTTCAGCCCCTCTGTTTCAGCCCCTCTGTTTCTCGCCCTCTGTTTCAGCCCCTCTGTTTCTCGCCCTCTGTTTCTCGCCCTCTGTTTCAGCCCCTCTGTTTCAGCCCCTCTGTTTCAGCCCCTCGGTTTCTCGCCCTCTGTTTCAGCCCCTCTGTTTCTCGCCCTCTGTTTCCGCCCTTCTGTTTCAGCCCCTCTGTTTCAGCACCTCTGTTTCTCGCCCCCTGTTTCAGCCCCTCTGTTTCAGCCCCTCTGTTTCTCGCCCTCTGTTTCAGCCCCTCTGTTTCTCGCCATCTGTTTCTCGCCCTCTGTTTCAGCCCCTCTGTTTCAGCCCCTCTGTTTCAGCCCCTCTGTTTCAGCACCTCTGTTTCAGCCCCTCTGTTTCAGCCCCTCGGTTTCTCGCCCTTTGTTTCAGCCCCTCTGTTTCTCGCCCTCTGTTTCAGCCCCTCTGTTTCTCGCCCTCTGTTTCAGCCCCTCTTTTTCAGCCCCTCTGTTTCAGCCCCTCTGTTTCTCGCCCTCTGTTTCAGCCCCCCTGATTCAGCCCCTCTGTTTCTCGCCCCCTGTTTCAGCCCCTCTGGTTCAGCCCCTCTGTTTCTCGCCCTTGTTTCAGCCCCTCTGTTTCAGCCCCTCTGTTTCTCGCCCCTTGTTTCAGCCCCTCTGTTTCTCGCCCTCTGTTTCTCGCCCTCTGTTTCAGCCCCTCTGTTTCAGCCCCTCTGTTCCAGCCCCTCTGTTTCAGCCCCTCTGTTTCAGCCCTTCTGTTTCTCGCCCTCTGTTTAAGCCCCTCTGTTTCAGCCCCTCTGTTTCTCGCCCCCTGTTTCAGCCCCTCTGTTTCAACCCTTCTGTTTCAGCCCCTCTGTTTCTCGCCCTCTGTTTCAGCACCTCTGTTTCTCGCCCCCTGTTTCAGCCCCTCTGTTTCAGCCCCTCTGTTTCTCGCCCTCTGTTTCAGCCCCTCTGTTTCTCGCCCTCTGTTTCTCGCCCTCTGTTTCAGCCCCTCTGTTTCAGCCCCTCTGTTTCAGCCCCTCTGTTTCAGCCCCTCTGTTTCTCGCCCTCTGTTTCAGCCCCTCTGTTTCAGCCCCTCTGTTTCAGCCCCTCTGTTTCAGCCCCTTGGTTTCTCGCCCTCTGTTTCAGCCCCTCTGTTTCTCGCCCTCTGTTTCAGCCCTTCTGTTTCAGCCCCTCTGTTTCAGCCCCTCTGTTTCTCGCCCTCTGTTTCTCGCCCTCTGTTTCTCGCCTTCTGTTTCAGCCCCTCTGTTTCAGCACCTCTGTTTCAGCCCCTCTGTTTCAGCCCCTCGGTTTCTCGCCCTTTGTTTCAGCCCCTCTGTTTCTCGCCCTCTGTTTCAGCCCCTCTGTTTCTCGCCCTCTGTTTCAGCCCCTCTGTTTCAGCCCCTCTGTTTCTCGCCCTCTGTTTCAGCCCCTCTGTTTCAGCCCCACTGTTTCATCCCCTCTGTTTCAGACCCTCTGTTTCTCGCCCTCTGTTTCAGCCCCCCTGTTTCTCGCCCGCTGTTTCTCACCCCCTGTTTCTCGCCCCCTGTTTCAGCCCCTCTGTTTCAGCCCCTCTGTTTCTCGCCCCCTGTTTCAGCCCCTCTGTTTCTCGCCCCCTGTTTCAGCCCCTCTGTTTCAGCCCCTCTGTTTCTCGCCCCTTGTTTCAGCCCCTCTGTTTCAGCCCCTCTGTTTCTCGCCCCTTGTTTCAGCCCCTCTGTTTCTTGCCCTCTGTTTCTCGCCCTCTGTTTCAGCCCCTCTGTTTCAGCCCCTCTGTTCCAGCCCCTCTGTTTCAGCCCCTCTGTTTCAGCCCCTCTGTTTCTAGCCCTCTGTTTCAGCCCCTCTGTTTCAGACCCTCTGTTTCAGCCCCTCTGTTTCTCGCCCTCTGTTTCTCGCCCTCTGTTTCAGCCCCTCTGTTTCAGCCCCTCTGTTCCAGCACCTCTGTTTCAGCCCCTCTGTTTCAGCCCCTCTGTTTCTAGCTGTCTGTTTCAGCCCCTCTGTTTCAGCCCCTCTGTTTCTCGCCCCCTGTTTCAGCCCCTCTGTTTCAGCACCTCTGTTTCAGCCCCTCTGTTTCAGCCCCTCTGTTTCTCGCCCTCTGTTTCAGCCCCTCTGTTTCTCGCCCCCTGTTTCAGCCCCTCTGTTTCAGCCCCTCTGTTTCTCGCCCTCTGTTTCAGCCCATCTGTTTCTCGCCCTCTGTTTCAGCCCCTCTGTTTCTCGCCCCCTGTTTCAGCCCCTCTGTTTCAGCCCCTCTGTTTCTCGCCCTCTGTTTCAGCCCCTCTGTTTCTCGCTCTCTGTTTCTCGCCCTCTGTTTCAGCCCCTCTGTTTCAGCCCCTCTGTTTCAGCCACTCTGTTTCAGCCCCTCTGTTTCTCGCCCTCTGTTTCAGCCCATCTGTTTCTCGCCCTCTGTTTCAGCCCCTGTTTCTCGCCCTCTGTTTCTCGCCCTCTGTTTCTCGCCTTCTGTTTCAGCCCCTCTGTTTCAGCACCTCTGTTTCAGCCCCTCTGTTTCAGCCCCTCGGTTTCTCGTCCTCTGTTTCAGCTCCTCTGTTTCTCGCCCTCTGTTTCAGACCCTCTGTTTCTCGCCCTCTGTTTCAGCCCCTCTGTTTCTCTCCCACTGTTTCAGCCCCTCTGTTTCAGCCCCTCTGTTTCAGCCACTCTGTTTCTCGCCCTCTGTTTCAGCCCCCCTGTTTCTCGCCCCCTGTTTCTCGCCCCCTGTTTCTCGCCCCCTGTTTCAGCCCCTCTGTTTCAGCCCCTCTGTTTCTCGCCCCCTGTTTCAGCCCCTCTGTTTCAGCCCCTCTGTTTCTCGCCCCTTGTTTCAGCCCCTCTGTTTCAGCCCCTCTGTTTCTCGCCCCTTGTTTCAGCCCCTCTGTTTCTCGCCCTCTGTTTCAGCCCCTCTGTTTCTCGCCCTCTGTTTCAGCCCCTCCTTTCCAGCCCCTCTGTTTCAGCCCCTCTGTTTCAGCCCCTCTGTTTCAGTTCCTCTGTTTCAGCCCCTCTGTTTCAGCACCTCGGTTTCTCGCCCTCTGTTTCAGCCCCTCTGTTTCAGCTCCTCTGTTTCAGCCCCTCTGTTTTTCGCCCTCTTATTCAGCCCCTCTGTTTCTCGCCCTCTGTTTCAGCCCCTCTGTTTGAGCCCCTCTGTTTCAGCACCCCTGTTTCTCGCCCTCGGTTTCAGCCCCTCGGTTTCTCGCCCTCTGTTTCAGCCCCTCTGTTTCAGCCCCTCTGTTTCTCGCCCTCTGTTTCAGCCCCTCGGTTTCTCGCCCTCTGTTTCAGCCCCTCTGTTTCTCGCCCTCTGTTTCAGCCCCTCTGTTTCTCGCCCTCTGTTTCAGCACCTCTGTTTCTCGCCCTCGGTTTCAACCCCTCGGTTTCTCGCCCTCTGTTTCAGCCCCTCTGTTTCAGCCCCTCTGTTTCTCAGCCTCTGTTTGAGCCCCTCGGTTTCTCGCCCTCTGTTTCAGCCCCTCTGTTTCAGCCCCTCTGTTTCTCAGCCTCTGTTTGAGCCCCTCGGTTTCTCGCCCTCTGTTTCAGCCCCTCTGTTTCAGCCCCTCTGTTTCACCCCTCGGTTTCTCACCCTCTGTTTCAGCCCCACTGTTTCAGCCCTTCTGTTTCTCGCCCTCTGTTTCTCTCCCCCTGTTTCAGACCCTCTGTTTCAGCCCCATTGTTTCAGCCCTTCTGTTTCTCGCCCTCTGTTTCAGACCCTCTGTTTCAGCCCCTCTGTTTCAGACCCTCTGTTTCTCGCCCACTGTTTCAGCCCCTTTGTTTCAGCCCCTCTGTTTCTCGCCCTCTGTTTCAGCCCCTCTGTTTCTCGCCCTCTGTTTCTCGCCCTCAGTTTCAGCCCCTCTGTTTCAGCCACAATGTTTCAGCCCCTCGGTTTCTCGCCCTCTGTTTCAGCCCCTCTGTTTCTCGCCCTCTGTTTCAGCCCCTCTGTTTCAGCCCTTCTGTTTCAGCCCCTCTGTTTCAGCCCCTCTGTTTCTCGCCCTCTGTTTCTCGCCCTCTGTTTCTCGCCTTTTGTTTCAGCCCCTCTGTTTCAGCACCTCTGTTTCAGCCCCTCTGTTTCAGCCCCTCGGTTTCTCGCCCTCTGTTTCAGCCCCTCTGTTTCTCGCCCTCTGTTTCAGCCCCTCGGTTTCTCGCCCTCTGTTTCAGCCCCTCTGTTTCAGCCCCTCTGTTTCAGCCCCTCTGTTTCTCGCCCTCTGTTTCAGCCCCTCTGTTTCTCGCCCTCTGTTTCTCGCCCTCTGTTTCAGCCCCTCTGTTTCAGCCCCTCTTTTCCAGCCCCTCTGTTTCAGCCCCTCTGTTTCGGCCCCTCTGTTTCAGCCCCTCTGTTTCTCGCCCTCTGTTTCAGCCCCTCTGTTTCTCGCCCTCTGTTTCTCGCCCTCTGTTTCAGCCCCTCTGTTTCAGCCCCTCTGTTTCAGCCCCTCTGTATCTCGCCCCCTGTTTCAGCCCCACTGTTTCAGCCCCTCTGTTTCAGCCCCTCTGTTCCAGCCCCTTTGTTTCAGCCCCTCTGTTTCAGCCCCTCTGTTTCAGCCCCCTGTTCCAGCCCCTTTGTTTCAGCCCCTCTGTTTCAGCCCCTCTGTTTCAGCCCCTCTGTTTCTCGCCCACTGTTTCAGCCCTATGTTTCTCGCCCTCTGTTTCTCGCCCTCTGTTTCAGCCCCTCTGTTCCAGCCCCTCTGTTTCAGCCCCTCTGTTTCAGCCCCTCTGTTTCTAGCCCTCTGTTTCAGCCCCTCTGTTTCAGCCCCTCTGTTTCAGCCCCTCTGTTTCTCGCCCTCTGTTTCTCGCCCCCTCTTTCAGCCCCACTGTTTCAGCCCCTCGGTTTCTCGCCCTCTGTTTCAGCCCCTCTGTTTCAGCCCCTTTGTTTCAGCCCCTCTGTTTCAAACCCTCTGTTTCTCGCCCTCTGTTTCAGCCTCTCTGTTTCTCGCCCTCTGTTTCAGCCCCTCTGTTTCAGCCCCTCTGTTTCAGCCCCTCTGTTCAGCCCCTCGGTTTCTCGCCCTCTGTTTCAGCCCCTCGGTTTCTCGCCCTCTGTTTCAGCCCCTCTGTTTCAGCCCCTCTGTTTCTCGCCCTCTGTTTCAGCCCCTCTGTTTCTCGCCCTCTGTTTCAGCCCCTCTGTTTCAGCCCCTCTGTTTCAGCCCCTCTGTTTCTCGCCCTCTGTTTCAGCCCCTCGGATTCTCGCCCTCTGTTTCAGCCCCTCTGTTTCAGCCCCTCTGTTTCTCGCCCTCTGTTTCAGCCCCTCTGTTTCAGCCCCTCTGTTTCAGCCACTCTTTTTCTCGCCATCTCTTTCAGCCCCTCTGTTTCAGCCCCTCTGTTTCAGCCCCTCTTTTTCTCGCCCTCTCTTTCAGCCCCACTGTTTCAGCCCCTCTGTTTCTCGCCCTCTGTTTCAGCCCCTCTGTTTCTCGCCCCCTGTTTCTCGCCCCCTGTTTCAGCCCCTCTCTTTCAGCCCCTCTGTTTCTCGCCCCATGTTTCAGACCCTCTGTTTCACCCATCTGTTTCTCGCCCCCTGTTTCAGACCCTCTGTTTCAGCCCCTCTGTTTCTCGCCCTCTGTTTCAGCCCCTCTGTTTCTCGCCCTCTGTTTCTCGCCCTCTGTTTCAGCCCCTCTGTTTCAGCCCCTCTGTTTCAGCCCCTCTGTTTCAGCCCCTCTGTTTCAGTCCCTCTGTTTCAGCCCCTCTGTTTCAGCCCCTCTGTTTCTCGCCCTCTGTTTCTAGCCCTCAGTTTCAGGCCCTCTGTTTCAGCCCCTCTGTTTCAGCCCCTCTGTTTCTCGCCCTCTGTTTCTCGCCCCCTGTTTCAGCCCCTCTGTTTCAGCCCCTCTGTTTCTCGCCCTCTGTTTCAGCCCCTCTGTTTCAGCCCTTCTGTTTCAGCCCCTCTGCTTCAGCCCCTCTGTTTCTCGCCGTCTGTTTCACGCCCTCTGTTTCTCGCCTTCTGTTTCAGCCCCTCTGTTTCAGCACCTCTGTTTCAGCCCCTCTGTTTCAGCCCCTCGGTTTCTCGCCCTCTGTTTCAGCCCCTCTGTTTCTCGCCCTCTGTTTCAGCCCCTCTGTTTCTCGCACTCTGTTTCAGCCCATCTGTTTCAGCCCCCCTGTTCAGCCGGTCGGTTTCTCGCCCTCTGTTTCAGCCCCTCGGTTTCTCGCCCTCTGTTTCAGCCCCTCTGTTTCAGCCCTCTGTTTCAGCCCCTCTGTTTCAGCCCCTCTGTTTCTCGCCCTCTGTTTCAGCCCCTCTGTTTCTCGCCCTCTGTTTCAGCCCCTCTGTTTCTCACCCTCTGTTTCAGCCCCTCTGTTTCAGCCCCTCTGTTTCTCGCCCCCTGTTTCAGCCCCTCTGTTTCAGCCCCTCTGTTTCTCGCCCTCTGTTTCAGACCCTCTGTTTCTCGCCCTCTGTTTCTCGCCCTCTGTTTCAGCCCCTCTGTTTCAGCCCCTCTGTTTCTCGCCCTCTGTTTCAGCCCCTCGGTTTCTCGCCCTCTGTTTCCGCCCATCTGTTTCTCGCCCTCTGTTTCAGACCCTCTGTTTCAGCTCCTCTGTTTCAGCCCCTCTTTTTCTCACCCACTGTTTCAGCCCCTCTGCTTCTCGCCCTCTGTTTCAGCCCCTCTGTTTCAGCCCCTCGGTTTCTCGCCCTCTGTTTCAGCCCCTCTGTTTCAGCTCCTCTGTTTCAGCCCCTCTGTTTCAGCCCCTCGGTTTCTCGCCCTCTGTTTCAGCCCCTCTGTTTCAGCTCCTCTGTTTCAGCCCCTCTGTTTCTCGCCCTCTTATTCAGCCCCTCTGTTTCTCGCCCTCTGTTTCAGCCCCTCTGTTTGAGCCCCTCTGTTTCAGCACCTCTGTTTCTCGCCCTCTGTTTCAGCCCCTCGGTTTCTCGCCCTCTGTTTCAGCCCCTCTGTTTCAGCCCCTCTGTTTCAGCCCCTCTGTTTCTCGCCCTCTGTTTCAGCCCCTCTGTTTCTCGCCCTCTGTTTCAGCCCCTCTGTTTCAGCCCCTCTGTTTCAGCCCCTCTGTTTCTCGCCCTCTGTTTCAACCCCTCGGTTTCTCGCCCTCTGTTTTAGCGCCTCTGTTTCAGCCCCTCTGTTTCAGCCCCTCTGTTTCTCACCCTCTGTTTGAGCCCCTCGGTTTCTCGCCCTCTGTTTCAGCCCCTCTGTTTCAGCCCCTCTGTTTCACCCCTCGGTTTCACACCCTCTGTTTCAGCCCCACTGTTTCAGCCCTTCTGTTTCTCGCCCCCTGTTTCTCGCCCCCTGTTTCAGCCCCTCTGTTTCAGCCCCTCTGTTTCTCGCCCCCTGTTTCAGCCCCTCTGTTTCAGCCCCTCTGTTTCTCGCCCCTTGTTTCAGCCCCTCTGTTTCAGCCCCTCTGTTTCTCGCCCCTTGTTTCAGCCCCTCTGTTTCTCGCCCTCTGTTTCAGCCCCTCTGTTTCTCGCCCTCTGTTTCAGCCCCTCCTTTCCAGCCCCTCTGTTTCAGCCCCTCTGTTTCAGCCCCTCTGTTTCAGTTCCTCTGTTTCAGCCCCTCTGTTTCAGCACCTCGGTTTCTCGCCCTCTGTTTCAGCCCCTCTGTTTCAGCTCCTCTGTTTCAGCCCCTCTGTTTTTCGCCCTCTTATTCAGCCCCTCTGTTTCTCGCCCTCTGTTTCAGCCCCTCTGTTTGAGCCCCTCTGTTTCAGCACCCCTGTTTCTCGCCCTCGGTTTCAGCCCCTCGGTTTCTCGCCCTCTGTTTCAGCCCCTCTGTTTCAGCCCCTCTGTTTCTCGCCCTCTGTTTCAGCCCCTCGGTTTCTCGCCCTCTGTTTCAGCCCCTCTGTTTCTCGCCCTCTGTTTCAGCCCCTCTGTTTCTCGCCCTCTGTTTCAGCACCTCTGTTTCTCGCCCTCGGTTTCAACCCCTCGGTTTCTCGCCCTCTGTTTCAGCCCCTCTGTTTCAGCCCCTCTGTTTCTCAGCCTCTGTTTGAGCCCCTCGGTTTCTCGCCCTCTGTTTCAGCCCCTCTGTTTCAGCCCCTCTGTTTCTCAGCCTCTGTTTGAGCCCCTCGGTTTCTCGCCCTCTGTTTCAGCCCCTCTGTTTCAGCCCCTCTGTTTCACCCCTCGGTTTCTCACCCTCTGTTTCAGCCCCACTGTTTCAGCCCTTCTGTTTCTCGCCCTCTGTTTCTCTCCCCCTGTTTCAGACCCTCTGTTTCAGCCCCATTGTTTCAGCCCTTCTGTTTCTCGCCCTCTGTTTCAGACCCTCTGTTTCAGCCCCTCTGTTTCAGACCCTCTGTTTCTCGCCCACTGTTTCAGCCCCTTTGTTTCAGCCCCTCTGTTTCTCGCCCTCTGTTTCAGCCCCTCTGTTTCTCGCCCTCTGTTTCTCGCCCTCAGTTTCAGCCCCTCTGTTTCAGCCACAATGTTTCAGCCCCTCGGTTTCTCGCCCTCTGTTTCAGCCCCTCTGTTTCTCGCCCTCTGTTTCAGCCCCTCTGTTTCAGCCCTTCTGTTTCAGCCCCTCTGTTTCAGCCCCTCTGTTTCTCGCCCTCTGTTTCTCGCCCTCTGTTTCTCGCCTTTTGTTTCAGCCCCTCTGTTTCAGCACCTCTGTTTCAGCCCCTCTGTTTCAGCCCCTCGGTTTCTCGCCCTCTGTTTCAGCCCCTCTGTTTCTCGCCCTCTGTTTCAGCCCCTCGGTTTCTCGCCCTCTGTTTCAGCCCCTCTGTTTCAGCCCCTCTGTTTCAGCCCCTCTGTTTCTCGCCCTCTGTTTCAGCCCCTCTGTTTCTCGCCCTCTGTTTCTCGCCCTCTGTTTCAGCCCCTCTGTTTCAGCCCCTCTTTTCCAGCCCCTCTGTTTCAGCCCCTCTGTTTCGGCCCCTCTGTTTCAGCCCCTCTGTTTCTCGCCCTCTGTTTCAGCCCCTCTGTTTCTCGCCCTCTGTTTCTCGCCCTCTGTTTCAGCCCCTCTGTTTCAGCCCCTCTGTTTCAGCCCCTCTGTATCTCGCCCCCTGTTTCAGCCCCACTGTTTCAGCCCCTCTGTTTCAGCCCCTCTGTTCCAGCCCCTTTGTTTCAGCCCCTCTGTTTCAGCCCCTCTGTTTCAGCCCCCTGTTCCAGCCCCTTTGTTTCAGCCCCTCTGTTTCAGCCCCTCTGTTTCAGCCCCTCTGTTTCTCGCCCACTGTTTCAGCCCTATGTTTCTCGCCCTCTGTTTCTCGCCCTCTGTTTCAGCCCCTCTGTTTCAGCCCCTCTGTTCCAGCCCCTCTGTTTCAGCCCCTCTGTTTCAGCCCCTCTGTTTCTAGCCCTCTGTTTCAGCCCCTCTGTTTCAGCCCCTCTGTTTCAGCCCCTCTGTTTCTCGCCCTCTGTTTCTCGCCCCCTCTTTCAGCCCCACTGTTTCAGCCCCTCGGTTTCTCGCCCTCTGTTTCAGCCCCTCTGTTTCAGCCCCTTTGTTTCAGCCCCTCTGTTTCAAACCCTCTGTTTCTCGCCCTCTGTTTCAGCCTCTCTGTTTCTCGCCCTCTGTTTCAGCCCCTCTGTTTCAGCCCCTCTGTTTCAGCCCCTCTGTTCAGCCCCTCGGTTTCTCGCCCTCTGTTTCAGCCCCTCGGTTTCTCGCCCTCTGTTTCAGCCCCTCTGTTTCAGCCCCTCTGTTTCTCGCCCTCTGTTTCAGCCCCTCTGTTTCTCGCCCTCTGTTTCAGCCCCTCTGTTTCAGCCCCTCTGTTTCAGCCCCTCTGTTTCTCGCCCTCTGTTTCAGCCCCTCGGATTCTCGCCCTCTGTTTCAGCCCCTCTGTTTCAGCCCCTCTGTTTCTCGCCCTCTGTTTCAGCCCCTCTGTTTCAGCCCCTCTGTTTCAGCCACTCTTTTTCTCGCCATCTCTTTCAGCCCCTCTGTTTCAGCCCCTCTGTTTCAACCCCTCTTTTTCTCGCCCTCTCTTTCAGCCCCACTGTTTCAGCCCCTCTGTTTCTCGCCCTCTGTTTCAGCCCCTCTGTTTCTCGCCCCCTGTTTCTCGCCCCCTGTTTCAGCCCCTCTCTTTCAGCCCCTCTGTTTCTCGCCCCATGTTTCAGACCCTCTGTTTCACCCATCTGTTTCTCGCCCCCTGTTTCAGACCCTCTGTTTCAGCCCCTCTGTTTCTCGCCCTCTGTTTCAGCCCCTCTGTTTCTCGCCCTCTGTTTCTCGCCCTCTGTTTCAGCCCCTCTGTTTCAGCCCCTCTGTTTCAGCCCCTCTGTTTCAGCCCCTCTGTTTCAGTCCCTCTGTTTCAGCCCCTCTGTTTCAGCCCCTCTGTTTCTCGCCCTCTGTTTCTAGCCCTCAGTTTCAGGCCCTCTGTTTCAGCCCCTCTGTTTCAGCCCCTCTGTTTCTCGCCCTCTGTTTCTCGCCCCCTGTTTCAGCCCCTCTGTTTCAGCCCCTCTGTTTCTCGCCCTCTGTTTCAGCCCCTCTGTTTCAGCCCTTCTGTTTCAGCCCCTCTGCTTCAGCCCCTCTGTTTCTCGCCGTCTGTTTCACGCCCTCTGTTTCTCGCCTTCTGTTTCAGCCCCTCTGTTTCAGCACCTCTGTTTCAGCCCCTCTGTTTCAGCCCCTCGGTTTCTCGCCCTCTGTTTCAGCCCCTCTGTTTCTCGCCCTCTGTTTCAGCCCCTCTGTTTCTCGCACTCTGTTTCAGCCCATCTGTTTCAGCCCCCCTGTTCAGCCGGTCGGTTTCTCGCCCTCTGTTTCAGCCCCTCGGTTTCTCGCCCTCTGTTTCAGCCCCTCTGTTTCAGCCCTCTGTTTCAGCCCCTCTGTTTCAGCCCCTCTGTTTCTCGCCCTCTGTTTCAGCCCCTCTGTTTCTCGCCCTCTGTTTCAGCCCCTCTGTTTCTCACCCTCTGTTTCAGCCCCTCTGTTTCAGCCCCTCTGTTTCTCGCCCCCTGTTTCAGCCCCTCTGTTTCAGCCCCTCTGTTTCTCGCCCTCTGTTTCAGACCCTCTGTTTCTCGCCCTCTGTTTCTCGCCCTCTGTTTCAGCCCCTCTGTTTCAGCCCCTCTGTTTCTCGCCCTCTGTTTCAGCCCCTCGGTTTCTCGCCCTCTGTTTCCGCCCATCTGTTTCTCGCCCTCTGTTTCAGACCCTCTGTTTCAGCTCCTCTGTTTCAGCCCCTCTTTTTCTCACCCACTGTTTCAGCCCCTCTGCTTCTCGCCCTCTGTTTCAGCCCCTCTGTTTCAGCCCCTCGGTTTCTCGCCCTCTGTTTCAGCCCCTCTGTTTCAGCTCCTCTGTTTCAGCCCCTCTGTTTCAGCCCCTCGGTTTCTCGCCCTCTGTTTCAGCCCCTCTGTTTCAGCTCCTCTGTTTCAGCCCCTCTGTTTCTCGCCCTCTTATTCAGCCCCTCTGTTTCTCGCCCTCTGTTTCAGCCCCTCTGTTTGAGCCCCTCTGTTTCAGCACCTCTGTTTCTCGCCCTCTGTTTCAGCCCCTCGGTTTCTCGCCCTCTGTTTCAGCCCCTCTGTTTCAGCCCCTCTGTTTCAGCCCCTCTGTTTCTCGCCCTCTGTTTCAGCCCCTCTGTTTCTCGCCCTCTGTTTCAGCCCCTCTGTTTCAGCCCCTCTGTTTCAGCCCCTCTGTTTCTCGCCCTCTGTTTCAACCCCTCGGTTTCTCGCCCTCTGTTTTAGCGCCTCTGTTTCAGCCCCTCTGTTTCAGCCCCTCTGTTTCTCACCCTCTGTTTGAGCCCCTCGGTTTCTCGCCCTCTGTTTCAGCCCCTCTGTTTCAGCCCCTCTGTTTCACCCCTCGGTTTCACACCCTCTGTTTCAGCCCCACTGTTTCAGCCCTTCTGTTTCTCGCCCTCTGTTTCAGCCCCTCTGTTGCAGCCACTCTGTTTCTCGCCCTCTGTTTCTCGCCCCCTGTTTCAGCCCCTCTGTTTCAGCCCCTCTGTTTCAGCCCCTCTGTTTCAGCCCCTCTGTTTCTCGCCCCCTGTTTCAGCCCCTCTGTTTCAGCCCCTCTGTTTCAGCCCCTCTGTTTCTCGCCCTCTGTTTCAGCCCCTCTGTTTCTCGCCCACTGTTTCAGCCCCTCTGTTTCAGCCCCTATGTTTCTCGCCCTCTGTTTCAGCCGTTCTGTTTCTCGCCCTCTGTTTCAGCCCCTCTGTTTCAGCCACTCTGTTTCAGACCCTCAGTTTCTCGCCCTCTGTTTCAGCCCCTCTGTTTCTCGCCCTCTGTTTCAGCCCCTCTGCTTCAGCCCTTCTGTTTCAGCCCCTCTGTTTCAGCCCCTCTGTTTCTCGCCCTCTGTTTCTCGCCTTCTGTTTCAGCCCCTCTGTTTCTCGCCCTCTGTTTCAGCCCCTCTGTTTCAGCCCCTCTGTTTCTCGCCCTCTGTTTCAGCCCCTCTGTTTCTCGCCCTCTGTTCCAGCCCCTCTGTTTCTCACCCTCTGTTTCAGCCCCTCTGTTTCAGCCCCTCTGTTTCTCGCCCTCTGTTTCAGCCCCTCGGATTCTCGCCCTCTGTTTCAGCCCCTCTGTTTCAGCCCCTCTGTTTCTCGCCCTCTGTTTCAGCCCTTCTGTTTCAGCCCCTCTGTTTCAGCCCCTCTTTTTCTCGCCCTCTCTTTCAGCCCCTCTGTTTCAGCCCCTTTGTTTCAGCCCCTCTGTTTCAGCCCCTCTTTTTCTCGCCCTCTGTTTCAGCCGCACTGTTTCAGCCCCTCTGTTTCTCGCCCTCTGTTTCAGCCCCTCTGTTTCAGCCCCTCTTTTTCTCGCCCTCTGTTTCAGCCCCTCTGTTTCAGCCCCTCTGTTTCAGCCCCTCTGTTTCAGCCCCTCGGTTTCTCGCCCTCTGTTTCAGCCCCTCTGTTTCTCGCCCTCTGTTTCAGCCCCTCTGTTTCAGCCCCTCTGTTTCAGCCCCTCTGTTTCTCGCCCTCTGTTTCAGCCCCTCGGATTCTCGCCCTCTGTTTCAGCCCCTCTGTTTCAGCCCCTCTGTTTCTCGCCCTCTGTTTCAGCCCCTCTGTTTCAGCCCCTCTGTTTCAGCCACTCTTTTTCTCGCCATCTCTTTCAGCCCCTCTGTTTCAGCCCCTCTGTTTCAGCCCCTCTTTTTCTCGCCCTCTCTTTCAGCCCCACTGTTTCAGCCCCTCTGTTTCTCGCCCTCTGTTTCAGCCCCTCTGTTTCTCGCCCCCTGTTTCTCGCCCCCTGTTTCAGCCCCTCTCTTTCAGCCCCTCTGTTTCTCGCCCCATGTTTCAGACCCTCTGTTTCACCCATCTGTTTCTCGCCCCCTGTTTCAGACCCTCTGTTTCAGCCCCTCTGTTTCTCGCCCTCTGTTTCAGCCCCTCTGTTTCTCGCCCTCTGTTTCTCGCCCTCTGTTTCAGCCCCTCTGTTTCAGCCCCTCTGTTTCAGCCCCTCTGTTTCAGCCCCTCTGTTTCAGTCCCTCTGTTTCAGCCCCTCTGTTTCAGCCCCTCTGTTTCTCGCCCTCTGTTTCTAGCCCTCAGTTTCAGGCCCTCTGTTTCAGCCCCTCTGTTTCAGCCCCTCTGTTTCTCGCCCTCTGTTTCTCGCCCCCTGTTTCAGCCCCTCTGTTTCAGCCCCTCTGTTTCTCGCCCTCTGTTTCAGCCCCTCTGTTTCAGCCCTTCTGTTTCAGCCCCTCTGCTTCAGCCCCTCTGTTTCTCGCCGTCTGTTTCACGCCCTCTGTTTCTCGCCTTCTGTTTCAGCCCCTCTGTTTCAGCACCTCTGTTTCAGCCCCTCTGTTTCAGCCCCTCGGTTTCTCGCCCTCTGTTTCAGCCCCTCTGTTTCTCGCCCTCTGTTTCAGCCCCTCTGTTTCTCGCACTCTGTTTCAGCCCATCTGTTTCAGCCCCCCTGTTCAGCCGGTCGGTTTCTCGCCCTCTGTTTCAGCCCCTCGGTTTCTCGCCCTCTGTTTCAGCCCCTCTGTTTCAGCCCTCTGTTTCAGCCCCTCTGTTTCAGCCCCTCTGTTTCTCGCCCTCTGTTTCAGCCCCTCTGTTTCTCGCCCTCTGTTTCAGCCCCTCTGTTTCTCACCCTCTGTTTCAGCCCCTCTGTTTCAGCCCCTCTGTTTCTCGCCCCCTGTTTCAGCCCCTCTGTTTCAGCCCCTCTGTTTCTCGCCCTCTGTTTCAGACCCTCTGTTTCTCGCCCTCTGTTTCTCGCCCTCTGTTTCAGCCCCTCTGTTTCAGCCCCTCTGTTTCTCGCCCTCTGTTTCAGCCCCTCGGTTTCTCGCCCTCTGTTTCCGCCCATCTGTTTCTCGCCCTCTGTTTCAGACCCTCTGTTTCAGCTCCTCTGTTTCAGCCCCTCTTTTTCTCACCCACTGTTTCAGCCCCTCTGCTTCTCGCCCTCTGTTTCAGCCCCTCTGTTTCAGCCCCTCGGTTTCTCGCCCTCTGTTTCAGCCCCTCTGTTTCAGCTCCTCTGTTTCAGCCCCTCTGTTTCAGCCCCTCGGTTTCTCGCCCTCTGTTTCAGCCCCTCTGTTTCAGCTCCTCTGTTTCAGCCCCTCTGTTTCTCGCCCTCTTATTCAGCCCCTCTGTTTCTCGCCCTCTGTTTCAGCCCCTCTGTTTGAGCCCCTCTGTTTCAGCACCTCTGTTTCTCGCCCTCTGTTTCAGCCCCTCGGTTTCTCGCCCTCTGTTTCAGCCCCTCTGTTTCAGCCCCTCTGTTTCAGCCCCTCTGTTTCTCGCCCTCTGTTTCAGCCCCTCTGTTTCTCGCCCTCTGTTTCAGCCCCTCTGTTTCAGCCCCTCTGTTTCAGCCCCTCTGTTTCTCGCCCTCTGTTTCAACCCCTCGGTTTCTCGCCCTCTGTTTTAGCGCCTCTGTTTCAGCCCCTCTGTTTCAGCCCCTCTGTTTCTCACCCTCTGTTTGAGCCCCTCGGTTTCTCGCCCTCTGTTTCAGCCCCTCTGTTTCAGCCCCTCTGTTTCACCCCTCGGTTTCACACCCTCTGTTTCAGCCCCACTGTTTCAGCCCTTCTGTTTCTCGCCCTCTGTTTCAGCCCCTCTGTTGCAGCCACTCTGTTTCTCGCCCTCTGTTTCTCGCCCCCTGTTTCAGCCCCTCTGTTTCAGCCCCTCTGTTTCAGCCCCTCTGTTTCAGCCCCTCTGTTTCTCGCCCCCTGTTTCAGCCCCTCTGTTTCAGCCCCTCTGTTTCAGCCCCTCTGTTTCTCGCCCTCTGTTTCAGCCCCTCTGTTTCTCGCCCACTGTTTCAGCCCCTCTGTTTCAGCCCCTATGTTTCTCGCCCTCTGTTTCAGCCGTTCTGTTTCTCGCCCTCTGTTTCAGCCCCTCTGTTTCAGCCACTCTGTTTCAGACCCTCAGTTTCTCGCCCTCTGTTTCAGCCCCTCTGTTTCTCGCCCTCTGTTTCAGCCCCTCTGTTTCAGCCCTTCTGTTTCAGCCCCTCTGTTTCAGCCCCTCTGTTTCTCGCCCTCTGTTTCTCGCCTTCTGTTTCAGCCCCTCTGTTTCTCGCCCTCTGTTTCAGCCCCTCTGTTTCAGCCCCTCTGTTTCTCGCCCTCTGTTTCAGCCCCTCTGTTTCTCGCCCTCTGTTCCAGCCCCTCTGTTTCTCACCCTCTGTTTCAGCCCCTCTGTTTCAGCCCCTCTGTTTCTCGCCCTCTGTTTCAGCCCCTCGGATTCTCGCCCTCTGTTTCAGCCCCTCTGTTTCAGCCCCTCTGTTTCTCGCCCTCTGTTTCAGCCCTTCTGTTTCAGCCCCTCTGTTTCAGCCCCTCTTTTTCTCGCCCTCTCTTTCAGCCCCTCTGTTTCAGCCCCTTTGTTTCAGCCCCTCTGTTTCAGCCCCTCTTTTTCTCGCCCTCTGTTTCAGCCGCACTGTTTCAGCCCCTCTGTTTCTCGCCCTCTGTTTCAGCCCCTCTGTTTCAGCCCCTCTTTTTCTCGCCCTCTGTTTCAGCCCCTCTGTTTCAGCCCCTCTGTTTCAGCCCCTCTGTTTCAGCCCCTCGGTTTCTCGCCCTCTGTTTCAGCGCCTCTGTTTCAGCCCCTCTCTTTCAGCCCCTCTGTTTCAGCCCCTCTGTCTCTCGCCCTCTGTTTCAGCACCGCTGTTTCAGCCCCTCTGTTTCAGCCCCTCTGTTTCAGCCCCTCTGTTTCAGCCCCTCTGTTTCAGCAACTCGGTTTCTCGCCCTCTGTTTCAGCGCCTCTGTTTCAGCCCCTCTATTTCAGCCCCTCTGTTTCAGCCCCTCTGTTTCTCGCCCTCTGTTTCAGCCCCTCTGTTTCTCGCTCTCTGTTTCAGCCCCTCTGTTTCAGCCCCTCTGATTCAGCCCCTCTGTATCTCGCCCCTGTTTCAACCCCTCTGTTTCAGCCCTTCTGTTTCTCGCCCTCTGTTTCAGCCCCTCTGTTTCAGCCCCTTTGTTTCTCGCCCCCTGTTTCAGCCCCTCTGTTTCAGCCCCTCTGTATCAGCCCCTCTGTTTCTCGCCCCCTGTTTCAGCCCCTCTGTTTCAGCCCCTCTGTTTCTCGCCCTCTGTTTCAGCCCCTCTGTTTCTCGCCCTCTGTTTCTCGCCCTCTGTTTCAGCCCCTCTATTTCAGCCCCTCTGTTTCAGCCACTCTGTTTCAGCCCCTCGGTTTCTCGCCCTCTGTTTCAGCCCCTCTGTTTCAGCCCCTCTGTTTCTCGCCCTCTGTTTCTCGCCTTCTGTTCCAGCCCCTCTGTTTCAGCACCTCTGTTTCAGCCCCTCTGTTTCAGCCCCTCTGTTTCAGCCCCTCTGTTTCAGCCCCTCTGTTTCTCGCCCTCTTTTTCAGCCCCTCTGTTTCTCGCCCTCTGTTTCAGCCCCTCTGTTTCAGCCCCTCTGTTTCAGCCCCTCTGTTTCAGCCCCTCTGTTTCTCGCCCCCTGTTTCAGCCCCTCTGATTCAGCCCCTCTGTTTCTCGCCCCCTGTTTCATCCCTCTGTTTCAGCCCCTCTGTTTCTCGCCCTCTGTTTCAACCCCTCGGTTTCTCGCCCTCTGTTTTAGCCCCTCTGTTTAAGCCCCTCTGTTTCAGCCCCTCTGTTTCAGCCCCTCTGTTTCTCACCCTCTGTTTCAGCCCCTCGGTTTCTCGCCCTATTTTTCAGCCCCTCTGTTTCAGCACCTCTGTTTCAGCCCCTCTGTTTCTCGCCCCCTGTTTCAGCCCCTCTGTTTCAGCCCCTCTGTTTCAGCCCCTCTGTTTCAGCCCTTCTGTTTCTCGCCCTCTGTTTCAGCCCCTCTGTTTCAGCCCCTCTGTTTCTCGACCCCTGTTTCAGCCCCTATGTTTCAGCCCCTCTGTTTCAGCCCCTCTGTTTCAGCCCCTCTGTTTCTAGCCCTCTGTTTCAGCCCCTCTGTTTCAGCCCCTCTGTTTCTCGCCCTCTGTTTCTCGCACCCTGTTTCAGCCCCTCTGTTTCAGCCCCTCGGTTTCTCGCCCTCTGTTTCAGCCCCTCTGTTTCAGCCCCTCTGTTTCTCGCCCTCTGTTTCAGCCCCTCTGTTTCTCGCCCTCTGTTTCAGCCCCTCTGTTTCAGCCCCTCTGTTTCAGCCCCTCTGTTCAGCCCCTCGGTTTCTCGCCCTCTGTTTCAGCCCCTCGGTTTCTCGCCCTCTGTTTCAGCCCCTCTGTTTCAGCCCCTCTGTTTCAACCCCTCTGTTTCTCGCCCTCTGTTTCAGCCCCTCTGTTTCAGCCCCTCTGTTTCTCGCCCTCTGTTTCAGCCCCTCTGTTTCTCACCCTCAGTTTCAGCCCCTCTGTTTCAGCCCCTCTGTTTCTCGCCCCCTGTTTCAGCCCCTCTGTTTCAGCCACTCTGTTTCTCGCCCTCTGTTTCAGCCCCTCTGTTTCTCGCCCTCTGTTTCTCGCCCTCTGTTTCAGCCCCTCTGTTTCAGCCCCTGTGTTCCAGCCCCTCTGTTTCAGCCCCTCTGTTTCAGCCCCTCTGTTTCTAGCCCTCTGTTTCAGCCCCTCTGTTTCAGCCCCTCTATTTCAGCCCCTCTGTTTCTCGCCCTCTGTTTCTCGCCCCCTGTTTCAGCCCCACTGTTTCAGCCCCTCGGTTTCTCGCACTCTGTTTCATCCCCTCTGTTACAGCCCCTTTGTTTCAGCCCCTCTGTTTCAGCCCCTCTGTTTCTCGCCCTCTGTTTCAGCCCCTCTGTTTCAGTCCCACTGTTTCAGCCCCTCTGTTTCTCGCCCTCTGTTTCAGCCCCTCAGTTTCAGCCCCTCTTTTTCTCGCCCTCTGTTTCAGCCCCTCTGTTTCAGCCCCTCTGTTTCAGCCCCTCTGTTTCTCGCCCTCTGTTTCAGCCCCTCGGTTTCTCGCCCTCTGTTTCAGCGCCTCTGTTTCAGCCCCTCTATTTCAGACCCTCTGTTTCAGCCCCTCTGTCTCTCGCCCTCAGTTTCAGCCCCTCTGTTTCTCGCCCCCTGTTTCAGCCCCTCTGTTTCAGCCCTTCTGTTTCTCGCCCTCTGTTTCAGCCCCTCTGTTTCAGCCCCTCTGTTTCTCGCCCCCTGTTTCAGCCCCTCTGTTTCAGCCCCTCTGTTTCAGCCCCTCTGTTTCAGCCCCTCTGTTTCTCGCCCTCCGTTTCAGCACCTCTGTTTCTCGCCCCCTGTTTCAGCCCCTCTGTTTCAGCCCCTCTGTTTCTCGTCATCTGTTTCAGCCCCTCTGTTTCTCGCCCTCTGTTTCTCGCCCTCTGTTTCAGCCCCTCTGTTTCAGCCCCTCTGTTTCAGCCCCTCGGTTTCTCGCCCTCTGTTTCAGCCCCTCTGTTTCTCGCCCTCTGTTTCAGCCCTTCTGTTTCAGCCCCTCTGTTTCAGCCCCTCTGTTTCTCGCCCTCTGTTTCTCGCCCTCTGTTTCTCGCCTTCTGTTTCAGCCCCTCTGTTTCAGCACCTCTGTTTCAGCCCCTCTGTTTCAGCCCCTCGGTTTCTCGCCCTCTGTTTCAGCTCCTCTGTTTCTCGCCCTCTGTTTCAGCCCCTCTGTTTCTCGCCCTCTGTTTCAGCCCCTCTGTTTCTCGCCCTCTGTTTCAGCCCCTCTGTTTCAGCCCCTCTGTTTCAGCCGCACTGTTTCAGCCCCTCTGTTTCTCGCCCCCTGCTTCAGCCCCTCTGTTTCAGCCCCGCTGTTTCTCGCCCTCTGTTTCAACCCCTCGGTTTCTCGCCCTCTGTTTTAGCCCCTCAGTTTCAGCCCCTCTGTTTCAGCCCCTCTGTTTCAGCCCCTCTGTTTCTCACCTTCTGTTTCAGCCCCTCGGTTTCTCGCCCTCTTTTTCAGCCCCTCTGTTTCAGCCCCTCTGCTTCCGCCCCTCTGTTTCAGCCCCTCTGTTTCAGCCCTTCTGTTTCTCACCCTCTGTTTCAGCCACTCTGTTTCAGCCCCTCTGTTTCTCGCCCCCTGTTTCAGCCCCTCTGTTTCAGCCCCTCTGTTTCAGCCCCTCTGTTTCAGGCCCCCTGTTTCAGCCCCTCTGTTTCTCGCCCCCTGTTTCAGCCCCTCTGTTTCAGCCCCTCTGTTTCTCGACCTCTGTTTCGCGCCCTCTGTTTCAGCCCCTCTGTTTCAGCCCCTCTGTTTCAGCCCCTCTGTTTCAGTCCCTCTGTTTCTCGCCCTCTGTTTCAGCCCCTCTGTTTCAGCCCCTCTGTTTCAGCCCCTCTGTTTCAGCCCCTCTGTTTCTCGCCCTCTGTTTCAGCCCCTCTGTTTCTCGCCCTCTGTTTCAGCCCCTCTGTTTCAGCCCCTCTGTTTCTCGCCCTCTGTTTCTCGCCCTCTGTTTCTCGCCCTCTGTTTCAGCCCCTCTGTTTCTCACCCTCTGTTTCAGCCCCTCTGTTTCAGCCCCTCTGTTTCAGCCCCTCTTTTTCTCGCCCTCTCTTTCAGCCCCTCTGTTTCGGCCCCTCTGTTTCTCGCCCCCTATTTCAGCCCCTCTGTTTCAGCCCCTCTGATTCAGCCCCTCTGTTTCTCGCCCCCTGTTTCAGCCCCTCTGTTTCTCACCCTCTGTTTCAGCCCCTCGGTTTCTCGCCCTCTGTTTCAGCCCCTCTGTTTCAGCCCCTCTGTTTCAGCCCCTCTGTTTCTCGCCCCCTGTTTCAGCCCCTCTGTTTCAGCCCCTCTGTTTCAGCCCCTCTGTTTCAGCCCTTCTGTTTCTCGCCCTCTGTTTCAGCCCCTCTGTTTCAGCCCCTCTGTTTCTCGCCCCCTGTTTCAGCCCCTCTGTTTCAGCCCCTCTGTTTCAGCCCCTCTGTTTCAGCCCCTCTGTTTCACCCCTCGGTTTCACACCCTCTCTTTCAGCCCCACTGTTTCAGCCCTTCTGTTTCTCGCCCTCTGTTTCAGCCCCTCTGTTTCAGCCCCTCTGTTTCTCGACCTCTGTTTCTCGCCCCCTGTTTCAGCCCCTCTGTTTCAGCCCCTCTGTTTCAGCCCCTCTGTTCCAGCCCCTCTGTTTCTCGCCCCCTGTTTCAGCCCCTCTGTTTCAGCCCCTCTGTTTCAGCCCCTCTGTTTCTCGCCCTCTGTTTCAGCTCCTCTGTTTCTCGCCCACTGTTTCAGCCCCTCTGTTTCAGCCCCTATGTTTCTCGCCCTCTGTTTCAGCCCTTCTGTTTCTCGCCCTCTGTTTCTCGCTCTCAGTTTCAGCCCCTCTGTTTCAGCCCCTCTATTTCAGCCACTCTGTTTCAGCCCCTCGGATTCTCGCCCTCTGTTTCAGCCCCTCTGTTTCAGCCCCTCTTTTTCTCGCCCTCTCTTTCAGCCCCTCTGTTTCAGCCCCTCTGTTTCAGCCCCTCTTTTTCTCGCCCTCTGTTTCAGCCCCACTGTTTCAGCCCCTCTGTTTCTCGCCTTCTGTTTCAGCCCCTCTGTTTCAGCCCCTCTTTTTCTCGCCCTCTGTTTCAGCCCCTCTGTTTCAGCCCCTCTGTTTCAGCCGCTCTGTTTCTCGCCCTCTATTTCAGCCCCTCGGTTTCTCGCCCTCTGTTTCAGCGCCTCTGTTTCAGCCCCTCTCTTTCAGCCCCTCTGTTTCAGCCCCTCTGTCTCTCGCCCTCCGTTTCAGCCCCTCTGTTTCTCGCTCCCTGTTTCAGCCCCTCTGATTCAGCCCCTGTTTCTCGCCCCCTGTTTCAGCCCCTCTGTTTCAGCCCCTCTGTTTCTCGCCCTCTGTTTCAACCCCTCGGTTTCTCGCCCTCTGTTTTAGCCCCTCTGTTTCAGCCCCTCTGTTTCAGCCCCTCTGTTTCAGCCCCTCTGTTTCTCACCCTCTGTTTCAGCCACTCGGTTTCTCGCCCTCTGTTTCAGCCCCTCTGTTTCAGCCCCTCTGATTCAGCCCCTCTGTTTCAGCCCCTCTGTTTCAGCCCCTCTGTTTCTCGCCCACTGTTTCAGCCCCTCTGTTTCAGCCCCTCTGTTTCAGCCCCTCTGTTTCTCGCCCTGTGTTTCAGCCCCTCTGTTTCTCGCCCCCTGTTTCAGCCCCTCTGTTTCAGCCCCTCTGTTTCTCGCCCTCTGTTTCATCCCCTCTGTTTCTCGCCCTCTGTTTCTCGCCCTCTGTTTCAGCCCCTCTATTTCAGCCCCTCTGTTTCAGCCACTCTGTTTCAGCCCCTCGGTTTCTCGCCCTCTGTTTCAGCCCCTCTGTTTCTCGCCCTCTGTTTCAGCTCTTCTGTTTCAGCCCCTCTGTTTGAGCCCCTCTGTTTCTCGCCCTCTGTTTCTCGCCCTCTGTTTCTCGCCTTCTGTTTCAGCCCCTCTGTTTCAGCACCTCTCTTTCAGCCCCTCTTTTTCAGCACCTCGGTTTCTCGCCCTCTGTTTCAGCCCCTCTGTTTCAGCCCCTCTTTTTCAGCCCCTCTGTTTCTCGCCCTCTGTTTCAGCCCCTCTGTTTCTCCCCCTCTGTTTCAGCCCCTCTGTTTCAGCCCCTCTGTTTCAGCCCCTCTGTTTCTCGCCCCCTGTTTCAGGCCCTCTGTTTCAGCCCCTCTGTTTCTCGCCCCCTGTTTCAGCCCCTCTGTTTCAGCCCCTCTGTTTCTCGCCCTCTGTTTCAACCCCTCGGTTTCTCGCCCTCTGTTTTAGCCCCTCTGTTTAAGCCCCTCTGTTTCAGCTCCTCTGTTTCAGCCCCTCTGTTTCTCACCCTCTGTTTCAGCCCCTCGGTTTCTCGCCCTCTTTTTCAGCCCCTCTGTTTCAGCACCTCTGTTTCAGCCCCTCTGTTTCTCGCCCCCTGTTTCAGCCCCTCTGTTTCAGCCGATCTGTTTCAGCCCCTCTGTTTCAGCCCTTCTGTTTCTCGCCCTCTGTTTCAGCCCCTCTGTTTCAGCCCCTCTGTTTCTCGCCCCCTGTTTCAGCCCCTCTGTTTCAGCCCCTCTGTTTCAGCCCCTCTGTTTCTAGCCCTCTGTTTCAGCCCCTCTGTTTCTCGCCCTCTGTTTCTCGCCCCCTGTTTCAGCCCCTCTGTTTCAGCCCCTCGGTTTCTCGCCCTCTGTTTCAGCCCCTCTGTTTCAGCCCGTCTGTTTCTCGCCCTCTGTTTCAGCCCCTCTGTTTCAGCCCCTCTGTTTCAGCCCCTCTGTTCAGCCCCTCGGTTTCTCGCCCTCTGTTTCAGCCCCTCGGTTTCTCGCCCTCTGTTTCAGCCCCACTGTTTCAGCCCCTCTGTTTCAGCCCCTCTGTTTCTCGCCCTCTGTTTCAGCCCCTCTGTTTCAGCCCCTCTGTTTCTCGCACTCTGTTTCTGAACCTCTGTTTCTCACTCTCTGTTTCAGCCCCTGTTTCAGCCCCTCTGTTTATCGCCCCCTGTTTCAGCCCCTCTGTTTCTCGCCCTCTGTTTCTCGCCCTCTGTTTCAGCCCCTCTGTTTCAGCCCCTCTGTTTCAGCCCCTCTGTTTCTCGCCCACTGTTTCAGCCCCTCTGTTTCAGCCCCTCTGTTTCTCGCCCCCTGTTTCAGCCCCTCTGTTTCAGCCCCTCTGTTTATGCCCCTCTGTTTCTAGCCCTCTGTTTCAGCCCCTCTGTTTCTCGCCCTCTGTTTCTCGCCCCCTGTTTCAGCCCCTCTGTTTCAGCCCCTCGGTTTCTCGCCCTCTGTTTCAGCCCCTCTGTTTCAGCCCGTCTGTTTCTCGCCCTCTGTTTCAGCCCCTCTGTTTCAGCCCCTCTGTTTCAGCCCCTCTGTTCAGCCCCTCGGTTTCTCGCCCTCTGTTTCAGCCCCTCGGTTTCTCGCCCTCTGTTTCAGCCCCACTGTTTCAGCCCCTCTGTTTCAGCCCCTCTGTTTCTCGCCCTCTGTTTCAGCCCCTCTGTTTCAGCCCCTCTGTTTCTCGCCCTCTGTTTCAGCCCCTCTGTTTCTCACTCTCTGTTTCAGCCCCTGTTTCAGCCCCTCTGTTTCTCGCCCCCTGTTTCAGCCCCTCTGTTTCTCGCCCTCTGTTTCTCGCCCTCTGTTTCAGCCCCTCTGTTTCAGCCCCTCTGTTTCAGCCCCTCTGTTTCTCGCCCTCTGTTTCTCGCCCTCTGTTTCAGCCCCTCTGTTTCAGCCCCTCTGTTCCAGCCCCTCTGTTTCAGCCCCTCTGTTTCAGCCCCTCTGTTTCTAGCCCTCTGTTTCAGCCCCTCTGATTCGGCCCCTCTATTTCAGCCCCTCTGTTTCTCGCCCTCTGTTTCTCGCCCCCTGTTTCAGCCCCACTGTTTCAGCCCCTCGGTTTCTCGCACTCTGTTTCATCCCCTCTGTTTCAGCCCCTTTGTTTCAGCCCCTCTGTTTCAGCCCCTCTGTTTCGCGCCCTCTGTTTCAGCCGCTCTGTTTCAGCCCCACTGTTTCAGCCCCTCTGTTTCTCGCCCTCTGTTTCAGCCCCTCTGTTTCAGCCCCTCTGTTTCTCACCCTCTGTTTCAGCCCCTCGGTTTCTCGCCCTCTGTTTCAGCCCCTCTGTTTCAGCCCCTCTGTTTCAGCCCCTCTGTTTCTCGCCCCCTGTTTCAGCCCCTATGTTTCAGCCCCTCTGTTTCAACCCCTCTGTTTCAGCCCTTCTGTTTCTCGCCCTCTGTTTCAGCCCCTCTGTTTCAGCCCCTCTGTTTCTCGCCTCCTGTTTCAGCCCCTCTGTTTCAGCCCCTCTGTTTCAGCCCCTCTGTTTCAGCCCCTCTGTTTCTCGCCCTCTGTTTCAGCCCCTCTGTTTCAGCCCCTCTGTTTCAGCCCCTCTGTTTCAGCCCCTCGGTTTCTCGCCCTCTGTTTCAGACCCTCTGTTTCTCGCCCTCTGTTTCAGCCCTTCTGTTTCAGCCCCTCTGTTTCTCGCCCTCTGTTTCTCGCCCTCTGTTTCTCGCCTTCTGTTTCAGCCCCTCTGTTTCAGCACCTCTGTTTCAGCCCCTCTGTTTCAGCCCCTCGGTTTCTCACCCTCTGTTTCAGACCCTCTGTTTCTCGCCCTCTGTTTCAGCCCCTCTGTTTCTCGCCCTCTGTTTCAGCCCCTCTGTTTCTCGCCCTCTGTTTCATCCCCGCTGTTTCAGCCCCTCTGTTTCAGCCGCACTGTTTCAGCCACTCTGTTTCTCGCCCCCTGTTTCAGCCCCTCTGTTTCAGCCCCTCTGTTTCAGCCACTCTGTTTCAGCCCCTCGGTTTCTCGCCCTCTGTTTCAGCCCCTCTGTTTCTCGCCCTCTGTTTCAGCTCTTCTGTTTCAGCCCCTCTGTTTGAGCCCCTCTGTTTCTCGCCCTCTGTTTCTCGCCCTCTGTTTCTCGCCTTCTGTTTCAGCCCCTCTGTTTCAGCACCTCTCTTTCAGCCCCTCTTTTTCAGCCCCTCGGTTTCTCGCCCTCTGTTTCAGCCCCTCTGTTTCAGCCCCTCTTTTTCAGCCCCTCTGTTTCTCGCCCTCTGTTTCAGCCCCTCTGTTTCTCCCCCTCTGTTTCAGCCCCTCTGTTTCAGCCCCTCTGTTTCAGCCCCTCTGTTTCTCGCCCCCTGTTTCAGGCCCTCTGTTTCAGCCCCTCTGTTTCTCGCCCCCTGTTTCAGCCCCTCTGTTTCAGCCCCTCTGTTTCTCGCCCTCTGTTTCAACCCCTCGGTTTCTCGCCCTCTGTTTTAGCCCCTCTGTTTAAGCCCCTCTGTTTCAGCCCCTCTGTTTCAGCCCCTCTGTTTCTCACCCTCTGTTTCAGCCCCTCGGTTTCTCGCCCTCTTTTTCAGCCCCTCTGTTTCAGCACCTCTGTTTCAGCCCCTCTGTTTCTCGCCCCCTGTTTCAGCCCCTCTGTTTCAGCCGATCTGTTTCAGCCCCTCTGTTTCAGCCCTTCTGTTTCTCGCCCTCTGTTTCAGCCCCTCTGTTTCAGCCCCTCTGTTTCTCGCCCCCTGTTTCAGCCCCTCTGTTTCAGCCCCTCTGTTTCAGCCCCTCTGTTTCTAGCCCTCTGTTTCAGCCCCTCTGTTTCTCGCCCTCTGTTTCTCGCCCCCTGTTTCAGCCCCTCTGTTTCAGCCCCTCGGTTTCTCGCCCTCTGTTTCAGCCCCTCTGTTTCAGCCCGTCTGTTTCTCGCCCTCTGTTTCAGCCCCTCTGTTTCAGCCCCTCTGTTTCAGCCCCTCTGTTCAGCCCCTCGGTTTCTCGCCCTCTGTTTCAGCCAATCGGTTTCTCGCCCTCTGTTTCAGCCCCACTGTTTCAGCCCCTCTGTTTCAGCCCCTCTGTTTCTCGCCCTCTGTTTCAGCCCCTCTGTTTCAGCCCCTCTGTTTCTCGCCCTCTGTTTCAGCCCCTCTGTTTCTCAATCTCTGTTTCAGCCCCTGTTTCAGCCCCTCTGTTTCTCGCCCCCTGTTTCAGCCCCTCTGTTTCTCGCCCTCTGTTTCTCGCCCTCTGTTTCAGCCCCTCTGTTTCAGCCCCTCTGTTTCAGCCCCTCTGTTTCTCGCCCTCTGTTTCTCGCCCTCTGTTTCAGCCCCTCTGTTTCAGCCCCTCTGTTCCAGCCCCTCTGTTTCAGCTCCTCTGTTTCAGCCCCTCTGTTTCTAGCCCTCTGTTTCAGCCCCTCTGATTCAGCCCCTCTATTTCAGCCCCTCTGTTTCTCGCCCTCTGTTTCTCGCCCCCTGTTTCAGCCCCACTGTTTCAGCCCCTCGGTTTCTCGCACTCTGTTTCATCCCCTCTGTTTCAGCCCCTTTGTTTCAGCCCCTCTGTTTCAGCCCCTCTGTTTCTCGCCCTCTGTTTCAGCCCCTCTGTTTCAGCCCCACTGTTTCAGCCCCTCTGTTTCTCGCCCTCTGTTTCAGCCCCTCTGTTTCAGCCCCTCTTTTTCTCGCCCTCTGTTTCAGCCCCTCTGTTTCAGCCCCTCTGTTTCAGCCCCTCTGTTTCTCGCCCTCTGTTTCAGCCCCTCGGTTTCTCGCCCTCTGTTTCAGCGCCTCTGTTTCAGCCCCTCTGTTTCAGCCCCTCTGTTTCAGCCCCTCTGTCTCTCGCCCTCAGTTTCAGCCCCTCTGTTTCTCGCCCCCTGTTTCAGCCCCTCTGATTCAGCCCCTCTGTTTCTCGCCCCCTGTTTCAGCCCCTCTGTTTCAGCCCCTCTGTTTCTCACCCTCTGTTTCAGCCCCTCGGTTTCTCGCCCTCTGTTTCAGCCCCTCTGTTTCAGCCCCTCTGTTTCTCGCCCCCTGTTTCAGCCCCTATGTTTCAGCCCCTCTGTTTCAACCCCTCTGTTTCAGCCCTTCTGTTTCTCGCCCTCTGTTTCAGCCCCTCTGTTTCAGCCCCTCTGTTTCTCGCCCCCTGTTTCAGCCCCTCTGTTTCAGCCCCTCTGTTTCAGCCCCTCTGTTTCAGCCCCTCTGTTTCTCGCCCTCTGCTTGAGCCCCTCTGTTTCAGCCCCTCTGTTTCAGCCCCTCTGTTTCAGCCCCTCGGTTTCTCGCCCTCTGTTTCAGCCCCTCTGTTTCTCGCCCTCTGTTTCAGCCCTTCTGTTTCAGCCCCTCTGTTTCTCGCCCTCTGTTTCTCGCCCTCTGTTTCTCGCCTTCTGTTTCAGCCCCTCTGTTTCAGCACCTCTGTTTCAGCCCCTCTGTTTCAGCCCCTCGGTTTCTCACCCTCTGTTTCAGACCCTCTGTTTCTCGCCCTCTGTTTCAGCCCCTCTGTTTCTCGCCCTCTGTTTCAGCCCCTCTGTTTCTCGCCCTCTGTTTCAGCCCCGCTGTTTCAGCCCCTCTGTTTCAGCCGCACTGTTTCAGCCCCTCTGTTTCTCGCCCCCTGTTTCAGCCCCTCTGTTTCAGCCCCTCTGTTTCTCGCCCTCTATTTCAGCCGCTCTGTTTCTCGCCCTCTGTTTCTCGCCCTCTGTTTCAGCCCCTCTGTTTCAGCCCCTCTGTTTCAGCCCCTCTGTTTCTCGCCCTCTATTTCAGCCGCTCTGTTTCTCGCCCTCTGTTTCTCGCCCTCTGTTTCAGCCCCTCTGTTTCAACCCCTCTGTTTCAGCCCTTCTGTTTCTCGCCCTCTGTTTCAGCCCCTCTGTTTCAGCCCCTCTGTTTCAGCCCCTCTGTTTCAGCTCCTCTGTTTCTCGCCCCCTGTTTCAGCCCCTCTGTTTCAGCCCTTCTGTTTCTCGCCCTCTGTTTCAGCCCCTCTGTTTCAGCCCCTCTGTTTCTCGCCCCCTGTTTCAGCCCCTCTGTTTCTGCCCCTCTGTTTCAGCCCCTCTGTTTCAGGCCCTCTGTTTCAGGCCCTCTGTTTCTCGCCCTCTGTTTTAGCCCCTCTGTTTCTCGCCCCCTGTTTCAGCCCCTCTGTTTCAGCCCCTCTGTTTCTCGCCCTCTATTTCAGCCGCTCTGTTTCTCTCCCTCTGTTTCTCGCCCTCTGTTTCAGCCCCTCTGTTTCAGCCCCTCTGTTTAAGCCCCTCTGTTTCAGCCCCTCTGTTTCTCGCCCTCTGTTTCCGCCACTCTCTTTCAGCCCCTCTGTTTCAGCCCCTCCGTTTCTCGCCCTCTGTTTCAGCCCCTCTGTTTCTCGCCCTCTGTTTCTCGCCCTCTGTTTCTCACCCTCTGTTTCAGCCCCTCTGTTTCTCGCCCTCTGTTTCTCGCCCTCTGTTTCTCGCCCTCTGTTTCAGCCCCTCAGTTTCTCACCCTCTGTTTCAGCCCCTCTGTTTCAGCACCTCTGTTTCAGCCCCTCTGTTTCTCGCCCTCTGTTTCAGCCCCTCGGATTCTCACCCTCTGTTTCAGCCCCTCTGTTTCAGCCCCTCTGTTTCAGCCCCTCTGTTTCTCGCCCTCTGTTTCAGCCCCTCTGTTTCTCGCCCCCTGTTTCAGCCCCTCTGTTTCAGCCCCTCTGTTTCAGCCCCTCTGTTTCTAGGCCTCTGTTTCAACCCCTCTGTTTCTCGCCCACTGTTTCTCGCCCCCTGTTTCAGCCCCTCTGTTTCAGCCCCTCGGTTTCTCGCCCTCTGTTTCAGCCCCTCTGTTTCAGCCCCTCTGTTTCAGCCCCTCTGTTTCTCGCCCTCTGTTTCAGCCCCTCTGTTTCAGCCCCTCTGTTTCAGCCCCTCTGTTCAGCCCCTCGGTTTCTCGCCCTCTGTTTCAGCCCCTCGGTTTCTCGCCCTCTGTTTCAGCCCCTCTGTTTCAGCCCCTCTGTTTCAGCCCCTCTGTTTCTCGCCCTCTGTTTCAGCCCCTCTGTTTCAGCCCCTCTGTTTCTCGCCCTCTGTTTCAGCCCCTCTGTTTCTCACCCTCTGTTTCAGCCCCTCTGTTTCAGCCACTCTGTTTCTCGCCCCCTGTTTCAGCCCCTCTGTTTCAGCCCCTCTGTTTCTCGCCCTCTGTTTCAGCCCCTCTGTTTCTCGCCCTCTGTTTCTCGCCCTCTGTTTCAGCCCCTCTGTTTCAGCCCCTCTGTTCCAGCCCCTCTGTTACAGCCCCTCTGTTTCAGCCCCTCTGTTTCTAGCCCTCTGTTTCAGCCCCTCTGTTTCTCGCCCCCTGTTTCAGCCCCTCTGTTTCAGCCCCTCTGTTTCTCACCCTCTCTTTCAGCCCCTCGGTTTCTCGCCCTCTGTTTCAGCCCCTCTGTTTCAGCCCCTCTGTTTCAGACCCTCTGTTTCTCGCCCCCTGTTTCAGCCCCTCTGTTTCAGACTCTCTGTTTCAGCCCCTCTGTTTCAGCCCTTCTGTTTCTCGCCCTCTGTTTCAGCCCCTCTGTTTCAGCCCCTCTGTTTCTCACCCCCTGTTTCAGCCCCTCTGTTTCAGCCCCTCTGTTTCAGCCCCTCTGTTTCAGCCCCTCTGTTTCTCGCCCTCTGTTTCAGCCCCTCTGTTTCTCGCCCCCTGTTTCAGCCCCTCTGTTTCAGCCCCTCTGTTTCTCGCCCTCTGTTTCTCGCCCTCTGTTTCAGCCCCTCTGTTTCAGCCCCTCTGTTTCAGCCCCTCGGTTTCTCGCTCTCTGTTTCAGCCCCTCTGTTTCTCGCCCTCTGTTTCAGCACTTCTGTTTCAGCCACTCTGTTTCTCGCCCTCTGTTTCTCGCCCTCTGTTTCTCGCCTTCTGTTTCAGCCCCTCTGTTTCAGCACCTCTGTTTCAGCCCCTCGGTTTCTCACCCTCTGTTTCAGCCCCTCTGTTTCTCGCCCTCTGTTTCAACCCCTCGGTTTCTCGCCCTCTGTTTTAGCCCCTCTGTTTCAGCCCCTCTGTTTCAGCCCCTCTGTTTCAGCCCCTCTGTTTCTCACCCTCTGTTTCAGCCCCTCGGTTTCTCGCCCTCTTTTTCAGCCCCTCTGTTTCAGCCCCTCTGTTTCAGCCCCTCTGTTTCTCGCCCTCTGTTTCAGCCCCTCTGTTTCAGCACCTCTGTTTCAGCCCCTCTGTTTCAGCCCTTCTGTTTCTCGCCCTCTGTTTCAGCCCCTCTGTTTCAGCCCCTCTGTTTCTCGCCCCCTGTTTCAGCCCCTCTGCTTCTGCCCCTCTGTTTCAGCCCCTCTGTTTGAGGCCCTCTGTTTCAGGCCCTCTGTTTCTCGCCCTCTGTTTCAGCCCCTCTGTTTCTCGCCCCCTGTTTCAGCCCCTCTGTTTCAGCCCCTCTGTTTCTCGCCCTCTGTTTCAGCCGCTCTGTTTCACGCCCTCTGTTTCTCGCCCTCTGTTTCAGCCCCTCTGTTTCAGCCCCTCTGTTTCAGCCCCTCTGTTTCAGCCCTTCTGTTTCTCGCCCTCTGTTTCAGCCCCTCTGTTTCAGCCCCTCTGTTTCAGTCCCTCTGTTTCAGCCCCTCTGTTTCAGCCCCTCGGTTTCTCGCCCTCTGTTTCAGCCCCTCTGTTTCAGCCCCTCTGTTTCAGCCCCTCTGATGCCCGCCCTCTGTTTCTCGCCCTCTGTTTCTCGCCCTCTGTTTCAGCCCCTCAGTTTCTCACCCTCTGTTTCAGCCCCTCTGTTTCAGCCCCTCTGTTTCAGCCCCTCTGTTTCTCGCCCTCTGTTTCAGCCCCTCCGATTCTCGCCCTCTGTTTCAGCCCCTCTGTTCCAGCCCCTCTGTTTCAGCCCCTCTGTTTTAGCCCCTCTGTTTCTCGCCCTCTGTTTCAGCCCCTCAGTTTCTCACCCTCTGTTTCAGCCCCTCTGTTTCAGCCCCTCTGTTTCAGCCCCTCTGTTTCTCGCCCTCTGTTTCAGCCCCTCGGTTTCTCGCCCTCTGTTTCAGCCCCTCTGTTTCAGCCCCTCTGTTTCAGCCCCTCTGATGCCCGCCCTCTGTTTCTCGCCCTCTGTTTCTCGCCCTCTGTTTCAGCCCCTCAGTTTCTCACCCTCTGTTTCAGCCCCTCTGTTTCAGCCCCTCTGTTTCAGCCCCTCTGTTTCTCGCCCTCTGTTTCAGCCCCTCCGATTCTCGCCCTCTGTTTCAGCCCCTCTGTTTCAGCCCCTCTGTTTCTCGCCCTCTGCTTCAGCCCCTCTGTTTCAGCCCCTCTGTTTCAGCCCCTCTTTTTCAGCCCCTCTCTTTCAGCCCCTCTGTTTCGGCCACTCTGTTTCTCGCCCCCTGTTTCAGCCCCTCTGTTTCAGCCCCTCTGATTCAGCCCTTCTGTTTCTCGCCCCCTGTTTCAGCCCCTCTGTTTCTCGCCCTCTTTTTCAGCCCCTCTGTTTCAGCCCCTCTGTTTCAGCCCCTCTGTTTCTCGCCCCCTGTTTCTCGCCCTCTGTTTCAGCCCCTCTGTTTCAGCCCCTCTGTTTCAGCCCCTCTGTTTCAGCCCCTCTGTTTCTCGCCCCCTGTTTCAGCCCCTCTGTTTCAGCCCCTCTGTTTCAGCCCCTCTGTTTCAGACCCTCTGTTTCAGGCCCTCTGTTTCTCGCCCTCTGTTTCAGCCCCTCTGTTTCTCGCCCCCTGTTTCAGCCCCTCTGTTTCAGCCCCTCTGTTTCTCGCCCTCTGTTTCAGCCCCTCTGTTTCTCGCCCTCTGTTTCTCGCCCTCTGTTTCAGCCCCTCTGTTTCAGCCCCTCTGTTTCAGTCCCTCTGTTTCAGCCCCTCTGTTTCAGCCCCTCTGTTTCTCGCTCTCTGTTTCAGACCCTCTGTTTCAGCCCCTCTGTTTCAGCCCCTCTGTTTCAGCCCCTCGGTTTCTCGCCCTCTGTTTCAGCCCCTCTGTTTCTCGCCCGCTGTTTCAGCCCCTCTGTTTCAGCCCCTCTGTTTCAGCCCTTCTGTTTCTCGCCCTCTGTTTCAGCCCCTCTGTTTCAGCCCCTCTGTTTCTCGCCCCCTGTTTCAGCCCCCCTGTTTCAGCCCCTCTGTTTCAGCCCCTCTGTTTCAGACCCTCTGTTTCAGGCCCTCTGTTTCTCGCCCTCTGTTTCAGCCCCTCTGTTTCTCGCCCCCTGTTTCAGCCCCTCTGTTTCAGCCCCTCTGTTTCTCGCCCTCTGTTTCAGCCCCTCTGTTTCTCGCCCTCTGTTTCTCGCCCTCTGTTTCAGCCCCTCTGTTTCAGCCCCTCTGTTTCAGTCCCTCTGTTTCAGCCCCTCTGTTTCAGCCCCTCTGTTTCTCGCTCTCTGTTTCAGCCCCTCTGTTTCAGCCCCTCTGTTTCAGCCCCTTTGTTTCAGCCCCTCTTTTTCTCGCCCTCTGTTTCAGCCCCTCTGTTTCAGCCCCTCTGTTTCAGCCCCTCTGTTTCTCGCCCTCTGTTTAAGCCCCTCCGTTTCTCGCCCTCTGTTTCAGCGCCTCTGTTTCAGCCCCTCTGTTTCAGCCCCTCTGTCTCTCGCCCTCTGTTTCAGCCCCTCTGTTTCTCGACCCCTGTTTCAGCCCCTCTGATTCAGCCCCTGTGTTTCTCGCCCCCTGTTTCAGCCCCTCTGTTTCAGCCCCTCTGTTTCTCGCCCTCTGTTTCAACCCCGCGGTTTCTCGCCCTCTGTTTTAGCCCCTCTGTTTCAGCCCCTCTGTTTCAGCCCCTCTGTTTCAGCCCCTCTGTTTCAGCCCCTCTGTTTCTCGCCCTCTGTTTCAACCCCTCGGTTTCTCGCCCTCTGTTTTAGCCCCTCTGTTTCAGCCCCTCTGTTTCAGCCCCTCTGTTTCTCGCCCTCTGTTTCTCGCCCTGTGTTTCTCGCCTTCTGTTTCAGCCCCTCTGTTTCAGCACCTCTGTTTCAGCCCGTCGGTTTCTCGCCCTCTGTTTCAGCCCCTCTGTTTCTCGCCCTCTGTTTCAGCCCCTCTGTTTCTCGCCCTCTGTTTCAGCCCCTCTGTTTCTCGCCCTCTGTTTCAGCCCCTCTGTTTCTCGCCCTCTGTTTCAGCCCCTCTGTTTCAGCCCCTCTGTTTCAGCCCCTCTGTTTCTCGCCATCTGTTTCAACCCCCTGTTTCTCGCCCCCTGTTTCTCGCCCCCTGTTTCTCGCCCCCTGTTTCAACCCCTCTGTTTCAGCCCCTCTGTTTCTCGCCCCCTGTTTCAGCCCCTCTGTTTCAGCCCCTCTGTTTCTCGCCACTTGTTTCAGCCCCTCTGTTTCAGCCCCTCTGTTTCTCGCCCCTTGTTTCTGCCCCTCTGTTACTCGCCCTCTGTTTCTCGCCCTCTGTTTTAGCCCCTCTATTTCAGCCCCTCTGTTTCAGCCCCTCTGTTGCAGCCCCTCGGTTTCTCGCCCTCTGTTTCAGCCCCTCTGTTTCAGCTCCTCTGTTTCATCCCCTCTGTTTCTCGCCCTCTTATTCAGCGCCTCTGTTTCTCGCCATCTGTTTCAGCCCCTCTGTTTGTGCCCCTCTGTTTCAGCACCTCTGTTTCTCGCCCTCTGTTTCAGCCCCTCGGTTTCTCGCCCTCTGTTTCAGCCCCTCTGTTTCAGCCCCTCGGTTTCAGCCCCTCTGTTTCTCGCCCTCTGTTTCAGCCCCTCTGTTTCTCGCCCTCTGTTTCAGCCCCTCTGTTTCAGCCCCTCTGTTTCAGCCCCTCTGTTTCTCGCCCTCTGTTTCAACCCCTCGGTTTCTCGCCCTCTGTTTTAGCCCCTCTGTTTGAGCCCCTCTGTTTTAGCCCCTCTGTTTCAGCCCCTCTGTTTCTCACCCTCTGTTTGAGCCCCTCGGTTTCTCGCCCTCTGTTTCAGCCCCTCTGTTTCAGCCCCTCTGTTTCACCCCTCGGTTTCTCACCCTCTGTTTCAGCCCCACTGTTTCAGCCCTTCTGTTTCTCGCCCTCTGTTTCAGCCCCTCTGTTTCAGCCCCTCTGTTTCTCGCCCACTGTTTCAGCCCCTCTGTTTCAGCCCCTCTGTTTCTCGCCCTCTGTTTCAGCCCTTCTGTTTCTCGCGCTCTGTTTCTCGCCCTCAGTTTCAGCCCTTCTGTTTCAGCCCCTCTGTTTCAGCCACTCTGTTTCAGCCCCTCGGTTTCTCGCCCTCTGTTTAAGCCCCTCTGTTTCTCGCCCTCTGTTTCAGCCCCTCTGTTTCAGCCCTTCTGTTTCAGCCCCTCTGTTTCAGCCCCTCTGTTTCTCGCCCTCTGTTTCTCGCCCTCTGTTTCTCGCTTTCTGTTTCAGCCCCTCTGTTTCAGCACCTCTGTTTCAGCCCCTCTGTTTCAGCCCGTCGGTTTCTCGCCCTCTGTTTCCCCTCTGTTTCAGCCCATCTGTTTCTCGCGCTCTGTTTCAGCCCCTCTGTTTCTCGCCCGCTGTTTCAGCCCCTCTGTTTCAGCCCCTCTGTTTCAGCCCCTCTGTTTCAGCCCCTCTGTTTCAGCCCCTCTGTTTCAGCCCCTCTGTTTCAGCCCCCCTGTTTCTCGCCCCCTGTTTCTCGCCCCTTGTTTCAGCCCCTCTGTTTCACCCCCCCCTGTTTCTCGCCCCCTGTTTCAGCCCCTCTGTTTCAGCCCCTCGGTTTCTCGCCCTCTGTTTCAGCCCCTCTGTTTCTCGCCCTCTGTTTCTCGCCCGCTGTTTCAGCCCCTCTGTTTCAGCCCCTCTGTTTCAGCCCCTCTGTTTCAGCCCCTCTGTTTCTCGCCCTCTGTTTCAGCCCCTCTGTTTCAGCCCCTCTGTTTCAGACCCTCTGTTTCAGGCCTCTGTTTCTAGCCCTCTGTTTCAGCCCCTCTGATTCAGCCCCTCTGTTTCAGCCCCTCGGTTTCTCGCCCTCTGTTTCTCGCCCCCTGTTTCAGCCCCTCTGTTTCAGCCGCTCGGTTTCTCGTCCTCTGTTTCAGCCCCTCTGTTTCAGCCCCTCTGTTTCTCGCCCTCTGTTTCAGCCCCTCTGTTTCTCGCCCTCTGTTTCAGCCCCTCTATTTCAGCCCCTCTGTTTCAGCCCCTCTGTTCAGCCCCTCGGTTTCTCGCCCTCTGTTTCAGCCCCTCGGTTTCTCGCCCTCTGTTTCAGCCCCTCTGTTTCTCGCCCTCTGTTTCAGCCCCTCTGTTACAGCCCATCTGTTTCTCGCCCTCTGTTGCAGCCCCTCTGTTTCTCGCCCTGTGTTTCAGCCCCTCTGTTTCTCGCCCTCTGTTTCTCGCCCTCTGTTTCAGCCCCTCTGTTTCAGCCCCTCTGTTCCAGCCCCTCTGTTTCAGCCCCTCTGTTTCTAGCCCTCTGTTTCAGCCCCTCTGTTTCAGCCCCTCTGTTTCAGCCCCTCTGTTCAGCCCCTCAGTTGCTCGCCCTCTGTTTCAGCCCCAACGGTTTCTCGCCCTCTGTTTCAGCCCCTCTGTTTCAGCCCCTCTGTTTCTCGCCCTCTGTTTCAGCCCCTCTGTTTCTCTCCCTCTGTTTCAGCCCCTCTGTTTCTCACCCTCTGTTTCAGCCCCTCTGTTTCAGCCCCTCTGTTTCAGCCCCTCTGTTTCTCGCCCTCTGTTTCAGCCCCTCGGATTCTCGCCCTCTGTTTCAGCCCCTCTGTTTCAGCCCCTCTGTTTCTCGCCCTCTGTTTCAGCCGCTCTGTTTCAGCCCCTCTGTTTCAGCCCCTCTTTTTCTCACCCTCTCTTTCAGCCCCTCTGTTTCAGCCCCTCTGTTTCAGCCCCTCTGTTTCAGCCCCACTGTTTCTCGCCCTCTGTTTCAGCCCCTCTGTTTCAGCCCCTCTTTTTCTCGCCCTCTGTTTCAGCCCCTCTTTTTTAGCCCCTCTGTTTCAGCCCCTCTGTCTCTCGCCCTCTGTTTCAGCCCCTCTGTTTATCGCCCCCTGTTTCAGCCCCTCTGTTTCAGCCGCTCTGTTTCTCGCCCTCTGTTTCAACACCTCGGTTTCTCGCCCTCTGTTTTAGCCCCTCTGTTTCAGCCCCTCTGTTTCAGCCCCTCTGTTTCAGCCCCTCTGTTTCTCACCCTCTGTTTCAGCCCCTCGGTTTCTCGCCCTCTGTTTCAGCCCCTCTGTTTCAGCCCCTCTGTTTCAGCCCCTATGTTTCTCGCCCCCTGTTTCAACCCCTCTGTTTCAGCCCCTCTGTTTCAGCCCCTCTGTTTCAGCCCTTCTGTTTCTCGCCCTCTGTTTCAGCCCCTCTGTTTCAGCCCCTCTGTCTCAGCCCCTCTTTTTCTCGCCCTCTGTTTCAGCCCCTCTGTTTTAGCCCCTCTGTTTCAGCCCCTCTGTCTCTCGCCCTCTGTTTCAGCCCCTCTGTTTATCGCCCCCTGTTTCAGCCCCTCTGTTTCAGCCCCTCTGTTTCTCGCCCTCTGTTTCAACTCCTCGGTTTCTCGCCCTCTGTTTTAGCCCCTCTGTTTCAGCCCCTCTGTTTCAGCCCCTCTGTTTCAGCCCCTCTGTTTCTCACCCTCTGTTTCAGCCCCTCTGTCTCAGCCCCTCTGTTTCTCGCCCTCTGTTTCAGCCGCTCTGTTTCAGCCCCTCTGTTTCAGCCCCTCTTTTTCTCACCCTCTCTTTCAGCCCCTCTGTTTCAGCCCCTCTGTTTCAGCCCCTCTGTTTCAGCCCCACTGTTTCTCGCCCTCTGTTTCAGCCCCTCTGTTTCAGCCCCTCTTTTTCTCGCCCTCTGTTTTAGCCCCTCTGTTTCAGCCCCTCTGTCTCTCGCCCTCTGTTTCAGCCCCTCTGTTTATCGTCCCCTGTTTCAGCCCCTCTGTTTCAGCCCCTCTGTTTCTCGCCCTCTGTTTCAACACCTCGGTTTCTCGCCCTCTGTTTTAGCCCCTCTGTTTCAGCCCCTCTGTTTCAGCCCCTCTGTTTCTCACCCTCTGTTTCAGCCCCACGGTTTCTCGCCCGCTGTTTCAGCCCCTCTGTTTCAGCCCCTCTGTTTCTCGCCCTCTGTTTCAGCCCCTCTGTTTCTCGCCCTCTGTTTCTCGCCTTCTGTTTCAGCCCCTCTGTTTCAGCACCTCTGTTTCAGCCCCACTGTTTCAGCCCCTCGGTTTATCGCCCTCTGTTTCTGCCCCTCTGTTCCTCGCCCTCTGTTTCAGCCCCTCTGTTTCTCGCCCTCTGTTTCAGCCCCTCTGTTTCTCGCCCTCTGTTTCAGCCCCTCTGTTTCAGCCCCTCTGTTTCAGCCCCTCTGTTTCAGCCCCTCTGTTTCTCGCCCCCTGCTTCAGCCCCTCTGATTCAGCCCCTCTGTTTCTCGCCCTCTGTTTCAGCCCCTCTGTTTCTCGCCCTCTGTTTCAGCCCCTCTGTTTCAGCCCCTCTGTTTCAGCCCCTCTGTTCAGCCCCTCGGTTTCTCGCCCTCTGTTTCAGCACCTCGGTTTCTCGCCCTCTGTTTCAGCCCCTCTGTTTCTCGCCCTCTGTTTCAGCCCCTCTGTTTCAGCCCATCTGTTTCTCGCCCTCTGTTTCAGCCCCTCTGTTTCTCACCCTCTGTTTCAGCCCCTCTGTTTCAGCCCCTCTGTTTCTCGCCCCCTGTTTCAGCCCCTCTGTTTCAGCCCCTCTGTTTCTCGCCCTCTGTTTCAGCCCCTCTGTTTCTCGCCCTCTGTTTCTCGCCCTCTGTTTCAGCCCCTCTGTTCCAGCCCCTCTGTTTCAGCCCCTCTGTTTCTCGCCCTCTGTTTCAGCCCCTCTGTTTCAGCCCCTCTGTTTCTCGACCTCTGTTTCTCGCCCCCTGGTTCAGCCCCACTGTTTCAGCCCCTCGGTTTCTCGCACTCTGTTTCATCTCCTCTGTTTCAGCCCCTTTGTTTCAGCCCCTCTGTTTCAGCACCTCTGTTTCTCGCCCTCTGTTTCAGCCCCTCTGTTTCTCGCCCTCTGTTTCAGCCCCTCTGGTTCAGCCCCTCTGTTTCAGCCCCTCTGTTTCAGCCCCTCGGTTTCTCGCCCTCTGTTTCAGCCCCCACGGTTTCTCGCCCGCTGTTTCAGCCCCTCTGTTTCAGCCCCTCTGTTTCTCGCCCTCTGTTTCAGCCCCTCTGTTTCTCACCCTCTGTTTCAGCCCCTCTGTTTCAGCCCCTCTGTTTCAGCCCCTCTGTTTCTCGCCCTCTGTTTCAGCCGCTCGGATTCTCTCCCTCTGTTTCAGCCCCTCTGTTTCAGCCCCTCTGTTTCTCGCCCTCTGTTTCAGCCGCTCTGTTTCAGCTCCTCTGTTTCAGCCCCTCTTTTTCTCACCCTCTCTTTCAGCCCCTCTGTTTCAGCCCCTCTGTTTCAGCCCCTCTGTTTCAGCCCCTCTTTTTCTCGCCCTCTGTTTCAGCCCCACTGTTTCAGCCCCTCTGTTTCTCGCCCTCTGTTTCAGCCCCTCTGTTTCAGCCCCTCTTTTTCTCGCCCTCTGTTTCAGCCCCTCTGTTTTAGCCCCTCTGTTTCAGCCCCTCTGTCTCTCGCCCTCTGTTTCAGCCCCTCTGTTTATCGCCCCCTGTTTCAGCCCCTCTGTTTCAGCCCCTCTGTTTCTCGCCCTCTGTTTCAACCCCTCGGTTTCTCGCCCTCTGTTTTAGCCCCTGTGTTTCAGCCCCTCTGTTTCAGCCCCTCTGTTTCAGCCCCTCTGTTTCTCACCCTCTGTTTCAGCCCCTCTGTTTCTCGCCCTCTGTTTCAGCCCCTCTGTTTCAGCCCCTCTGTTTCAGCCCCTATGTTTCTCGCCCCCTGTTTCAGCCCCTCTGTTTCAGCCCCTCTGTTTCAGCCCCTCTGTTTCAGCCCTTCTGTTTCTCGCCCTCTGTTTCAGCCCCTCTGTTTCAGCCCCTCTGTTTCTCGCCCCCTGTTTCAGCCCCATCTGCTTCAGCCCCTCTGTCTCAGCCCCTCTGTTTCAGCCCCTCTGTTTCTCGCCCTCTGTTTCAGCCCCTCTGTTTCAGCCCCTCTGTTTCTCGCCCTCTGTTTCAGCCCCTCTGTTTGTCGCCCTTTGTTTCTCGCCCTCTGTTTCAGCCCCTCTGTTTCAGCCCCTCTGTTTCAGCCACTCTGTTTCAGCCCCTCTGTTTCTCGCCCTCTGTTTCAGCCCCTCTGTTTCTCGCCCTCTGTTTCAGCCCCTCTGTTTCAGCCCCTCTTTTTCTCGCCCTCTGTTTCAGCCCCTCTGTTTTAGCCCCTCTGTTTCAGCCCCTCTGTCTCTCGCCCTCTGTTTCAGCCCCTCTGTTTATCGCCCCCTGTTTCAGCCCCTCTGTTTCAGCCCCTCTGTTTCTCGCCCTCTGTTTCAACCCCTCGGTTTCTCGCCCTCTTTTTTAGCCCCTGTGTTTCAGCCCCTCTGTTTCAGCCCCTCTGTTTCAGCCCCTCTGTTTCTCACCCTCTGTTTCAGCCCCTCGGTTTCTCGCCCTCTGTTTCAGCCCCTCTGTTTCAGCCCCTCTGTTTCAGCCCCTCTGTTTCAGCCCTTCTGTTTCTCGCCCTCTGTTTCAGCCCCTCTGTTTAAGCCTCTCTGTTTCTCGCCCCCTGTTTCAGCCCCTCTGTTTCAGTCCCTCTGTCTCAGCCCCTCTGTTTCAGCCCCTCTGTTTCTGGCCCTCTGTTTCAGCCCCTCTGTTTCTCGCCCACTGTTTCAGCCCCTCTGTTTCAGCCCCTCTGTTTCTCGCCCTCTGTTTCAGCCCCTCTGTTTCTCGCACTCTGTTTCTCGCCCTCTGTTTCAGCCCCTCTGTTTCAGCCCCTCTGTTTCAGCCACTCTGTTTCAGCCCCTCGGTTTCTCGCCCTCTGTTTCAGCCCCTCTGTTTCTCGCCCTCTGTTTCAGCCCTTCTGTTTCAGCCCCTCTGTTTCAGCCCCTCTGTTTCTCGCCCTCTGTTTCTCGCCCTCTGTTTCTCGCCTTCTGTTTCAGCCCCTCTGTTTCAACACCTCTGTTTCAGCCCCTCTGTTTCAGCCCCTCGGTTTCTCGCCCTCTGTTTCAGCCCCTCTGTTCCTCGCCCTCTGTTTCAGCCCCTCTGTTTCTCGCCCTCTGTTTCAGCCCCTCTGTTTCTCGCCCTCTGTTTTAGCCCCTGTGTTTCAGCCCCTCTGTTTCAGCCCCTCTGTTTCAGCCCCTCTGTTTCTCACCCTCTGTTTCAGCCCCTCGGTTTCTCGCCCTCTGTTTCAGCCCCTCTGTTTCAGCCCCTCTGTTTCAGCCCCTATGTTTCTCGACCCCTGTTTCAGCCCCTCTGTTTCAGCCCCTCTGTTTCAGCCCCTCTGCTTCAGCCCTTCTGTTTCTCGCCCTCTGTTTCAGCCCCTCTGTTTCAGCCCCTCTGTTTCTCGCCCCCTGTTTCAGCCCCTCTGTTTCTCGCCCTTTGTTTCTCGCCCTCTGTTTCAGCCCCTCTGTTTCAGCCCCTCTGTCTCAGCCCCTCTGTTTGAGCCCCTCTGTTTCTCGCCCTCTGTTTCAGCCCCTCTGTTTCAGCCCCTCTGTTTCAGCCCCTCTGTTTCAGCCCTTCTGTTTCTCGCCCTCTGTTTCAGCCCCTCTGTTTCAGCCGCTCTGTTTCTCGCCCCCTGTTTCAGCCCCTCTGTTTCAGTCCCTCTTCTCAGCCCCTCTGTTTCAGCCCCTCTGTTTCTCGCCCTCTGTTTCAGCCCCTCTGTTTCTCGCCCACTGTTTCAGCCCCTCTGTTTCAGCCCCTCTGTTTCTCGCCCTCTGTTTCAGCCCCTCTGTTTCTCGCACTCTGTTTCTCGCCCTCTGTTTCAGCCCCTCTGTTTCAGCCCCTCTGTTTCAGCCCCTCTGTTTCAGCCCTTCTGTTTCTCGCCCTCTGTTTCAGCCCCTCTGTTTCAGCCGCTCTGTTTCTCGCCCCCTGTTTCAGCCCCTCTGTTTCAGTCCCTCTTCTCAGCCCCTCTGTTTCAGCCCCTCTGTTTCTCGCCCTCTGTTTCAGCCCCTCGGTTTCTCGCCCTCTGTTTCAGCCCCTCTGTTTCTCGCCCTCTGTTTCAGCCCTTCTGTTTCAGCCCCTCTGTTTCAGCCCCTCTGTTTCTCGCCCTCTGTTTCTCGCCCTCTGTTTCTCGCCTTCTGTTTCAGCCCCTCTGTTTCAGCACCTCTGTTTCAGCCCCTCTGTTTCAGCCCCTCGGTTTCTCGCCCTCTGTTTCAGCCCCTCTGTTCCTCGCCCTCTGTTTCAGCCCCTCTGTTTCTCGCCATCTGTTTCAGCCCCTCTGTTTCTCGCCCTCTGTTTCAGCTCCTCTGTTTCAGCCCCTCTGTTTCAGCCCCTCTGTTTCAGCCCCTCTGTTTCCTGCCCCCTGCTTCAGCCCCTCTGATTCAGCCCCTCTGTTTCTCGCCCCCTGTTTCAGCCCCTCTGTTTCAGCCCCTCTGTTTCTCGCCCTCTGTTTCAACCCCTCGGTTTCTCGCCCTCTGTTTTAGCCCCTCTGTTTCAGCCCCTCTGCTTCAGCCCCTCTGTTTCAGCCCCTCTGTTTCTCACCCTCTGTTTCAGCCCCTTGGTTTCTCGCCCTCTTTTTCAGCCCCTCTGTTTCAGCCCCTCTGTTTCAGCCCCTCTGTTTCTCGCCCCCTGTTTCAGCCCCTCTGTTTCAGCCCCTCTGTTTCAGCCCCTCTGTTTCAGCCCTTCTGTTTCTCGCCCTCTGTTTCAGCCCCGCTGTTTCAGCCCCTCTGTTTCTCGCCCCCTGTTTCAGCCCCTCTGTTTCAGCCCTTCTGTTTCAGCACCTCTGTTTCTCGCCCTCTGTTTCAGCCCCTCTGTTTCTCGCCCCCTGTTTAAGCCCCTCTGTTTCAGCCCCTCTGTTTCTCGCCCTCTGTTTCAGCCCCTCTGTTTCTCGCCCTCTGTTTCTCGCCCCCTGTTTCAGCCCCTCTGTTTCAGCCCCTCTGTTTCAGCCCCTCTGTTTCAGCCCCTCTGTTTCTCGCCCTCTGTTTCAGCCCCTCTGTTTCAGCCCCTCTGTTTCAGCCCCTCGGTTTCTCGCCCTCTGTTTCAGCCCCTCTGTTTCTCGCCCTCTGTTTCAGCCCTTCTGTTTCAGCCCCTCTGTTTCAGCCCCTCTGTTTCTCGCCCTCTGTTTCTCGCCCTCTGTTTCTCGCCTTCTGTTTCAGCCCCTCTGTTTCAGCACATCTGTTTCAGCCCCTCTGTTTCAGCCCCTCGGTTTCTCGCCCTTTGTTTCAGCCCCTCTGTTTCTCGCCCTCTGTTTCAGCCCCTCTGTTCCTCGCCCTCTGTTTCAGCCCCTCTGTTTCAGCCCCTCTGTTTCAGCCCCTCTGTTCCAGCCCCTCTGTTTCTCGCCCTCTGTTTCAGCCCCTCTGTTTCTCGCCCGCTGTTTCTCGCCCCCTGTTTCTCGCCCCCTGTTTCAGCCCCTCTGTTTCAGCCCCTCTGTTTCTCGCCCCCTGTTCCAGCCCCTCTGTTTCAGCCCCTCTGTTTCAGCCCCTATGTTTCTCGCCCCTTGTTTCAGCCCCTCTGTTTCTCGCCCTCTGTTTCTCGCCCTCTGTTTCAGCCCCTCTGTTTCAGCCCCTCTGATCCAGCCCCTCTGTTTCAGCCCCTCTGTTTCAGCCCCTCTGTTTCAGACCCTCTGTTTCAGCCCCTCTGTTTCTCGCCCTCTGTTTCTCGCCCTCTGTTTCAGCCCCTCTGTTTCAGCCCCTCTGTTCCAGCACCTCTGTTTCAGCCCCTCTGTTTCAGCCCCTCTGTTTCTAGCTCTCTGTTTCAGCCCCTCTGTTTCAGCCCCTCTGTTTCTCGCCCCCTGTTTCAGCCCCTCTGTTTCAGCACCTCTGTTTCAGCCCCTCTGTTTCAGCCCCTCTGTTTCTCGCCCTCTGTTTCAGCCCCTCTGTTTCTCGCCCCCTGTTTCAGCCCCTCTGTTTCAGCCCCTCTGTTTCTCGCCCTCTGTTTCAGCCCCTCTGTTTCTCGCTCTCTGTTTCTCACCCTCTGTTTCAGCCCCTCTGTTTCAGCCCCTCTGTTTCAGCCACTCTGTTTCAGCCCCTCTGTTTCTCGCCCTCTGTTTCAGCCCATCTGTTTCTCGCCCTCTGTTTCAGCCCTTCTGTTTCAACCCCTCTGTTTCAGCCCCTGTTTCTCGCAATCTGTTTCTCGCCCTCTGTTTCTCGCCTTCTGTTTCAGCCCCTCTGTTTCAGCACCTCTGTTTCAGCCCCTCTGTTTCAGCCCCTCGGTTTCTCGTCCTCTGTTTCAGCCCCTCTGTTTCCCGCCCTCTGTTTCAGCCCCTCTGTTTCTCGCTCTCTGTTTCAGCCCCTCTGTTTCTCGCCCACTGTTTCAGCGCCTCTGTTTCAGCCCCTCTGTTTCAGCCACTCTGTTTCTCGCCCTCTGTTTCAGCCCCCCTGTTTCTCGCCCCCTGTTTCTCGCCCCCTGTTTCTCGCCCCCTGTTTCAGCCCCTCTGTTTCAGCCCCTCTGTTTCTCGCCCCCTCTTTCAGACCCTCTGTTTCAGCCCCTCTGTTTCTCGCCCCTTGTTTCAGCCCCACTGTTTCTCGCCCTCTGTTTCAGCCCCTCTGTTTCTCGCCCTCTGTTTCAGCCCCTCTGTTCCAGCCCCTCTGTTTCAGCCCCTCTGTTTCAGCCCCTCTGTTTCTAGCCCTCTGTTTCAGACGCTCTGTTTCAGCCCCTCTGTTTCAGCCCCTCTGTTTCTCGCCTTCCGTTTCTCGCCCCCTGTTTCAGCCCCACTTTTTCAGCCCCTCGGTTTCTCGCCTTCTGTTTCAGCCCCTCTGTTTCAGCCCCTTTGTTTCAGCCCCTCTGTTTCAGCCCCTCTGTTTCTCGCCCTCAGTTTCAGCCCCTCTGTTTCTCGCCCTCTGTTTCAGCCTCTCTGTTTCAGCCCCTCTGTTTCAGCCCCTCTGTTCAGCCCCTCGGTTTCTCGCCCTCTGTTTCAGCCCCTCGGTTTCTCACCCTCTGTTTCAGACCCTCTGTTTCGGCCCCTCTGTTTCTCGCCCTCTGTTTCAGCCCCTCTGTTTCTCGCCCTCTGTTTCAGCCCCTCTGTTTCTCACCCTCTGTTTCAGCCCCTCTGTTTCTCGCCCTCTGTTTCAGCCCCTCGGTTTCTCGCCCTCTGTTTTAGCCCCTCTGTTTCAGCCCCTCTGTTTCAGCCCCTCTGTTTCAGCCCCTCTGTTTCTCGCCGTCTGTTTCAGCCCCTCTGTTTTAGCCCTTCTGTTTCAGCCCCTCTTTTTCTCGCCCTCTCTTTCAGCCACTCTGTTTCAGCCCCTCTGTTTCAGCCCCTCTGTTTCAGCCCCTCTTTTTCTCGCCCTCTGTTTCAGCCCCACTGTTTCAGCCCCTCTATTTCTCGCCCTCTGTTTCAGCCCCTCTGTTTCAGCCCCTCTTTTTCTCGCCCTCTGTTTCAGCCCCTCTGTTTCTCGCCCTCTGTTTCTCGCCCCCTGTTTCAGCCCCTCTGTTTCAGCCCCTCTGTTTCAGCCCCTCTGTTTCAGCCCCTCTGTTTCTCGCCCTCTGTTTCAGCCCCTCTGTTTCAGCCCCTCTGTTTCAGCCCCTCGGTTTCTCGCCCTCTGTTTCAGCCCCTCTGTTTCTCGCCCTCTGTTTCAGCCCTTCTGTTTCAGCCCCTCTGTTTCAGCCCCTCTGTTTCTCGCCCTCTGTTTCTCGCCCTCTGTTTCTCGCCTTCTGTTTCAGCCCCTCTGTTTCAGCACATCTGTTTCAGCCCCTCTGTTTCAGCCCCTCGGTTTCTCGCCCTTTGTTTCAGCCCCTCTGTTTCTCGCCCTCTGTTTCAGCCCCTCTGTTCCTCGCCCTCTGTTTCAGCCCCTCTGTTTCAGCCCCTCTGTTTCAGCCCCTCTGTTCCAGCCCCTCTGTTTCTCGCCCTCTGTTTCAGCCCCTCTGTTTCTCGCCCGCTGTTTCTCGCCCCCTGTTTCTCGCCCCCTGTTTCAGCCCCTCTGTTTCAGCCCCTCTGTTTCTCGCCCCCTGTTCCAGCCCCTCTGTTTCAGCCCCTCTGTTTCAGCCCCTATGTTTCTCGCCCCTTGTTTCAGCCCCTCTGTTTCTCGCCCTCTGTTTCTCGCCCTCTGTTTCAGCCCCTCTGTTTCAGCCCCTCTGATCCAGCCCCTCTGTTTCAGCCCCTCTGTTTCAGCCCCTCTGTTTCAGACCCTCTGTTTCAGCCCCTCTGTTTCTCGCCCTCTGTTTCTCGCCCTCTGTTTCAGCCCCTCTGTTTCAGCCCCTCTGTTCCAGCACCTCTGTTTCAGCCCCTCTGTTTCAGCCCCTCTGTTTCTAGCTCTCTGTTTCAGCCCCTCTGTTTCAGCCCCTCTGTTTCTCGCCCCCTGTTTCAGCCCCTCTGTTTCAGCACCTCTGTTTCAGCCCCTCTGTTTCAGCCCCTCTGTTTCTCGCCCTCTGTTTCAGCCCCTCTGTTTCTCGCCCCCTGTTTCAGCCCCTCTGTTTCAGCCCCTCTGTTTCTCGCCCTCTGTTTCAGCCCCTCTGTTTCTCGCTCTCTGTTTCTCACCCTCTGTTTCAGCCCCTCTGTTTCAGCCCCTCTGTTTCAGCCACTCTGTTTCAGCCCCTCTGTTTCTCGCCCTCTGTTTCAGCCCATCTGTTTCTCGCCCTCTGTTTCAGCCCTTCTGTTTCAACCCCTCTGTTTCAGCCCCTGTTTCTCGCAATCTGTTTCTCGCCCTCTGTTTCTCGCCTTCTGTTTCAGCCCCTCTGTTTCAGCACCTCTGTTTCAGCCCCTCTGTTTCAGCCCCTCGGTTTCTCGTCCTCTGTTTCAGCCCCTCTGTTTCCCGCCCTCTGTTTCAGCCCCTCTGTTTCTCGCTCTCTGTTTCAGCCCCTCTGTTTCTCGCCCACTGTTTCAGCCCCTCTGTTTCAGCCCCTCTGTTTCAGCCACTCTGTTTCTCGCCCTCTGTTTCAGCCCCCCTGTTTCTCGCCCCCTGTTTCTCGCCCCCTGTTTCTCGCCCCCTGTTTCAGCCCCTCTGTTTCAGCCCCTCTGTTTCTCGCCCCCTCTTTCAGACCCTCTGTTTCAGCCCCTCTGTTTCTCGCCCCTTGTTTCAGCCCCACTGTTTCTCGCCCTCTGTTTCAGCCCCTCTGTTTCTCGCCCTCTGTTTCAGCCCCTCTGTTCCAGCCCCTCTGTTTCAGCCCCTCTGTTTCAGCCCCTCTGTTTCTAGCCCTCTGTTTCAGACGCTCTGTTTCAGCCCCTCTGTTTCAGCCCCTCTGTTTCTCGCCTTCCGTTTCTCGCCCCCTGTTTCAGCCCCACTTTTTCAGCCCCTCGGTTTCTCGCCTTCTGTTTCAGCCCCTCTGTTTCAGCCCCTTTGTTTCAGCCCCTCTGTTTCAGCCCCTCTGTTTCTCGCCCTCAGTTTCAGCCCCTCTGTTTCTCGCCCTCTGTTTCAGCCTCTCTGTTTCAGCCCCTCTGTTTCAGCCCCTCTGTTCAGCCCCTCGGTTTCTCGCCCTCTGTTTCAGCCCCTCGGTTTCTCACCCTCTGTTTCAGACCCTCTGTTTCGGCCCCTCTGTTTCTCGCCCTCTGTTTCAGCCCCTCTGTTTCTCGCCCTCTGTTTCAGCCCCTCTGTTTCTCACCCTCTGTTTCAGCCCCTCTGTTTCTCGCCCTCTGTTTCAGCCCCTCGGTTTCTCGCCCTCTGTTTTAGCCCCTCTGTTTCAGCCCCTCTGTTTCAGCCCCTCTGTTTCAGCCCCTCTGTTTCTCGCCGTCTGTTTCAGCCCCTCTGTTTTAGCCCTTCTGTTTCAGCCCCTCTTTTTCTCGCCCTCTCTTTCAGCCACTCTGTTTCAGCCCCTCTGTTTCAGCCCCTCTGTTTCAGCCCCTCTTTTTCTCGCCCTCTGTTTCAGCCCCACTGTTTCAGCCCCTCTATTTCTCGCCCTCTGTTTCAGCCCCTCTGTTTCAGCCCCTCTTTTTCTCGCCCTCTGTTTCAGCCCCTCTGTTTCAGCCCCTCTGTTTCAGCCCCTCTGTTTCTCGCCCTCTGTTTCAGCCCCTCGGTTCCTCGCCCTCTGTTTCAGCGCCTCTGTTTCATCCCCTCTGTTTCAGCCCCTCTGTTTCAGCCCCTCTGTCTCTCGCCCTCTGTTTCAGCCCCTCTGTTTCTCGCCCCCTGTTTCAGCCCCTCTGATTCAGCCCCTCTGTTTCTCGCCCCCTGTTTCAGCCCCTCTGTTTTAGCCCCTCTGTTTCTCGCCCTCTGTTTCAGCCCCTCTGTTTCTCGCCCTCTGTTTCAACCCCTCGGTTTCTCGCCCTCTGTTTTAGCCCCTCTGTTTCAGCCCCTCTGTTTCAGCCCCTCTGTTTCTCGCCCTCTGTTTCTCGCCCTCTGTTTCTCGCCATCTGTTTCAGCCCCTCTGTTTCAGCACCTCTGTTTCAGCCCCTCTGTTTCAGCCCCTCGATTTCTCGCCCTCTGTTTCAGCCCCTCTTTTTCTCGCCCTCTATTTCAGCCCCTCTGTTTCTCGCCCTCTGTTTCAGCCCCTCTGTTTCTCGCCCTCTGTTTCAGCCCCTCTGTTTCAGCCCCTCTGTTTCAGCCCCTCTGTTTCAGCCCCTCTGTTTCTCGCCCTCTGTTTCAGCCCCTCTGTTTCAGCCCCTCTGTTTCAGCCCCTCTGTTTCTAGCCCTCTGTTTCAGCCCCTCTGTTTCAGCCCCTCTGTTTCAGCCCCTCTGTTTCTCGCCCTCTGTTTCTCGCCCCCTGTTTCAGCCCCTCCGTTTCAGCCCCTCTGTTTCAGCCCCTCTGTTTAAGCCCCTCTGTTTCTCGCCCTCTGTTTCAGCCCCTCTGTTTCTCACCCCCTGTTTCAGCCCCTCTGTTTCAGCCCCTCTGTTTCTCGCCCTCTGTTTCAGCCCCTCTGTTTCAGCCCCTCTGTTTCAGCCACTCTGTTTCAGCCCCTCGGTTTCTCGCCCTCTGTTTCAGCCCCTCTGTTTCTCGCCCTCTGTTTCTCGCCCTCTGTTTCTCGCCTTCTGTTTCTGCCCCTCTGTTTCAGCACCTCTGTTTCAGCCCCTCTGTTTCAGCCCCTCGGTTTCTCGCCCTCTGTTTCAGCCCCTCTGTTTTAGCCCCTCTGTTTCAGCCCCTCTTTTTCTCGCCCTCTGTTTCAGCCCCACTGTTTCAGCCCCTCTGTTTCTCGCCCTCTGTTTCAGCCCCTCTGTTTCAGCCCCTCTTTTTCTCGCCCTCTGTTTCAGCCCCTCTGTTTCAGCCCCTCTGTTTCAGCCCCTCTGTTTCTCGCCCTCTGTTTCAGCCCCTCGGTTCCTCGCCCTCTGTTTCAGCGCCTCTGTTTCATCCCCTCTGTTTCCGCCCCTCTGTTTCAGCCCCTCTGTCTCTCGCCCTCTGTTTCAGCCCCTCTGTTTCTCGCCCCCTGTTTCAGCCCCTCTGATTCAGCCCCTCTGTTTCTCGCCCCCTGTTTCAGCCCCTCTGTTTTAGCCCCTCTGTTTCAGCCCCTCTGTTTCAGCCCCTCTGTTTCTCGCCCTCTGTTTAAACCCCTCGGTTTCTCGCCCTCTGTTTTAGCCCCTCTGTTTCAGCCCCTCTGTTTCAGCCCCTCTGTTTCTCGCCCTCTGTTTCTCGCCCTCTGTTTCTCGCCATCTGTTTCAGCCCCTCTGTTTCAGCACCTCTGTTTCAGCCCCTCTGTTTCAGCCCCTCGATTTCTCGCCCTCTGTTCCAGCCCCTCTGTTTCTCGCCCTCTATTTCAGCCCCTCTGTTTCTCGCCCTCTGTTTCAGCCCCTCTGTTTCTCGCCCTCTGTTTCAGCCCCTCTGTTTCAGCCCCTCTGTTTCAGCCCCTCTGTTTCTCGCCCTCTGTTTCAGCCCCCCTGTTTCTCGCCCCCTGTTTCTCGCCCCCTGTTTCTCGCCCCCTGTTTCAACCCCTCTGTTTCAGCCCCTCTGTTTCTCGCCCCCTGTTTCAGCCCCTCTGTTTCAGCCCCTCTGTTTCTCGCCCCTTGTTTCAGCCCCTCTGTTTCAGCCCCTCTGTTTCTCGCCCTCTGTTTCTCGCCCTCTGTTTCAGCCCCTCTGTTTCAGCCCCTCTGTTTCAGCCCCTCTGTTTCTCGCCCTCTGTTTCAGCCCCTCTGTTTCAGCCCCTCTGTTTCAGCCCCTCTGTTTCTAGCCCTCTGTTTCAGCCCCTCTGTTTCAGCCCCTCTGTTTCAGCCCCTCTGTTTCTCGCCCTCTGTTTCTCGCCCCCTGTTTCAGCCCGTCTGTTTCAGCCCCTCTGTTTCAGCACCTCTGTTTAAGCCCCTCTGTTTCTCGCCCTCTGTTTCAGCCCCTCTGTTTCTCACCCCCTGTTTCAGCCCCTCTGTTTCAGCCCCTCTGTTTCTCGCCCTCTGTTTCAGCCCCTCTGTTTCAGCCCCTCTGTTTCAGCCACTCTGTTTCAGCCCCTCGGTTTCTCGCCCTCTGTTTCAGCCCCTCTGTTTCTCGCCCTCTGTTTCTCGCCCTCTGTTTCTCGCCTTCTGATTCAGCCCCTCTGTTTCAGCCCCTCTGTTTCAGCTCCTCGGTTTCTCGCCCTCTGTTTCAGCCCCTCTGTTTCTCGCCCTCTGTTTCAGCTCCTCGGTTTCTCGCCCTCTGTTTCAGCCCCTCTGTTTCAGCCCCTCTGTTTCAGCCCCTCTGTTTCAGCCCCCCTGTTTCTCGCCCCCTGTTTCTCGCCCCCTGTTTCAGCCCCTCTGTTTCAGCCTCCCTGTTTCTCGCCCCCTGTTTCAGCCCCTCTGTTTCAGCCCCTCTGTTTCTCGCCCCCTGTTTCAACCCGTCTGTTTCAGCCACTCTGTTTCTCGCCCTCTGTTTCAGCCCCCCTGTTTCTCGCCCCCTGTTTCTCACCCCCTGTTTCTCGCCCCCTGTTTCAGCCCCTCTGTTTCAGCCCCTCTGTTTCTCGCCCCCTGTTTCAGCCCCTCTGTTTCAGCCCTTCTGTTTCTCGCCCCTTGTTTCAGCCCCTCTGTTTCAGCCCCTCTGTTTATCGCCCCTTGTTTCAGCCCCTCTGTTTCTCGCCCTCTGTTTAAGCCCCTCTGTTCCAGCCCCTCTGTTTCAGCCCCTCAGTTTCAGCCCCTCTGTTTCTAGCCCTCTGTTTCAGCCGCTCTGTTTCAGCCCCTCTGTTTCAGCCCCTCTGTTTCTCGCCTTCCGTTTCTCGCCCCCTGTTTCAGCCCCACTTTTTCAGCCCCTCGGTTTCTCGCCTTCTGTTTCAACCCCTCTGTTTCAGCCCCTCTGTTTCTCGCCCTCTGTTTCAGCCATTCTGTTTCTCGCCCTCTGTTTCAGCCCCTCTGTTTCAGCCCCTCTGTTTCAGCCCCTCTGTTCAGCCCCTCGGTTTCTCGCCCTCTGTTTCAGCCACTCGATTTCTCGCCCTCTGTTTCAGCCCCTCTGTTTCATCCCCTCTGTTTCTCGCCCTCTGTTTCAGCCCCTCTGTTTCTCGCCCTCTGTTTCAGCCCCTCTGTTTCTCACCCTCTGTTTCAGCCCCTCTCTTTCAGCCCCTCTGTTTCTCGCCCTCTGTTTCAGCCCCTCGGTTTCTCGCCCTCTGTTTTAGCCCCTCTGTTTCAGCCCCTCTGTTTCAGCCCCTCTGTTTCAGCCCCTCTGTTTCTCGCCCTCTATTTCAGCCCTTCTGTTTTAGCCCCTCTGTTTCAGCCCCTCTTTTTCTCGCCCTCTCTTTCAGCCACTCTGTTTCAGCCCCTCTGTTTCAGCCCCTCTGTTTCAGCCCCTCTTTTTCTCGCCCTCTGTTACAGCCCCACTGTTTCAGCCCCTCTGTTTCAGCCCCTCTGTTTCAGCCACTCTGTTTCAGCCCCTCGGTTTCTCGCCCTCTGTTTCAGCCCCTCTGTTTCTCGCCCTCTGTTTCTCGCCCTCTGTTTCTCGCCTTCTGTTTCTGCCCCTCTGTTTCAGCACCTCTGTTTCAGCCCCTCTGTTTCAGCCCCTCGGTTTCTCGCCCTCTGTTTCAGCCCCTCTGTTTTAGCCCCTCTGTTTCAGCCCCTCTTTTTCTCGCCCTCTGTTTCAGCCCCACTGTTTCAGCCCCTCTGTTTCTCGCCCTCTGATTCAGCCCCTCTGTTTCAGCCCCTCTTTTTCTCGCCCTCTGTTTCAGCCCCTCTGTTTCAGCCCCTCTGTTTCAGCCCCTCTGTTTCTCGCCCTCTGTTTCAGCCCCTCGGTTCCTCGCCCTCTGTTTCAGCGCCTCTGTTTCATCCCCTCTGTTTCCGCCCCTCTGTTTCAGCCCCTCTGTCTCTCGCCCTCTGTTTCAGCCCCTCTGTTTCTCGCCCCCTGTTTCAGCCCCTCTGATTCAGCCCCTCTGTTTCTCGCCCCCTGTTTCAGCCCCTCTGTTTTAGCCCCTCTGTTTCAGCCCCTCTGTTTCAGCCCCTCTGTTTCTCGCCCTCTGTTTAAACCCCTCGGTTTCTCGCCCTCTGTTTTAGCCCCTCTGTTTCAGCCCCTCTGTTTCAGCCCCTCTGTTTCTCGCCCTCTGTTTCTCGCCCTCTGTTTCACGCCATCTGTTTCAGCCCCTCTGTTTCAGCACCTCTGTTTCAGCCCCTCTGTTTCAGCCCCTCGATTTCTCGCCCTCTGTTCCAGCCCCTCTGTTTCTCGCCCTCTATTTCAGCCCCTCTGTTTCTCGCCCTCTGTTTCAGCCCCTCTGTTTCTCGCCCTCTGTTTCAGCCCCTCTGTTTCAGCCCCTCTGTTTCAGCCCCTCTGTTTCTCGCCCTCTGTTTCAGCCCCCCTGTTTCTCGCCCCCTGTTTCTCGCCCCCTGTTTCTCGCCCCCTGTTTCAACCCCTCTGTTTCAGCCCCTCTGTTTCTCGCCCCCTGTTTCAGCCCCTCTGTTTCAGCCCCTCTGTTTCTCGCCCCTTGTTTCAGCCCCTCTGTTTCAGCCCCTCTGTTTCTCGCCCTCTGTTTCTCGCCCTCTGTTTCAGCCCCTCTGTTTCAGCCCCTCTGTTTCAGCCCCTCTGTTTCTCGCCCTCTGTTTCAGCCCCTCTGTTTCAGCCCCTCTGTTTCAGCCCCTCTGTTTCTAGCCCTCTGTTTCAGCCCCTCTGTTTCAGCCCCTCTGTTTCAGCCCCTCTGTTTCTCGCCCTCTGTTTCTCGCCCCCTGTTTCAGCCCGTCTGTTTCAGCCCCTCTGTTTCAGCACCTCTGTTTAAGCCCCTCTGTTTCTCGCCCTCTGTTTCAGCCCCTCTGTTTCTCACCCCCTGTTTCAGCCCCTCTGTTTCAGCCCCTCTGTTTCTCGCCCTCTGTTTCAGCCCCTCTGTTTCAGCCCCTCTGTTTCAGCCACTCTGTTTCAGCCCCTCGGTTTCTCGCCCTCTGTTTCAGCCCCTCTGTTTCTCGCCCTCTGTTTCTCGCCCTCTGTTTCTCGCCTTCTGTTTCTGCCCCTCTGTTTCAGCACCTCTGTTTCAGCCCCTCTGTTTCAGCTCCTCGGTTTCTCGCCCTCTGTTTCAGCCCCTCTGTTTCTCGCCCTCTGTTTCAGCTCCTCGGTTTCTCGCCCTCTGTTTCAGCCCCTCTGTTTCAGCCCCTCTGTTTCAGCCCCTCTGTTTCAGCCCCCCTGTTTCTCGCCCCCTGTTTCTCGCCCCCTGTTTCAGCCCCTCTGTTTCAGCCCCCCTGTTTCTCGCCCCCTGTTTCAGCCCCTCTGTTTCAGCCCCTCTGTTTCTCGCCCCCTGTTTCAGCCCCTCTGTTTCAGCCCCTCTGTTTCTCGCCCTCTGTTTCAGCCCCTCTGTTTCTCGCCCTCTGTTTCTCGCCCGCTGTTTCAGCCCCTCTGTTTCAACCCGTCTGTTTCAGCCACTCTGTTTCTCGCCCTCTGTTTCAGCTCCTCGGTTTCTCGCCCTCTGTTTCAGCCCCTCTGTTTCTCGCCCTCTGTTTCAGCTCCTCGGTTTCTCGCCCTCTGTTTCAGCCCCTCTGTTTCAGCCCCTCTGTTTCAGCCCCTCTGTTTCAGCCCCCCTGTTTCTCGCCCCCTGTTTCTCGCCCCCTGTTTCAGCCCCTCTGTTTCAGCCCCCCTGTTTCTCGCCCCCTGTTTCAGCCCCTCTGTTTCAGCCCCTCTGTTTCTCGCCCCTTGTTTCAGCCCCTCTGTTTCAGCCCCTCTGTTTATCGCCCCTTGTTTCAGCCCCTCTGTTTCTCGCCCTCTGTTTAAGCCCCTCTGTTCCAGCCCCTCTGTTTCAGCCCCTCTGTTTCAGCCCCTCTGTTTCTAGCCCTCTGTTTCAGCCGCTCTGTTTCAGCCCCTCTGTTTCAGCCCCTCTGTTTCTCGCCTTCCGTTTCTCGCCCCCTGTTTCAGCCCCACTTTTTCAGCCCCTCGGTTTCTCGCCTTCTGTTTCAGCCCCTCTGTTTCAGCCCCTTTGTTTCAGCCCCTCTGTTTCAGCCCCTCTGTTTCTCGCCCTCTGTTTCAGCCATTCTGTTTCTCGCCCTCTGTTTCAGCCCCTCTGTTTCAGCCCCTCTGTTTCAGCCCCTCTGTTCAGCCCCTCGGTTTCTCGCCCTCTGTTTCAGCCACTCGGTTTCTCGCCCTCTGTTTCAGCCCCTCTGTTTCATCCCCTCTGTTTCTCGCCCTCTGTTTCAGCCCCTCTGTTTCTCGCCCTCTGTTTCAGCCCCTCTGTTTCTCACCCTCTGTTTCAGCCCCTCTCTTTCAGACCCTCTGTTTCTCGCCCTCTGTTTCAGCCCCTCGGTTTCTCGCCCTCTGTTTTAGCCCCTCTGTTTCAGCCCCTCTGTTTCAGCCCCTCTGTTTCAGCCCCTCTGTTTCTCGCCCTCTATTTCAGCCCCTCTGTTTTAGCCCCTCTGTTTCAGCCCCTCTTTTTCTCGCCCTCTCTTTCAGCCACTCTGTTTCAGCCCCTCTGTTTCAGCCCCTCTGTTTCAGCCCCTCTTTTTCTCGCCCTCTGTTACAGCCCCACTGTTTCAGCCCCTCTGTTTCTCGCCCTCTGTTTCAGCCCCTCTGTTTCAGCCCCTCTTTTTCTCGCCCTCTGTTTCAGCGCCTCTGTTTCAGCCCCTCTGTTTCAGCCCCTCTGTTTCAGCCCCTCTGTTTCTCGCCCTCTGTTTCAGCCCCTCTGTTTCTCACCCCCTGTTTCAGCCCCTCTGATTCAGCCCCTCTGTTTCTCGCCCCCTGTTTCAGCCCCTCTGTTTTAGCCCCTCTGTTTCAGCCCCTCTGTTTCACCCCCTCTGTTTCAGCCCCTCTGTTTCTCGCCCTCTGTTTCAACCCCTCGGTTTCTCGCCCTCTGTTTTAGCCCCTCTGTTTCAGCCCCTCTGTTTCAGCCCCTCTGTTTCTCGCCCTCTGTTTCAGCCCCTTTGTTTCAGCCGCTCTGTTTCTCGCCCTCTGTTTCAGCCCCTCTGTTTCTCGCCCTCTGTTTCAGCCCATCTGTTTCAGCCCCTCTGTTCAGCCACTCGGTTTCTCGCCCTCTGTTTCAGCACGTCGGTTTCTCGCCCTCTGTTTCAGCCCCTCTGTTTCAGCCCTCTGTTTCAGCCCCTCTGTTTCAGCCCCTCTGTTTCTCGCCCTCTGTTTCATCCCCTCTGTTTCTCGCCCTCTGTTTCAGCCCCTCTGTTTCTCACCCTCTGTTTCAGCCCCTCTGTTTCAGCCCCTCTGTTTCTCGCCCCCTGTTTCAGCCCCTCTGTTTCAGCCCCTCTGTTTCTCGCCCTCTGTTTCAGCCCCTCTGTTTCTCGCCCTCTGTTTCTCGCCCTCTGTTTCAGCCCCTCTGTTTCAGCCCCTCTGTTTCTCGCCCTCTGTTTCAGCCCCTCTGTTTCTTGCCCTCTGTTTCAGCCCATCTGTTTCAGCCCCTCTGTTCAGCCACTCGGTTTCTCGCCCTCTGTTTCAGCCCCTCTGTTTCTCGCCCTCTGTTTCTCGCCCTCTGTTTCAGCCCCACTGTTTCAGCCCCTCTGTTTCTCGCCCTCTGTTTCAGCCCCTCTGTTTCAGCTCCTCTGTTTCAGCACCTCTTTTTCTCACCCACTGTTTCAGCCCCTCTGCTTCTCGCCCTCTGTTTCAGCCCCTCTGTTTCAGGCCCTCTGTTTCAGCCCCTCTGTTTCAGCCCCTCGGTTTCTCGCCCTCCGTTTCAGCCCCTCTGTTTCAGCTCCTCTGTTTCAGCCCCTCTGTTTCTCGCTCTCTTATTCAGCCCCTCTGTTTCTCGCCCGCTGTTTCAGCCCCTCTGTATGAGCCCCTCTGTTTCAGCCCCTCTGTTTCTCGCCCTCTGTTTCAGCCCCTCGGTTTCTCGCCCTCTGTTTCAGCCCCTCTGTTTCAGCCCCTCTGTTTCGGCCCCTCTGTTTCTCGCCCTCTGTTTCAACCCCTCGGTTTCTCGCCCTCTGTTTTAGCCCCTCTGTTTCAGCCCCTCTGTTTCAGCCCCTCTGTTTCTCACCCTCTGTTTGAGCACCTCGGTTTCTCGCCCTCTGTTTCAGCCCCTCTGTTTCAGCCCCTCTGTTTCACCCCTCGGTTTCTCACCCTCTGTTTCAGCCCCACTGTTTCAGCCCTTCTGTTTCTCGACCTCTGTTTCAGCCCCTCTGTTTCAGCCCCTCTGTTTCTCGCCCTCTGTTTCTCGCCCCCTGTTTCAGCCCCTCTGTTTCAGCCCCTCTGTTTCAGCCCCTCTGTTTCTCGCCCTCAGTTTCAGCCCCTCTGTTTCAGCCCCACTGTTTCAGCCCCTCTGTTTCTCGCCCTCTGTTTCTCGTCCCCTGTTTCAGCCCCTCTGTTTCAGCCCCTCGGTTTCTCGCCCTCTGTTTCAGCCCCTCTGTTTCAGCCCCTCTGTTTCGCGCCCTCTGTTTCTCGCCCTCTGTTTCTCGCCCTCTGTTTCAGCCCCTCTGTTTCAGCCCCTCTGTTTCAGACCCTCTGTTCAACCCCTCGGTTTCTCGCCCTCTGTTTCAGCCCCTCTGTTTCAGCCCCTCTGTTTCAGCCCCTCTGTTTCGCGCCCTCTGTTTCAGCCCCTCTGTATCAGCCCCTCTGTTTCTCGCCCTCTGTTTCAGCCCCTCTGTTTCTCACCCTCTGTTTCAGCCCCTCTGTTTCAGCCCCTCTGTTTCTCGCCCCCTGTTTCAGCCCCTCTGTTTCAGCCCCTCTGTTTCTCGCCCTCTGTTTCAGCCCCTCTGTTTCTCGCCCTCTGTTTCTCACCCTCTGTTTCAGCCCCTCTGTTTCAGCCCCTCTGTTCCAGCCCCTCTGTTTCAGCCCCTCTGTTTCAGCCCCTCTGTTTCTCGCCCTCTGTTTCTCGCCCCCTGTTTCAGCCCCTCTGTTTCAGCCCCTCTGTTTCTCGCCCTCTGTTTCAGCCCCTCTGTTTCCCGCCCTCTGTTTCTCACCCTCTGTTTCAGCCCCTCTGTTTCAGCCCCTCTGTTTCAGCCCCTCTGTTTCAGCCCCTCTGTTTCAGCCCCTCTGTTTCTCGCCCTCTGTTTCTCGCCCCCTGTTTCAGCCCCACTGTTTCAGCCCCTCGGTTTCTCGCCCTCTGTTTCAGCCCCTCTTTTTCTCGCCCTCTGTTTCAGCCCCTCTGTTTCTCGCCCTCTGTTTCAGCCCCTCTGTTTCTCGCCCTCTGTTTCAGCCCCTCTGTTTCAGCCCCTCTGTTTCAGCCCCTCTGTTCAGCCCCTCGGTTACTCGCCCTCTGTTTCAGCCCCTCTGTTTCTCGCCCTCTGTTTCAGCCCCTCTGTTTCAGCCCCTCTGTTTCTCGCCCGCTGTTTCAGCCCCTCTGTTTCTCACTCTCTGTTTCAGCCCCTCTGTTTCAGCCCCTCTGTTTCAGCCCCTCTGTTTCTCGCCCTCTGTTTCAGCCCCTCGGATTCGCGCCCTCAGTTTCAGCCCCTCTGTTTCAGCCCCTCTGTTTCTCGCCCTCTGTTTCAGCCCCTCTGTTTCAGCCCCTCTGTTTCAGCCCCTCTTTTTCTCGCCCTCTCTTTCAGCCCCACTGTTTCAGCCCCTCTGTTTCAGCCCCTTTTTTTCTCGCCCTCTGTTTCAGCCCCACTGTTTCAGCCCCTCTGTTTCAGCCCCTCTGTTTCAGTCCCTCTGTCTCTCGCCCTCTGTTTCAGCCCCTCTGTTTCTCACCCCCTGTTTCAGCCCCCCTGATTCAGCCCCTCTGTTTCTCGCCCCCTGTTTCAGCCCCTCTGTTTTAGCCCCTCTGTTTCAGCCCCTCTGTTTCACCCCCTCTGTTTCAGCCCCTCTGTTTCTCGCCCTCTGTTTCAACCCCTCGGTTTCTCGCCCTCTGTTTTAGCCCCTCTGTTTCAGCCCCTCTGTTTCAGCCCCTCTGTTTCTCGCCCTCTGTTTCAGCCCCTCTGTTTCAGCCCCTCTGTTTCTCGCCCTCTGTTTCAGCCCCTCTGTTTCTCGCCCTCTGTTTCAGCCCATCTGTTTCAGCCCCTCTGTTCAGCCACTCGGTTTCTCGCCCTCTGTTTCAGCACGTCGGTTTCTCGCCCTCTGTTTCAGCCCCTCTGTTTCAGCCCTCTGTTTCAGCCCCTCTGTTTCAGCCCCTCTGTTTCTCGCCCTCTGTTTCATCCCCTCTGTTTCTCGCCCTCTGTTTCAGCCCCTCTGTTTCTCACCCTCTGTTCCAGCCCCTCTGTTTCAGCCCCTCTTTTTCTCGCCCCCTGTTTCAGCCCCTCTGTTTCAGCCCCTCTGTTTCTCGCCCTCTGTTTCAGCCCCGCTGTTTCTCGCCCTCTGTTTCTCGCCCTCTGTTTCAGCCCCTCTGTTTCAGCCCCTCTGTTTCTCGCCCTCTGTTTCAGCCCCTCTGTTTCTTGCCCTCTGTTTCAGCCCATCTGTTTCAGCCCCTCTGTTCAGCCACTCGGTTTCTCGCCCTCTGTTTCAGCCCCTCTGTTTCTCGCCCTCTGTTTCTCGCCCTCTGTTTCAGCCCCACTGTTTCAGCCCCTCTGTTTCTCGCCCTCTGTTTCAGACCCTCTGTTTCAGCTCCTCTGTTTCAGCACCTCTTTTTCTCACCCACTGTTTCAGCCCCTCTGCTTCTCGCCCTCTGTTTCAGCCCCTCTGTTTCAGGCCCTCTGTTTCAGCCCCTCTGTTTCAGCCCCTCGGTTTCTCGCCCTCTGTTTCAGCCCCTCTGTTTCAGCTCCTCTGTTTCAGCCCCTCTGTTTCTCGCTCTCTTATTCAGCCCCTCGGTTTCTCGCCCTCTGTTTCAGCCCCTCTGCTTCAGCCCCTCTGTTTCGGCCCCTCTGTTTCTCGCCCTCTGTTTCAACCCCTCGGTTTCTCGCCCTCTGTTTTAGCCCCTCTGTTTGAGCCCCTCTGTTTCAGCCCCTCTGTTTCAGCCCCTCTGTTTCTCACCCTCTGTTTGAGCACCTCGGTTTCTCGCCCTCTGTTTCAGCCCCTCTGTTTCAGCCCCTCTGTTTCACCCCTCGGTTTCTCACCCTCTGTTTCAGCCCCACTGTTTCAGCCCTTCTGTTTCTCGACCTCTGTTTCAGCCCCTCTGTTTCAGCCCCTCTGTTTCTCGCCCTCTGTTTCTCGCCCCCTGTTTCAGCCCCTCTGTTTCAGCCCCTCTGTTTCAGCCCCTCTGTTTCTCGCCCTCAGTTTCAGCCCCTCTGTTTCAGCCCCTCTGTTTCAGCCCCTCTGTTTCTCGCCCTCTGTTTCTCGTCCCCTGTTTCAGCCCCTCTGTTTCAGCCCCTCGGTTTCTCGCCCTCTGTTTCAGCCCCTCTGTTTCAGCCCCTCTGTTTCGCGCCCTCTGTTTCTCGCCCTCTGTTTCTCGCCCTCTGTTTCAGCCCCTCTGTTTCAGCCCCTCTGTTTCAGACCCTCTGTTCAACCCCTCGGTTTCTCGCCCTCTGTTTCAGCCCCTCTGTTTCAGCCCCTCTGTTTCAGCCCCTCTGTTTCGCGCCCTCTGTTTCAGCCCCTCTGTTTCAGCCCTTCTGTTTCTCGCCCTCTGTTTCAGCCCCTCTGTTTCTCACCCTCTGTTTCAGCCCCTCTGTTTCAGCCCCTCTGTTTCTCGCCCCCTGTTTCAGCCCCTCTGTTTCAGCCCCTCTGTTTCTCGCCCTCTGTTTCAGCCCCTCTGTTTCTCGCCCTCTGTTTCTCACCCTCTGTTTCAGCCCCTCTGTTTCAGCCCCTCTGTTCCAGCCCCTCTGTTTCAGCCCCTCTGTTTCAGCCCCTCTGTTTCTCGCCCTCTGTTTCTCGCCCTCTGTTTCAGCCCCTCTGTTTCAGCCCCTCTGTTTCTCGCCCTCTGTTTCAGCCCCTCTGTTTCTCGCCCTCTGTTTCTCACCCTCTGTTTCAGCCCCTCTGTTTCAGCCCCTCTGTTCCAGCCCCTCTGTTTCAGCCCCTCTGTTTCAGCCCCTCTGTTTCTCGCCCTCTGTTTCTCGCCCCCTGTTTCAGCCCCACTGTTTCAGCCCCTCGGTTTCTCGCCCTCTGTTTCAGCCCCTCTGTTTCAGCCCCTCTTTTTCTCGCCCTCTGTTTCAGCCCCTCTGTTTCTCGCCCTCTGTTTCAGCCCCTCTGTTTCTCGCCCTCTGTTTCAGCCCCTCTGTTTCAGCCCCTCTGTTTCAGCCCCTCTGTTCAGCCCCTCGGTTACTCGCCCTCTGTTTCAGCCCCTCTGTTTCTCGCCCTCTGTTTCAGCCCCTCTGTTTCAGCCCCTCTGTTTCTCGCCCTCTGTTTCAGCCCCTCGGATTCGCGCCCTCAGTTTCAGCCCCTCTGTTTCAGCCCCTCTGTTTCTCGCCCTCTGTTTCAGCCCCTCTGTTTCAGCCCCTCTGTTTCAGCCCCTCTTTTTCTCGCCCTCTCTTTCAGCCCCACTGTTTCAGCCCCTCTGTTTCAGCCCCTTTTTTTCTCGCCCTCTGTTTCAGCCCCACTGTTTCAGCCCCTCTGTTTCTCGCCCTCTGTTTCAGCCCCTCTGTTTCTCGCCCCCTGTTTCTCGCCCCCTGTTTCAGCCCATCTGTTTCAGCCCCTCTGTTTCTCGCCCCATGTTTCAGCCCCTCTGTTTCAGCCCCCCTGTTTCTCGCCCCCTGTTTCAGCCCCTCTGTTTCAGCCCCTCTGTTTCTCGCCCTCTGTTTCAGCCCCTCTGTTTCTCGCCCTCTGTTTCTCGCCCTCTGTTTCAGCCCCTCTGTTTCAGCCCCTCTGTTTCAGCCCCTCTGTTTCAGCACCTCTGTTTCTCGCCCTCTGTTTCAGCCCCGCTGTTTCAGCCCCTCTGTTTCAGCCCCTCTGTTTCTAGCCCTCTGTTTCAGCCCCTCTGTTTCAGCCCCTCTGTTTCAGCCGCTCGGTTTCTCGCCCTCTGTTTCTCGCCCCCTGTTTCAGCCCCTCTGTTTCACCCCATCGGTTTCTCGCCCTCTGTTTCAGCCCCTCTGTTTCTCGCCCTCAGTTTCAGCCCCTCTGTTTCTCGCCCTCTGTTTCAGCCCCTCTGTTTCTCACCCTCTGTTTCAGCCCCTCTGTTTCAGCCCCTCTGTTTCTCGCCCCCTGTTTCAGCCCCTCTGTTTCAGCCCCTCTGTTTCTCGCCCTCTGTTTCAGCCCCTCTGTTTCTCGCCCTCTGTTTCTCGCCCTCTGTTTCAGCCCCTCTGTTTCAGCCCCTCTGTTTCTCGCCCTCTGTTTCAGCCCCTCTGTTTCTCGCCCTCTGTTTCAGCCCATCTGTTTCAGCCCCTCAGTTCAGCCACTCGGTTTCTCGCCCTCTGTTTCAGCCCCTCTGTTTCTCGCCCTCTGTTTCTCGCCCTCTGTTTCAGCCCCACTGTTTCTGCCCCTCTGTTTCTCGCCCTCTGTTTCAGACCCTCTGTTTCAGCTCCTCTGTTTCAGCACCTCTTTTTCTCACCCACTGTTTCAGCCCCTCTGCTTCTCGCCCCCTGTTTCAGCCCCTCTGTTTCAGCCCCTCTGTTTCAGCCCCTCTGTTTCTCGCCCTCAGTTTCAGCCCCTCTGTTTCAGCCCCTCTGTTTCAGCCCCTCTGTTTCTCGCCCTCTGTTTCTCGTCCCCTGTTTCAGCCCCTCTGTTTCAGCCCCTCGGTTTCTCGCCCTCTGTTTCAGCCCCTCTGTTTCAGCCCCTCTGTTTCGCGCCCTCTGTTTCTCGCCCTCTGTTTCTCGCCCTCTGTTTCAGCCCCTCTGTTTCAGACCCTCTGTTCAACCCCTCGGTTTCTCGCCCTCTGTTTCAGCCCCTCTGTTTCAGCCCCTCTGTTTCAGCCACTCTGTTTCGCGCCCTCTGTTTCAGCCCCTCTGTTTCAGCCCTTCTGTTTCTCGCCCTCTGTTTCAGCCCCTCTGTTTCTCACCCTCTGTTTCAGCCCCTCTGTTTCAGCCCCTCTGTTTCTCGCCCCCTGTTTCAGCCCCTCTGTTTCAGCCCCTCTGTTTCTCGCCCTCTGTTTCAGCCCCTCTGTTTCTCGCCCTCTGTTTCTCACCCTCTGTTTCAGCCCCTCTGTTTCAGCCCCTCTGTTCCAGCCCCTCTGTTTCAGCCCCTCTGTTTCAGCCCCTCTGTTTCTCGCCCTCTGTTTCTCGCCCCCTGTTTCAGCCCCTCTGTTTCAGCCCCTCTGTTTCTCGCCCTCTGTTTCAGCCCCTCTGTTTCTCGCCCTCTGTTTCTCACCCTCTGTTTCAGCCCCTCTGTTTCAGCCCCTCTGTTCCAGCCCCTCTGTTTCAGCCCCTCTGTTTCAGCCCCTCTGTTTCTCGCCCTCTGTTTCTCGCCCCCTGTTTCAGCCCCACTGTTTCAGCCCCTCGGTTTCTCGCCCTCTGTTTCAGCCCCTCTGTTTCAGCCCCTCTGTTTCTCGCCCCCTGTTTCAGCCCCTCTGTTTCACCCCATCGGTTTCTCGCCCTCTGTTTCAGCCCCTCTGTTTCTCGCCCTCAGTTTCAGCCCCTCTGTTTCTCGCCCTCTGTTTCAGCCCCTCTGTTTCTCACCCTCTGTTTCAGCCCCTCTGTTTCAGCCCCTCTGTTTCTCGCCCCCTGTTTCAGCCCCTCTGTTTCAGCCCCTCTGTTTCTCGCCCTCTGTTTCAGCCCCTCTGTTTCTCGCCCTCTGTTTCTCGCCCTCTGTTGCAGCCCCTCTGTTTCAGCCCCTCTGTTTCTCGCCCTCTGTTTCAGCCCCTCTGTTTCTCGCCCTCTGTTTCAGCCCCTCTGTTTCTCGCCCTCAGTTTCAGCCCCTCTGTTTCTCGCCCTCTGTTTCAGCCCCTCTGTTTCTCACCCTCTGTTTCAGCCCCTCTGTTTCAGCCCCTCTGTTTCTCGCCCCCTGTTTCAGCCCCTCTGTTTCAGCCCCTCTGTTTCTCGCCCTCTGTTTCAGCCCCTCTGTTTCTCGCCCTCTGTTTCTCGCCCTCTGTTTCAGCCCCTCTGTTTCAGCCCCTCTGTTTCTCGCCCTCTGTTTCAGCCCCTCTGTTTCTCGCCCTCTGTTTCAGCCCATCTGTTTCAGCCCCTCAGTTCAGCCACTCGGTTTCTCGCCCTCTGTTTCAGCCCCTCTGTTTCTCGCCCTCTGTTTCTCGCCCTCTGTTTCAGCCCCACTGTTTCTGCCCCTCTGTTTCTCGCCCTCTGTTTCAGACCCTCTGTTTCAGCTCCTCTGTTTCAGCACCTCTTTTTCTCACCCACTGTTTCAGCCCCTCTGCTTCTCGCCCCCTGTTTCAGCCCCTCTGTTTCAGCCCCTCTGTTTCAGCCCCTCTGTTTCTCGCCCTCAGTTTCAGCCCCTCTGTTTCAGCCCCTCTGTTTCAGCCCCTCTGTTTCTCGCCCTCTGTTTCTCGTCCCCTGTTTCAGCCCCTCTGTTTCAGCCCCTCGGTTTCTCGCCCTCTGTTTCAGCCCCTCTGTTTCAGCCCCTCTGTTTCGCGCCCTCTGTTTCTCGCCCTCTGTTTCTCGCCCTCTGTTTCAGCCCCTCTGTTTCAGCCCCTCTGTTTCAGACCCTCTGTTCAACCCCTCGGTTTCTCGCCCTCTGTTTCAGCCCCTCTGTTTCAGCCCCTCTGTTTCAGCCACTCTGTTTCGCGCCCTCTGTTTCAGCCCCTCTGTTTCAGCCCTTCTGTTTCTCGCCCTCTGTTTCAGCCCCTCTGTTTCTCACCCTCTGTTTCAGCCCCTCTGTTTCAGCCCCTCTGTTTCTCGCCCCCTGTTTCAGCCCCTCTGTTTCAGCCCCTCTGTTTCTCGCCCTCTGTTTCAGCCCCTCTGTTTCTCGCCCTCTGTTTCTCACCCTCTGTTTCAGCCCCTCTGTTTCAGCCCCTCTGTTCCAGCCCCTCTGTTTCAGCCCCTCTGTTTCAGCCCCTCTGTTTCTCGCCCTCTGTTTCTCGCCCCCTGTTTCAGCCCCTCTGTTTCAGCCCCTCTGTTTCTCGCCCTCTGTTTCAGCCCCTCTGTTTCTCGCCCTCTGTTTCTCACCCTCTGTTTCAGCCCCTCTGTTTCAGCCCCTCTGTTCCAGCCCCTCTGTTTCAGCCCCTCTGTTTCAGCCCCTCTGTTTCTCGCCCTCTGTTTCTCGCCCCCTGTTTCAGCCCCACTGTTTCAGCCCCTCGGTTTCTCGCCCTCTGTTTCAGCCCCTCTGTTTCAGCCCCTCTGTTTCTCGCCCCCTGTTTCAGCCCCTCTGTTTCACCCCATCGGTTTCTCGCCCTCTGTTTCAGCCCCTCTGTTTCTCGCCCTCAGTTTCAGCCCCTCTGTTTCTCGCCCTCTGTTTCAGCCCCTCTGTTTCTCACCCTCTGTTTCAGCCCCTCTGTTTCAGCCCCTCTGTTTCTCGCCCCCTGTTTCAGCCCCTCTGTTTCAGCCCCTCTGTTTCTCGCCCTCTGTTTCAGCCCCTCTGTTTCTCGCCCTCTGTTTCTCGCCCTCTGTTGCAGCCCCTCTGTTTCAGCCCCTCTGTTTCTCGCCCTCTGTTTCAGCCCCTCTGTTTCTCGCCCTCTGTTTCAGCCCATCTGTTTCAGCCCCTCAGTTCAGCCACTCGGTTTCTCGCCCTCTGTTTCAGCCCCTCTGTTTCTCGCCCTCTGTTTCAGCCCCACTGTTTCTGCCACTCTGTTTCTCGCCCTCTGTTTCAGACCCTCTGTTTCAGCTCCTCTGTTTCAGCACCTCTTTTTCTCACCCACTGTTTCAGCCCCTCTGCTTCTCGCCCCCTGTTTCAGCCCCTCTGTTTCAGCCCCTCTGTTTCAGCCCCTCTGTTTCTCGCCCTCAGTTTCAGCCCCTCTGTTTCAGCCCCTCTGTTTCAGCCCCTCTGTTTCTCGCCCTCTGTTTCTCGTCCCCTGTTTCAGCCCCTCTGTTTCAGCCCCTCGGTTTCTCGCCCTCTGTTTCAGCCCCTCTGTTTCAGCCCCTCTGTTTCGCGCCCTCTGTTTCTCGCCCTCTGTTTCTCGCCCTCTGTTTCAGCCCCTCTGTTTCAGCCCCTCTGTTTCAGACCCTCTGTTCAACCCCTCGGTTTCTCGCCCTCTGTTTCAGCCCCTCTGTTTCAGCCCCTCTGTTTCAGCCACTCTGTTTCGCGCCCTCTGTTTCAGCCCCTCTGTTTCAGCCCTTCTGTTTCTCGCCCTCTGTTTCAGCCCCTCTGTTTCTCACCCTCTGTTTCAGCCCCTCTGTTTCAGCCCCTCTGTTTCTCGCCCCCTGTTTCAGCCCCTCTGTTTCAGCCCCTCTGTTTCTCGCCCTCTGTTTCAGCCCCTCTGTTTCTCGCCCTCTGTTTCTCACCCTCTGTTTCAGCCCCTCTGTTTCAGCCCCTCTGTTCCAGCCCCTCTGTTTCAGCCCCTCTGTTTCAGCCCCTCTGTTTCTCGCCCTCTGTTTCTCGCCCCCTGTTTCAGCCCCTCTGTTTCAGCCCCTCTGTTTCTCGCCCTCTGTTTCAGCCCCTCTGTTTCTCGCCCTCTGTTTCTCACCCTCTGTTTCAGCCCCTCTGTTTCAGCCCCTCTGTTCCAGCCCCTCTGTTTCAGCCCCTCTGTTTCAGCCCCTCTGTTTCTCGCCCTCTGTTTCTCGCCCCCTGTTTCAGCCCCACTGTTTCAGCCCCTCGGTTTCTCGCCCTCTGTTTCAGCCCCTCTGTTTCAGCCCCTCTTTTTCTCGCCCTCTGTTTCAGCCCCTCTGTTTCTCGCCCTCTGTTTCAGCCCCTCTGTTTCTCGCCCTCTGTTTCAGCCCCTCTGTTTCAGCCCCTCTGTTTCAGCCCCTCTGTTCAGCCCCTCGGTTACTCGCCCTCTGTTTCAGCCCCTCTGTTTCTCGCCCTCTGTTTCAGCCCCTCTGTTTCAGCCCCTCTGTTTCTCGCCCTCTGTTTCAGCCCCTCGGATTCGCGCCCTCAGTTTCAGCCCCTCTGTTTCAGCCCCTCTGTTTCTCGCCCTCTGTTTCAGCCCCTCTGTTTCAGCCCCTCTGTTTCAGCCCCTCTTTTTCTCGCCCTCTCTTTCAGCCCCACTGTTTCAGCCCCTCTGTTTCAGCCCCTTTTTTTCTCGCCCTCTGTTTCAGCCCCACTGTTTCAGCCCCTCTGTTTCTCGCCCTCTGTTTCAGCCCCTCTGTTTCTCGCCCCCTGTTTCTCGCCCCCTGTTTCAGCCCATCTGTTTCAGCCCCTCTGTTTCTCGCCCCATGTTTCAGCCCCTCTGTTTCAGCCCCCCTGTTTCTCGCCCCCTGTTTCAGCCCCTCTGTTTCAGCCCCTCTGTTTCTCGCCCTCTGTTTCAGCCCCTCTGTTTCTCGCCCTCTGTTTTTCGCCCTCTGTTTCAGCCCCTCTGTTTCAGCCCCTCTGTTTCAGCCCCTCTGTTTCAGCACCTCTGTTTCTCGCCCTCTGTTTCAGCCCCGCTGTTTCAGCCCCTCTGTTTCAGCCCCTCTGTTTCTAGCCCTCTGTTTCAGCCCCTCTGTTTCAGCCCCTCTGTTTCAGCCGCTCGGTTTCTCGCCCTCTGTTTCTCGCCCCCTGTTTCAGCCCCTCTGTTTCACCCCATCGGTTTCTCGCCCTCTGTTTCTCGCCCTCTGTTTCAGCCCCACTGTTTCTGCCCCTCTGTTTCTCGCCCTCTGTTTCAGACCCTCTGTTTCAGCTCCTCTGTTTCAGCACCTCTTTTTCTCACCCACTGTTTCAGCCCCTCTGCTTCTCGCCCTCTGTTTCAGCCCCTCTGTTTCAGCCCCTCCGTTTCTCGCCCTCTGTTTCAGCCCCTCTGTTTCAGCTCCTCTGTTTCAGCCCCTCTGTTTCTCGCTCTCTTATTCAGCCCCTCTGTTTCTCGCCCTCTGTTTCAGCCCCTCTGTTTGAGCCCCTCTGTTTCAGCCCCTCTGTTTCTCGCCCTCTGTTTCAGCCCCTCGGTTTCTCGCCCTCTGTTTCAGCCCCTCTGTTTCAGCCCCTCTGTTTCTCGCCCTCTGTTTCAACCCCTCGGTTTCTCGCCCTCTGTTTCAGCCCCTCTGTTTCAGCCCCTCTGTTTCTCGCCCTCTGTTTCAACCCCTCGGTTTCTCGCCCTCTGTTTTAGCCCCTCTGTTTCAGCCCCTCTGTTTCTCGCCCTCTGTTTCTCGCCCTCTGTTTAAGCCCCTCTGTTTCAGCCCCTCTGTTTCTCGCCCTCTGTTTCAGCCCCTCTGTTTCTCGCCCTCTGTTTCAGCCCATCTGTTTCAGCCCCTCAGTTCAGCCACTCGGTTTCTCGCCCTCTGTTTCAGCCCCTCTGTTTCTCGCCCTCTGTTTCTCGCCCTCTGTTTCAGCCCCACTGTTTCTGCCCCTCTGTTTCTCGCCCTCTGTTTCAGACCCTCTGTTTCAGCTCCTCTGTTTCAGCACCTCTTTTTCTCACCCACTGTTTCAGCCCCTCTGCTTCTCGCCCTCTGTTTCAGCCCCTCTGTTTCAGCCCCTCCGTTTCTCGCCCTCTGTTTCAGCCCCTCTGTTTCAGCTCCTCTGTTTCAGCCCCTCTGTTTCTCGCTCTCTTATTCAGCCCCTCTCTTTCAGCCCCTCTGTTTCAGCCCCTCTGTTTGAGCCCCTCTGTTTCAGCCCCTCTGTTTCTCGCTCTCTGTTTCAGCCCCTCTGTTTCAGCCCCTCTGTGTCTCGCCCTCTGTTTCTCGCCCTCTGTTTCTCGCCCTCTGTTTCAGCCCCTCTGTTTCAGCCCCTCTGTTTCAGCCCCTCTGTTTCAGCCCCTCTGTTTCAGCACCTCTGTTTCTCGCCCTCTGTTTCAGCCCCTCTGTTCCTCGCCCCCTGTTTCAGCCCCTCTGTTTCAGCCCCTCTGTTTCTCGCCCTCTGTTTCTCGCCCCCTGTTTCAGCACCTCTGTTTCAGCCCCTCGGTTTCTCGCCCTCTGTTTCAGCCCCTCTGTTTCAGCCCCTCTGTGTCTCGCCCTCTGTTTCTCGCCCTCTGTTTCTCGCCCCCTGTTTCAGCCCCTCTGTTTCAGCCCCTCTGTTTCTCGCCCTCTGTTTCAGCCCCTCTGTTTCTCGCCCTCTGTTTCTCGCCCTCTGTTTCAGCCCCTCTGTTTCAGCCCCTCTGTTCCAGCCCCTCTGTTTCAGCCCCTCTGTTTCAGCCCCTCTGTTTCTAGCCCTCTGTTTCAGCCCCTCTGTTTCAGCCCCTCTGTTTCAGCCCCTCTGTTTCTCGCCCTCTGTTTCTCGCCCCATGTTTCAGCCCCACTGTTTCAGCCCCTCGGTTTCTCGCCCTCTGTTTCAGCCCCTCTGTTTCAGCCCCTTTGTTTCAGCCCCTCTGTTTCATCTCCTCTGTTTCTCGCCCTCTGTTTCAGCCCCACTGTTTCTCGCCCTCTGTTTCAGCCCCTCTGTTTCAGCCCCTCTGTTTCAGCCCCTCTGTTCAGCCCCTCGGTTTCTCGCCCTCTGTTTCAGCCCCTCGGTTTCTCGTCCTCTGTTTCAGACCCTCTGTTTCTCGCCCTCTGTTTCAGCCCCTCTGTTTCAGCTCCTCTGTTTCAGCCCCTCTTTTTCTCGCCCTCTCTTTCAGCCCCTCTGTTTCAGCCCCTCTGTTTCAGCCCCTCTTTTTCTCGCCCTCTGTTTCAGCCCCACTGTTTCAGCCCTCTCTGTTTCTCGCCCTCTGTTTCAGACCCTCTGTTTCTCACCCCCTGTTTCTCGCCCCCTGTTTCAGCCCCTCTGTTTCAGCCCCTCTGTTTCTCGCCCCATGTTTCAGCCCCTCTGTTTCAGCCCCCCTGTTTCTCGCACCCTGTTTCAGCCCCTCTGTTTCAGCCCCTCTGTTTCTCGCCCTCTGTTTCAGACCCTCTGTTTCTCGCCCTCTGTTTCTCGCCCCCTGTTTCAGCCCCTCTGTTTCAGCCCCTCTGTTTCAGCCCCTCTATTTCTCGCCCTCTGTTTCAGCCCCGCTGTTTCAGCCCCTCTGTTTCAGCCCCTCTGTTTCTAGCCCTCTGTTTCAGCCCCTCTGTTTCTCGCCCCCTGTTTCAGCCCCTCTGTTTCAGCCCCTCTGTTTCAGCCCCTCTGTTTCAGCCCCTCTATTTCTCGCCCTCTGTTTCAGCCCCGCTGTTTCAGCCCCTCTGTTTCAGCCCCTCGGTTTCTCGCCCTCTGTTTCTCGCCCCCTGTTTCAGCCCCTCTGTTTCAGCCCCTCGGTTTCTCGCCCTCTGTTTCAGCCCCTCTGTTTCAGCCCCTCTGTTTCTCGCCCTCTGTTTCAGCCCCTCTGTTTCTCGCCCTCTGTTTCAGCCCATCTGTTTCAGCCCCTCTATTCAGCCACTCGGTTTCTCGCCCTCTGTTTCACCCCCTCGGTTTCTCGCCCTCTGTTTCAGCCCCTCTGTTCCAGCCCCTCTGTTTCTCGCCCTCTGTTTCAGCCCCTCTGTTTCTCGCCCTCTGTTTCAGCCCCTCTGTTTCAGCCCCTCTGTTTCTCGCCCCCTGTTTCAGCCCCTCTGTTTCAGCCCCTCTGTTTCTCGCCCTCTGTTTCAGCCCCTCTGTTTCTCGCCCTCTGTTTCTCGCCCTCTGTTTCAGCCCCTCTGTTTCAGCCCCTCTGTTTCTCGCCCTCTGTTTCAGCCCCTCTGTTCAGCCACTCGGTTTCTCGCCCTCTGTTTCAGCCCCTCTGTTTCTCGCCCTCTGTTTCTCGCCCTCTGTTTCAGCCCCACTGTTTCTGCCCCTCTGTTTCTCGCCCTCTGTTTCAGACCCTCTGTTTCAGCTCCTCTGTTTCAGCACCTCTTTTTCTCACCCACTGTTTCAGCCCCTCTGCTTCTCGCCCTCTGTTTCAGCCCCTCTGTTTCAGCCCCTCCGTTTCTCGCCCTCTGTTTCAGCCCCTCTGTTTCAGCTCCTCTGTTTCAGCCCCTCTGTTTCTCGCTCTCTTATTCAGCCCCTCTGTTTCTCGCCCTCTGTTTCAGCCCCTCTGTTTGAGCCCCTCTGTTTCAGCCCCTCTGTTTCTCGCCCTCTGTTTCAGCCCCTCGGTTTCTCGCCCTCTGTTTCAGCCCCTCTTTTTCAGCCCCTCTGTTTCTCGCCCTCTGTTTCAACCCCTCGGTTTCTCGCCCTCTGTTTTAGCCCCTCTGTTTCAGCCCCTCTGTTTCTCACCCTCTGTTTGAGCACCTCGGTTTCTCGCCCTTTTGTTTCAGCCCCTCTGTTTCAGCCCCTCTGTTTCACCACTCGGTTTCTCACCCTCTGTTTCAGCCCCACTGTTTCAGCCCTTCTGTTTCTCACCCTCTGTTTCAGCCCCTCTGTTTCAGCCCCTCTGTTTCTCACCCTCTGTTTGAGCACCTCGGTTTCTCGCCCTCTGTTTCAGCCCCTCTGTTTCAGCCCCTCTGTTTCACCCCTCGGTTTCTCACCCTCTGTTTCAGCCCCACTGTTACAGCCCTTCTGTTTCTCGACCTCTGTTTCAGCCCCTCTGTTTCAGCCCCTCTGTTTCTCGCCCTCTGTTTCTCGCCCCCTGTTTCAGCCCCTCTGTTTCAGCCCCTCAGTTTCAGCCCCTCTGTTTCTCGCCCTCAGTTTCAGCACCTCTGTTTCAGCCCCTCTGTTTCAGCCCCTCTGTTGCTCGCCCTCTGTTTCTCGACCAAAGTTTCAGCCCCTCTGTTTCAGCCCCTCGGTTTCTCGCCCTCTGTTTCAGCCCCTCTGTTTCAGCCCCTCTGTTTCGCGCCCTCTGTTTCTCACCCTCTGTTTCTCGCCCTCTGTTTCAGCCCCTCTGTTTCAGCCCCTCTGTTTCAGACCCTCTGTTCAACCCCTCGGTTTCTCGCCCTCTGTTTCAGCCCCTCTGTTTCAGCCCCTCTGTTTCAGCCCCTCTGTTTCGCGCCCTCTGTTTCAGCCCCTCTGTTTCAGCCCCTCTGTTTCTCGCCCTCTGTTTCAGCCCCTCTGTTTCTCACCCTCTGTTTCAGCCCCTCTGTTTCAGCCCCTCTGTTTCTCGCCCCCTGTTTCAGCCCCTCTGTTTCAGCCCCTCTGTCTCTCGCCCTCTGTTTCAGCCCCTCTGTTTCTCGCCCTCTGTTTCTCACCCTCTTTTTCAGCCCCTCTGTTTCAGCCCCTCTGTTCCAGCCCCTCTGTTTCAGCCCCTCTGTTTCAGCCCCTCTGTTTCTCGCCCTCTGTTTCTCGCCCCCTGTTTCAGCCCCTCTGTTTCAGCCCCTCTGTTTCTCGCCCTCTGTTTCAGCCCCTCTGTTTCTCGCCCTCTGTTTCTCACCCTCTGTTTCAGCCCCTCTGTTTCAGCCCCTCTGTTCCAGCCCCTCTGTTTCAGCCCCTCTGTTTCAGCCCCTCTGTTTCTCGCCCTCTGTTTCTCGCCCCCTGTTTCAGCCCCACTGTTTCAGCCCCTCTGTTTCTCGCCATCTATTTCATCCCCTCTGTTTCAGACCCTTTGTTTCAGCCCCTCTGTTTCAGCCCCTCTGTTTCTCGCACTCTGTTTCAGCCCCTCTGTTTCTCGCCCTCTGTTTCAGCCCCTCTGTTTCAGCCCCTCTGTTTCAGCCCCTCTGTTCAGCCCCTCGGTTACTCGCCCTCTGTTTCAGCCCCTCTGTTTCTCGCCCTCTGTTTCAGCCCCTCTGTTTCAGCCCCTCTGTTTCTCACCCTCTGTTTCAGCCCCTCTGTTTCTCGCCCTCTGTTTCAGCCCCTCTGTTTCTCACACTCTGTTTCAGCCCCTCTGTTTCAGCCCCTCTGTTTCAGCCCCTCTGTTTCTCGCCCTCTGTTTCAGCCCTTCGGATTCTCGCCCTCTGTTTCAGCCCCTCTGTTACTCGCCCTCTGTTTCAGCCCCTCTGTTTCAGCCCCTCTGTTTCAGCCCCTCTTTTTCTCGCCCTCTCTTTCAGCCCCTCTGTTTCAGCCCCTCTGTTTCAGCCCCTCTTTTTCTCGCCCTCTGTTTCAGCCCCACTGTTTCAGCCCCTCTGTTTCTCGCCCTCTGTTTCAGCCCCTCTGTTTCTCGCCCCCTGTTTCTCGCCCCCTGTTTCAGCCCCTCTGTTTCAGCCCCTCTGTTTCTCGCCCCATGTTTCAGCCCCTCTGTTTCAGCCCCCCTGTTTCTCGCCCCCTGTTTCAGCCCCTCTGTTTCAGCCCCTCTGTTTCTCGCCCTCTGTTTCAGCCCCTCTGTTTCTCGCCCTCTGTTTCTCGCCCTCTGTTTCAGCCCCTCTGTTTCAGCCCCTCTGTTTCTCGCCCTCTGTTTCAGCCCCGCTGTTTCAGCCCCTCTGTTTCAGCCCCTCTGTTTCTAGCCCTCTGTTTCAGCCCCTCTGTTTCAGCCCCTCTGTTTCAGCCCTCGGTTTCTCACCCTCTGTTTCAGCCCCACTGTTTCAGCCCTTCTGTTTCTCGACCTCTGTTTCAGCCCCTCTGTTTCAGCCCCTCTGTTTCTCGCCCTCTGTTTCTCGCCCCCTGTTTCAGCCCCTCTGTTTCAGCCCCTCTGTTTCAGCCCCTCTGTTTCTCGCCCTCAGTTTCAGCCCCTCTGTTTCAGCCCCTCTGTTTCAGCCCCTCTGTTTCTCGCCCTCTGTTTCTCGTCCCCTGTTTCAGCCCCTCTGTTTCAGCCCCTCGGTTTCTCGCCCTCTGTTTCAGCCCCTCTGTTTCAGCCCCTCTGTTTCGCGCCCTCTGTTTCTCGCCCTCTGTTTCTCGCCCTCTGTTTCAGCCCCTCTGTTTCAGCCCCTCTGTTTCAGACCCTCTGTTCAACCCCTCGGTTTCTCGCCCTCTGTTTCAGCCCCTCTGTTTCAGCCCCTCTGTTTCAGCCCCTCTGTTTTGCGCCCTCTGTTTCAGCCCCTCTGTTTCAGCCCCTCTGTTTCTCGCCCTCTGTTTCAGCCCCTCTGTTTCTCACCCTCTGTTTCAGCCCCTCTGTTTCAGCCCCTCTGTTTCTCGCCCCCTGTTTCAGCCCCTCTGTTTCAGCCCCTCTGTTTCTCGCCCTCTGTTTCAGCCCCTCTGTTTCTCGCCCTCTGTTTCTCACCCTCTGTTTCAGCCCCTCTGTTTCAGCCCCTCTGTTCCAGCCCCTCTGTTTCAGCCCCTCTGTTTCAGCCCCTCTGTTTCTCGCCCTCTGTTTCTCGCCCCCTGTTTCAGCCCCTCTGTTTCAGCCCCTCTGTTTCTCGCCCTCTGTTTCAGCCCCTCTGTTTCTCGCCCTCTGTTTCTCACCCTCTGTTTCAGCCCCTCTGTTTCTGCCCCTCTGTTCCAGCCCCTCTGTTTCAGCCCCTCTGTTTCAGCCCCTCTGTTTCTCGCCCTCTGTTTCTCGCCCCCTGTTTCAGCCCCACTGTTTCAGCCCCTCGGTTTCTCGCCCTCTGTTTCAGCCCCTCTGTTTCAGCCCCTCTTTTTCTCGCCCTCTGTTTCAGCCCCTCTGTTTCTCGCCCTCTGTTTCAGCCCCTCTGTTTCTCGCCCTCTGTTTCAGCCCCTCTGTTTCAGCCCCTCTGTTTCAGCCCCTCTGTTCAGCCCCTCGGTTACTCGCCCTCTGTTTCAGCCCCTCTATTTCTCGCCCTCTGTTTCAGCCCCTCTGTTTCAGCCCCTCTATTTCTCGCCCTCTGTTTCAGCCCCTCTGTTTCTCACTCTCTGTTTCAGCCCCTCTGTTTCAGCCCCTCTGTTTCAGCGCCTCTGTTTCTCGCCCTCTGTTTCTCGCCCTCTGTTTCTCGCCCCCTGTTTCAGCCCCTCTGTTTCAGCCCCTCTGTTTCTCGCCCTCTGTTTCAGCCCCTCTGTTTCAGCCCCTCTGTTTCAGCCCCTCTTTTTCTCGCCCTCTCTTTCAGCCCCACTGTTTCAGCCCCTCTGTTTCAGCCCCTTTTTTTCTCGCCCTCTGTTTCAGCCCCTCTGTTTCTCACCCTCTGTTTCAGCCCCTCTGTTTCAGCCCCTCTGTTTCTCGCCCCCTGTTTCAGCCCCTCTGTTTCTCGCCCTCTGTTTCAGCCCCTCTGTTTCTCGCCCTCTGTTTCTCACCCTCTGTTTCAGCCCCTCTGTTTCAGCCCCTCTGTTCCAGCCCCTCTGTTTCAGCCCCTCTGTTTCAGCCCCTCTGTTTCTCGCCCTCTGTTTCTCGCCCCCTGTTTCAGCCCCTCTGTTTCAGCCCCTCTGTTCCAGCCCCTCTGTTTCAGCCCCTCTGTTTCAGCCCCTCTGTTTCTAGCCCTCTGTTTCAGCCCCTCTGTTTCAGCCCCTCTGTTTCAGCCCCTCTGTTTCTCGCCCTCTGTTTCTCGCCCCATGTTTCAGCCCCACTGTTTCAGCCCCTCGGTTTCTCGCCCTCTGTTTCAGCCCCTCTGTTTCAGCCCCTTTGTTTCAGCCCCTCTGTTTCATCCCCTCTGTTTCTCGCCCTCTGTTTCAGCCCCACTGTTTCTCGCCCTCTGTTTCAGCCCCTCTGTTTCAGCCCCTCTGTTTCAGCCCCTCTGTTCAGCCCCTCGGTTTCTCGCCCTCTGTTTCAGCCCCTCGGTTTCTCGTCCTCTGTTTCAGACCCTCTGTTTCTCGCCCTCTGTTTCAGCCCCTCTGTTTCAGCCCCTCTGTTTCAGCCCCTCTTTTTCTCGCCCTCTCTTTCAGCCCCTCTGTTTCAGCCCCTCTGTTTCAGCCCCTCTTTTTCTCGCCCTCTGTTTCAGCCCCACTGTTTCAGCCCTCTCTGTTTCTCGCCCTCTGTTTCAGACCCTCTGTTTCTCACCCCCTGTTTCTCGCCCCCTGTTTCAGCCCCTCTGTTTCAGCCCCTCTGTTTCTCGCCCCATGTTTCAGCCCCTCTGTTTCAGCCCCCCTGTTTCTCGCACCCTGTTTCAGCCCCTCTGTTTCAGCCCCTCTGTTTCTCGCCCTCTGTTTCAGCCCCTCTGTTTCTCGCCCTCTGTTTCTCGCCCCCTGTTTCAGCCCCTCTGTTTCAGCCCCTCTGTTTCAGCCCCTCTATTTCTCGCCCTCTGTTTCAGCCCCGCTGTTTCAGCCCCTCTGTTTCAGCCCCTCTGTTTCTAGCCCTCTGTTTCAGCCCCTCTGTTTCTCGCCCCCTGTTTCAGCCCCTCTGTTTCAGCCCCTCTGTTTCAGCCCCTCTGTTTCAGCCCCTCTATTTCTCGCCCTCTGTTTCAGCCCCGCTGTTTCAGCCCCTCTGTTTCAGCCCCTCGGTTTCTCGCCCTCTGTTTCTCGCCCCCTGTTTCAGCCCCTCTGTTTCAGCCCCTCGGTTTCTCGCCCTCTGTTTCAGCCCCTCTGTTTCAGCCCCTCTGTTTCTCGCCCTCTGTTTCAGCCCCTCTGTTTCTCGCCCTCTGTTTCAGCCCATCTGTTTCAGCCCCTCTGTTCAGCCACTCGGTTTCTCGCCCTCTGTTTCACCCCCTCGGTTTCTCGCCCTCTGTTTCAGCCCCTCTGTTCCAGCCCCTCTGTTTCTCGCCCTCTGTTTCAGCCCCTCTGTTTCTCGCCCTCTGTTTCAGCCCCTCTGTTTCAGCCCCTCTGTTTCTCGCCCCCTGTTTCAGCCCCTCTGTTTCAGCCCCTCTGTTTCTCGCCCTCTGTTTCAGCCCCTCTGTTTCTCGCCCTCTGTTTCTCGGCCTCTGTTTCAGCCCCTCTGTTTCAGCCCCTCTGTTTCTCGCCCTCTGTTTCAGCCCCTCTGTTCAGCCACTCGGTTTCTCGCCCTCTGTTTCAGCCCCTCTGTTTCTCGCCCTCTGTTTCTCGCCCTCTGTTTCAGCCCCACTGTTTCTGCCCCTCTGGTTCTCGCCCTCTGTTTCAGACCCTCTGTTTCAGCTCCTCTGTTTCAGCACCTCTTTTTCTCACCCACTGTTTCAGCCCCTCTGCTTCTCGCCCTCTGTTTCAGCCCCTCTGTTTCAGCCCCTCCGTTTCTCGCCCTCTGTTTCAGCCCCTCTGTTTCAGCTCCTCTGTTTCAGCCCCTCTGTTTCTCGCTCTCTTATTCAGCCCCTCTGTTTCTCGCCCTCTGTTTCAGCCCCTCTGTTTGAGCCCCTCTGTTTCAGCCCCTCTGTTTCTCGCCCTCTGTTTCAGCCCCTCGGTTTCTCGCCCTCTGTTTCAGCCCCTCTTTTTCAGCCCCTCTGTTTCTCGCCCTCTGTTTCAACCCCTCGGTTTCTCGCCCTCTGTTTTAGCCCCTCTGTTTCAGCCCCTCTGTTTCTCACCCTCTGTTTGAGCACCTCGGTTTCTCGCCCTTTTGTTTCAGCCCCTCTGTTTCAGCCCCTCTGTTTCACCACTCGGTTTCTCACCCTCTGTTTCAGCCCCACTGTTTCAGCCCTTCTGTTTCTCACCCTCTGTTTCAGCCCCTCTGTTTCAGCCCCTCTGTTTCTCACCCTCTGTTTGAGCACCTCGGTTTCTCGCCCTCTGTTTCAGCCCCTCTGTTTCAGCCCCTCTGTTTCACCCCTCGGTTTCTCACCCTCTGTTTCAGCCCCACTGTTACAGCCCTTCTGTTTCTCGACCTCTGTTTCAGCCCCTCTGTTTCAGCCCCTCTGTTTCTCGCCCTCTGTTTCTCGCCCCCTGTTTCAGCCCCTCTGTTTCAGCCCCTCAGTTTCAGCCCCTCTGTTTCTCGCCCTCAGTTTCAGCCCCTCTGTTTCAGCCCCTCTGTTTCAGCCCCTCTGTTGCTCGCCCTCTGTTTCTCGCCCCATGTTTCAGCCCCTCTGTTTCAGCCCCTCGGTTTCTCGCCCTCTGTTTCAGCCCCTCTGTTTCAGCCCCTCTGTTTCGCGCCCTCTGTTTCTCACCCTCTGTTTCTCGCCCTCTGTTTCAGCCCCTCTGTTTCAGCCCCTCTGTTTCAGACCCTCTGTTCAACCCCTCGGTTTCTCGCCCTCTGTTTCAGCCCCTCTGTTTCAGCCCCTCTGTTTCAGCCCCTCTGTTTCGCGCCCTCTGTTTCAGCCCCTCTGTTTCAGCCCCTCTGTTTCTCGCCCTCTGTTTCAGCCCCTCTGTTTCTCACCCTCTGTTTCAGCCCCTCTGTTTCAGCCCCTCTGTTTCTCGCCCCCTGTTTCAGCCCCTCTGTTTCAGCCCCTCTGTCTCTCGCCCTCTGTTTCAGCCCCTCTGTTTCTCGCCCTCTGTTTCTCACCCTCTGTTTCAGCCCCTCTGTTTCAGCCCCTCTGTTCCAGCCCCTCTGTTTCAGCCCCTCTGTTTCAGCCCCTCTGTTTCTCGCCCTCTGTTTCTCGCCCCCTGTTTCAGCCCCTCTGTTTCAGCCCCTCTGTTTCTCGCCCTCTGTTTCAGCCCCTCTGTTTCTCGCCCTCTGTTTCTCACCCTCTGTTTCAGCCCCTCTGTTTCAGCCCCTCTGTTCCAGCCCCTCTGTTTCAGCCCCTCTGTTTCAGCCCCTCTGTTTCTCGCCCTCTGTTTCTCGCCCCCTGTTTCAGCCCCACTGTTTCAGCCCCTCTGTTTCTCGCCCTCTGTTTCAGCCCCTCTGTTTCAGACCCTTTGTTTCAGCCCCTCTGTTTCAGCCCCTCTGTTTCTCGCACTCTGTTTCAGCCCCTCTGTTTCTCGCCCTCTGTTTCAGCCCCTCTGTTTCAGCCCCTCTGTTTCAGCCCCTCTGTTCAGCCCCTCGGTTACTCGCCCTCTGTTTCAGCCCCTCTGTTTCTCGCCCTCTGTTTCAGCCCCTCTGTTTCAGCCCCTCTGTTTCTCACCCTCTGTTTCAGCCCCTCTGTTTCTCGCCCTCTGTTTCAGCCCCTCTGTTTCTCACACTCTGTTTCAGCCCCTCTGTTTCAGCCCCTCTGTTTCAGCCCCTCTGTTTCTCGCCCTCTGTTTCAGCCCTTCGGATTCTCGCCCTCTGTTTCAGCCCCTCTGTTTCAGCCCCTCTTTTTCTCGCCCTCTCTTTCAGCCCCTCTGTTTCAGCCCCTCTGTTTCAGCCCCTCTTTTTCTCGCCCTCTGTTTCAGCCCCACTGTTTCAGCCCCTCTGTTTCTCGCCCTCTGTTTCAGCCCCTCTGTTTCTCGCCCCCTGTTTCTCGCCCCCTGTTTCAGCCCCTCTGTTTCAGCCCCTCTGTTTCTCGCCCCATGTTTCAGCCCCTCTGTTTCAGCCCCCCTGTTTCTCGCCCCCTGTTTCAGCCCCTCTGTTTCAGCCCCTCTGTTTCTCGCCCTCTGTTTCAGCCCCTCTGTTTCTCGCCCTCTGTTTCTCGCCCTCTGTTTCAGCCCCTCTGTTTCAGCCCCTCTGTTTCAGCCCCTCTGTTTCTCGCCCTCTGTTTCAGCCCCGCTGTTTCAGCCCCTCTGTTTCAGCCCCTCTGTTTCTAGCCCTCTGTTTCAGCCCCTCTGTTTCAGCCCCTCTGTTTCAGCCCTCGGTTTCTCACCCTCTGTTTCAGCCCCACTGTTTCAGCCCTTCTGTTTCTCGACCTCTGTTTCAGCCCCTCTGTTTCAGCCCCTCTGTTTCTCGCCCTCTGTTTCTCGCCCCCTGTTTCAGCCCCTCTGTTTCAGCCCCTCTGTTTCAGCCCCTCTGTTTCTCGCCCTCAGTTTCAGCCCCTCTGTTTCAGCCCCTCTGTTTCAGCCCCTCTGTTTCTCGCCCTCTGTTTCTCGTCCCCTGTTTCAGCCCCTCTGTTTCAGCCCCTCGGTTTCTCGCCCTCTGTTTCAGCCCCTCTGTTTCAGCCCCTCTGTTTCGCGCCCTCTGTTTCTCGCCCTCTGTTTCTCGCCCTCTGTTTCAGCCCCTCTGTTTCAGCCCCTCTGTTTCAGACCCTCTGTTCAACCCCTCGGTTTCTCGCCCTCTGTTTCAGCCCCTCTGTTTCAGCCCCTCTGTTTCAGCCCCTCTGTTTCGCGCCCTCTGTTTCAGCCCCTCTGTTTCAGCCCCTCTGTTTCTCGCCCTCTGTTTCAGCCCCTCTGTTTCTCACCCTCTGTTTCAGCCCCTCTGTTTCAGCCCCTCTGTTTCTCGCCCCCTGTTTCAGCCCCTCTGTTTCAGCCCCTCTGTTTCTCGCCCTCTGTTTCAGCCCCTCTGTTTCTCGCCCTCTGTTTCTCACCCTCTGTTTCAGCCCCTCTGTTTCAGCCCCTCTGTTCCAGCCCCTCTGTTTCAGCCCCTCTGTTTCAGCCCCTCTGTTTCTCGCCCTCTGTTTCTCGCCCCCTGTTTCAGCCCCTCTGTTTCAGCCCCTCTGTTTCTCGCCCTCTGTTTCAGCCCCTCTGTTTCTCGCCCTCTGTTTCTCACCCTCTGTTTCAGCCCCTCTGTTTCAGCCCCTCTGTTCCAGCCCCTCTGTTTCAGCCCCTCTGTTTCAGCCCCTCTGTTTCTCGCCCTCTGTTTCTCGCCCCCTGTTTCAGCCCCACTGTTTCAGCCCCTCGGTTTCTCGCCCTCTGTTTCAGCCCCTCTGTTTCAGCCCCTCTTTTTCTCGCCCTCTGTTTCAGCCCCTCTGTTTCTCGCCCTCTGTTTCAGCCCCTCTGTTTCTCGCCCTCTGTTTCAGCCCCTCTGTTTCAGCCCCTCTGTTTCAGCCCCTCTGTTCAGCCCCTCGGTTACTCGCCCTCTGTTTCAGCCCCTCTATTTCTCGCCCTCTGTTTCAGCCCCTCTGTTTCAGCCCCTCTATTTCTCGCCCTCTGTTTCAGCCCCTCTGTTTCTCACTCTCTGTTTCAGCCCCTCTGTTTCAGCCCCTCTGTTTCAGCGCCTCTGTTTCTCGCCCTCTGTTTCTCGCCCTCTGTTTCTCGCCCCCTGTTTCAGCCCCTCTGTTTCAGCCCCTCTGTTTCTCGCCCTCTGTTTCAGCCCCTCTGTTTCAGCCCCTCTGTTTCAGCCCCTCTTTTTCTCGCCCTCTCTTTCAGCCCCACTGTTTCAGCCCCTCTGTTTCAGCCCCTTTTTTTCTCGCCCTCTGTTTCAGCCCCTCTGTTTCTCACCCTCTGTTTCAGCCCCTCTGTTTCAGCCCCTCTGTTTCTCGCCCCCTGTTTCAGCCCCTCTGTTTCAGCCCCTCTGTTTCTCGCCCTCTGTTTCAGCCCCTCTGTTTCTCGCCCTCTGTTTCTCACCCTCTGTTTCAGCCCCTCTGTTTCAGCCCCTCTGTTCCAGCCCCTCTGTTTCAGCCCCTCTGTTTCAGCCCCTCTGTTTCTCGCCCTCTGTTTCTCGCCCCCTGTTTCAGCCCCTCTGTTTCAGCCCCTCTGTTTCTCGCCCTCTGTTTCAGCCCCTCTGTTTCTCGCCCTCTGTTTCTCACCCTCTGTTTCAGCCCCTCTGTTTCAGCCCCTCTGTTCCAGCCCCTCTGTTTCAGCCCCTCTGTTTCAGCCCCTCTGTTTCTCGCCCTCTGTTTCTCGCCCCCTGTTTCAGCCCCACTGTTTCAGCCCCTCGGTTTCTCGCCCTCTGTTTCAGCCCCTCTGTTTCAGCCCCTCTTTTTCTCGCCCTCTGTTTCAGCCCCTCTGTTTCTCGCCCTCTGTTTCAGCCCCTCTGTTTCTCGACCTCTGTTTCAGCCCCTCTGTTTCAGCCCCTCTGTTTCAGCCCCTCTGTTCAGCCCCTCGGTTACTCGCCCTCTGTTTCAGCCCCTCTGTTTCTCGCCCTCTGTTTCAGCCCCTCTGTTTCAGCCCCTCTGTTTCTCGCCCTCTGTTTCAGCCCCTCTGTTTCTCACTCTCTGTTTCAGCCCCTCTGTTTCAGCCCCTCTGTTTCAGCCCCTCTGTTTCTCGCCCTCTGTTTCAGCCCCTCGGATTCGCGCCCTCAGTTTCAGCCCCTCTGTTTCAGCCCCTCTGTTTCTCGCCCTCTGTTTCAGCCCCTCTGTTTCAGCCCCTCTGTTTCAGCCCCTCTTTTTCTCGCACTCTCTTTCAGCCCCACTGTTTCAGCCCCTCTGTTTCAGCCCCTTTTTTTCTCGCCCTCTGTTTCAGCCCCACTGTTTCAGCCCCTCTGTTTCTCGCCCTCTGTTTCAGCCCCTCTGTTTCTCGCCGCCTGTTTCTCGCCCCCTGTTTCAGCCCCTCTGTTTCAGCCCCTCTGTTTCTCGCCCCATGTTTCAGCCCCTCTGTTTCAGCCCCCCTGTTTCTCGCCCCCTGTTTCAGCCCCTCTGTTTCAGCCCCTCTGTTTCTCGCCCTCTGTTTCAGCCCCTCTGTTTCTCGCCCTCTGTTTCTCGCCCTCTGTTTCAGCACTTCTGTTTCAGCCCCTCAGTTTCAGCCCCTCTGTTTGAGCCCCTCTGTTTCTCGCCCTCTGTTTCAGCCCCGCTGTTTCAGCCCCTCTGTTTCAGCCCCTCTGTTTCTAGCCCTCTGTTTCAGCCCCTCTGTTTCAGCCCCTCTGTTTCAGCCGCTCGGTTTCTCGCCCTCTGTTTCTCGCCCCCTGTTTCAGCCCCTCTGTTTCACCCCATCGGTTTCTCGCCCTCTGTTTCAGCCCCTCTGTTTCAGCCCCTCTGTTTCTCGCCCTCTGTTTCAGCCCCTCTGTTTCTCGCCCTCTGTTTCAGCCCCTCTGTTTCTCACCCTCTGTTTCAGCCCCTCTGTTTCAGCCCCTCTGTTTCTCGCCCCCTGTTTCAGCCCCTCTGTTTCAGCCCCTCTGTTTCTCGCCCTCTGTTTCAGCCCCTCTGTTTCTCGCCCTCTGTTTCTCGCCCTCTCTTTCAGCCCCTCTGTTTCAGCCCCTCTGTTTCTCGCCCTCTGTTTCAGCCCCTCTGTTTCTCGCCCTCTGTTTCAGCCCATCTGTTTCAGCCCCTCAGTTCAGCCACTCGGTTTCTCGCCCTCTGTTTCAGCCCCTCTGTTTCTCGCCCTCTGTTTCTCGCCCTCTGTTTCAGCCCCACTGTTTCTGCCCCTCTGTTTCTCGCCCTCTGTTTCAGACCCTCTGTTTCAGCTCCTCTGTTTCAGCACCTCTTTTTCTCACCCACTGTTTCAGCCCCTCTGCTTCTCGCCCTCTGTTTCAGCCCCTCTGTTTCAGCCCCTCCGTTTCTCGCCCTCTGTTTCAGCCCCTCTGTTTCAGCTCCTCTGTTTCAGCCCCTCTGTTTCTCGCTCTCTTATTCAGCCCCTCTCTTTCAGCCCCTCTGTTTCAGCCACTCTGTTTGAGCCCCTCTGTTTCAGCCCCTCTGTTTCTCGCCCTCTGTTTCAGCCCCTCTGTTTCAGCCCCTCTGTGTCTCGCCCTCTGTTTCTCGCCCTCTGTTTCTCGCCCTCTGTTTCAGCCCCTCTGTTTCAGCCCCTCTGTTTCAGCCACTCTGTTTCAGCCCCTCTGTTTCAGCACCTCTGTTTCTCGCCCTCTGTTTCAGCCCCTCTGTTTCTCGCCCCCTGTTTCAGCCCCTCTGTTTCAGCCCCTCTGTTTCTCGCCCTCTGTTTCTCGCCCCCTGTTTCAGCCCCTCTGTTTCAGCCCCTCGGTTTCTCGCCCTCTGTTTCAGCCCCTCTGTTTCAGCCCCTCTGTGTCTCGCCCTCTGTTTCTCTCCCTCTGTTTCTCGCCCCCTGTTTCAGCCCCTCTCTTTCAGCCCCTCTGTTTCTCGCCCTCTGTTTCAGCCCCTCTGTTTCTCGCCCTCTGTTTCTCGCCCTCTGTTTCAGCCCCTCTGTTTCAGCCCCTCTGTTCCAGCCCCTCTGTTTCAGCCCCTCTGTTTCAGCCCCTCTGTTTCTAGCCCTCTGTTTCAGCCCCTCTGTTTCAGCCCCTCTGTTTCAGCCCCTCTGTTTCTCGCCCCCTGTTTCAGCCCCACTGTTTCAGCCCATCGGTTTCTCGCCCTCTGTTTCAGCCCCTCTGTTTCAGCCCCTTTGTTTCAGCCCCTCTGTTTCAGCCCCTCTGTTTCTCGCCCTCTGTTTCAGCCCCTCAGTTTCAGCCCCTCTGTTTCAGCCCCTCTGTTCAGCCCCTCGGTTTCTCGACCTCTGTTTCAGCCCCTCGGTTTCTCGCCCTCTGTTTCAGACCCTCTGTTTCTCGCCCTCTGTTTCAGCCCCTCTGTTTCAGCCCCTCTGTTTCAGCCCCTCTTTTTCTCGCCCTCTCTTTCAGCCCCTCTGTTTCAGCCCCTCTGTTTCAGCCCCTCTTTTTATCGCCCTCTGTTTCAGCCCCACTGTTTCAGCCCCTCTGTTTCTTGCCCTCTGTTTCAGCCCCTCTGTTTCTCGCCCTCTGTTTCAGCCCCTCTGTTTCTCACCCTCTGTTTCAGCCCCTCTGTTTCAGCCCCTCTGTTTCTCGCCCCCTGTTTCAGCCCCTCTGTTTCAGCCCCTCTGTTTCTCGCCCTCTGTTTCAGCCCCTCTGTTTCTCGCCCTCTGTTTCTCGCCCTCTGTTTCAGCCCCTCTGTTTCAGCCCCTCTGTTTCTCGCCCTCTGTTTCAGCCCCTCTGTTTCTCGCCCTCTGTTTCAGCCCATCTGTTTCAGCCCCTCAGTTCAGCCACTCGGTTTCTCGCCCTCTGTTTCAGCCCCTCTGTTTCTCGCCCTCTGTTTCTCGCCCTCTGTTTCAGCCCCACTGTTTCTGCCCCTCTGTTTCTCGCCCTCTGTTTCAGACCCTCTGTTTCAGCTCCTCTGTTTCAGCACCTCTTTTTCTCACCCACTGTTTCAGCCCCTCTGCTTCTCGCCCTCTGTTTCAGCCCCTCTGTTTCAGCCCCTCCGTTTCTCGCCCTCTGTTTCAGCCCCTCTGTTTCAGCTCCTCTGTTTCAGCCCCTCTGTTTCTCGCTCTCTTATTCAGCCCCTCTCTTTCAGCCCCTCTGTTTCAGCCCCTCTGTTTGAGCCCCTCTGTTTCAGCCCCTCTGTTTCTCGCCCTCTGTTTCAGCCCCTCTGTTTCAGCCCCTCTGTGTCTCGCCCTCTGTTTCTCGCCCTCTGTTTCTCGCCCTCTGTTTCAGCCCCTCTGTTTCAGCCCCTCTGTTTCAGCCCCTCTGTTTCAGCCCCTCTGTTTCAGCACCTCTGTTTCTCGCCCTCTGTTTCAGCCCCTCTGTTTCTCGCCCCCTGTTTCAGCCCCTCTGTTTCAGCCCCTCTGTTTCTCGCCCTCTGTTTCTCGCCCCCTGTTTCAGCCCCTCTGTTTCAGCCCCTCGGTTTCTCGCCCTCTGTTTCAGCCCCTCTGTTTCAGCCCCTCTGTGTCTCGCCCTCTGTTTCTCGCCCTCTGTTTCTCGCCCCCTGTTTCAGCCCCTCTGTTTCTCACCCTCTGTTTCAGCCCCTCTGTTTCAGCCCCTCTGTTTCTCGCCCTCTGTTTCTCGCCCTCTGTTTCAGCCCCTCTGTTTCAGCCCCTCTGTTCCAGCCCCTCTGTTTCAGCCCCTCTGTTTCAGCCCCTCTGTTTCTAGCCCTCTGTTTCAGCCCCTCTGTTTCAGCCCCTCTGTTTCAGCCCCTCTGTTTCTCGCCCTCTGTTTCTCGCCCCCTGTTTCAGCCCCACTGTTTCAGCCCCTCGGTTTCTCGCCCTCTGTTTCGCCCCTCTGTTTCAGCCCCTTTGTTTCAGCCCCTCTGTTTCAGCCCCTCTGTTTCTCGCCCTCTGTTTCAGCCCCTCTGTTTCTCGCCCTCTGTTTCAGCCCCTCAGTTTCAGCCCCTCTGTTTCAGCCCCTCTGTTCAGCCCCTCGGTTTCTCGCCCTCTGTTTCAGCCCCTCGGTTTCTCGCCCTCTGTTTCAGACCCTCTGTTTCTCGCCCTCTGTTTCAGCCCCTCTGTTTCAGCCCCTCTGTTTCAGCCCCTCTTTTTCTCGCCCTCTCCTTCAGCCCCTCTGTTTCAGCCCCTCTGTTTCAGCCCCTCTTTTTCTCGCCCTCTGTTTCAGCCCCACTGTTTCAGCCCCTCTGTTTCTCGCCCTCTGTTTCAGCCCCTCTGTTTCTCGCCCCCTGTTTCTCGCCCCCTGTTTCAGCCCCTCTGTTTCAGCCCCTCTGTTTCTCGCCCCATGTTTCAGCCCCTCTGTTTCAGCCCCCCTGTTTCTCGCACCCTGTTTCAGCCCCTCTGTTTCAGCCCCTCTGTTTCTCGCCCTCTGTTTCTCGCCCCCTGTTTCAGCCCCTCTGTTTCAGCCCCTCTGTTTCAGCCCCTCTGTTTCAGCCCCTCTATTTCTCGCCCTCTGTTTCAGCCCCGCTGTTTCAGCCCCTCTGTTTCAGCCCGTCTGTTTCTAGCCCTCTGTTTCAGCCCCTCTGTTTCAGCCCCTCTGTATCAGCCCCTCGGTTTCTCGCCCTCTGTTTCTCGCCCCCTGTTTCAGCCCCTCTGTTTCAGCCCCTCGGTTTCTCGCCCTCTGTTTCAGCCCCTCTGTTTCAGCCCCTCTGTTTCTCGCCCTCTGTTTCAGCCCCTCTGTTTCTCGCCCTCTGTTTCAGCCCATCTGTTTCAGCCCCTCTGTTCAGACACTCGGTTTCTCGCCCTCTGTTTCACCCCCTCGGTTTCTCGCCCTCTGTTTCAGCCCCTCTGTTCCAGCCCCTCTGTTTCTCGCCCTCTGTTTCAGCCCCTCTGTTTCTCGCCCTCTGTTTCAGCCCCTCTGTTTCTCACCCTCTGTTTCAGCCCCTCTGTTTCAGCCCCTCTGTTTCTCGCCCCCTGTTTCAGCCCCTCTGTTTCAGCCCCTCTGTTTCTCGCCCTCTGTATCAGCCCCTCTGTTTCTCGCCCTCTGTTTCTCGCCCTCTGTTTCAGCCCCTCTGTTTCAGCCCCTCTGTTTCTCGCCCTCTGTTTCAGCCCCTCTGTTCAGCCACTCGGTTTCTCGCCCTCTGTTTCACCCCCTCTGTTTCTCGCCCTCTGTTTCTCGCCCTCTGTTTCAGCCCCACTGTTTCTGCCCCTCTGTTTCTCGCCCTCTGTTTCAGACCCTCTGTTTCAGCTCCTCTGTTTCAGCACCTCTTTTTCTCACCCACTGTTTCAGCCCCTCTGCTTCTCGCCCTCTGTTTCAGCCCCTCTGTTTCAGCCCCTCCGTTTCTCGCCCTCTGTTTCAGCCCCTCTGTTTCAGCTCCTCTGTTTCAGCCCCTCTGTTTCTCGCTCTCTTATTCAGCCCCTCTGTTTCTCGCCCTCTGTTTCAGCCCCTCTGTTTGAGCCCCTCTGTTTCAGCCCCTCTGTTTCTCGCCCTCTGTTTCAGCCCCTCGGTTTCTCGCCCTCTGTTTCAGCCCCTCTGTTTCAGCCCCTCTGTTTCTCGCCCTCTGTTTCAACCCCTCGGTTTCTCGCCCTCTGTTTTAGCCCCTCTGTTTCAGCCCCTCTGTTTCTCACCCTCTGTTTGAGCACCTCGGTTTCTCGCCCTTTTGTTTCAGCCCCTCTGTTTCAGCCCCTCTGTTTCACCACTCGGTTTCTCACCCTCTGTTTCAGCCCCACTGTTTCAGCCCTTCTGTTTCTCGCCCTCTGTTTCAGCCCCTCTGTTTCAGCCCCTCTGTTTCTCACCCTCTGTTTGAGCACCTCGGTTTCTCGCCCTCTGTTTCAGCCCCTCTGTTTCAGCCCCTCTGTTTCACCCCTCGGTTTCTCACCCTCTGTTTCAGCCCCACTGTTACAGCCCTTCTGTTTCTCGACCTCTGTTTCAGCCCCTCTGTTTCAGCCCCTCTGTTTATCGCCCTCTGTTTCTCGCCCTCTGTTTCAGCCCCTCTGTTTCAGCCCCTCTGTGTCTCGCCCTCTGTTTCTCGCCCTCTGTTTCTCGCCCTCTGTTTCTCGCCCTCTGTTTCTCGCCCCCTGTTTCAGCCCCTCTGTTTCAGCCCCTCTGTTTCTCGCCCTCTGTTTCAGCCCCTCTGTTTCAGCCCCTCTGTTTCAGCCCCTCTTTTTCTCGCCCTCTCTTTCAGCCCCACTGTTTCAGCCCCTCTGTTTCAGCCCCTTTTTTTCTCGCCCTCTGTTTCAGCCCCTCTGTTTCTCACCCTCTGTTTCAGCCCCTCTGTTTCAGCCCCTCTGTTTCTCGCCCCCTGTTTCAGCCCCTCTGTTTCAGCCCCTCTGTTTCTCGCCCTCTGTTTCAGCCCCTCTGTTTCTCGCCCTCTGTTTCTCACCCTCTGTTTCAGCCCCTCTGTTTCAGCCCCTCTGTTCCAGCCCCTCTGTTTCAGCCCCTCTGTTTCAGCCCCTCTGTTTCTCGCCCTCTGTTTCTCGCCCCCTGTTTCAGCCCCTCTGTTTCAGCCCCTCTGTTTCTCGCCCTCTGTTTCAGCCCCTCTGTTTCTCGCCCTCTGTTTCTCACCCTCTGTTTCAGCCCCTCTGTTTCAGCCCCTCTGTTCCAGCCCCTCTGTTTCAGCCCCTCTGTTTCAGCCCCTCTGTTTCTCGCCCTCTGTTTCTCGCCCCCTGTTTCAGCCCCACTGTTTCAGCCCCTCGGTTTCTCGCCCTCTGTTTCAGCCCCTCTGTTTCAGCCCCTCTTTTTCTCGCCCTCTGTTTCAGCCCCTCTGTTTCTCGCCCTCTGTTTCAGCCCCTCTGTTTCTCGACCTCTGTTTCAGCCCCTCTGTTTCAGCCCCTCTGTTTCAGCCCCTCTGTTCAGCCCCTCGGTTACTCGCCCTCTGTTTCAGCCCCTCTGTTTCTCGCCCTCTGTTTCAGCCCCTCTGTTTCAGCCCCTCTGTTTCTCGCCCTCTGTTTCAGCCCCTCTGTTTCAGCCCCTCTGTTTCAGCCCCTCTGTTTCTCGCCCTCTGTTTCAGCCCCTCGGATTCGCGCCCTCAGTTTCAGCCCCTCTGTTTCAGCCCCTCTGTTTCTCGCCCTCTGTTTCAGCCCCTCTGTTTCAGCCCCTCTGTTTCAGCCCCTCTTTTTCTCGCACTCTCTTTCAGCCCCACTGTTTCAGCCCCTCTGTTTCAGCCCCTTTTTTTCTCGCCCTCTGTTTCAGCCCCACTGTTTCAGCCCCTCTGTTTCTCGCCCTCTGTTTCAGCCCCTCTGTTTCTCGCCGCCTGTTTCTCGCCCCCTGTTTCAGCCCCTCTGTTTCAGCCCCTCTGTTTCTCGCCCCATGTTTCAGCCCCTCTGTTTCAGCCCCCCTGTTTCTCGCCCCCTGTTTCAGCCCCTCTGTTTCAGCCCCTCTGTTTCTCGCCCTCTGTTTCAGCCCCTCTGTTTCACGCCCTCTGTTTCTCGCCCTCTGTTTCAGCACTTCTGTTTCAGCCCCTCAGTTTCAGCCCCTCTGTTTGAGCCCCTCTGTTTCTCGCCCTCTGTTTCAGCCCCGCTGTTTCAGCCCCTCTGTTTCAGCCCCTCTGTTTCTAGCCCTCTGTTTCAGCCCCTCTGTTTCAGCCCCTCTGTTTCAGCCGCTCGGTTTCTCGCCCTCTGTTTCTCGCCCCCTGTTTCATCCCCTCTGTTTCACCCCATCGGTTTCTCGCCCTCTGTTTCAGCCCCTCTGTTTCAGCCCCTCTGTTTCTCGCCCTCTGTTTCAGCCCCTCTGTTTCTCGCCCTCTGTTTCAGCCCCTCTGTTTCTCACCCTCTGTTTCAGCCCCTCTGTTTCAGCCCCTCTGTTTCTCGCCCCCTGTTTCAGCCCCTCTGTTTCAGCCCCTCTGTTTCTCGCCCTCTGTTTCAGCCCCTCTGTTTCTCGCCCTCTGTTTCTCGCCCTCTCTTTCAGCCCCTCTGTTTCAGCCCCTCTGTTTCTCGCCCTCTGTTTCAGCCCCTCTGTTTCTCGCCCTCTGTTTCAGCCCATCTGTTTCAGCCCCTCAGTTCAGCCACTCGGTTTCTCGCCCTCTGTTTCAGCCCCTCTGTTTCTCGCCCTCTGTTTCTCGCCCTCTGTTTCAGCCCCACTGTTTCTGCCCCTCTGTTTCTCGCCCTCTGTTTCAGACCCTCTGTTTCAGCTCCTCTGTTTCAGCACCTCTTTTTCTCACCCACTGTTTCAGCCCCTCTGCTTCTCGCCCTCTGTTTCAGCCCCTCTGTTTCAGCCCCTCCGTTTCTCGCCCTCTGTTTCAGCCCCTCTGTTTCAGCTCCTCTGTTTCAGCCCCTCTGTTTCTCGCTCTCTTATTCAGCCCCTCTCTTTCAGCCCCTCTGTTTCAGCCACTCTGTTTGAGCCCCTCTGTTTCAGCCCCTCTGTTTCTCGCCCTCTGTTTCAGCCCCTCTGTTTCAGCCCCTCTGTGTCTCGCCCTCTGTTTCTCGCCCTCTGTTTCTCGCCCTCTGTTTCAGCCCCTCTGTTTCAGCCCCTCTGTTTCAGCCACTCTGTTTCAGCCCCTCTGTTTCAGCACCTCTGTTTCTCGCCCTCTGTTTCAGCCCCTCTGTTTCTCGCCCCCTGTTTCAGCCCCTCTGTTTCAGCCCCTCTGTTTCTCGCCCTCTGTTTCTCGCCCCCTGTTTCAGCCCCTCTGTTTCAGCCCCTCGGTTTCTCGCCCTCTGTTTCAGCCCCTCTGTTTCAGCCCCTCTGTGTCTCGCCCTCTGTTTCTCTCCCTCTGTTTCTCGCCCCCTGTTTCAGCCCCTCTCTTTCAGCCCCTCTGTTTCTCGCCCTCTGTTTCAGCCCCTCTGTTTCTCGCCCTCTGTTTCTCGCCCTCTGTTTCAGCCCCGCTGTTTCAGCCCCTCTGTTCCAGCCCCTCTGTTTCAGCCCCTCTGTTTCAGCCCCTCTGTTTCTAGCCCTCTGTTTCAGCCCCTCTGTTTCAGCCCCTCTGTTTCAGCCCCTCTGTTTCTCGCCCTCTGTTTCTCGCCCCCTGTTTCAGCCCCACTGTTTCAGCCCATCGGTTTCTCGCCCTCTGTTTCAGCCCCTCTGTTTCAGCCCCTTTGTTTCAGCCCCTCTGTTTCAGCCCCTCTGTTTCTCGCCCTCTGTTTCAGCCCCTCAGTTTCAGCCCCTCTGTTTCAGCCCCTCTGTTCAGCCCCTCGGTTTCTCGACCTCTGTTTCAGCCCCTCGGTTTCTCGCCCTCTGTTTCAGACCCTCTGTTTCTCGCCCTCTGTTTCAGCCCCTCTGTTTCAGCCCCTCTGTTTCAGCCCCTCTTTTTCTCGCCCTCTCTTTCAGCCCCTCTGTTTCAGCCCCTCTGTTTCAGCCCCTCTTTTTATCGCCCTCTGTTTCAGCCCCACTGTTTCAGCCCCTCTGTTTCTTGCCCTCTGTTTCAGCCCCTCTGTTTCTCGCCCTCTGTTTCAGCCCCTCTGTTTCTCACCCTCTGTTTCAGCCCCTCTGTTTCAGCCCCTCTGTTTCTCGCCCCCTGTTTCAGCCCCTCTGTTTCAGCCCCTCTGTTTCTCGCCCTCTGTTTCAGCCCCTCTGTTTCTCGCCCTCTGTTTCTCGCCCTCTGTTTCAGCCCCTCTGTTTCAGCCCCTCTGTTTCTCGCCCTCTGTTTCAGCCCCTCTGTTTCTCGCCCTCTGTTTCAGCCCATCTGTTTCAGCCCCTCAGTTCAGCCACTCGGTTTCTCGCCCTCTGTTTCAGCCCCTCTGTTTCTCGCCCTCTGTTTCTCGCCCTCTGTTTCAGCCCCACTGTTTCTGCCCCTCTGTTTCTCGCCCTCTGTTTCAGACCCTCTGTTTCAGCTCCTCTGTTTCAGCACCTCTTTTTCTCACCCACTGTTTCAGCCCCTCTGCTTCTCGCCCTCTGTTTCAGCCCCTCTGTTTCAGCCCCTCCGTTTCTCGCCCTCTGTTTCAGCCCCTCTGTTTCAGCTCCTCTGTTTCAGCCCCTCTGTTTCTCGCTCTCTTATTCAGCCCCTCTCTTTCAGCCCCTCTGTTTCAGCCCCTCTGTTTGAGCCCCTCTGTTTCAGCCCCTCTGTTTCTCGCCCTCTGTTTCAGCCCCTCTGTTTCAGCCCCTCTGTGTCTCGCCCTCTGTTTCTCGCCCTCTGTTTCTCGCCCTCTGTTTCAGCCCCTCTGTTTCAGCCCCTCTGTTTCAGCCCCTCTGTTTCAGCCCCTCTGTTTCAGCACCTCTGTTTCTCGCCCTCTGTTTCAGCCCCTCTGTTTCTCGCCCCCTGTTTCAGCCCCTCTGTTTCAGCCCCTCTGTTTCTCGCCCTCTGTTTCTCGCCCCCTGTTTCAGCCCCTCTGTTTCAGCCCCTCGGTTTCTCGCCCTCTGTTTCAGCCCCTCTGTTTCAGCCCCTCTGTGTCTCGCCCTCTGTTTCTCGCCCTCTGTTTCTCGCCCCCTGTTTCAGCCCCTCTGTTTCTCACCCTCTGTTTCAGCCCCTCTGTTTCAGCCCCTCTGTTTCTCGCCCTCTGTTTCTCGCCCTCTGTTTCAGCCCCTCTGTTTCAGCCCCTCTGTTCCAGCCCCTCTGTTTCAGCCCCTCTGTTTCAGCCCCTCTGTTTCTAGCCCTCTGTTTCAGCCCCTCTGTTTCAGCCCCTCTGTTTCAGCCCCTCTGTTTCTCGCCCTCTGTTTCTCGCCCCCTGTTTCAGCCCCACTGTTTCAGCCCCTCGGTTTCTCGCCCTCTGTTTCGCCCCTCTGTTTCAGCCCCTTTGTTTCAGCCCCTCTGTTTCAGCCCCTCTGTTTCTCGCCCTCTGTTTCAGCCCCTCTGTTTCTCGCCCTCTGTTTCAGCCCCTCAGTTTCAGCCCCTCTGTTTCAGCCCCTCTGTTCAGCCCCTCGGTTTCTCGCCCTCTGTTTCAGCCCCTCGGTTTCTCGCCCTCTGTTTCAGACCCTCTGTTTCTCGCCCTCTGTTTCAGCCCCTCTGTTTCAGCCCCTCTGTTTCAGCCCCTCTTTTTCTCGCCCTCTCCTTCAGCCCCTCTGTTTCAGCCCCTCTGTTTCAGCCCCTCTTTTTCTCGCCCTCTGTTTCAGCCCCACTGTTTCAGCCCCTCTGTTTCTCGCCCTCTGTTTCAGCCCCTCTGTTTCTCGCCCCCTGTTTCTCGCCCCCTGTTTCAGCCCCTCTGTTTCAGCCCCTCTGTTTCTCGCCCCATGTTTCAGCCCCTCTGTTTCAGCCCCCCTGTTTCTCGCACCCTGTTTCAGCCCCTCTGTTTCAGCCCCTCTGTTTCTCGCCCTCTGTTTCTCGCCCCCTGTTTCAGCCCCTCTGTTTCAGCCCCTCTGTTTCAGCCCCTCTGTTTCAGCCCCTCTATTTCTCGCCCTCTGTTTCAGCCCCGCTGTTTCAGCCCCTCTGTTTCAGCCCGTCTGTTTCTAGCCCTCTGTTTCAGCCCCTCTGTTTCAGCCCCTCTGTTTCAGCCCCTCGGTTTCTCGCCCTCTGTTTCTCGCCCCCTGTTTCAGCCCCTCTGTTTCAGCCCCTCGGTTTCTCGCCCTCTGTTTCAGCCCCTCTGTTTCAGCCCCTCTGTTTCTCGCCCTCTGTTTCAGCCCCTCTGTTTCTCGCCCTCTGTTTCAGCCCATCTGTTTCAGCCCCTCTGTTCAGACACTCGGTTTCTCGCCCTCTGTTTCACCCCCTCGGTTTCTCGCCCTCTGTTTCAGCCCCTCTGTTCCAGCCCCTCTGTTTCTCGCCCTCTGTTTCAGCCCCTCTGTTTCTCGCCCTCTGTTTCAGCCCCTCTGTTTCTCACCCTCTGTTTCAGCCCCTCTGTTTCAGCCCCTCTGTTTCTCGCCCCCTGTTTCAGCCCCTCTGTTTCAGCCCCTCTGTTTCTCGCCCTCTGTATCAGCCCCTCTGTTTCTCGCCCTCTGTTTCTCGCCCTCTGTTTCAGCCCCTCTGTTTCAGCCCCTCTGTTTCTCGCCCTCTGTTTCAGCCCCTCTGTTCAGCCACTCGGTTTCTCGCCCTCTGTTTCACCCCCTCTGTTTCTCGCCCTCTGTTTCTCGCCCTCTGTTTCAGCCCCACTGTTTCTGCCCCTCTGTTTCTCGCCCTCTGTTTCAGACCCTCTGTTTCAGCTCCTCTGTTTCAGCACCTCTTTTTCTCACCCACTGTTTCAGCCCCTCTGCTTCTCGCCCTCTGTTTCAGCCCCTCTGTTTCAGCCCCTCCGTTTCTCGCCCTCTGTTTCAGCCCCTCTGTTTCAGCTCCTCTGTTTCAGCCCCTCTGTTTCTCGCTCTCTTATTCAGCCCCTCTCTTTCAGCCCCTCTGTTTCAGCCACTCTGTTTGAGCCCCTCTGTTTCAGCCCCTCTGTTTCTCGCCCTCTGTTTCAGCCCCTCGGTTTCTCGCCCTCTGTTTCAGCCCCTCTGTTTCAGCCCCTCTGTTTCTCGCCCTCTGTTTCAACCCCTCGGTTTCTCGCCCTCTGTTTTAGCCCCTCTGTTTCAGCCCCTCTGTTTCTCACCCTCTGTTTGAGCACCTCGGTTTCTCGCCCTTTTGTTTCAGCCCCTCTGTTTCAGCCCCTCTGTTTCACCACTCGGTTTCTCACCCTCTGTTTCAGCCCCACTGTTTCAGCCCTTCTGTTTCTCGCCCTCTGTTTCAGCCCCTCTGTTTCAGCCCCTCTGTTTCTCACCCTCTGTTTGAGCACCTCGGTTTCTCGCCCTCTGTTTCAGCCCCTCTGTTTCAGCCCCTCTGTTTCACCCCTCGGTTTCTCACCCTCTGTTTCAGCCCCACTGTTACAGCCCTTCTGTTTCTCGACCTCTGTTTCAGCCCCTCTGTTTCAGCCCCTCTGTTTATCGCCCTCTGTTTCTCGCCCTCTGTTTCAGCCCCTCTGTTTCAGCCCCTCTGTGTCTCGCCCTCTGTTTCTCGCCCTCTGTTTCTCGCCCCCTGTTTCAGCCCCTCTGTTTCTCACCCTCTGTTTCAGCCCCTCTGTTTCAGCCCCTCTGTTTCTCGCCCTCTATTTCTCGCCCTCTGTTTCAGCCCCTCTGTTTCAGCCCCTCTGTTCCAGCCCCTCTGTTTCAGCCCCTCTGTTTCAGCCCCTCTGTTTCTAGCCCTCTGTTTCAGCCCCTCTGTTTCAGCCCCTCTGTTTCAGCCCCTCTGTTTCTCGCCCTCTGTTTCTCGCCCCCTGTTTCAGCCCCACTGTTTCAGCCCCTCGGTTTCTCGCCCTCTGTTTCGCCCCTCTGTTTCAGCCCCTTTGTTTCAGCCCCTCTGTTTCAGCCCCTCTGTTTCTCGCCCTCTGTTTCAGCCCCTCTGTTTCTCGCCCTCTGTTTCAGCCCCTCAGTTTCAGCCCCTCTGTTTCAGCCCCTCTGTTCAGCCCCTCGGTTTCTCGCCCTCTGTTTCAGCCCCTCGGTTTCTCGCCCTCTGTTTCAGACCCTCTGTTTCTCGCCCTCTGTTTCAGCCCCTCTGTTTCAGCCCCTCTGTTTCAGCCCCTCTGTTTCTCGCCCTCTGTTTCTCGCCCTCTGTTTCAGCCCCTCTGTTTCAGCCCCTCTGTTTCTCGCCCTCTGTTTCAGCCCCTCTGTTTCTCGCCCTCTGTTTCAGCCCATCTGTTTCAGCCCCTCAGTTCAGCCACTCGGTTTCTCGCCCTCTGTTTCAGCCCCTCTGTTTCTCGCCCTCTGTTTCTCGCCCTCTGTTTCAGCCCCACTGTTTCTGCCCCTCTGTTTCTCGCCCTCTGTTTCAGACCCTCTGTTTCAGCTCCTCTGTTTCAGCACCTCTTTTTCTCACCCACTGTTTCAGCCCCTCTGCTTCTCGCCCTCTGTTTCAGCCCCTCTGTTTCAGCCCCTCCGTTTCTCGCCCTCTGTTTCAGCCCCTCTGTTTCAGCTCCTCTGTTTCAGCCCCTCTGTTTCTCGCTCTCTTATTCAGCCCCTCTCTTTCAGCCCCTCTGTTTCAGCCCCTCTGTTTGAGCCCCTCTGTTTCAGCCCCTCTGTTTCTCGCCCTCTGTTTCAGCCCCTCTGTTTCAGCCCCTCTGTGTCTCGCCCTCTGTTTCTCGCCCTCTGTTTCTCGCCCTCTGTTTCAGCCCCTCTGTTTCAGCCCCTCTGTTTCAGCCCCTCTGTTTCAGCCCCTCTGTTTCAGCACCTCTGTTTCTCGCCCTCTGTTTCAGCCCCTCTGTTTCTCGCCCCCTGTTTCAGCCCCTCTGTTTCAGCCCCTCTGTTTCTCGCCCTCTGTTTCTCGCCCCCTGTTTCAGCCCCTCTGTTTCAGCCCCTCGGTTTCTCGCCCTCTGTTTCAGCCCCTCTGTTTCAGCCCCTCTGTGTCTCGCCCTCTGTTTCTCGCCCTCTGTTTCTCGCCCCCTGTTTCAGCCCCTCTGTTTCTCACCCTCTGTTTCAGCCCCTCTGTTTCAGCCCCTCTGTTTCTCGCCCTCTGTTTCTCGCCCTCTGTTTCAGCCCCTCTGTTTCAGCCCCTCTGTTCCAGCCCCTCTGTTTCAGCCCCTCTGTTTCAGCCCCTCTGTTTCTAGCCCTCTGTTTCAGCCCCTCTGTTTCAGCCCCTCTGTTTCAGCCCCTCTGTTTCTCGCCCTCTGTTTCTCGCCCCCTGTTTCAGCCCCACTGTTTCAGCCCCTCGGTTTCTCGCCCTCTGTTTCGCCCCTCTGTTTCAGCCCCTTTGTTTCAGCCCCTCTGTTTCAGCCCCTCTGTTTCTCGCCCTCTGTTTCAGCCCCTCTGTTTCTCGCCCTCTGTTTCAGCCCCTCAGTTTCAGCCCCTCTGTTTCAGCCCCTCTGTTCAGCCCCTCGGTTTCTCGCCCTCTGTTTCAGCCCCTCGGTTTCTCGCCCTCTGTTTCAGACCCTCTGTTTCTCGCCCTCTGTTTCAGCCCCTCTGTTTCAGCCCCTCTGTTTCAGCCCCTCTTTTTCTCGCCCTCTCCTTCAGCCCCTCTGTTTCAGCCCCTCTGTTTCAGCCCCTCTTTTTCTCGCCCTCTGTTTCAGCCCCACTGTTTCAGCCCCTCTGTTTCTCGCCCTCTGTTTCAGCCCCTCTGTTTCTCGCCCCCTGTTTCTCGCCCCCTGTTTCAGCCCCTCTGTTTCAGCCCCTCTGTTTCTCGCCCCATGTTTCAGCCCCTCTGTTTCAGCCCCCCTGTTTCTCGCACCCTGTTTCAGCCCCTCTGTTTCAGCCCCTCTGTTTCTCGCCCTCTGTTTCTCGCCCCCTGTTTCAGCCCCTCTGTTTCAGCCCCTCTGTTTCAGCCCCTCTGTTTCAGCCCCTCTATTTCTCGCCCTCTGTTTCAGCCCCGCTGTTTCAGCCCCTCTGTTTCAGCCCGTCTGTTTCTAGCCCTCTGTTTCAGCCCCTCTGTTTCAGCCCCTCTGTTTCAGCCCCTCGGTTTCTCGCCCTCTGTTTCTCGCCCCCTGTTTCAGCCCCTCTGTTTCAGCCCCTCGGTTTCTCGCCCTCTGTTTCAGCCCCTCTGTTTCAGCCCCTCTGTTTCTCGCCCTCTGTTTCAGCCCCTCTGTTTCTCGCCCTCTGTTTCAGCCCATCTGTTTCAGCCCCTCTGTTCAGACACTCGGTTTCTCGCCCTCTGTTTCACCCCCTCGGTTTCTCGCCCTCTGTTTCAGCCCCTCTGTTCCAGCCCCTCTGTTTCTCGCCCTCTGTTTCAGCCCCTCTGTTTCTCGCCCTCTGTTTCAGCCCCTCTGTTTCTCACCCTCTGTTTCAGCCCCTCTGTTTCAGCCCCTCTGTTTCTCGCCCCCTGTTTCAGCCCCTCTGTTTCAGCCCCTCTGTTTCTCGCCCTCTGTATCAGCCCCTCTGTTTCTCGCCCTCTGTTTCTCGCCCTCTGTTTCAGCCCCTCTGTTTCAGCCCCTCTGTTTCTCGCCCTCTGTTTCAGCCCCTCTGTTCAGCCACTCGGTTTCTCGCCCTCTGTTTCACCCCCTCTGTTTCTCGCCCTCTGTTTCTCGCCCTCTGTTTCAGCCCCACTGTTTCTGCCCCTCTGTTTCTCGCCCTCTGTTTCAGACCCTCTGTTTCAGCTCCTCTGTTTCAGCACCTCTTTTTCTCACCCACTGTTTCAGCCCCTCTGCTTCTCGCCCTCTGTTTCAGCCCCTCTGTTTCAGCCCCTCCGTTTCTCGCCCTCTGTTTCAGCCCCTCTGTTTCAGCTCCTCTGTTTCAGCCCCTCTGTTTCTCGCTCTCTTATTCAGCCCCTCTCTTTCAGCCCCTCTGTTTCAGCCACTCTGTTTGAGCCCCTCTGTTTCAGCCCCTCTGTTTCTCGCCCTCTGTTTCAGCCCCTCGGTTTCTCGCCCTCTGTTTCAGCCCCTCTGTTTCAGCCCCTCTGTTTCTCGCCCTCTGTTTCAACCCCTCGGTTTCTCGCCCTCTGTTTTAGCCCCTCTGTTTCAGCCCCTCTGTTTCTCACCCTCTGTTTGAGCACCTCGGTTTCTCGCCCTTTTGTTTCAGCCCCTCTGTTTCAGCCCCTCTGTTTCACCACTCGGTTTCTCACCCTCTGTTTCAGCCCCACTGTTTCAGCCCTTCTGTTTCTCGCCCTCTGTTTCAGCCCCTCTGTTTCAGCCCCTCTGTTTCTCACCCTCTGTTTGAGCACCTCGGTTTCTCGCCCTCTGTTTCAGCCCCTCTGTTTCAGCCCCTCTGTTTCACCCCTCGGTTTCTCACCCTCTGTTTCAGCCCCACTGTTACAGCCCTTCTGTTTCTCGACCTCTGTTTCAGCCCCTCTGTTTCAGCCCCTCTGTTTATCGCCCTCTGTTTCTCGCCCTCTGTTTCAGCCCCTCTGTTTCAGCCCCTCTGTGTCTCGCCCTCTGTTTCTCGCCCTCTGTTTCTCGCCCCCTGTTTCAGCCCCTCTGTTTCTCACCCTCTGTTTCAGCCCCTCTGTTTCAGCCCCTCTGTTTCTCGCCCTCTATTTCTCGCCCTCTGTTTCAGCCCCTCTGTTTCAGCCCCTCTGTTCCAGCCCCTCTGTTTCAGCCCCTCTGTTTCAGCCCCTCTGTTTCTAGCCCTCTGTTTCAGCCCCTCTGTTTCAGCCCCTCTGTTTCAGCCCCTCTGTTTCTCGCCCTCTGTTTCTCGCCCCCTGTTTCAGCCCCACTGTTTCAGCCCCTCGGTTTCTCGCCCTCTGTTTCGCCCCTCTGTTTCAGCCCCTTTGTTTCAGCCCCTCTGTTTCAGCCCCTCTGTTTCTCGCCCTCTGTTTCAGCCCCTCTGTTTCTCGCCCTCTGTTTCAGCCCCTCAGTTTCAGCCCCTCTGTTTCAGCCCCTCTGTTCAGCCCCTCGGTTTCTCGCCCTCTGTTTCAGCCCCTCGGTTTCTCGCCCTCTGTTTCAGACCCTCTGTTTCTCGCCCTCTGTTTCAGCCCCTCTGTTTCAGCCCCTCTGTTTCAGCCCCTCTTTTTCTCGCCCTCTCTTTCAGCCCCTCTGTTTCAGCCCCTCTGTTTCAGCCCCTCTTTTTCTCGCCCTCTGTTTCAGCCCCACTGTTTCAGCCCCTCTGTTTCTCGCCCTCTGTTTCAGCCCCTCTGTTTCTCGCCCCCTGTTTCTCGCCCCCTGTTTCAGCCCCTCTGTTTCAGCCCCTCTGTTTCTCGCCCCATGTTTCAGCGCCTCTGTTTCAGCCCCCCTGTTTCTCGCACCCTGTTTCAGCCCCTCTGTTTCAGCCCCTCTGTTTCTCGCCCTCTGTTTCTCGCCCCCTGTTTCAGCCCCTCTGTTTCAGCCCCTCTGTTTCAGCCCCTCTGTTTCAGCCCCTCTTTTTCTCGCCCTCTGTTTCAGCCCCGCTGTTTCAGCCCCTCTGTTTCAGCCCGTCTGTTTCTAGCCCTCTGTTTCAGCCCCTCTGTTTCAGCCCCTCTGTTTCAGCCCCTCGGTTTCTCGCCCTCTGTTTCTCGCCCCCTGTTTCAGCCCCTCTGTTTCAGCCCCTCGGTTTCTCGCCCTCTGTTTCAGCCCCTCTGTTTCAGCCCCTCTGTTTCTCGCCGTCTGTTTCAGCCCCTCTGTTTCTCGCCCTCTGTTTCAGCCCATCTGTTTCAGCCCCTCTGTTCAGCCACTCGGTTTCTCGCCCTCTGTTTCACCCCCTCGGTTTCTCGCCCTCTGTTTCAGCCCCTCTGTTCCAGCCCCTCTGTTTCTCGCCCTCTGTTTCAGCCCCTCTGTTTCTCGCCCTCTGTTTCAGCCCCTCGGTTTCTCACCCTCTGTTTCAGCCCCTCTGTTTCAGCCCCTCTGTTTCTCGCCCCCTGTTTCAGCCCCTCTGTTTCAGCCCCTCTGTTTCTCGCCCTCTGTATCAGCCCCTCTGTTTCTCGCCCTCTGTTTCTCGCCCTCTGTTTCAGCCCCTCTGTTTCAGCCCCTCTGTTTCTCGCCCTCTGTTTCAGCCCCTCTGTTCAGCCACTCGGTTTCTCGCCCTCTGTTTCACCCCCTCTGTTTCTCGCCCTCTGTTTCTCGCCCTCTGTTTCAGCCCCACTGTTTCTGCCCCTCTGTTACTCGCCCTCTGTTTCAGACCCTCTGTTTCAGCTCCTCTGTTTCAGCACCTCTTTTTCTCACCCACTGTTTCAGCCCCTCTGCTTCTCGCCCTCTGTTTCAGCCCCTCTGTTTCAGCCCCTCCGTTTCTCGCCCTCTGTTTCAGCCCCTCTGTTTCAGCTCCTCTGTTTCAGCCCCTCTGTTTCTCGCTCTCTTATTCAGCCCCTCTGTTTCTCGCCCTCTGTTTCAGCCCCTCTGTTTGAGCCCCTCTGTTTCAGCCCCTCTGTTTCTCGCCTTCTGTTTTTGCCCCTCGGTTTCTCGCCCTCTGTTTCAGCCCCTCTGTTTCAGCCCCTCTGTTTCTCGCCCTCTGTTTCAACCCCTCGGTTTCTCGCCCTCTGTTTTAGCCCCTCTGTTTCAGCCCCTCTGTTTCTCACCCTCTGTTTGAGCACCTCGGTTTCTCGCCCTTTTGTTTCAGCCCCTCTGTTTCAGCCCCTCTGATTCACCACTCGGTTTCTCACCCTCTGTTTCAGCCCCACTGTTTCAGCCCTTCTGTTTCTCGCCCTCTGTTTCAGCCCCTCTGTTTCAGCCCCTCTGTTTCTCACCCTCTGTTTGAGCACCTCGGTTTCTCGCCCTCTGTTTCAGCCCCTCTGTTTCAGCCCCTCTGTTTCACCCCTCGGTTTCTCACCCTCTGTTTCAGCCCCACTGTTACAGCCCTTCTGTTTCTCGACCTCTGTTTCAGCCCCTCTGTTTCAGCCCCTCTGTTTCTCGCCCTCTGTTTCTCGCCCCCTGTTTCAGCCCCTCTGTTTCAGCCCCTCTGTTTCACCCCTCGGTTTCTCACCCTCTGTTTCAGCCCCACTGTTACAGCCCTTCTGTTTCAGGCCCTCTGATTCAGCCCCTCTGTTTCAGCCCCTCTGATTCAGCCCCTCTGTTTGAGCACCTCGGTTTCTCGCCCTCTGTTTCAGCCCCTCTGATTCAGCCCCTCTGTTTCTCGCCCTGTGTTTCAGCCTTTCTGTTTCAGCCCCTCTGTTTCTCGCCCTCTGTTTCAACCCCTCGGTTTCTCGCCCTCTGTTTTAGCCCCTCTGTTTCAGCCCCTCTGTTTCTCACCCTCTGTTTGAGCACCTCGGTTTCTCGCCCTTTTGTTTCAGCCCCTCTGTTTCAGCCCCTCTGTTTCACCACTCGGTTTCTCACCCTCTGTTTCAGCCCCACTGTTACAGCCCTTCTGTTTCAGGCCCTCTGATTCAGCCCCTCTGTTTCAGCCCCTCTGTTTCTCACCCTCTGTTTGAGCACCTCGGTTTCTCGCCCTCTGTTTCAGCCCCTCTGTTTCAGCCCCTCTGTTTCACCCCTCGGTTTCTCACCCTCTGTTTCAGCCCCACTGTTACAGCCCTTCTGTTTCTCGACCTCTGTTTCAGCCCGTTTCAGCCCCTCTGTTTCTCGCCCTCTGTTTCTCGCCCCCTGTTTCAGCCCCTCTGTTTCAGCCCCTCGGTTTCTCGCCCTCTGTTTCAGCCCCTCTGTTTCAGCCCCTCTGTTTCGCGCCCTCTGTTTCTCACCCTCTGTTTCTCGCCCTCTGTTTCAGCCCCTCTGTTTCAGCCCCTCTGTTTCAGACCCTCTGTTCAACCCCTCGGTTTCTCGCCCTCTGTTTCAGCCCCCTCTGTTTCAGCCCCTCTGTTTCAGCCCCTCTGTTTCGCGCCCTCTGTTTCAGCCCCTCTGTTTCAGCCCCTCTGTTTCTCGCCCTCTGTTTCAGCCCCTCTGTTTCTCACCCTCTGTTTCAGCCCCTCTGTTTCAGCCCCTCTGTTTCTCGCCCCCTGTTTCAGCCCCTCTGTTTCAGCCCCTCTGTTTCTCGCCCTCTGTGTCAGCCCCTCTGTTTCTCGCCCTCTGTTACTCACCCTCTGTTTCAGCCCCTCTGTTTCAGCCCCTCTGTTCCAGCCCCTCTGTTTCAGCCCCTCTGTTTCAGCCCCTCTGTTTCTCGCCCTCTGTTTCTCGCCCCCTGTTTCAGCCCCTCTGTTTCAGCCCCTCTGTTTCTCGCCCTCTGTTTCAGCCCCTCTGTTTCTCGCCCTCTGTTTCTCACCCTCTGTTTCAGCCCCTCTGTTTCAGCCCCTCTGTTCCAGCCCCTCTGTTTCAGCCCCTCTGTTTCAGCCCCTCTGTTTCTCGCCCTCTGTTTCTCGCCCCCTGTTTCAGCCCCACTGTTTAAGACCCTCGGTTTCTCGCCCTCTGTTTCAGCCCCTCTGTTTGAGCCCCTCTGTTTCAGCCCCTCTGTTTCTCGCCCTCTGTTTCAGCCCCTCGGTTTCTCGCCCTCTGTTTCAGCCCCTCTGTTTCAGCCCCTCTGTTTCTCGCCCTCTGTTTCAACCCCTCGGTTTCTCGCCCTCTGTTTTAGCCCCTCTGTTTCAGCCCCTCTGTTTCTCACCCTCTGTTTGAGCACCTCGGTTTCTCGCCCTTTTGTTTCAGCCCCTCTGTTTCAGCCCCTCTGTTTCACCACTCGGTTTCTCACCCTCTGTTTCAGCCCCACTGTTTCAGCCCTTCTGTTTCTCGCCCTCTGTTTCAGCCCCTCTGTTTCAGCCCCTCTGTTTCTCACCCTCTGTTTGAGCACCTCGGTTTCTCGCCCTCTGTTTCAGCCCCTCTGTTTCAGCCCCTCTGTTTCACCCCTCGGTTTCTCACCCTCTGTTTCAGCCCCACTGTTACAGCCCTTCTGTTTCTCGACCTCTGTTTCAGCCCCTCTGTTTCAGCCCCTCTGTTTATCGCCCTCTGTTTCTCGCCCTCTGTTTCAGCCCCTCTGTTTCAGCCCCTCTGTGTCTCGCCCTCTGTTTCTCGCCCTCTGTTTCTCGCCCCCTGTTTCAGCCCCTCTGTTTCTCACCCTCTGTTTCAGCCCCTCTGTTTCAGCCCCTCTGTTTCTCGCCCTCTATTTCTCGCCCTCTGTTTCAGCCCCTCTGTTTCAGCCCCTCTGTTCCAGCCCCTCTGTTTCAGCCCCTCTGTTTCAGCCCCTCTGTTTCTAGCCCTCTGTTTCAGCCCCTCTGTTTCAGCCCCTCTGTTTCAGCCCCTCTGTTTCTCGCCCTCTGTTTCTCGCCCCCTGTTTCAGCCCCACTGTTTCAGCCCCTCGGTTTCTCGCCCTCTGTTTCGCCCCTCTGTTTCAGCCCCTTTGTTTCAGCCCCTCTGTTTCAGCCCCTCTGTTTCTCGCCCTCTGTTTCAGCCCCTCTGTTTCTCGCCCTCTGTTTCAGCCCCTCAGTTTCAGCCCCTCTGTTTCAGCCCCTCTGTTCAGCCCCTCGGTTTCTCGCCCTCTGTTTCAGCCCCTCGGTTTCTCGCCCTCTGTTTCAGACCCTCTGTTTCTCGCCCTCTGTTTCAGCCCCTCTGTTTCAGCCCCTCTGTTTCAGCCCCTCTTTTTCTCGCCCTCTCTTTCAGCCCCTCTGTTTCAGCCCCTCTGTTTCAGCCCCTCTTTTTCTCGCCCTCTGTTTCAGCCCCACTGTTTCAGCCCCTCTGTTTCTCGCCCTCTGTTTCAGCCCCTCTGTTTCTCGCCCCCTGTTTCTCGCCCCCTGTTTCAGCCCCTCTGTTTCAGCCCCTCTGTTTCTCGCCCCATGTTTCAGCCCCTCTGTTTCAGCCCCCCTGTTTCTCGCACCCTGTTTCAGCCCCTCTGTTTCAGCCCCTCTGTTTCTCGCCCTCTGTTTCTCGCCCCCTGTTTCAGCCCCTCTGTTTCAGCCCCTCTGTTTCAGCCCCTCTGTTTCAGCCCCTCTATTTCTCGCCCTCTGTTTCAGCCCCGCTGTTTCAGCCCCTCTGTTTCAGCCCGTCTGTTTCTAGCCCTCTGTTTCAGCCCCTCTGTTTCAGCCCCTCTGTTTCAGCCCCTCGGTTTCTCGCCCTCTGTTTCTCGCCCCCTGTTTCAGCCCCTCTGTTTCAGCCCCTCGGTTTCTCGCCCTCTGTTTCAGCCCCTCTGTTTCAGCCCCTCTGTTTCTCGCCCTCTGTTTCAGCCCCTCTGTTTCTCGCCATTCTGTTTCAGCCCATCTGTTTCAGCCCCTCTGTTCAGCCACTCGGTTTCTCGCCCTCTGTTTCACCCCCTCGGTTTCTCGCCCTCTGTTTCAGCCCCTCTGTTCCAGCCCCTCTGTTTCTCGCCCTCTGTTTCAGCCCCTCTGTTTCTCGCCCTCTGTTTCAGCCCCTCTGTTTCTCACCCTCTGTTTCAGCCCCTCTGTTTCAGCCCCTCTGTTTCTCGCCCCCTGTTTCAGCCCCTCTGTTTCAGCCCCTCTGTTTCTCGCCCTCTGTATCAGCCCCTCTGTTTCTCGCCCTCTGTTTCTCGCCCTCTGTTTCAGCCCCTCTGTTTCAGCCCCTCTGTTTCTCGCCCTCTGTTTCAGCCCCTCTGTTCAGCCACTCGGTTTCTCGCCCTCTGTTTCACCCCCTCTGTTTCTCGCCCTCTGTTTCTCGCCCTCTGTTTCAGCCCCACTGTTTCTGCCCCTCTGTTACTCGCCCTCTGTTTCAGACCCTCTGTTTCAGCTCCTCTGTTTCAGCACCTCTTTTTCTCACCCACTGTTTCAGCCCCTCTGCTTCTCGCCCTCTGTTTCAGCCCCTCTGTTTCAGCCCCTCCGTTTCTCGCCCTCTGTTTCAGCCCCTCTGTTTCAGCTCCTCTGTTTCAGCCCCTCTGTTTCTCGCTCTCTTATTCAGCCCCTCTGTTTCTCGCCCTCTGTTTCAGCCCCTCTGTTTGAGCCCCTCTGTTTCAGCCCCTCTGTTTCTCGCCCTCTGTTTTTGCCCCTCGGTTTCTCGCCCTCTGTTTCAGCCCCTCTGTTTCAGCCCCTCTGTTTCTCGCCCTCTGTTTCAACCCCTCGGTTTCTCGCCCTCTGTTTTAGCCCCTCTGTTTCAGCCCCTCTGTTTCTCACCCTCTGTTTGAGCACCTCGGTTTCTCGCCCTTTTGTTTCAGCCCCTCTGTTTCAGCCCCTCTGTTTCACCACTCGGTTTCTCACCCTCTGTTTCAGCCCCACTGTTTCAGCCCTTCTGTTTCTCGCCCTCTGTTTCAGCCCCTCTGTTTCAGCCCCTCTGTTTCTCACCCTCTGTTTGAGCACCTCGGTTTCTCGCCCTCTGTTTCAGCCCCTCTGTTTCAGCCCCTCTGTTTCACCCCTCGGTTTCTCACCCTCTGTTTCAGCCCCACTGTTACAGCCCTTCTGTTTCTCGACCTCTGTTTCAGCCCCTCTGTTTCAGCCCCTCTGTTTCTCGCCCTCTGTTTCTCGCCCCCTGTTTCAGCCCCTCTGTTTCAGCCCCTCTGTTTCACCCCTCGGTTTCTCACCCTCTGTTTCAGCCCAACTGTTACAGCCCTTCTGTTTCAGGCCCTCTGATTCAGCCCCTCTGTTTCAGCCCCTCTGATTCAGCCCCTCTGTTTGAGCACCTCGGTTTCTCGCCCTCTGTTTCAGCCCCTCTGTTTCAGCCCCTCTGTTTCTCGCCCTGTGTTTCAGCCTTTCTGTTTCAGCCCCTCTGTTTCTCGCCCTCTGTTTCAACCCCTCAGTTTCTCGCCCTCTGTTTTAGCCCCTCTGTTTCAGCCCCTCTGTTTCTCACCCTCTGTTTGAGCACCTCGGTTTCTCGCCCTTTTGTTTCAGCCCCTCTGTTTCAGCCCCTCTGTTTCACCACTCGGTTTCTCACCCTCTGTTTCAGCCCCACTGTTACAGCCCTTCTGTTTCAGGCCCTCTGATTCAGCCCCTCTGTTTCAGCCCCTCTGTTTCTCACCCTCTGTTTGAGCACCTCGGTTTCTCGCCCTCTGTTTCAGCCCCTTTGTTTCAGCCCCTCTGTTTCACCCCTCGGTTTCTCACCCTCTGTTTCAGCCCCACTGTTACAGCCCTTCTGTTTCTCGACCTCTGTTTCAGCCCCTCTGTTTCAGCCCCTCTGTTTCTCGCCCTCTGTTTCTCGCCCCCTGTTTCAGCCCCTCTGTTTCAGCCCCTCAGTTTCAGCCCCTCTGTTTCTCGCCCTCAGTTTCAGCCCCTCCGTTTCAGCCCCTCTGTTTCAGCCCCTCTGTTGCTCGCCCTCTGTTTCTCGCCCCCTGTTTCAGCCCCTCTGTTTCAGCCCCTCGGTTTCTCGCCCTCTGTTTCAGCCACTCTGTTTCAGCCCCTCTGTTTCGCGCCCTCTGTTTCTCACCCTCTGTTTCTCGCCCTCTGTTTCAGCCCCTCTGTTTCAGCCCCTCTGTTTCAGACCCTCTGTTCAACCCCTCGGTTTCTCGCCCTCTGTTTCAGCCCCTCTGTTTCAGTCCCTCTGTTTCAGCCCCTCTGTTTCGCGCCCTCTGTTTCAGCCCCTCTGTTTCAGCCCCTCTGTTTCTCGCCCTCTGTTTCAGCCCCTCTGTTTCTCACCCTCTGTTTCAGCCCCTCTGTTTCAGCCCCTCTGTTTCTCGCCCCCTGTTTCAGCCCGTCTGTTTCAGCCCCTCTGTTTCTCGCCCTCTGTGTCAGCCCCTCTGTTTCTCGCCCTCTGTTTCTCACCCTCTGTTTCAGCCCCTCTGTTTCAGCCCCTCTGTTCCAGCCCCTCTGTTTCAGCCCCTCTGTTTCAGCCCCTCTGTTTCTCGCCCTCTGTTTCTCGCCCCCTGTTTCAGCCCCTCTGTTTCAGCCCCTCTGTTTCTCGCCCTCTGTTTCAGCCCCTCTGTTTCTCGCCCTCTGTTTCTCACCCTCTGTTTCAGCCCCTCTGTTTCAGCCCCTCTGTTCCAGCCCCTCTGTTTCAGCCCCTCTGTTTCAGCCCCTCTGTTTCTCGCCCTCTGTTTCTCGCCCCCTGTTTCAGCCCCACTGTTTAAGACCCTCGGTTTCTCGCCCTCTGTTTCAGCCCCTCTGTTTCAGACCCTTTGTTTCAGCCCCTCTGTTTCAGCCCCTCTGTTTCTCGCACTCTGTTTCAGCCCCTCTGTTTCTCGCCCTCTGTTTCAGCCCCTCTGTTTCAGCCCCTCTGTTTCAGCCCCTCTGTTCAGCCCCTCGGTTACTCGCCCTCTGTTTCAGCCCCTCTGTTTCTCGCCCTCTGTTTCAGCCCCTCTGTTTCAGCCCCTCTGTTTCTCACCCTCTGTTTCAGCCCCTCTGTTTCTCGCCCTCTGTTTCAGCCCCTCTGTTTCTCACTCTCTGTTTCAGCCCCTCTGTTTCAGCCCCTCTGTTTCAGCCCCTCTGTTTCAGCCCCTCTGTTTCTCGCCCTCTGTTTCAGCCCATCGGATTCTCGCCCTCTGTTTCAGCCCCTCTGTTACTCGCCCTCTGTTTCAGCCCCTCTGTTTCAGCCCCTCTGTTTCAGCCCCTCTTTTTCTCGCCCTCTCTTTCAGCCCCTCTGTTTCAGCCCTTCTGTTTCAGCCCCTCTTTTTCTCGCCCTCTGTTTCAGCCCCACTGTTTCAGCCCCTCTGTTTCTCGCCCTCTGTTTCAGCCCCTCTGTTTCTCGCCCCCTGTTTCTCGCCCCCTGTTTCAGCCCCTCTGTTTCAGCCCCTCTGTTTCTCGCCCCATGTTTCAGCCCCTCTGTTTCAGCCCCCCTGTTTCTCGCCCCCTGTTTCAGCCCCTCTGTTTCTCGCCCTCTGTTTCAGCCCCGCTGTTTCAGCCCCTCTGTTTCAGCCCCTCTGTTTCTAGCCCTCTGTTTCAGCCCCTCTGTTTCAGCCCCTCTGTTTCAGCCCTCGGTTTCTCACCCTCTGTTTCAGCCCCACTGTTTCAGCCCTTCTGTTTCTCGACCTCTGTTTCAGCCCCTCTGTTTCAGCCCCTCTGTTTCTCGCCCTCTGTTTCTCGCCCCCTGTTTCAGCCCCTCTGTTTCAGCCCCTCTGTTTCAGCCCCTCTGTTTCTCGCCCTCAGTTTCAGCCCCTCTGTTTCAGCCCCTCTGTTTCAGCACCTCTGTTTCTCGCCCTCTGTTTCTCGTCCCCTGTTTCAGCCCCTCTGTATCAGCCCCTCGGTTTCTCGCCCTCTGTTTCAGCCCCTCTGTTTCAGCCCCTCTGTTTCGCGCCCTCTGTTTCTCGCCCTCTGTTTCTCGCCCTCTGTTTCAGCCCCTCTGTTTCAGCCCCTCTGTTTCAGACCCTCTGTTCAAACCCTCGGTTTCTCGCCCTCTGTTTCAGCCCCTCTGTTTCAGCCCCTCTGTTTCAGCCCCTCTGTTTCGCGCCCTCTGTTTCAGCCCCTCTGTTTCAGCCCCTCTGTTTCTCGCTCTCTGTTTCAGCCCCTCTGTTTCTCACCCTCTGTTTCAGCCCCTCTGTTTCAGCCCCTCTGTTTCTCGCCCCCTGTTTCAGCCCCTCTGTTTCAGCCCCTCTGTTTCTCGCCCTCTGTTTCAGCCACTCTGTTTCTCGCCCTCTGTTTCTCACCCTCTGTTTCAGCCCCTCTGTTTCAGCCCCTCTGTTCCAGCCCCTCTGTTTCAGCCCCTCTGTTTCAGCCCCTCTGTTTCTCGCCCTCTGTTTCTCGCCCCCTGTTTCAGCCCCTCTGTTTCAGCCCCTCTGTTTCTCGCCCTCTGTTTCAGCCCCTCTGTTTCTCGCTCTCTGTTTCTCACCCTCTGTTTCAGCCCCTCTGTTTCAGCCCCTCTGTTCCAGCCCCTCTGTTTCAGCCCCTCTGTTTCAGCCCCTCTGTTTCTCGCCCTCTGTTTCTCGCCCCCTGTTTCAGCCCCACTGTTTCAGCCCCTCGGTTTCTCGCCCTCTGTTTCAGCCCCTCTGTTTCAGCCCCTCTTTTTCTCGCCCTCTGTTTCAGCCCCTCTGTTTCTCGCCCTCTGTTTCAGTCCCTCTGTTTCTCACCCTCTGTTTCAGCCCCTCTGTTTCAGCCCCTCTGTTTCAGCCCCTCTGTTCAGCCCCTCGGTTACTCGCCCTCTGTTTCAGCCCCGCTGTTTCTCGCCCTCTTTTTCAGCCCCTCTGTTTCAGCCCCTCTGTTTCTCGCCCTCTGTTTCAGCCCCTCTGTTTCTCACTCTCTGTTTCAGCCCCTCTGTTTCAGCCCCTCTGTTTCAGCCCCTCTGTTTCTCGCCCTCTGTTTCAGCCCCTCGGATTCGCGCCCTCAGTTTCAGCCCCTCTGTTTCAGCCCCTCTGTTTCTCGCCCTCTGTTTCAGCCCCTCTGTTTCAGCCCCTCTGTTTCAGCCCCTCTTTTTCTCGCCCTCTCTTTCAGCCCCACTGTTTCAGCCCCTCTGTTTCAGCCCCTTTTTTTCTCGCCCTCTGTTTCAGCCCCTCTGTTTCTCACCCTCTGTTTCAGCCCCTCTGTTTCAGCCCCTCTGTTTCAGCCCCTCTGTTTCTCGCCCTCAGTTTCAGCCCCTCTGTTTCAGCCCCTCTGTTTCAGCCCCTCTGTTTCTCGCCCTCTGTTTCTCGTCCCCTGTTTCAGCTCCTCTGTTTCAGCCCCTCGGTTTCTCGCCCTCTGTTTCAGCCCCTCTGTTTCAGCCCCTCTGTTTCGCGCCCTCTGTTTCTCGCCCTCTGTTTCTCGCCCTCTGTTTCAGCCCCTCTGTTTCAGCCCCTCTGTTTCAGACCCTCTGTTCAACCCCTCGGTTTCTCGCCCTCTGTTTCAGCCCCTCTGTTTCAGCCCCTCTGTTTCGCGCCCTCTGTTTCAGCCCCTCTGTTTCAGCCCCTCTGTTTCTCGCTCTCTGTTTCAGCCCCTCTGTTTCTCACCCTCTGTTTCAGCCCCTCTGTTTCAGCCCCTCTGTTTCTCGCCCCCTGTTTCAGCCCCTCTGTTTCAGCCCCTCTGTTTCTCGCCCTCTGTTTCAGCCCCTCTGTTTCTCGCCCTCTGTTTCTCACCCTCTGTTTCAGCCCCTCTGTTTCAGCCCCTCTGTTCCAGCCCCTCTGTTTCAGCCCCTCTGTTTCAGCCCCTCTGTTTCTCGCCCTCTGTTTCTCGCCCACTGTTTCAGCCCCTCTGTTTCAGCCCCTCTGTTTCTCGCCCTCTGTTTCAGCCCCTCTGTTTCTCGCCCTCTGTTTCTCACCCTCTGTTTCAGCCCCTCTGTTTCAGCCCCTCTGTTCCAGCCCCTCTGTTTCAGCCCCTCTGTTTCAGCCCCTCTGTTTCTCGCCCTCTGTTTCTCGCCCCCTGTTTCAGCCCCACTGTTTCAGCCCCTCGGTTTCTCGCCCTCTGTTTCAGCCCCTCTGTTTCAGCCCCTCTTTTTCTCGCCCTCTGTTTCAGCCCCTCTGTTTCTCGCCCTCTGTTTCAGCCCCTCTGTTTCTCGACCTCTGTTTCAGCCCCTCTGTTTCAGCCCCTCTGTTTCAGCCCCTCTGTTCAGCCCCTCGGTTACTCGCCCTCTGTTTCAGCCCCTCTGTTTCTCGCCCTCTGTTTCAGCCCCTCTGTTTCAGCCCCTCTGTTTCTCGCCCTCTGTTTCAGCCCCTCTGTTTCTCACTCTCTGTTTCAGCCCCTCTGTTTCAGCCCCTCTGTTTCAGCCCCTCTGTTTCTCGCCCTCTGTTTCAGCCCCTCGGATTCGCGCCCTCAGTTTCAGCCCCTCTGTTTCAGCCCCTCTGTTTCTCGCCCTCTGTTTCAGCCCCTCTGTTTCAGCCCCTCTGTTTCAGCCCCTCTTTTTCTCGCCCTCTCTTTCAGCCCCACTGTTTCAGCCCCTCTGTTTCAGCCCCTTTTTTTCTCGCCCTCTGTTTCAGCCCCTCGGTTTCTCACCCTCTGTTTCAGCCCCTCTGTTTCAGCCCCTCTGTTTCTCGCCCCCTGTTTCAGCCCCTCTGTTTCAGCCCCTCTGTTTCTCGCCCTCTGTTTCAGCCCCTCTGTTTCTCGCCCTCTGTTTCTCACCCTCTGTTTCAGCCCCTCTGTTTCAGCCCCTCTGTTCCAGCCCCTCTGTTTCAGCCCCTCTGTTTCAGCCCCTCTGTTTCTCGCCCTCTGTTTCTCGCCCCCTGTTTCAGCCCCTCTGTTTCAGCCCCTCTGTTTCTCGCCCTCTGTTTCAGCCCCTCTGTTTCTCGCCCTCTGTTTCTCACTCTCTGTTTCAGCCCCTCTGTTTCAGCCCCTCTGTTCCAGCCCCTCTGTTTCAGCCCCTCTGTTTCAGCCCCTCTGTTTCTCGCCCTCTGTTTCTTGCCCCCTGTTTCAGCCCCACTGTTTCAGCCCCTCGGTTTCTCGCCCTCTGTTTCAGCCCCTCTGTTTCAGCCCCTCTTTTTCTCGCCCTCTGTTTCAGCCCCTCTGTTTCTCGCCCTCTGTTTCAGCCCCTCTGTTTCTCGCCCTCTGTTTCAGCCCCTCTGTTTCAGCCCCTCTGTTTCAGCCCCTCTGTTCAGCCCCTCGGCTACTCGCCCTCTGTTTCAGCCCCTCTGTTTCTCGCCCTCTGTTTCAGCCCCTCTGTTTCAGCCCCTCTGTTTCTCGCCCTCTGTTTCAGCCCCTCTGTTTCTCACTCTCTGTTTCAGCCCCTCTGTTTCAGCCCCTCTGTTTCAGCCCCTCTGTTTCTCGCCCTCTGTTTCAGCCCCTCGGATTCGCGCCCTCAGTTTCAGCCCCTCTGTTTCAGCCCCTCTGTTTCTCGCCCTCTGTTTCAGCCCCTCTGTTTCAGCCCCTCTGTTTCAGCCCCTCTTTTTCTCGCCCTCTCTTTCAGCCCCACTGTTTCAGCCCCTCTGTTTCAGCCCCTTTTTTTCTCGCCCTCTGTTTCAGCCCCACTGTTTCAGCCCCTCTGTTTCTCGCCCTCTGTTTCAGCCCCTCTGTTTCTCACCGCCTGTTTCTCGCCCCCTGTTTCAGCCCCTCTGTTTCAGCCCCTCTGTTTCTCGCCCCATGTTTCAGCCCCTCTGTTTCAGCCCCCCTGTTTCTCGCCCCCTGTTTCAGCCCCTCTGTTTCAGCCCCTCTGTTTCTCGCCCTCTGTTTCAGCCCCTCTGTTTCTCGCCCTCTGTTTCTCGCCCTCTGTTTCAGCCCCTCTGTTTCAGCCCCTCTTTTTCAGCCCCTCTGTTTCAGCCCCTCTTTTTCTCGCCCTCTGTTTCAGCCCCGCTGTTTCAGCCCCTCTGTTTCAGCCCCTCTGTTTCTAGCCCTCTGTTTCAGCCCCTCTGTTTCAGCCCCTCTGTTTCAGCCGCTCGGTTTCTCGCCCTCTGTTTCTCGCCCCCTGTTTCAGCCCCTCTGTTTCACCCCATCGGTTTCTCGCCCTCTGTTTCAGCCCCTCTGTTTCAGCCCCTCTGTTTCTCGCCCTCTGTTTCAGCCCCTCTGTTTCTCGCCCTCTGTTTCAGCCCCTCTGTTTCTCACCCTCTGTTTCAGCCCCTCTGTTTCAGCCCCTCTGTTTCTCGCCCCCTGTTTCAGCCCCTCTGTTTCAGCCCCTCTGTTTCTCGCCCTCTGTTTCAGCCCCTCTGTTTCTCGCCCTCTGTTTCTCGCCCTCTGTTTCAGCCCCTCTGTTTCAGCCCCTCTGTTTCTCGCCCTCTGTTTCAGCCCCTCTGTTTCTCGCCCTCTGTTTCAGCCCATCTGTTTCAGCCTCTCAGTTCAGCCACTCGGTTTCTCGCCCTCTGTTTCAGCCCCTCTGTTTCTCGCCCTCTGTTTCTCGCCCTCTGTTTCACCCCCACTGTTTCTGCCCCTCTGTTTCTCGCCCTCTGTTTCAGACCCTCTGTTTCAGCTCCTCTGTTTCAGCCCCTCTGTTTCTCGCTCTCTTATTCAGCCCCTCTCTTTCAGCCCCTCTGTTTCAGCCCCTCTGTTTGAGCCCCTCTGTTTCAGCCCCTCTGTTTCTCGCCCTCTGTTTCAGCCCCTCGGTTTCTCGCCCTCTGTTTCAGCCCCTCTGTTTCAGCCCCTCTGTTTCTCGCCCTCTGTTTCAGCCCCTCTGTTTCTCGCCCTCTGTTTCTCACCCTCTGTTTCAGCCCCTCTGTTTCAGCCCCTCTGTTCCAGCCCCTCTGTTTCAGCCCCTCTGTTTCAGCCCCTCTGTTTCTCGCCCTCTGTTTCTCGCCCCCTGTTTCAGCCCCACTGTTTCAGCCCCTCGGTTTCTCGCCCTCTGTTTCAGCCCCTCTGTTTCAGCCCCTCTTTTTCTCGCCCTCTGTTTCAGCCCCTCTGTTTCTCGCCCTCTGTTTCAGCCCCTCTGTTTCTCGCCCTCTGTTTCAGCCCCTCTGTTTCAGCCCCTCTGTTTCAGCCCCTCTGTTCAGCCCCTCGGCTACTCGCCCTCTGTTTCAGCCCCTCTGTTTCTCGCCCTCTGTTTCAGCCCCTCTGTTTCAGCCCCTCTGTTTCTCGCCCTCTGTTTCAGCCCCTCTGTTTCTCACTCTCTGTTTCAGCCCCTCTGTTTCAGCCCCTCTGTTTCAGCCCCTCTGTTTCTCGCCCTCTGTTTCAGCCCCTCGGATTCGCGCCCTCAGTTTCAGCCCCTCTGTTTCAGCCCCTCTGTTTCTCGCCCTCTGTTTCAGCCCCTCTGTTTCAGCCCCTCTGTTTCAGCCCCTCTTTTTCTCGCCCTCTCTTTCAGCCCCACTGTTTCAGCCCCTCTGTTTCAGCCCCTTTTTTTCTCGCCCTCTGTTTCAGCCCCACTGTTTCAGCCCCTCTGTTTCTCGCCCTCTGTTTCAGCCCCTCTGTTTCTCACCGCCTGTTTCTCGCCCCCTGTTTCAGCCCCTCTGTTTCAGCCCCTCTGTTTCTCGCCCCATGTTTCAGCCCCTCTGTTTCAGCCCCCCTGTTTCTCGCCCCCTGTTTCAGCCCCTCTGTTTCAGCCCCTCTGTTTCTCGCCCTCTGTTTCAGCCCCTCTGTTTCTCGCCCTCTGTTTCTCGCCCTCTGTTTCAGCCCCTCTGTTTCAGCCCCTCTTTTTCAGCCCCTCTGTTTCAGCCCCTCTGTTTCTCGCCCTCTGTTTCAGCCCCGCTGTTTCAGCCCCTCTGTTTCAGCCCCTCTGTTTCTAGCCCTCTGTTTCAGCCCCTCTGTTTCAGCCCCTCTGTTTCAGCCGCTCGGTTTCTCGCCCTCTGTTTCTCGCCCCCTGTTTCAGCCCCTCTGTTTCACCCCATCGGTTTCTCGCCCTCTGTTTCAGCCCCTCTGTTTCAGCCCCTCTGTTTCTCGCCCTCTGTTTCAGCCCCTCTGTTTCTCGCCCTCTGTTTCAGCCCCTCTGTTTCTCACCCTCTGTTTCAGCCCCTCTGTTTCAGCCCCTCTGTTTTTCGCCCCCTGTTTCAGCCCCTCTGTTTCAGCCCCTCTGTTTCTCGCCCTCTGTTTCAGCCCCTCTGTTTCTCGCCCTCTGTTTCTCGCCCTCTGTTTCAGCCCCTCTGTTTCAGCCCCTCTGTTTCTCGCCCTCTGTTTCAGCCCCTCTGTTTCTCGCCCTCTGTTTCAGCCCATCTGTTTCAGCCCCTCAGTTCAGCCACTCGGTTTCTCGCCCTCTGTTTCAGCCCCTCTGTTTCTCGCCCTCTGTTTCTCGCCCTCTGTTTCACCCCCACTGTTTCTGCCCCTCTGTTTCTCGCCCTCTGTTTCAGACCCTCTGTTTCAGCTCCTCTGTTTCAGCACCTCTTTTTCTCACCCACTGTTTCAGCCCCTCTGCTTCTCGCCCTCTGTTTCAGCCCCTCTGTTTCAGCCCCTCCGTTTCTCGCCCTCTGTTTCAGCCCCTCTGTTTCAGCTCCTCTGTTTCAGCCCCTCCGTTTCTCGCCCTCTGTTTCAGCCCCTCTGTTTCAGCTCCTCTGTTTCAGCACCTCTTTTTCTCACCCACTGTTTCAGCCCCTCTGCTTCTCGCCCTCTGTTTCAGCCCCTCTGTTTCAGCCCCTCCGTTTCTCGCCCTCTGTTTCAGCCCCTCTGTTTCAGCCCCTCTGTTTGAGCCCCTCTGTTTCAGCCCCTCTGTTTCTCGCCCTCTGTTTCAGCCCCTCGGTTTCTCGCCCTCTGTTTCAGCCCCTCTGTTTCAGCCCCTCTGTTTCTCGCCCTCTGTTTCAACCCCTCGGTTTCTCGCCCTCTGTTTTAGCCCCTCTGTTTGAGCCCCTCTGTTTCAGCCCCTCTGTTTCAGCCCCTCTGTTTCTAACCCTCTGTTTGAGCACCTCGGTTTCTCGCCCTCTGTTTCAGCCCCTCTGTTTCAGCCCCTCTGTTTCACCCCTCGGTTTCTCACCCTCTGTTTCAGCCCCACTGTTTCAGCCCTTCTGTTTCTCGCCCCCTGTTTCAGCCCCTCTGTTTCAGCCCCTCTGTTTATCGCCCTCTGTTTCTCGCCCCCTGTTTCAGCCCCTCTGTTTCAGCCCCTCTGTTTCAGCCCCTCTGTTTCTCGCCCTCAGTTTCAGCCCCTCTGTTTCAGCCACTCTGTTTCAGCCCCTCTGTTTCTCGCCCTCTGTTTCTCGCCCCCTGTTTCAGCCCCTCTGTTTCAGCCCCTCGGTTTCTCGCCCTCTGTTTCAGCCCCTCGGTTTCTCGCCCTCTGTTTCAGCCCCTCTGTTTCAGCCCCTCTGTGTCTCGCCCTCTGTTTCTCGCCCTCTGTTTCTCGCCCTCTGTTTCAGCCCCTCTGTTTCAGCCCCTCTGTTTCAGCCCCTCTGTTTCAGCACCTCTGTTTCTCGCCCTCTGTTTCAGCCCCTCTGTTTCTCGCCCCCTGTTTCAGCCCCTCTGTTTCAGCCCCTCTGTTTCTCGCCCTCTGTTTCTCGCCCCCTGTTTCAGCCCCTCTGTTTCAGCCCCTCGGTTTCTCGCCCTATGTTTCAGCCCCTCTGTTTCAGCCCCTCTGTGTCTCGCCCTCTGTTTCTCGCCCTCTGTTTCTCGCCCCCTGTTTCAGCCCCTCTGTTTCAGCCCCTCTGTTTCTCGCCCTCTGTTTCAGCCCCTCTGTTTCTCGACCTCTGTTTCTCGCCCTCTGTTTCAGCCCCTCAGTTTCAGCCCCTCTGTTCCAGCCCCTCTGTTTCAGCCCCTCTGTTTCAGCCCCTCTGTTTCTAGCCCTCTGTTTCAGCCCCTCTGTTTCAGCCCCTCTGTTTCAGCCCCTCTGTTTCTCGCCCTCTGTTTCTCGCCCCCTGTTTCAGCCCCACTGTTTCAGCCCCTCGGTTTCTCGCCCTCTGTTTCAGCCCCTCTGTTTCAGCCCCTTTGTTTCAGCACCTCTGTTTCAGCCCCTCTGTTTCTCGCCCTCTGTTTCAGCCCCTCTGTTTCTCGCCCTCTGTTTCAGCCCCTCTGTTTCAGCCCCTCTGTTCAGCCCCTCGGTTTCTCGCCCTCTGTTTCAGCCCCTCGGTTTCTCGCCCTCTGTTTCAGACCCTCTGTTTCTCGCCCTCTGTTTCAGCCCCTCTGTTTCAGCCCCTCTGTTTCAGCCGCTCTTTTTCTCGCCCTCTCTTTCAGCCCCTCTGTTTCAGCCCCTCTGTTTCAGCCCCTCTTTTTCTCGCCCTCTGTTTCAGCCCCACTGTTTCAGCCCCTCTGTTTCTCGCCCTCTGTTTCAGCCCCTCTGTTTCTCACCCCCTGTTTCTCGCCCCCTGTTTCAGCCCCTCTGTTTCAGCCCCTCTGTTTCTCGCCCCATGTTTCAGCCCCTCTGTTTCAGCCCCCCTGTTTCTCGCACCCTGTTTCAGCCCCTCTGTTTCAGCCCCTCTGTTTCTCGCCCTCTGTTTCAGCCCCTCTGTTTCTCGACCTCTGTTTCTCGCCCCCTGTTTCAGCCCCTCTGTTTCAGCCCCTCTGTTTCAGCCCCTCTATTTCTCGCCCTCTGTTTCAGCCCCGCTGTTTCAGCCCCTCTGTTTCAGCCCCTCTGTTTCTAGCCCTCTGTTTCAGCCCCTCTGTTTCAGCCCCTCTGTTTCAGCCCCTCGGTTTCTCGCCCTCTGTTTCTCGCCCCCTGTTTCAGACCCTCTGTTTCAGCCCCTCGGTTTCTCGCCCTCTATTTCAGCCCCTCTGTTTCAGCCCCTCTGTTTCTCGCTCTCTGTTTCAGCCCCTCTGTTTCTCGCCCTCTGTTTCAGCCCATCTGTTTCAGCCCCTCTGTTCAGCCACTCGGTTTCTCGCCCTCTGTTTCACCCCCTCGGTTTCTCGCCCTCTGTTTCAGCCCCTCTGTTCCAGCCCCTCTGTTTCTCGCCCTCTGTTTCAGCCCCTCTGTTTCTCGCCCTCTGTTTCAGCCCCTCTGTTTCTCACCCTCTGTTTCAGCCCCTCTGTTTCAGCCCCTCTGTTTCTCGCCCCCTGTTTCAGCCCCTCTGTTTCAGCCCCTCTGTTTCTCGCCCTCTGTTTCAGCCCCTCTGTTTCTCGCCCTCTGTTTCTCGCCCTCTGTTTCAGCCCCTCTGTTTCAGCCCCTCTGTTTCAAGCCTTCTGTTTCAGCCCCTCTGTTCAGCCACTCGGTTTCTCGCCCTCTGTTTCAGCCCCTCTGTTTCTCGCGCTCTGTTTCTCGCACTCTGTTTCAGCCCCACTGTTTCTGCCCCTCTGTTTCTCGCCCTCTGTTTCAGACCCTCTGTTTCAGCTCCTCTGTTTCAGCACCTCTTTTTCTCACCCACTGTTTCAGCCCCTCTGCTTCTCGCCCTCTGTTTCAGCCCCTCTGTTTCAGCCCCTCCGTTTCTCGCCCTCTGTTTCAGCCCCTCTGTTTCAGCTCCTCTGTTTCAGCCCCTCTGTTTCTCGCTCTCTTATTCAGCCCCTCTGTTTCTCGCCCTCTGTTTCAGCCCCTCTGTTTGAGCCCCTCTGTTTCAGCCCCTCTGTTTCTCGCCCTCTGTTTCAGCCCCTCGGTTTCTCGCCCTCTGTTTCAGCCCCTCTGTTTCAGCCCCTCTGTTTCTCGCCCTCTGTTTCAACTCCTCGGTTTCTCGCCCTCTGTTTTAGCCCCTCTGTTTCAGCCCCTCTGTTTCTCACCCTCTGTTTGAGCACCTCGGTTTCTCGCCCTTTTGTTTCAGCCCCTCTGTTTCAGCCCCTCTGTTTCACCACTCGGTTTCTCACCCTCTGTTTCAGCCCCACTGTTTCAGCCCTTCTGTTTCTCGCCCTCTGTTTCAGCCCCTCTGTTTCAGCCCCTCTGTTTCTCACCCTCTGTTTGAGCACCTCGGTTTCTCGCCCTCTGTTTCAGCCCCTCTGTTTCAGCCCCTCTGTTTCACCCCTCGGTTTCTCACCCTCTGTTTCAGCCCCACTGTTACAGCCCTTCTGTTTCTCGACCTCTGTTTCAGCCCCTCTGTTTCAGCCCCTCTGTTTCTCGCCCTCTGTTTCTCGCCCCCTGTTTCAGCCCCTCTGTTTCAGCCCCTCAGTTTCAGCCCCTCTGTTTCTCGCCAGTAGTTTCAGCCCCTCTGTTTCAGCCCCTCTGTTTCAGCCCCTCTGTTGCTCGCCCTCAGTTTCTCGCCCCCTGTTTCAGCCCCTCTGTTTCAGCCCCTCGGTTTCTCGCCCTCTGTTTCAGCCCCTCTGTTTCAGCCCCTCTGTTTCGCGCCCTCTGTTTCTCACCCTCTGTTTCTCGCCCTCTGTTTCAGCCCCTCTGTTTCAGCCCCTCTGTTTCAGACCCTCTGTTCAACCCCTCGGTTTCTCGCCCTCTGTTTCAGCCCCTCTGTTTCAGCCCCTCTGTTTCAGCCCCTCTGTTTCGCGCCCTCTGTTTCAGCCCCTCTGTTTCAGCCCCTCTGTTTCTCGCCCTCTGTTTCAGCCCCTCTGTTTCTCACCCTCTGTTTCAGCCCCTCTGTTTCAGCCCCTCTGTTTCTCGCCCCCTGTTTCAGCCCCTCTGTTTCAGCCCCTCTGTTTCTCGCCCTCTGTTTCAGCCCCTCTGTTTCTCGCCCTCTGTTTCTCACCCTCTGTTTCAGCCCCTCTGTTTCAGCCCCTCTGTTCCAGCCCCTCTGTTTCAGCCCCTCTGTTTCAGCCCCTCTGTTTCTCGCCCTCTGTTTCTCGCCCCCTGTTTCAGCCCCTCTGTTTCAGACCCTCTGTTTCTCGCCCTCTGTTTCAGCCCCTCTGTTTCTCGCCCTCTGTTTCTCACCCTCTGTTTCAGCCCCTCTGTTTCAGCCCCTCTGTTCCAGCCCCTCTGTTTCAGCCCCTCTGTTTCAGCCCCTCTGTTTCTCGCCCTCTGTTTCTCGCCCCTCTGTTTCAGCCCCTCTGTTTCAGCCCCTCTGTTTCTCGCCCTCTGTTTCTCGCCCTCTGTTTCAGCCCCTCTGTTTCAGCCCCTCTGTTTCTCACCCTCGGTTTCAGCCCCTCTGTTTCTCGCTCTCTGTTTCAGCCCCTCTGTTTCTCACTCTCTGTTTCAGCCCCTCTGTTTCAGCCCCTCTGTTTCAGCCCCTCTGTTTCTCGCCCTCTGTTTCAGCCCCTCGGATTCTCGCCCTCTGTTTCAGCCCCTCTGTTTCTCGCCCTCTGTTTCAGCCCCTCTGTTTCAGCCCCTCTTTTTCTCGCCCTCTCTTTCAGCCCCTCTGTTTCAGCCCCTCTGTTTCAGCCCCTCTTTTTCTCGCCCTCTGTTTCAGCCCCACTGTTTCAGCCCCTCTGTTTCTCGCCCTCTGTTTCAGCCCCTCTGTTTCTCGCCCCCTGTTTCTCGCCCCCTGTTTCAGCCCCTCTGTTTCAGCCCCTCTGTTTCTCGCCCCATGTTTCAGCTCCTCTGTTTCAGCCCCCCTGTTTCTCGCCCCCTGTTTCAGCCCCTCTGTTTCAGCCCCTCTGTTTCTCGCCCTCTGTTTCAGCCCCTCTGTTTCTCGCCCTCTGTTTCTTGCCCTCTGTTTCAGCCCCTCTGTTTCAGCCCCTCTGTTTCAGCCCCTCTGTTTCAGCCCCTCTGTTTCTCGCCCTCTGTTTCAGCCGCGCTGTTTCAGCCCCTCTGTTTCAGCCCCTCTGTTTCTAGCCCTCTGTTTCAGCCCCTCTGTTTCAGCCCCTCTGTTTCAGCCCCTCGGTTTCTCGCCCTCTGTTTCTCGCCCCCTGTTTCAGCCCCTCTGTTTCACCCCATCGGTTTCTCGCCCTCTGTTTCAGCCCCTCTGTTTCAGCCCCTCTGTTTCTCGCCCTCTGTTTCAGCCCCTCTGGTTCTCGCCCTCTGTTTCAGCCCCTCTGTTTCTCACCCTCTGTTTCAGCCCCTCTGTTTCAGCCCCTCTGTTTCTCGCCCCCTGTTTCAGCCCCTCTGTTTCAGCCCCTCTGTTTCTCGCCCTCTGTTTCGGCCCCTCTGTTTCTCGCCCTCTGTTTATCGCCCTCTGTTTCAGCCCCTCTGTTTCAGCCCCTCTGTTTCTCGCCCTCTGTTTCAGCCCCTCTGTTTCTCGCCCTCTGTTTCAGCCCATCTGTTTCAGCCCCTCTGTTCAGCCACTCGGTTTCTCGCCCTCTGTTTCAGCCCCTCTGTTTCTCGCCCTCTGTTTCTCGCCCTCTGTTTCAGCCCCACTGTTTCTGCCCCTCTGTTTCTCGCCCTCTGTTTCAGACCCTCTGTTTCAGCTCCTCTGTTTCAGCACCTCTTTTTCTCACCCACTGTTTCAGCCCCTCTGCTTCTCGCCCTCTGTTTCAGCCCCTCTGTTTCAGCCCCTCCGTTTCTCGCCCTCTGTTTCAGCCCCTCTGTTTCAGCTCCTCTGTTTCAGCCCCTCTGTTTCTCGCTCTCTTATTCAGCCCCTCTCTTTCAGCCCCTCTGTTTCAGCCCCTCTGTTTGAGCCCCTCTGTTTCAGCCCCTCTGTTTCTCGCCCTCTGTTTCAGCCCCTCGGTTTCTCGCCCTCTGTTTCAGCCCCTCTGTTTCAGCCCCTCTGTTTCTCGCCCTCTGTTTCAACCCCTCGGTTTCTCGCCCTCTGTTTTAGCCCCTCTGTTTGAGCCCCTCTGTTTCAGCCCCTCTGTTTCAGCCCCTCTGTTTCTCACCCTCTGTTTGAGCACCTCGGTTTCTCGCCCTCTGTTTCAGCCCCTCTGTTTCAGCCCCTCTGTTTCACCCCTCGGTTTCTCACCCTCTGTTTCAGCCCCACTGTTTCAGCCCTTCTGTTTCTCGACCTCTGTTTCAGCCCCTCTGTTTCAGCCCCTCTGTTTCTCGCCCTCTGTTTCTCGCCCCCTGTTTCAGCCCCTCTGTTTCAGCCCCTCTGTTTCAGCCCCTCTGTTTCTCGCCCTCAGTTTCAGCCCCTCTGTTTCAGCCCCTCTGTTTCAGCCCCTCTGTTTCTCGCCCTCTGTTTCTCGCCCCCTGTTTCAGCCCCTCTGTTTCAGCCCCTCGGTTTCTCGCCCTCTGTTTCAGCCCCTCTGTTTCAGCCCCTCTGTGTCTCGCCCTCTGTTTCTCGCCCTCTGTTTCTCGCCCTCTGTTTCAGCCCCTCTGTTTCAGCCCCTCTGTTTCAGCCCCTCTGTTTCAGCACCTCTGTTTCTCGCCCTCTGTTTCAGCCCCTCTGTTTCTCGCCCCCTGTTTCAGCCCCTCTGTTTCAGCCCCTCTGTTTCTCGCCCTCTGTTTGTCGCCCCCTGTTTCAGCCCCTCTGTTTCAGCCCCTCGGTTTCTCGCCCTCTGTTTCAGCCCCTCTGTTTCAGCCCCTCTGTGTCTCGCCCTCTGTTTCTCGCCCTCTGTTTCTCGCCCCCTGTTTCAGCCCCTCTGTTTCAGCCCCTCTGTTTCTCGCCCTCTGTTTCAGCCCCTCTGTTTCTCGCCCTCTGTTTCTCGCCCTCTGTTTCAGCCCCTCTGTTTCAGCCCCTCTGTTCCAGCCCCTCTGTTTCAGCCCCTCTGTTTCAGCCCCTCTGTTTCTAGCCCTCTGTTTCAGCCCCTCTGTTTCAGCCCCTCTGTTTCAGCCCCTCTGTTTCTCGCCCTCTGTTTCTCGCCCCCTGTTTCAGCCCCACTGTTTCAGCCCCTCGGTTTCTCGCCCTCTGTTTCAGCCCCTCTGTTTCAGCCCCTTTGTTTCAGCCCCTCTGTTTCAGCCCCTCTGTTTCTCGCCCTCTGTTTCAGCCCCTCTGTTTCTCGCCCTCTGTTTCAGCCCCTCTGTTTCAGCCCCTCTGTTTCAGCCCCTCTGTTCAGCCCCTCGGTTTCTCGCCCTCTGTTTCAGCCCCTCGGTTTCTCGCCCTCTGTTTCAGACCCTCTGTTTCTCGCCCTCTGTTTCAGCCCCTCTGTTTCAGCCCCTCTGTTTCAGCCGCTCTTTTTCTCGCCCTCTCTTTCAGCCCCTCTGTTTCAGCCCCTCTGTTTCAGCCCCTCTTTTTCTCGCCCTCTGTTTCAGCCCCACTGTTTCAGCCCCTCTGTTTCTCGCCCTCTGTTTCAGCCCCTCTGTTTCTCGCCCCCTGTTTCTCGCCCCCTGTTTCAGCCCCTCTGTTTCAGCCCCTCTGTTTCTCGCCCCATGTTTCAGCCCCTCTGTTTCAGCCCCCCTGTTTCTCGCACCCTGTTTCAGCCCCTCTGTTTCAGCCCCTCTGTTTCAGCCCCTCTGTTTCTCGCCCTCTGTTTCAGCCCCTCTGTTTCTCGCCCTCTGTTTCTCGCCCCCTGTTTCAGCCCCTCTGTTTCAGCCCCTCTGTTTCAGCCCCTCTGTTTCAGCCCCTCTATTTCTCGCCCTCTGTTTCAGCCCCGCTGTTTCAGCCCCTCTGTTTCAGCCCCTCTGTTTCTAGCCCTCTGTTTCAGCCCCTCTGTTTCAGCCCCTCTGTTTCAGCCCCTCGGTTTCTCGCCCTCTGTTTCTCGCCCCCTGTTTCAGCCCCTCTGTTTCAGCCGCTCGGTTTCTCGCCCTCTGTTTCAGCCCCTCTGTTTCAGCCCCTCTGTTTCTCGCCCTCTGTTTCAGCCCCTCTGTTTCTCGCCCTCTGTTTCAGCCCATCTGTTTCAGCCCCTCTGTTCAGCCACTCGGTTTCTCGCCCTCTGTTTCACCCCCTCTGTTTCTCGCCCTCTGTTTCTCGCCCTCTGTTTCAGCCCCACTGTTTCTGCCCCTCTGTTTCTCGCCCTCTGTTTCAGACCCTCTGTTTCAGCTCCTCTGTTTCAGCACCTCTTTTTCTCACCCACTGTTTCAGCCCCTCTGCTTCTCGCCCTCTGTTTCAGCCCCTCTGTTTCAGCCCCTCCGTTTCTCGCCCTCTGTTTCAGCCCCTCTGTTTCAGCTCCTCTGTTTCAGCCCCTCTGTTTCTCGCTCTCTTATTCAGCCCCTCTGTTTCTCGCCCTCTGTTTCAGCCCCTCTGTTTGAGCCCCTCTGTTTCAGCCCCTCTGTTTCTCGCCCTCTGTTTCAGCCCCTCGGTTTCTCGCCCTCTGTTTCAGCCCCTCTGTTTCAGCCCCTCTGTTTCTCGCCCTCTGTTTCAACCCCTCGGTTTCTCGCCCTCTGTTTTAGCCCCTCTGTTTGAGCCCCTCTGTTTCAGCCCCTCTGTTTCAGCCCCTCTGTTTCTCACCCTCTGTTTGAGCACCTCGGTTTCTCGCCGTCTGTTTCAGCCCCTCTGTTTCAGCCCCTCTGTTTCACCCCTCGGTTTCTCACCCTCTGTTTCAGCCCCACTGTTTCAGCCCTTCTGTTTCTCGCCCTCTGTTTCAGCCCCTCTGTTTCAGCCCCTCTGTTTATCGCCCTCTGTTTCTCGCCCCCTGTTTCAGCCCCTCTGTTTCAGCCCCTCTGTTTCAGCCCCTCTGTTTCTCGCCCTCAGTTTCAGCCCCTCTGTTTCAGCCCCTCTGTTTCAGCACCTCTGTTTCTCGCCCTCTGTTTCTCGCCCCCTGTTTCAGCCCCTCTGTTTCAGCCCCTCGGTTTCTCGCCCTCTGTTTCAGCCCCTCTGTTTCAGCCCCTCTGTGTCTCGCCCTCTGTTTCTCGCCCTCTGTTTCTCGCCCTCTGTTTCAGCCCCTCTGTTTCAGCCCCTCTGTTTCAGCCCCTCTGTTTCAGCCCCTCTGTTTCAGCACCTCTGTTTCTCGCCCTCTGTTTCAGCCCCTCTGTTTCTCGCCCCATGTTTCAGCCCCTCTGTTTCAGCCCCTCTGTTTCAGCCCCTCTGTTTCTCGCCCCCTGTTTCAGCCCCTCTGTTTCAGCCCCTCGGTTTCTCGCCCTCTGTTTCAGCCCCTCTGTTTCAGCCCCTCTGTGTCTCGCCCTCTGTTTCTCGCCCTCTGTTTCTCGCCCCCTGTTTCAGTCCCTCTGTTTCTCGCCCTCTGTTTCAGCCCCTCTGTTTCAGCCCCTCTGTTCCAGCCCCTCTGTTTCAGCCCCTCTGTTTCAGCCCCTCTGTTTCTAGCCCTCTGTTTCAGCCCCTCTGTTTCAGCCCCTCTGTTTCAGCCCCTCTGTTTCTCGCCCTCTGTTTCTCGCCCCCTGTTTCAGCCCCACTGTTTCAGCCCCTCGGTTTCTCGCCCTCTGTTTCAGCCCCTCTGTTTCAGCCCCACTGTTTCAGCCCTTCTGTTTCTCGCCCTCTGTTTCAGCCCCTCTGTTTCAGCCCCTCTGTTTCTCACCCTCTGTTTGAGCACCTCGGTTTCTCGCCCTCTGTTTCAGCCCCTCTGTTTCAGCCCCTCGGTTTCTCGCCCTCTGTTTCAGCCCCTCTGTTTCAGCCCCTCTGTGTCTCGCCCTCTGTTTCTCGCCCTCTGTTTCTCGCCCCCTGTTTCAGCCCCTCTGTTTCAGCCCCTCTGTTTCTCGCCCTCTGTTTCAGCCCCTCTGTTTCAGCCCCTCTGTTTCTCACCCTCTGTTTGAGCACCTCGGTTTCTCGCCCTCTGTTTCAGCCCCTCTGTTTCAGCCCCTCTGTTTCACCCCTCGGTTTCTCACCCTCTGTTTCAGCCCCACTGTTTCAGCCCTTCTTTTTCTCGCCCTCTGTTTCAGCCCCTCTGTTTCAGCCCCTCTGTTTATCGCCCTCTGTTTCTCGCCCCCTGTTTCAGCCCCTCTGTTTCAGCCCCTCTGTTTCAGCCCATCTGTTTCTCGCCCTCAGTTTCAGCCCCTCTGTTTCAGCCCCTCTGTTTCAGCCCCTCTGTTTCTCGCCCTCTGTTTCTCGCCCCCTGTTTAAGCCCCTCTGTTTCAGCCCCTCGGTTTCTCGCCCTCTGTTTCAGCCCCTCTGTTTCAGCCCCTCTGTGTCTCGCCCTCTGTTTCTCGCCCTCTGTTTCTCGCCCTCTGTTTCAGCCCCTCTGTTTCAGCCCCTCTGTTTCAGCCCCTCTGTTTCAGCACCTCTGTTTCTCGCCCTCTGTTTCAGCCCCTCTGTTTCTCGCCCCATGTTTCAGCCCCTCTGTTTCAGCCCCTCTGTTTCAGCCCCTCTGTTTCTCGCCCCCTGTTTCAGCCCCTCTGTTTCAGCCCCTCGGTTTCTCGCCCTCTGTTTCAGCCCCTCTGTTTCAGCCCCTCTGTGTCTCGCCCTCTGTTTCTCGCCCTCTGTTTCTCGCCCCCTGTTTCAGCCCCTCTGTTTCAGCCCCTCTGTTTCTCGCCCTCTGTTTCAGCCCCTCTGTTTCTCGCCCTCTGTTTCTCGCCCTCTGTTTCAGCCCCTCTGTTTCAGCCCCTCTGTTCCAGCCCCTCTGTTTCAGCCCCTCTGTTTCAGCACCTCTGTTTCTCGCCCTCTGTTTCAGCCCCTCTGTTTCTCGCCCCATGTTTCAGCCCCTCTGTTTCAGCCCCTCTGTTTCAGCCCCTCTGTTTCTCGCCCCCTGTTTCAGCCCCTCTGTTTCAGCCCCTCGGTTTCTCGCCCTCTGTTTCAGCCCCTCTGTTTCAGCCCCTCTGTGTCTCGCCCTCTGTTTCTCGCCCTCTGTTTCTCGCCCCCTGTTTCAGTCCCTCTGTTTCTCGCCCTCTGTTTCAGCCCCTCTGTTTCAGCCCCTCTGTTCCAGCCCCTCTGTTTCAGCCCCTCTGTTTCAGCCCCTCTGTTTCTAGCCCTCTGTTTCAGCCCCTCTGTTTCAGCCCCTCTGTTTCAGCCCCTCTGTTTCTCGCCCTCTGTTTCTCGCCCCCTGTTTCAGCCCCACTGTTTCAGCCCCTCGGTTTCTCCCCTTCTGTTTCAGCCCCTCTGTTTCAGCCCCACTGTGTCAGCCCCTCTGTTTCAGCCCCTCTGTTTCTCGCCCTCTGTTTCAGCCCCTCTGTTTCTCGCCCTCTGTTTCAGCCCCTCTGTTTCTCGCCCTCTGTTTCAGCCCCTCTGTTTCAGCCCCACTGTGTCAGCCCCTCTGTTTCAGCCCCTCTGTTTCTCGCCCTCTGTTTCAGCCCCTCTGTTTCTCGCCCTCTGTTTCAGCCCCTCTGTTTCAGCCCCTCTGTTTCAGTCCCTCTGTTTCTCGCCCTCTGTTTCTCGCTCTCTGTTTCAGCCCCTCTGTTTCTCGCCCTCTGCTTCAGCCCCTCTGTTTCTCGCCCTCTGTTTCAGCCCCTCTGTTTCAGCTCCTCTGTTTCAGCCCCTCTGTTTCAGCCCCTCTGTTTCTCGCCCTCTGTTTCAGCCCCTCTGTTTCATGCCCTCTGTTTCAGCCCCTCTGTTTCTCGCCCTCTGTTTCAGCCTCTCTGTTTCAGCCCCTCTGTTTCAGCCCCTCTGTTTCTCGCCCTCTGTTTCAGCCCCTCTGTTTCTCGCCCTCTGTTTCAGCCCCTCTGTTTCAGCCCCTCTGTTTCAGCCCCTCTGTTTCTCGCCCTCTGTTTCTCGCCCCCTGTTTCAGCCCCACTGTTTCAGCCCCTCGGTTTCTCGCCCTCTGTTTCAGCCCCTCTGTTTCAGCCCCACTGTTTCAGCCCTTCTGTTTCTCGCCCTCTTTTTCAGCCCCTCTGTTTCAGCCCCTCTGTTTCTCACCCTCTGTTTGAGCACCTCGGTTTCTCGCCCTCTGTTTCAGCCCCTCTGTTTCAGCCCCTCGGTTTCTCGCCCTCTGTTTCAGCCCCTCTGTTTCAGCCCCTCTGTGTCTCGCCCTCTGTTTCTCGCCCTCTGTTTCTCGCCCCCTGTTTCAGCCACTCTGTTTCAGCCCCTCTGTTTCTCGCCCTCTGTTTCAGCCCCTCTGTTTCTCGCCCTCTGTTTCTCGCCCTCTGTTTCAGCCCCTCTGTTTCAGCCCCTCTGTTCCAGCCCCTCTGTTTCAGCCCCTCTGTTTCAGCCCCTCTGTTTCTAGCCCTCTGTTTCAGCCCCTCTGTTTCAGCCCCTCTGTTTCAGCCCCTCTGTTTCTCGCCCTCTGTTTCTCGCCCCCTGTTTCAGCCCCACTGTTTCAGCCCCTCGGTTTCTCGCCCTCTGTTTCAGCCCCTCTGTTTCAGCCCCACTGTTTCAGCCCTTCTGTTTCTCGCCCTCTGTTTCAGCCCCTCTGTTTCAGCCCCTCTGTTTCTCACCCTCTGTTTGAGCACCTCGGTTTCTCGCCCTCTGTTTCAGCCCCTCTGTTTCAGCCCCTCTGTTTCACCCCTCGGTTTCTCACCCTCTGTTTCAGCCCCACTGTTACAGCCCTTCTGTTTCTCGACCTCTGTTTCAGCCCCTCTGTTTCAGCCCCTCTGTTTCTCGCCCTCTGTTTCTCGCCCCCTGTTTCAGCCCCTCTGTTTCAGCCCCTCAGTTTCAGACCCTCTGTTTCTCGCCCTCAGTTTCAGCCCCTCTGTTTCAGCCCCTCTGTTTCAGCCCCTCTGTTGCTCGCCCTCTGTTTCTCGCCCCCTGTTTCAGCCCCTCTGTTTCAGCCCCTCGGTTTCTCGCCCTCTGTTTCAGCCCCTCTGTTTCAGCCCCTCTGTTTCGCGCCCTCTGTTTCTCACACTCTGTTTCTCGCCCTCTGTTTCAGCCCCTCTGTTTCAGCCCCTCTGTTTCAGACCCTCTGTTCAACCCCTCGGTTTCTCGCCCTCTGTTTCAGCCCCTCTGTTTCAGCCCCTCTGTTTCTGCCCCTCTGTTTCGCGCCATCTGTTTCAGCCCCTCTGTTTCAGCCCCTCTGTTTCTCGCCCTCTGTTTCAGCCCCTCTGTTTCTCACCCTCTGTTTCAGCCCCTCTGTTTCAGCCCCTCTGTTTCTCGCCCCCTGTTTCAGCCCCTCTGTTTCAGCTCCTCTGTTTCTCGCCCTCTGTTTCAGCCCCTCTGTTTCTCGCCCTCTGTTTCTCGCCCCCTGTTTCAGCCCCTCTGTTTCAGCCCCTCTGTTTCTCGCCCTCTGTTTCAGCCCCTCTGTTTCTCGCCCTCTGTTTCTCACCCTCTGTTTCAGCCCCTCTGTTTCAGCCCCTCTGTTCCAGCCCCTCTGTTTCAGCCCCTCTGTTTCAGCCCCTCTGTTTCTCGCCCTCTGTTTCTCGCCCCCTGTTTCAGCCCCACTGTTTCAGCCCCTCGGTTTCTCGCCCTCTGTTTCAGCCCCTCTGTTTCAGACCCTTTGTTTCAGCCCCTCTGTTTCAGCCCCTCTGTTTCTCGCACTCTGTTTCAGCCCCTCTGTTTCTCGCCCTCTGTTTCAGCCCCTCTGTTTCAGCCCCTCTGTTTCAGCCCCTCTGTTCAGCCCCTCGGTTACTCGCCCTCTGTTTCAGCCCCTCTGTTTCTCGCCCTCTGTTTCAGCCCCTCTGTTTCAGCCCCTCTGTTTCTCACCCTCTGTTTCAGCCCCTCTGTTTCTCGCCCTCTGTTTCAGCCCCTCTGTTTCTCACTCTCTGTTTCAGCCCCTCTGTTTCAGCCCCTCTGTTTCAGCCCCTCTGTTTCTCGCCCTCTGTTTCAGCCCCTCGGATTCTCGCCCTCTGTTTCAGCCCCTCTGTTTCTCGCCCTCTGTTTCAGCCCCTCTGTTTCAGCCCCTCTGTTTCAGTCCCTCTTTTTCTCGCCCTCTCTTTCAGCCCCTCTGTTTCAGCCCCTCTGTTTCAGCCCCTCTTTTTCTCGCCCTCTGTTTCAGCCCCACTGTTTCAGCCCCTCTGTTTCTCGCCCTCTGTTTCAGCCCCTCTGTTTCTCGCCCCCTGTTTCTCGCCCCCTGTTTCAGCTCCTCTGTTTCAGCCCCTCTGTTTCACGCCCCATGTTTCAGCCCCTCTGTTTCAGCCCCCCTGTTTCTCGCCCCCTGTTTCAGCCCCTCTGTTTCATCCCCTCTGTTTCTCGCCCTCTGTTTCAGCCCCTCTGTTTCTCGCCCTCTGTTTCTCGCCCTCTGTTTCAGCCCCTCTGTTTCAGCCCCTCTGTTTCAGCCCCTCTGTTTCTCGCCCTCTGTTTCAGCCCCGCTGTTTCAGCCCCTCTGTTTCAGCCCCTCGGTTTCTCGCCCTCTGTTTCTCGCCCCCTGTTTCAGCCCCTCTGTTTCACCCCATCGGTTTCTCGCCCTCTGTTTCAGCCCCTCTGTTTCAGCCCCTCTGTTTCTCGCCCTCTGTTTCAGCCCCTCTGTTTCTCGCCCTCTGTTTCAGCCCCTCTGTTTCTCGCCCCCTGTTTCAGCCCCTCTGTTTCAGCCCCTCTGTTTCTCGCCCTCTGTTTCAGCCCCTCTGTTTCTCGCCCTCTGTTTGTCACCCTCTGTTTCAGCCCCTCTGTTTCAGCCCCTCTGTTCCAGCCCCTCTGTTTCAGCCCCTCTGTTTCAGCCGCTCTGTTTCTCGCCCTCTGTTTCTCGCCCCCTGTTTCAGCCCCACTGTTTCAGCCCCTCGGTTTCTCGCCCTCTGTTTCAGCCCCTCTGTTTCAGACCCTTTGTTTCAGCCCCTCTGTTTCAACCCCTCTGTTTCTCGCACTCTGTTTCAGCCCCTCTGTTTCTCGCCCTCTGTTTCAGCCCCTCTGTTTCAGCCCCTCTGCTTCAGCCCCTCTGTTCAGCCCCTCGGTTACTCGCCCTCTGTTTCAGCCCCTCTGTTTCTCGCCCTCTGTTTCAGCCCCTCTGTTTCAGCCCCTCTGTTTCTCACCCTCTGTTTCAGCCCCTCTGTTTCTCGCCCTCTGTTTCAGCCCCTCTGTTTCTCACTCTCTGTTTCAGCCCCTCTGTTTCAGCCCCTCTGTTTCAGCCCCTCTGTTTCTCGCCCTCTGTTTCAGCCCCTCGGATTCTCGCCCTCTGTTTCAGCCCCTCTGTTTCTCGCCCTCTGTTTCAGCCCCTCTGTTTCAGCCCCTCTGTTTCAGTCCCTCTTTTTCTCGCCCTCTCTTTCAGCCCCTCTGTTTCAGCCCCTCTGTTTCAGCCCCTCTTTTTCTCGCCCTCTGTTTCAGCCCCACTGTTTCAGCCCCTCTGTTTCTTGCCCTCTGTTTCAGCCCCTCTGTTTCTCGCCCCCTGTTTCTCGCCCCCTGTTTCAGCCCCTCTGTTTCAGCCCCTCTGTTTCTCGCCCCATGTTTCAGCCCCTCTGTTTCAGCCCCCCTGTTTCTCGCCCCCTGTTTCAGCCCCTCTGTTTCAGCCCCTCTGTTTCTCGCCCTCTGTTTCAGCCCCTCTGTTTCTCGCCCTCTGTTTCTCGCCCTCTGTTTCAGCCCCTCTGTTTCAGCCCCTCTGTTTCAGCCCCTCTGTTTCTCGCCCTCTGTTTCAGCCCCGCTGTTTCAGCCCCTCTGTTTCAGCCCCTCGGTTTCTCGCCCTCTGTTTCTCGCCCCCTGTTTCAGCCCCTCTGTTTCACCCCATCGGTTTCTCGCCCTCTGTTTCAGCCCCTCTGTTTCAGCCCCTCTGTTTCTCGCCCTCTGTTTCAGCCCCTCTGTTTCTTGCCCTCTGTTTCAGCCCCTCTGTTTCTCACCCTCTGTTTCAGCCCCTCTGTTTCAGCCCCTCTGTTTCTCGCCCTCTGTTTCAGCCCCTCTGTTTCTCGCCCTCTGTTTCTCGCCCTCTGTTTCAGCCCCTCTGTTTCAGCCCCTCTGTTTCTCGCCCTCTGTTTCAGCCCCTCTGTTTCTCGCCCTCTGTTTCAGCCCATCTGTTTCAGCCCCTCAGTTCAGCCACTCGGTTTCTCGCCCTCTGTTTCAGCCCCTCTGTTTCTCGCCCTCTGTTTCTCGCCCTCTGTTTCAGCCCCACTGTTTCTGCCCCTCTGTTTCTCGCTCTCTGTTTCCGACCCTCTGTTTCAGCTCCTCTGTTTCAGCACCTCTTTTTCTCACCCACTGTTTCAGCCCCTCTGCTTCTCGCCCTCTGTTTCAGCCCCTCTGTTTCAGCCCCTCCGTTTCTCGCCCTCTGTTTCAGCCCCTCTGTTTCAGCTCCTCTGTTTCAGCCCCTCTGTTTCTCGCTCTCTTATTCAGCCCCTCTGTTTCTCGCCCTCTGTTTCAGCCCCTCTGTTTGAGCCCCTCTGTTTCAGCCCCTCTGTTTCTCGCCCTCTGTTTCAGCCCCTCGGTTTCTCGCCCTCTGTTTCAGCCCCTCTGTTTCAGCCCCTCTGTTTCTCGCCCTCTGTTTCAACCCCTCGGTTTCTCGCCCTCTGTTTTAGCCCCTCTGTTTGAGCCCCTCTGTTTCAGCCCCTCTGTTTCAGCCCCTCTGTTTCTCACCCTCTGTTTGAGCACCTCGGTTTCTCGCCGTCTGTTTCAGCCCCTCTGTTTCAGCCCCTCTGTTTCACCCCTCGGTTTCTCACCCTCTGTTTCAGCCCCACTGTTTCAGCCGTTCTGTTTCTCGCCCTCTGTTTCAGCCCCTCTGTTTCAGCCCCTCTGTTTATCGCCCTCTGTTTCTCGCCCCCTGTTTCAGCCCCTCTGTTTCAGCCCCTCTGTTTCAGCCCCTCTGTTTCTCGCCCTCAGTTTCAGCCCCTCTGTTTCAGCCCCTCTGTTTCAGCCCCTCTGTTTCTCGCCCTCTGTTTCTCGCCCCCTGTTTCAGCCCCTCTGTTTCAGCCCCTCGGTTTCTCGCCCTCTGTTTCAGCCCCTCTGTTTCAGCCCCTCTGTGTCTCGCCCTCTGTTTCTCGCCCTCTGTTTCTCGCCCTCTGTTTCAGCCCCTCTGTTTCAGCCCCTCTGTTTCAGCACCTCTGTTTCTCGCCCTCTGTTTCAGCCCCTCTGTTTCTCGCCCCCTGTTTCAGCCCCTCTGTTTCAGCCCCTCTGTTTCTCGCCCTCTGTTTCTCGCCCCCTGTTTCAGCCCCTCTGTTTCAGCCCCTCTGTTTCTCGCCCTCTGTTTCAGCCCCTCTGTTTCTCGCCCTCTGTTTCTCGCCATCTGTTTCAGCCCCTCTGTTTCAGCCCCTCTATTCCAGCCCCTCTGTTTCAGCCCCTCTGTTTCAGCCCCTCTGTTTCTAGCCCTCTGTTTCAGCCCCTCTGTTTCAGCCCCTCTGTTTCAGCCCCTCTGTTTCTCGCCCTCTGTTTCTCGCCCCCTGTTTCAGCCCCACTGTTTCAGCCCCTCGGTTTCTCGCCCTCTGTTTCAGCCCCTCTGTTTCAGCCCCTTTGTTTCAGCCCCTCTGTTTCAGCCCCTCTGTTTCTCGCCCTCTGTTTCAGCCCCTCTGTTTCTCGCCCTCTGTTTCAGACCCTCTGTTTCAGCCCCTCTGTTTCAGCCCCTCTGTTCAGCCCCTCGGTTTCTCGCCCTCTGTTTCAGCCCCTCGGTTTCTCGCCCTCTGTTTCAGACCCTCTGTTTCTCGCCCTCTGTTTCAGCCCCTCTGTTTCAGCCCCTCTGTTTCAGCCGCTCTTTTTCTCGCCCTCTGTTTCAGCTCCTCTGTTTCAGCCCCTCTGTTTCAGCCCCTCTTTTTCTCGCCCTCTGTTTCAGCCCCACTGTTTCAGCCCCTCTATTTCTCGCCCTCTGTTTCAGCCCCTCTGTTTCTCGCCCCCTGTTTCTCGCCCCCTGTTTCAGCCCCTCTGTTTCAGCCCCTCTGTTTCTCGCCCCATGTTTCAGCCCCTCTGTTTCTCGCCCCCCTTTTTCTCGCACCCTGTTTCAGCCCCTCTGTTTCAGCCCCTCTGTTTCAGCCCCTCTGTTTCTCGCCCTCTGTTTCAGCCCCTCTGTTTCTCGCCCTCTGTTTCTCGCCCCCTGTTTCAGCCCCTCTGTTTCAGCCCCTCTGTTTCAGCCCCTCTGTTTCAGCCCCTCTATTTCTCGCCCTCTGTTTCAGCCCCGCTGTTTCAGCCCCTCTGTTTCAGCCCCTCTGTTTCTAGCCCTCTGTTTCAGCCCCTCTGTTTCAGCCCCTCTGTTTCAGCCCCTCGGTTTCTCGCCCTCTGTTTCTCGCCCCCTGTTTCAGCCCCTCTGTTTCAGCCCCTCGGTTTCTCGCCCTCTGTTTCAGCCCCTCTGTTTCAGACCCTCTGTTTCTCGCCCTCTGTTTCAGCCCCTCTGTTTCTCGCCCTCTGTTTCAGCCCATCTGTTTCAGCCCCTCTGTTCAGCCACTCGGTTTCTCGCCCTCTGTTTCACCCCCTCTGTTTCTCGCCCTCTGTTTCTCGCCCTCTGTTTCAGCCCCACTGTTTCTGCCCCTCTGTTTCTCGCCCTCTGTTTCAGACCCTCTGTTTCAGCTCCTCTGTTTCAGCACCTCTTTTTCTCACCCACTGTTTCAGCCCCTCTGCCTCTCGCCCTCTGTTTCAGCCCCTCTGTTTCAGCCCCTCCGTTTCTCGCCCTCTGTTTCAGCCCCTCTCTTTCAGCCCCTCTGTTTCAGCCCCTCTGTTTGAGCCCCTCTGCTTCAGCCCCTCTGTTTCTCGCCCTCTGTTTCAGCCCCTCGGTTTCTCGCCCTCTGTTTCAGCCCCTCTGTTTCAGCCTCTCTGTTTCTCGCCCACTGTTTCAACCCCTCGGTTTCTCGCCCTCTGTTTTAGCCCCTCTGTTTGAGCCCCTCTGTTTCAGCCCCTCTGTTTCAGCCCCTCTGTTTCTCACCCTCTGTTTGAGCACCTCGGTTTCTCGCCCTCTGTTTCAGCCCCTCTGTTTCAGCCCCTCTGTTTCACCCCTCGGTTTCTCACCCTCTGTTTCAGCCCCACTGTTTCAGCCCTTCTGTTTCTCGCCCTCTGTTTCAGCCCCTCTGTTTCAGCCCCTCTGTTTATCGCCCTCTGTTTCTCGCCCCCTGTTTCAGCCCCTCTGTTTCAGCCCCTCTGTTTCAGCCCCTCTGTTTCTCGCCCTCAGTTTCAGCCCCTCTGTTTCAGCCCCTCTGTTTCAGCCCCTCTGTTTCTCGCCCTCTGTTTCTCGCCCCCTGTTTCAGCCCCTCTGTTTCAGCCCCTCAGTTTCTCGCCCTCTGTTTCAGCCCCTCTGTTTCAGCCCCTCTGTGTCTCGCCCTCTGTTTCTCGCCCTCTGTTTCTCGCCCTCTGTTTCAGCCCCTCTGTTTCAGCCCCTCTGTTTCAGCCCCTCTGTTTCAGCCCCTCTGTTTCAGCACCTCTGTTTCTCGCCCTCTGTTTCAGCCCCTCTGTTTCTCGCCCCATGTTTCAGCCCCTCTGTTTCAGCCCCTCTGTTTCAGCCCCTCTGTTTCTCGCCCCCTGTTTCAGCCCCTCTGTTTCAGCCCCTCGGTTTCTCGCCCTCTGTTTCAGCCCCTCTGTTTCAGCCCCTCTGTGTCTCGCCCTCTGTTTCTCGCCCTCTGTTTCTCGCCCCCTGTTTCAGCCCCTCTGTTTCAGCCCCTCTGTTTCTCGCCCTCTGTTTCAGCCCCTCTGTTTCTCGCCCTCTGTTTCTCGCCCTCTGTTTCAGCCCCTCTGTTTCAGCCCCTCTGTTCCAGCCCCTCTGTTTCAGCCCCTCTGTTTCAGCCCCTCTGTTTCTAGCCCTCTGTTTCAGCCCCTCTGTTTCAGCCCCTCTGTTTCAGCCCCTCTGTTTCTCGCCCTCTGTTTCTCGCCCCCTGTTTCAGCCCCACTGTTTCAGCCCCTCGGTTTCTCGCCCTCTGTTTCAGCCCCTCTGTTTCAGCCCCTTTGTTTCAGCCCCTCTGTTTCAGCCCCTCTGTTTCTCGCCATCTGTTTCAGCTCCTCTGTTTCTCGCCCTCTGTTTCAGCCCCTCTGTTTCAGCCCCTCTGTTTCAGCCCCTCTGTTCAGCCCCTCTTTTTCTCGCCCTCTGTTTCAGCCCCTCGGTTTCTCGCCCTCTGTTTCAGACCCTCTGTTTCTCGCCCTCTGTTTCAGCCCCTCTGTTTCAGCCCCTCTGTTTCAGCCCCTCTTTTTCTCGCCCTCTCTTTCAGCCCCTCTGTTTCAGCCCCTCTGTTTCAGCCCCTCTTTTTCTCGCCCTCTGTTTCAGCCCCACTGTTTCAGCCCCTCTGTTTCTCGCCCTCTGTTTCAGCCCCTCTGTTTCAGCCCCTCTGTGTCTCGCCCTCTGTTTCTCGCCCTCTGTTTCTCGCCCTCTGTTTCAGCCCCTCTGTTTCAGCCACTCTGTTTCAGCCCCTCTGTTTCCGCCCCTCTGTTTCAGCACCTCTGTTTCTCGCCATCTGTTTCAGCCTCTCTGTTTCTCGCCCCATGTTTCAGCCCCTCTGTTTCAGCCCCTCTGTTTCAGCCCCTCTGTTTCTCGCCCCCTGTTTCAGCCCCTCTGTGTCAGCCCCTCGGTTTCTCGCCCTCTGTTTCAGCCCCTCTGTTTCAGCCCCTCTGTGTCTCGCCCTCTGTTTCTCGCCCTCTGTTTCTCGCCCTCTGTTTCAGCCCCTCTGTTTCAGCCCCTCTGTTTCAGCCCCTCTGTTTCAGCCCCTCTGTTTCAGCACCTCTGTTTCTCGCCATCTGTTTCAGCCCCTCTGTTTCTCGCCCCATGTTTCAGCCCCTCAGTTTCAGCCCCTCTGTTTCAGCCCCTCTGTTTCTCGCCCCCTGTTTCAGCCCCTCTGTTTCAGCCCCTCTGTTTCTCGCCCCCTGTTTCAGCCCCTCTGTTTCAGCCCCTCTGTTTCTTGCCCTCTGTTTCAGCCCCTCTGTTTCTCGCCCTCTGTTTCTCGCCCTCTGTTTCAGCCCCTCTGTTTCAGCCCCTCTGTTCCAGCCCCTCTGTTTCAGCCCCTCTGTTTCAGCCCCTCTGTTTCTAGCCCTCTGTTTCAGCCCCTCTGTTTCAGCCCCTCTGTTTCAGCCCCTCTGTTTCTCGCCCTCTGTTTCTCGCCCCCTGTTTCAGCCCCACTGTTTCAGCCCCTCGGTTTCTCGCCCTCTGTTTCAGCCCCTCTGTTTCTCGCCCTCTGTTTCAGCCCCTCTGTTTCAGCCCCTCTGTTTCTCGCCCTCTGTTTCAGCCCCTCTGTTTCTCGCCCTCTGTTTCAGCCCCTCTGTTTCAGCCCCTCTGTTTCAGCCCCTCTGTTCAGCCCCTCTTTTTCTCGCCCTCTGTTTCAGCCCCTCGGTTTCTCGCCCTCTGTTTCAGACCCTCTGTTTCTCGCCCTCTGTTTCAGCCCCTCTGTTTCAGCCCCTCTGTTTCAGCCCCTCTTTTTCTCGCCCTCTCTTTCAGCCCCTCTGTTTCAGCCCCTCTGTTTCAGCCCCTCTTTTTCTCGCCCTCTGTTTCAGTCCCACTGTTTCAGCCCCTCTGTTTCTCGCCCTCTGTTTCAGACCCTCTGTTTCTCGCCCCCTGTTTCTCGCCCCCTGTTTAAGCCCCTCTGTTTCAGCCCCTCTGTTTCTCGCCCCATGTTTCAGCCCCTCTGTTTCAGCCCCCCTGTTTCTCGCACCCTGTTTCAGCCCCTCTGTTTCAGCCCCTCTGTTTCTCGCCCTCTGTTTCAGCCCCTCTGTTTCTCGCCCTCTGTTTCTCGCCCCCTGTTTCAGCCCCTCTGTTTCAGCCCCTCTGTTTCAGCCCCTCTGTTTCAGCCCCTCTATTTCTCGCCCTCTGTTTCAGCCCCGCTGTTTCAGCCCCTCTGTTTCAGCCCCTCTGTTTCTAGCCCTCTGTTTCAGCCCCTCTGTTTCAGCCCCTCTGTTTCAGCCCCTCGGTTTCTCGCCCTCTGTTTCTCGCCGCCTGTTTCAGCCCCTCTGTTTCAGCCCCTCGGTTTCTCGCCCTCTGTTTCAGCCCCTCTGTTTCAGCCACTCGGTTTCTCGCCCTCTGTTTCACCCCCTCGGTTTCTCGCCCTCTGTTTCAGCCCCTCTGTTCCAGCCCCTCTGTTTCTCGCCCTCTGTTTCAGCCCCTCTGTTTCTCGCCCTCTGTTTCAGCCCCTCTGTTTCTCACCCTCTGTTTCAGCCCCTCTGTTTCAGCCCCTCTGTTTCTCGCCCCCTGTTTCAGCCCCTCTGTTTCAGCCCCTCTGTTTCTCGCCCTCTGTTTCAGCCCCTCTGTTTCTCGCCCTCTGTTTCTCGCCCTCTGTTTCAGCCCCTCTGTTTCAGCCCCTCTGTTTCTCGCCCTCTGTTTCAGCCCCTCTGTTTCTCGCCCTCTGTTTCAGCCCATCTGTTTCAGCCCCTCTGTTCAGCCACTCGGTTTCTCGCCCTCTGTTTCAGCCCCTCTGTTTCTCGCCCTCTGTTTCTCGCCCTCTGTTTCAGCCCCACTGTTTCTGCCCCTCTGTTTCTCGCCCTCTGTTTCAGACCCTCTGTTTCAGCTCCTCTGTTTCAGCACCTCTTTTTCTCACCCACTGTTTCAGCCCCTCTGCTTCTCGCCCTCTGTTTCAGCCCCTCTGTTTCAGCCCCTCCGTTTCTCGCCCTCTGTTTCAGCCCCTCTGTTTCAGCTCCTCTGTTTCAGCCCCTCTGTTTCTCGCTCTCTTATTCAGCCCCTCTGTTTCTCGCCCTCTGTTTCAGCCCCTCTGTTTGAGCCCCTCTGTTTCAGCCCCTCTGTTTCTCGCCCTCTGTTTCAGCCCCTCGGTTTCTCGCCCTCTGTTTCAGCCCCTCTGTTTCAGCCCCTCTGTTTCTCGCCCTCTGTATCAACCCCTCGGTTTCTCGCCCTCTGTTTTAGCCCCTCTGTTTCAGTCCCTCTGTTTCACCACTCGGTTTCTCACCCTCTGTTTCAGCCCCACTGTTTCAGCCCCTCTGTTTCACCACACGGTTTCTCACCCTCTGTTTCAGCCCCACTGTTTCAGCCCTTCTGTTTCTCGCCCTCTGTTTCAGCCCCTCTGTTTCAGCCCCTCTGTTTATCGCCCTCTGTTTCTCGCCCCCTGTTTCAGCCCCTCTGTTTCAGACCCTCTGTTTCAGCCCCTCTGTTTCTCGCCCTCAGTTTCAGCCCCTCTGTTTCAGCCCCTCTGTTTCTCGCCCTCTGATTCTCGCCCCCTGTTTCAGCCCCTCTGTTTCAGCCCCTCGGTTTCTCGCCCTCTGTTTCAGCCCCTCTGTTTCAGCCCCTCTGTTTCTCGCCCTCTGTTTCTCGCCCTCTGTTTCCGCCCCTCTGTTTCTCGCCCCCTGTTTCTCGCCCCCTGTTTCAGCCCCTCTCTTTCAGCCCCTCTGTTTCTCGCCCCATGTTTCAGCCCCTCTGTTTCAGCCCCTCTGTTTCTCGCCCACTGTTTCAGACCCTCTGTTTCAGCCCCTCTGTTTCTCGCCCTCTGTTTCAGCCCCTCTGTTTCTCGCCCTCTGTTTCTCGCCCTCTGTTTCAGCCCCTCTGTTTCAGCCCCTCTGTTTCAGCCCCTCTGTTTCTCGCCCTCTGTTTCAGCCCCGCTGTTTCAGCCCCTCTGTTTCAGCCCCTCGGTTTCTAGCCCTCAGTTTCAGGCCCTCTGTTTCAGCCCCTCTGTTTCAGCCCCTCTGTTTCTCGCCCTCTGTTTCTCGCCCCCTGTTTCAGCCCCTCTGTTTCAGCCCCTCTGTTTCTCGCCCTCTGTTTCAGCCCCTCTGTTTCAGCCCTTCTGTTTCAGCCCCTCTGCTTCAGCCCCTCTGTTTCTCGCCGTCTGTTTCTCGCCCTCTGTTTCTCGCCTTCTTTTTCAGCCCCTCTGTTTCAGCACCTCTGTTTCAGCCCCTCTGTTTCAGCCCCTCGGTTTCTCGCCCTCTGTTTCAGCCCCTCTGTTTCTCGCCCTCTGTTTCTCGCACTCTGTTTCAGCCCATCTGTTTCAGCCGCCCTGTTCAGCCGCTCGGTTTCTCGCCCTCTGTTTCAGCCCCTCGGTTTCTCGCCCTCTGTTTCAGCCCCTCTGTTTCAGCCCTCTGTTTCAGCCCCTCTGTTTCAGCCCCTCTGTTTCTCGCCCTCTGTTTCAGCCCTTCTGTTTCTCGCCCTCTGTTTCAGCCCCTCTGTTTCTCACCCTCTGTTTCAGCCCTCTGTTTCAGCCCCTCTGTTTTAGCCCCTCTGTTTCTCGCCCTCTGTTTCAGCCCCTCTGTTTCTCGCCCCCTGTTTCAGCCCCTCTGTTTCAGCCCCTCTGTTTCTCGCCCCCTGTTTCAGCCGCTCTGTTTCAGCCCCTCTGTTTCTCGCCCCTTGTTTCAGCCCCTCTGTTTCAGCCCCTCTGTTTCTCGCCCCTTGTTTCAGTCCCTCTGTTTCTCGCCCTCTGTTTCAGCCCCTCTGTTTCTCGCCCTCTGTTTCAGCCCCTCTGTTCCAGCCCCTCTGTTTCAGCCCCTCTGTTTCAGCCCCTCTGTTTCTAGCCCTCTGTTTCAGCCGCTCTGTTTCAGCCCCTCTGTTTCAGCCCCTCTGTTTCTCGCCTTCCGTTTCTCGCCCCCTGTTTCAGCCCCACTTTTTCAGCCACTCGGTTTCTCGCCTTCTGTTTCAGCCCCTCTGTTTCAGCCCCTTTGTTTCAGCCCCTCTGTTTCAGCCCCTCTGTTTCTCGCCCTCTGTTTCAGCCCCTCGGTTTCTCGCCCTCTGTTTCAGCCCCTCTGTTTCAGCCCCTCTGTTTCAGCCCCTCTGTTCAGCCCCTCGGTTTCTCGCCCTCTGTTTCAGCCACTCGGTTTCTCGCCCTCTGTTTCAGCCCCTCTGTTTCTCGCCCTCTGTTTCAGCCCCTCTGTTTCTCGCCCTCTGTTTCAGCCCCTCTGTTTCTCACCCTCTGTTTCAGCCCCTCTCTTTCAGCCCCTCTGTTTCTCGCCCTCTGTTTCAGCCCCTCGGTTTCAGCCCTTCTGTTTCAGCCCCTCTGTTTCAGCCCCTCTGTTTCAGCCCCTCTGTTTCTCGCCCTCTGTTTCAGCCCCTCTGTTTTAGCCCCTCTGTTTCAGCCCCTCTTTTTCTCGCCCTCTCTTTCAGCCACTCTGTTTCAGCCCCTCTGTTTCAGCTCCTCTGTTTCAGCCCCTTTTTTTCTCGCCCTCTGTTTCAGCCCCACTGTTTCAGCCCCTCTGTTTCTCGCCCTCTGTTTCAGCCCCTCTGTTTCAGCCCCTCTTTTTCTCGCCCTCTGTTTCAGCGCCTCTGTTTCAGCCCCTCTGTTTCTGCCCCTCTGTTTCAGCCCCTCTGTCTCTCGCCCTCTGTTTCAGCCCCTCTGTTTCTCACCCCCTGTTTCAGCCCCTCTGATTCAGCCCCTCTGTTTCTCGCCCCCTGTTTCAGCCCCTCTGTTTTAGCCCCTCTGTTTCACCCCCTCTGTTTCAGCCCCTCTGTTTCTCGCCCTCTGTTTCAACCCCTCGGTTTCTCGCCCTCTGTTTTAGCCCCTCTGTTTCAGCCCCTCTGTTTCAGCCCCTCTGTTTCTCGCCCTCTGTTTCAGCCCCGCTGTTTCAGCCCCTCTGTTTCTCGCCCTCTGTTTCAGCCCCTCTGTTTCTCGCCCTCTGTTTCAGCCCATCTGTTTCAGCCCCTCTGTTCAGCCACTCGGTTTCTCGCCCTCTGTTTCAGCCCCTCTGTTTCTCGCCCTCTGTTTCAGCCCATCTGTTTCAGCCCCTCTGTTCAGCCACTCGGTTTCTCGCCCTCTGTTTCAGCCCCTCTGTTTCAGCCCCTCTGTTTCAGCCCCTCTGTTCAGCCCCTCGGTTTCTCGCCCTCTGTTTTTAGCCCCTCGGTTTCTCGCCCTCTGTTTCAGACCCTCTGTTTCTCGCCCTCTGTTTCAGCCCCTCTGTTTCAGCCCCTCTGTTTCAGCCCCTCTTTTTCTCGCCCTCTCTTTCAGCCCCTCTGTTTCAGCCCCTCTGTTTCAGCCCCTCTTTTTCTCGCCCTCTGTTTCAGCCCCACTGTTTCAGCCCCTCTGTTTCTCGCCCTCTGTTTCAGACCCTCTGTTTCTCGCCCCCTGTTTCTCGCCCCCTGTTTCAGCCCCTCTGTTTCAGCCCCTCTGTTTCTCGCCCCATGTTTCAGCCCCTCTGTTTCAGCCCCCCTGTTTCTCGCACCCTGTTTCAGCCCCTCTGTTTCAGCCCCTCTGTTTCTCGCCCTCTGTTTCAGCCCCTCTGTTTCTCGCCCTCTGTTTCTCGCCCCCTGTTTCAGCCCCTCTGTTTCAGCCCCTCTGTTTCAGCCCCTCTGTTTCAGCCCCTCTATTTCTCGCCCTCTGTTTCAGCCCCGCTGTTTCAGCCCCTCTGTTTCAGCCCCTCTGTTTCGAGCCCTCTGTTTCAGCCCCTCTGTTTCAGCCCCTCTGTTTCAGCCCCTCGGTTTCTCGCCCTCTGTTTCTAGCCCCCTGTTTCAGCCCCTCTGTTTCAGCCCCTCGGTTTCTCGCCCTCTGTTTCAGCCCCTCTGTTTCAGTCCCTCTGTTTCTCGCCCTCTGTTTCAGCCCCTCTGTTTCTCGCCCTCTGTTTCAGCCCATCTGTTTCAGCCCCTCTGTTCAGCCACTCGGTTTCTCGCCCTCTGTTTCACCCCCGCGGTTTCTCGCCCTCTGTTTCAGCCCCTCTGTTCCAGCCCCTCTGTTTCTCGCCCTCTGTTTCAGCCCCTCTGTTTCTCGCCCTCTGTTTCAGCCCCTCTGTTTCTCACCCTCTGTTTCAGCCCCTCTGTTTCAGCCCCTCTGTTTCTCGCCCCCTGTTTCAGCCCCTCTGTTTCAGCCCCTCTGTTTCTCGCCCTCTGTTTCAGCCCCTCTGTTTCTCGCCCTCTGTTTCTCGCCCTCTGTTTCAGCCCCTCTGTTTCAGCCCCTCTGTTTCTCGCCCTCTGTTTCAGCCCCTCTGTTTCTCGCCCTCTGTTTCAGCCCATCTGTTTCAGCCCCTCTGTTCAGCCACTCGGTTTCTCGCCCTCTGTTTCAGCCCCTCTGTTTCTCGCCCTCTGTTTCTCGCCCTCTGTTTCAGCCCCACTGTTTCTGCCCCTCTGTTTCTCGCCCTCTGTTTCAGACCCTCTGTTTCAGCTCCTCTGTTTCACACCTCTTTTTCTCACCCACTGTTTCAGCCCCTCTGCTTCTCGCCCTCTGTTTCAGCCCCTCTGTTTCAGCCCCTCCGTTTCTCGCCCTCTGTTTCAGCCCCTCTGTTTCAGCTCCTCTGTTTCAGCCCCTATGTTTCTCGCTCTCTTATTCAGCCCCTCTGTTTCTCGCCCTCTGTTTCAGCCCCTCTGTTTGAGCCCCTCTGTTTCAGCCCCTCTGTTTCTCGCCCTCTGTTTCAGCCCCTCGGTTTTTCGCCCTCTGTTTCAGCCCCTCTGTTTCAGCCCCTCTGTTTCTCGCCCTCTGTTTCAACCCCTCGGTTTCTCGCCCTCTGTTTTAGCCCCTCTGTTTCAGTCCCTCTGTTTCACCACTCGGTTTCTCACCCTCTGTTTCAGCCCCACTGTTTCAGCCCCTCTGTTTCACCACTCGGTTTCTCACCCTCTGTTTCAGCCCCACTGTTTCAGCCCTTCTGTTTCTCGCCCTCTGTTTCTCACCCTCTGTTTCAGCCCCTCTGTTTCAGCCCCTCTGTTTCTCGCCCCCTGTTTCAGCCCCTCTGTTTCAGCCCCTCTGTTTCAGCCCCTCTGTTTCTCGCCCTCAGTTTCAGCCCCTCTGTTTCAGCCCCTCTGTTTCTCGCCCTCTGTTTCTCGCCCCCTGTTTCAGCCCCTCTGTTTCAGCCCCTCGGTTTCTCGCCCTCTGTTTCAGCCCCTCTGTTTCTCGCCCTCTGTTTCTCGCCCTCTGTTTCCGCCCCTCTGTTTCTCGCCCCATGTTTCTCGCCCCCTGTTTCAGCCCCTCTCTTTCAGCCCCTCTGTTTCTCGCCCCATGTTTCAGCCCCTCTGTTTCAGCCCCTCTGTTTCTCGCCCACTGTTTCAGACCCTCTGTTTCAGCCCCTCTGTTTCTCGCCCTCTGTTTCAGCCCCTCTGTTTCTCGCCCTCTGTTTCAGCCCCTCTGTTTCAGCCCCTCTGTTTCTCGCCCTCTGTTCCAGCCCCGCTCTTTCAGCCCCTCTGTTTCAGCCCCTCTTTTTCTAGCCCTCAGTTTCAGGCCCTCTGTTTCAGCCCCTCTGTTTCAGCCCCTCTGTTTCTCGCCCTCTGTTTCTCGCCCCCTGTTTCAGCCCCTCTGTTTCAGCCCCTCTGTTTCTCGCCCTCTGTTTCAGCCCCTCTGTTTCAGCCCTTCTGTTTCAGCCCCTCTGCTTCAGCCCCTCTGTTTCTCGCCGTCTGTTTCTCGCCCTCTGTTTCTCGCCTTCTTTTTCAGCCCCTCTGTTTCAGCACCTCTGTTTCAGCCCCTCTGTTTCAGCCCCTCGGTTTCTCGCCCTCTGTTTCAGCCCCTCTGTTTCTCGCCCTCTGTTTCAGCCCCTCTGTTTCTCGCACTCTGTTTCAGCCCATCTGTTTCAGCCGCCCTGTTCAGCCGCTCGGTTTCTCGCCCTCTGTTTCAGCCCCTCGGTTTCTCGCCCTCTGTTTCAGCCCCTCTGTTTCAGCCCTCTGTTTCAGCCCCTCTGTTTCAGCCCCTCTGTTTCTCGCCCTCTGTTTCAGCCCCTCTGTTTCTCGCCCTCTGTTTCAGCCCCTCTGTTTCTCACCCTCTGTTTCAGCCCTCTGTTTCAGCCCCTCTGTTTCAGCCCCTCTGTTTCTCGCCCTCTGTTTCAGCCCCTCTGTTTCTCGCCCCCTGTTTCAGCCCCTCTGTTTCAGCCCCTCTGTTTCTCGCCCCCTGTTTCAGCCCCTCTGTTTCAGCCCCTCTGTTTCTCGCCCCTTGTTTCAGCCCCTCTGTTTCAGCCCCTCTGTTTCTCGCCCCTTGTTTCAGCCCCTCTGTTTCTCACCCTCTGTTTCAGCCCCTCTGTTTCTCGCCCTCTGTTTCAGCCCCTCTGTTTCTAGCCCTCTGTTTCAGCCGCTCTGTTTCAGCCCCTCTGTTTCAGCCCCTCTGTTTCTCGCCTTCCGTTTCTCGCCCCCTGTTTCAGCCCCACTTTTTCAGCCCCTCGGTTTCTCGCCTTCTGTTTCAGCCCCTCTGTTTCAGCCCCTTTGTTTCAGCCCCTCTGTTTCAGCCCCTCTGTTTCTCGCCCTCTGTTTCAGCCCCTCTGTTTCTCGCCCTCTGTTTCAGCCCCTCTGTTTCAGCCCCTCTGTTTCAGCCCCTCTGTTCAGCCCCTCGGTTTCTCGCCCTCTGTTTCAGCCACTCGGTTTCTCGCCCTCTGTTTCAGCCCCTCTGTTTCAGCCCCTTTGTTTCTCGCACTCTGTTTCAGCCCCTCTGTTTCTCGCCCTCTGTTTCAGCCCCTCTGTTTCTCACCCTCTGTTTCAGCCCCTCTCTTTCAGCCCCTCTGTTTCTCGCCCTCTGTTTCAGCCCCTCGGTTTCTCGCCCTCTGTTTTAGCCCCTCTGTTTCAGCCCCTCTGTTTCAGCCCCTCTGTTTCAGCCCCTCTGTTTCTCGCCCTCTGTTTCAGCCCCTCTGTTTTAGCCCCTCTGTTTCAGCCCCTCTTTTTCTCGCCCTCTCTTTCAGCCACTCTGTTTCAGCCCCTCTGTTTCAGCCCCTCTGTTTCAGCCCCTCTTTTTCTCGCCCTCTGTTTCAGCCCCACTGTTTCAGCACCTCTGTTTCTCGCCCTCTGTTTCAGCCCCTCTGTTTCAGCCCCTCTTTTTCTCGCCCTCTGTTTCAGCGCCTCTGTTTCAGCCCCTCTGTTTCTGCCCCTCTGTTTCAGCCCCTCTGTCTCTCGCCCTCTGTTTCAGCCCCTCTGTTTCTCACCCCCTGTTTCAGCCCCTATGATTCAGCCCCTCTGTTTCTCGCCCCCTGTTTCAGCCCCTCTGTTTTAGCCCCTCTGTTTCACCCCCTCTGTTTCAGCCCCTCTGTTTCTCGCCCTCTGTTTCAACCCCTCGGTTTCTCGCCCTCTGTTTTAGCCCCTCTGTTTCAGCCCCTCTGTTTCAGCCCCTCTGTTTCTCGCCCTCTGTTTCAGCCCCGCTGTTTCAGCCCCTCTGTTTCTCGCCCTCTGTTTCAGCCCCTCTGTTTCTCGCCCTCTGTTTCAGCCCATCTGTTTCAGCCCCTCTGTTCAGCCACTCGGTTTCTCGCCCTCTGTTTCAGCCCCTCTGTTTCTCGCCCTCTGTTTCTCGCCCTCTGTTTCAGCCCCACTCTTTCAGCCCCTCTGTTTCTCGCCCTCTGTTTCAGACCCTCTGTTTCAGCTCCTCTGTTTCAGCACCTCTTTTTCTCACCCACTGTTTCAGCCCCTCTGCTTCTCGCCCTCTGTTTCAGCCCCTCTGTTTCAGGCCCTCTGTTTCAGCCCCTCTGTTTCAGCCCCTCGGTTTCTCGCCCTCTGTTTCAGCCCCTCTGTTTCAGCTCCTCTGTTTCAGCCCCTCTGTTTCTCGCTCTCTTATTCAGCCCCTCTGTTTCTCGCCCGCTGTTTCAGCCCCTCTGTTTGAGCCCCTCTGTTTCAGCCCCTCTGTTTCTCGCCCTCTGTTTCAGCCCCTCGGTTTCTCGCGCTCTGTTTCAGCCCCTGTGTTTCAGCCTCTCTGTTTCGGCCCCTCTGTTTCTCGCCCTCTGTTTCAACCCCTCGGTTTCTCGCCCTCTGTTTTAGCCCCTCTGTTTCTCGCCCTCAGTTTCAGCCCCTCTGTTTCTGCCCCTCTGTTTCTCACCCTCTGTTTGAGCACCTCGGTTTCTCGCCCTCTGTTTCAGCCCCTCGGTTTCTCGCCCTCTGTTTCAGCCCCTCTGTTTCAGCCCTCTGTTTCAGCCCCTCTGTTTCAGCCCCTCTGTTTCTCGCCCTCTGTTTCAGCCCCTCTGTTTCTCGCACTCTGTTTCAGCCCCTCTGTTTCTCACCCTCTGTTTCAGCCCTCTGTTTCAGCCCCTCTGTTTCAGCCCCTCTGTTTCTCGCCCTCTGTTTCAGCCCCTCTGTTTCTCGCCCCCTGTTTCAGCCCCTCTGTTTCAGCCCCTCTGTTTCTCGCCCCCTGTTTCAGCCCCTCTGTTTCAGCCCCTCTGTTTCTCGCACCTTGTTTCAGCCCCTCTGTTTCAGCCCCTCTGTTTCTCGCCCCTTGTTTCAGCCCCTCTGTTTCTCGCCCTCTGTTTCAGCCCCTCTGTTTCTCGCCCTCTGTTTCAGCCCCTCTGTTTCAGCCCCTCTGTTTCAGCCCCTCTGTTTCTCGCTCTCTTATTCAGCCCCTCTGTTTCTCGCACGCTGTTTCAGCCCCTCTGTTTGAGCCCCTCTGTTTGAGCCCCTCTGTTTCAGCCCCTCGGTTTCTCGCCCTCTGTTTCAGCCCCTCTGTTTCAGCTCCTCTGTTTCAGCCCCTCTGTTTCTCGCTCTCTTATTCAGCCCCTCTGTTTCTCGCCCGCTGTTTCAGCCCCTCTGTTTGAGCCCCTCTGTTTCAGCCCCTCTGTTTCTCGCCCTCTGTTTCAGCCCCTCGGTTTCTCGCCCTCTGTTTCAGCCCCTCTGTTTCAGCCCCCCTGTTTCGGCCCCTCTGTTTCTCGCCCTCTGTTACAACCCCTTGGTTTCTCGCCCTCTGTTTTAGCCCCTCTGTTTCTCGCCCTCAGTTTCAGCCCCTCTGTTTCAGCCCCTCTGTTTCTCACCCTCTGTTTGAGCACCTCGGTTTCTCGCCCTCTGTTTCAGCCCCTCTGTTTCAGCCCCTCTGTTTCACCCCTCGGTTTCTCACCCTCTGTTTCAGCCCCACTGTTTCAGCCCTTCTGTTTCTCGACCTCTGTTTCAGCCCCTCTGTTTCAGCCCCTCTGTTTCTCGCCCTCTGTTTCTCGCCCCCTGTTTCAGCCCCTCTGTTTCAGCCCCTCTGCTTCAGCCCCTCTGTTTCTCGCCCTCAGTTTCAGCCCCTCTGTTTCAGCCCCTCTGTTTCAGCGCCTCTGTTTCTCGCCCTCTGTTTCTCGCCCCCTGTTTCAGCCCCTCTGTTTCAGCCCCTCGGTTTCTCGCCCTCTGTTTCAGCCCCTCTGTTTCAGCCCCTCTGTTTCTCGCCCTCTGTTTCTCGCCCTCTGTTTCTCGCCCTCTGTTTCAGCCCCTCTGTTTCAGCCCCTCTGTTTCAGACCCTCTGTTCAACCCCTCGGTTTCTCGCCGTCTGTTTCAGCCCCTCTGTTTCAGCCCCTCTGTTCCGCGCCCTCTGTTTCAGCCCCTCTGTTTCAGCCCCTCTGTTTCTCGCCCTCTGTTTCAGCCCCTCTGTTTCTCACCCTCTGTTTCAGCCCCTCTGTTTCAGCCCCTCTGTTTCTCGCCCCCTGTTTTAGCCCCTCTGTTTCAGCCCCTCTGTTTCTCGCCCTCTGTTTCAGCCCCTCTGTTTCTCGCCCTCTGTTTCTCACCTTCTGTTTCAGCCCCTCTGTTTCAGCCCCTCTGTTCCAGCCCCTCTGTTTCAGCCCATCTGTTTCAGCCCCTCTGTTTCTAGCCCTCTGTTTCAGCCCCTCTGTTTCAGCCCCTCTGTTTCAGCCCCTCTGTTTCTCGCCCTCTGTTTCTCGCCCCCTGTTTCAGCCCCACTGTTTCAGCCCCTCGGTTTCTCGCCCTCTGTTTCAGCCCCTCTGTTTCAGACCCTTTGTTTCAGCCCCTCTGTTTCAGCCCCTCTGTTTCTCGCCCTCTGTTTCAGCCCCTCTGTTTCTCGCCCTCTGTTTCAGCCCCTCTGTTTCAGCCCCTCTGTTTCAGCCCCTCTGTTCAGCCCCTCGGTTTCTCGCCCTCTGTTTCAGCCCCTCTGTTTCTCGCCCTCTGTTTCAGCCCCTCTGTTTCAGCCCCTCTGTTTCAGGCCCTCTGTTTCAGCCCCTCTGTTTCAGCCCCTCGGTTTCTCGCCCTCTGTTTCAGCCCCTCTGTTTCAGCTCCTCTGTTTCAGCCTCTCTGTTTCTCGCTCTCTTATTCAGCCCCTCTGTTTCTCGCCCGCTGTTTCAGCCCCTCTGTTTGAGCCCCTCTGTTTCAGCCCCTCTGTTTCTCGCCCTCTGTTTCAGCCCCTCGGTTTCTCGCCCTCTGTTTCAGCCCCTCTGTTTCAGCCTCTCTGTTTCGGCCCCTCTGTTTCTCGCCCTCTGTTTCAACCCCTCGGTTTCTCGCCCTCTGTTTTAGCCCCTCTGTTTCTCGCCCTCAGTTTCAGCCCCTCTGTTTCAGCCCCTCTGTTTCTCACCCTCTGTTTGAGCACCTCGGTTTCTCGCCCTCTGTTTCAGCCCCTCGGTTTCTCGCCCTCTGTTTCAGCCCCTCTGTTTCAGCCCTCGGTTTCAGCCCCTCTGTTTCAGCCCCTCTGTTTCTCGCCCTCTGTTTCAGCCCCTCTGTTTCTCACACTCTGTTTCAGCCCTCTGTTTCAGCCCCTCTGTTTCAGCCCCGCTGTTTCTCGCCCTCTGTTTCAGCCCCTCTGTTTCTCGCCCCCTGTTTCAGCCCCTCTGTTTCAGCCCCTCTGTTTCTCGCCCCCTGTTTCAGCCCCTCTGTTTCAGCCCCTCTGTTTCTCGCCCCTTGTTTTAGCCCCTCTGTTTCAGCCCCTCTGTTTCTCGCCCCTTGTTTCAGCCCCTCTGTTTCTCGCCCTCTGTTTCAGCCCCTCTGTTTCTCGCCCTCTGTTTCAGCCCCTCTGTTCCAGCCCCTCTGTTTCAGCCCCTCTGTTTCAGCCCCTCTGTTTCTAGCCCTCTGTTTCAGCCGCTCTGTTTCAGCCCCTCTGTTTCAGCCCCTCTGTTTCTCGCCTTCCGTTTCTCGCCCACTGTTTCAGCCCCACTTTTTCAGCCCCTCGGTTTCTCGCCTTCTGATTCAGCCCCTCTGTTTCAGCCCCTTTGTTTCAGCCCCTCTGTTTCAGCCCCTCTGTTTCTCGCCCTCTGTTTCAGCCCCTCTGTTTCTCGCCCTCTGTTTCAGCCACTCGGTTTCAGCCCCTCTGTTTCAGCCCCTCTGTTCAGCCCCTCGGTTTCTCGCCCTCTGTTTCAGCCACTCGGTTTCTCGCCCTCTGTTTCAGCCCCTCTCTTTCAGCCCCTCTGTTTCTCGCCCTCTGTTTCAGCCCCTCTGTTTCTCGCCCTCTGTTTCAGCCCCTCTGTTTCTCACCCTCTGTTTCAGCCCCTCTGTTTCAGCCCCTCTGTTTCAGCCCCTCTGTTTCTCGCCCTCTGTTTCAGCCCCTCTGTTTTAGCCCCTCTGTTTCAGCCCCTCTTTTTCTCGCCCTCTCTTTCAGCCACTCTGTTTCAGCCCCTCTGTTTCAGCCCCTCTGTTTCAGCCCCTCTTTTTCTCGCCCTCTGTTTCAGCCCCACTGTTTCAGCCCCTCTGTTTCTCGCCCTCTGTTTCAGCCCCTCTGTTTCAGCCCCTCTTTTTCTCGCCCTCTGTTTCAGCGCCTCTGTTTCAGCCCCTCTGTTTCAGCCCCTCTGTTTCAGCCCCTCTGTCTCTCGCCCTCTGTTTCAGCCCCTCTGTTTCTCACCCCCTGTTTCAGCCCCTCTGATTCAGCCCCTCTGTTTCTCGCCCCCTGTTTCAGCCCCTCTGTTTTAGCCCCTCTGTTTCAGCCCCTCTGTTTCACCCCCTCTGTTTCAGCCCCTCTGTTTCTCGCCCTCTGTTTCAACCCCTCGGTTTCTCGCCCTCTGTTTTAGCCCCTCTGTTTCAGCCCCTCTGTTTCAGCCCCTCTGTTTCTCGCCCTCTGTTTCAGCCCCTCTGTTTCAGCCCCTCTGTTTCTCGCCCTCTGTTTCAGCCCCTCTGTTTCTCGCCCTCTGTTTCAGCCCATCTGTTTCAGCCCCTCTGTTCAGCCACTCGGTTTCTCGCCCTCTGTTTCAGCACGTCGGTTTCTCGCCCTCTGTTTCAGCCCCTCTGTTTCAGCCCTCTGTTTCAGCCCCTCTGTTTCAGCCCCTCTGTTTCTCGCCCTCTGTTTCAGCCCCTCTGTTTCTCGCCCTCTGTTTCAGCCCCTCTGTTTCTCACCCTCTGTTTCTGCCCCTCTGTTTCAGCCCCTCTGTTTCTCGCCCCCTGTTTCAGCCCCTCTGTTTCAGCCCCTCTGTTTCTCGCCCTCTGTTCAGCCCCTCTGTTTCTCGCCCTCTGTTTCTCGCCCTCTGTTTCAGCCCATCTGTTTCAGCCCCTCTGTTTCTCGCCCTCTGTTTCAGCCCCTCTGTTTCTTGCCCTCTGTTTCAGCCCATCTGTTTCAGCCCCTCTGTTCAGCCACTCGGTTTCTCGCCCTCTGTTTCAGCCCCTCTGTTTCTCGCCCTCTGTTTCTCGCCCTCTGTTTCAGCCCCACTGTTTCAGCCCCTCTGTTTCTCGCCCTCTGTTTCAGACCCTCTGTTTCAGCTCCTCTGTTTCAGCACCTCTTTTTCTCACCCACTGTTTCAGCCCCTCTGCTTCTCGCCCTCTGTTTCAGCCCCTCTGTTTCAGGCCCTCTGTTTCAGCCCCTCTGTTTCAGCCCCTCGGTTTCTCGCCCTCTGTTTCACCCCTCTGTTTCAGCTCCTCTGTTTCAGCCCCTCTGTTTCTCGCTCTCTTATTCAGCCCCTCTGTTTCTCGCCCGCTGTTTCAGCCCCTCTGCTTGAGCCCCTCTGTTTCAGCCCCTCTGTTTCTCGCCCTCTGTTTCAGCCCCTCGGTTTCTTGCCCTCTGTTTCAGCCCCTCTGTTTCAGCCCCTCTGTTTCGGCCCCTCTGTTTCTCGCCCTCTGTTTCAACCCCTCGGTTTCTCGCCCTCTGTTTTAGCCCCTCTGTTTCTCGCCCTCAGTTTCAGCCCCTCTGTTTCAGCCCCTCTGTTTCTCACCCTCTGTTTGAGCACCTCGGTTTCTCGCCCTCTGTTTCAGCCCCTCTGTTTCAGCCCCTCTGTTTCACCCCTCGGTTTCTCACCCTCTGTTTCAGCCCCACTGTTTCGGCCCTTCTGTTTCTCGACCTCTGTTTCAGCCCCTCTGTTTCAGCCCCTCTGTTTCTCGCCCTCTGTTTCTCGCCCCCTGTTTCAGCCCCTCTGTTTCAGCCCCTCTGTTTCAGCCCCTCTGTTTCTCGCCCTCAGTTTCAGCCCCTCTGTTTCAGCCCCTCTGTTTCAGCCCCTCAGTTTCTCGCCCTCTGTTTCTCGCCCCCTGTTTCAGCCCCTCTGTTTCAGCCCCTCGGTTTCTCGCCCTCTGTTTCAGCCCCTCTGTTTCAGCCCCTCTGTTTCTCGCCCTCTGTTTCTCGCCCTCTGTTTCTCGCCCTCTGTTTCAGCCCCTCTGTTTCAGCCCCTCTGTTTCAGACCCTCTGTTCAACCCCTCGGTTTCTCGCCCTCTGTTTCAGCCCCTCTGTTTCAGCCCCTCTGTTTCAGCCCCTCTGTTTCGCGCCCTCTGTTTCAGCCCCTCTGTTTCAGCCCCTCTGTTTCTCGCCCTCTGTTTCAGCCCCTCTGTTTCTCACCCTCTGTTTCAGCCCCTCTGTTTCAGCCCCTCTGTTTCTCGCCCCCTGTTTCAGCCCCTCTGTTTCAGCCCCTCTGTTTCTCGCCCTCTGTTTCAGCCCCTCTGTTTCTCGCCCTCTGTTTCTCACCCTCTGTTTCAGCCCCTCTGTTTCAGCCCCTCTGTTCCAGCCCCTCTGTTTCAGCCCATCTGTTTCAGCCCCTCTGTTTCTAGCCCTCTGTTTCAGCCCCTCTGTTTCAGCCCCTCTGTTTCAGCCCCTCTGTTTCTCGCCCTCTGTTTCTCGCCCCCTGTTTCAGCCCCACTGTTTCAGCCCCTCGGTTTCTCGCCCTCTGTTTCAGCCCCTCTGTTTCAGACCCTTTGTTTCAGCCCCTCTGTTTCAGCCCCTCTGTTTCTCGCCCTCTGTTTCAGCCCCTCTGTTTCTCGCCCTCTGTTTCAGCCCCTCTGTTTCAGCCCCTCTGTTTCAGACCCTCTGTTCAGCCCCTCGGTTTCTCGCCCTCTGTTTCAGCCCCTCTGTTTCTCGCCCTCTGTTTCAGCCCCTCTGTTTCAGCCCCTCTGTTTCTCGCCCTCTGTTTCAGCCCCTCTGTTTCTCGCCCTCTGTTTCAGCCCCTCTGTTTCTCACTCTCTGTTCCAGCCCCTCTGTTTCAGCCCCTCTGTTTCAGCCCCTCTGTTTCTCGCCCTCTGTTTCAGCCCCTCGGATTCTCGCCCTCTGTTTCAGCCCCTCTGTTTCAGCCCCTCTGTTTCTCGCCCTCTGTTTCAGCCCCTCTGTTTCAGCCCCTCTTTTTCTCGCCCTCTCTTTCAGCCCCTCTGTTTCAGCCCCTCTTTTTCTCGCCCTCTGTTTCAGCCCCACTGTTTCAGCCCCTCTGTTTCTCGCCCTCTGTTTCAGCCCCTCTGTTTCTCGCCCCCTGTTTCTCGCCCCCTGTTTCAGCCCCTCTGTTTCAGCCCCTCTGTTTCTCGCCCCATGTTTCAGCCCCTCTGTTTCAGCCCCCCTGTTTCTCGCCCCCTGTTTCAGCCCCTCTGTTTCAGCCCCTCTGTTTCTCGCCCTCTGTTTCAGCCCCTCTGTTTCTCGCCCTCTGTTTCTCGCCCTCTGTTTCAGCCCCTCTGTTTCAGCCCCTCTGTTTCAGCCCCTCTGTTTCTCGCCCTCTGTTTCAGCCCCGCTCTTTCAGCCCCTCTGTTTCAGCCCCTCTGTTTCTAGCCCTCTGTTTCAGCCCCTCTGTTTCAGCCCCTCTGTTTCAGCCCCTCGGTTTCTCGCCCTCTGTTTCTCGCCCCCTGTTTCAGCCCCTCTGTTTCACCCCCTCGGTTTCTCGCCCTCTGTTTCAGCCCCTCTGTTTCAGCCCCTCTGTTTCTCGCCCTCTGTTTCAGCCCCTCTGTTTCTCGCCCTCTGTTTCAGCCCCTCTGTTTCTCACCCTCTGTTTCAGCCCCTCTGTTTCAGCCCCTCTGTTTCTCGCCCCCTGTTTCAGCCCCTCTGTTTCAGCCCCTCTGTTTCTCGCCCTCTGTTTCAGCCCCTCTGTTTCTCGCCCTCTGTTTCTCGCCCTCTGTTTCAGCCCCTCTGTTTCAGCCCCTCTGTTTCTCGCCCTCTGTTTCAGCCCCTCTGTTTCTAGCCCTCTGTTTCAGACCATCTGTTTCAGCCCCTCTGTTCAGCCACTCGGTTTCTCGCCCTCTGTTTCAGCCCCTCTGTTTCTCGCCCTCTGTTTCAGCCCCACTGTTTCTGCCCCTCTGTTTCTCGCCCTCTGTTTCAGACCCTCTGTTTCAGCTCCTCGGTTTCAGCACCTCTTTTTCTCACCCACTGTTTCAGCCCCTCTGCTTCTCGCCCTCTGTTTCAGCCCCTCTGTTTCAGCCCCTCCGTTTCTCGCCCTCTGTTTCAGCTCCTCTGTTTCAGCCCCTCTATTTCTCGCTCTCTGTTTCAGCCCCTCTGATTCAGCCCCTCTGTTTCAGCCCCTCTGATTCAGCCCCTCTGATTCAGCCCCTCTGTTTCTCACCCTCTGTTTCAGCCCCTCTGTTTCAGCCCTTCTGTTTCAGCCACTCGGTTTCAGCCCCTCTGTTTCTCGCCCTCTGTTTCAGCGCCTCTGTTTCTCGCCCTCTGTTTCAGCCCCTCTGATTCAGCCCCTCTGTTTCAGCCCCTCTGATTCAGCCCCTCTGTTTCAGCCCCTCTGTTTCTCGCCCTCTGTTTCAGCCCCTCTGATTCTGCCCCTCTGTTTCTCGCCCTCTGTTTCTCGCCCTCTGATTCTGCCCCTCTGTTTCAGCTCCACTGTTTCAGCCCCTCTGTTTCTTGCCCTCTGTTTCAGCCCCTCTGTTCCAGCCCCTCTGGTTCAGCCCCTCTGTTTCAGCCACTCGGTTTCTCGCCCTCTGTTTCAGCCCCTCTGTTTCTCGCCCTCTGTTTCTCGCCCTCTGTTTCAGCCCCACTGTTTCAGCCCCTCTGTTTCTCGCCCTCTGTTTCAGACCCTCTGTTTCAGCTCCTCTGTTTCAGCACCTCTTTTTCTCACCCACTGTTTCAGCCCCTCTGCTTCTCGCCCTCTGTTTCAGCCCCTCTGTTTCAGGCCCTCTGTTTCAGCCCCTCTGTTTCAGCCCCTCGGTTTCTCGCCCTCTGTTTCACCCCTCTGTTTCAGCTCCTCTGTTTCAGCCCCTCTGTTTCTCGCTCTCTTATTCAGCCCCTCTGTTTCTCGCCCGCTGTTTCAGCCCCTCTGCTTGAGCCCCTCTGTTTCAGCCCCTCTGTTTCTCGCCCTCTGTTTCAGCCCCTCGGTTTCTTGCCCTCTGTTTCAGCCCCTCTGTTTCAGCCCCTCTGTTTCGGCCCCTCTGTTTCTCGCCCTCTGTTTCAACCCCTCGGTTTCTCGCCCTCTGTTTTAGCCCCTCTGTTTCTCGCCCTCAGTTTCAGCCCCTCTGTTTCAGCCCCTCTGTTTCTCACCCTCTGTTTGAGCACCTCGGTTTCTCGCCCTCTGTTTCAGCCCCTCTGTTTCAGCCCCTCTGTTTCACCCCTCGGTTTCTCACCCTCTGTTTCAGCCCCACTGTTTCGGCCCTTCTGTTTCTCGACCTCTGTTTCAGCCCCTCTGTTTCAGCCCCTCTGTTTCTCGCCCTCTGTTTCTCGCCCCCTGTTTCAGCCCCTCTGTTTCAGCCCCTCTGTTTCAGCCCCTCTGTTTCTCGCCCTCAGTTTCAGCCCCTCTGTTTCAGCCCCTCTGTTTCAGCCCCTCAGTTTCTCGCCCTCTGTTTCTCGCCCCCTGTTTCAGCCCCTCTGTTTCAGCCCCTCGGTTTCTCGCCCTCTGTTTCAGCCCCTCTGTTTCAGCCCCTCTGTTTCTCGCCCTCTGTTTCTCGCCCTCTGTTTCTCGCCCTCTGTTTCAGCCCCTCTGTTTCAGCCCCTCTGTTTCAGACCCTCTGTTCAACCCCTCGGTTTCTCGCCCTCTGTTTCAGCCCCTCTGTTTCAGCCCCTCTGTTTCAGCCCCTCTGTTTCGCGCCCTCTGTTTCAGCCCCTCTGTTTCAGCCCCTCTGTTTCTCGCCCTCTGTTTCAGCCCCTCTGTTTCTCACCCTCTGTTTCAGCCCCTCTGTTTCAGCCCCTCTGTTTCTCGCCCCCTGTTTCAGCCCCTCTGTTTCAGCCCCTCTGTTTCTCGCCCTCTGTTTCAGCCCCTCTGTTTCTCGCCCTCTGTTTCTCACCCTCTGTTTCAGCCCCTCTGTTTCAGCCCCTCTGTTCCAGCCCCTCTGTTTCAGCCCATCTGTTTCAGCCCCTCTGTTTCTAGCCCTCTGTTTCAGCCCCTCTGTTTCAGCCCCTCTGTTTCAGCCCCTCTGTTTCTCGCCCTCTGTTTCTCGCCCCCTGTTTCAGCCCCACTGTTTCAGCCCCTCGGTTTCTCGCCCTCTGTTTCAGCCCCTCTGTTTCAGACCCTTTGTTTCAGCCCCTCTGTTTCAGCCCCTCTGTTTCTCGCCCTCTGTTTCAGCCCCTCTGTTTCTCGCCCTCTGTTTCAGCCCCTCTGTTTCAGCCCCTCTGTTTCAGACCCTCTGTTCAGCCCCTCGGTTTCTCGCCCTCTGTTTCAGCCCCTCTGTTTCTCGCCCTCTGTTTCAGCCCCTCTGTTTCAGCCCCTCTGTTTCTCGCCCTCTGTTTCAGCCCCTCTGTTTCTCGCCCTCTGTTTCAGCCCCTCTGTTTCTCACTCTCTGTTCCAGCCCCTCTGTTTCAGCCCCTCTGTTTCAGCCCCTCTGTTTCTCGCCCTCTGTTTCAGCCCCTCGGATTCTCGCCCTCTGTTTCAGCCCCTCTGTTTCAGCCCCTCTGTTTCTCGCCCTCTGTTTCAGCCCCTCTGTTTCAGCCCCTCTTTTTCTCGCCCTCTCTTTCAGCCCCTCTGTTTCAGCCCCTCTTTTTCTCGCCCTCTGTTTCAGCCCCACTGTTTCAGCCCCTCTGTTTCTCGCCCTCTGTTTCAGCCCCTCTGTTTCTCGCCCCCTGTTTCTCGCCCCCTGTTTCAGCCCCTCTGTTTCAGCCCCTCTGTTTCTCGCCCCATGTTTCAGCCCCTCTGTTTCAGCCCCCCTGTTTCTCGCCCCCTGTTTCAGCCCCTCTGTTTCAGCCCCTCTGTTTCTCGCCCTCTGTTTCAGCCCCTCTGTTTCTCGCCCTCTGTTTCTCGCCCTCTGTTTCAGCCCCTCTGTTTCAGCCCCTCTGTTTCAGCCCCTCTGTTTCAGCCCCTCTGTTTCTCGCCCTCTGTTTCAGCCCCGCTCTTTCAGCCCCTCTGTTTCAGCCCCTCTGTTTCTAGCCCTCTGTTTCAGCCCCTCTGTTTCAGCCCCTCTGTTTCAGCCCCTCGGTTTCTCGCCCTCTGTTTCTCGCCCCCTGTTTCAGCCCCTCTGTTTCACCCCCTCGGTTTCTCGCCCTCTGTTTCAGCCCCTCTGTTTCAGCCCCTCTGTTTCTCGCCCTCTGTTTCAGCCCCTCTGTTTCTCGCCCTCTGTTTCAGCCCCTCTGTTTCTCACCCTCTGTTTCAGCCCCTCTGTTTCAGCCCCTCTGTTTCTCGCCCCCTGTTTCAGCCCCTCTGTTTCAGCCCCTCTGTTTCTCGCCCTCTGTTTCAGCCCCTCTGTTTCTCGCCCTCTGTTTCTCGCCCTCTGTTTCAGCCCCTCTGTTTCAGCCCCTCTGTTTCTCGCCCTCTGTTTCAGCCCCTCTGTTTCTAGCCCTCTGTTTCAGACCATCTGTTTCAGCCCCTCTGTTCAGCCACTCGGTTTCTCGCCCTCTGTTTCAGCCCCTCTGTTTCTCGCCCTCTGTTTCAGCCCCACTGTTTCTGCCCCTGTGTTTCTCGCCCTCTGTTTCAGACCCTCTGTTTCAGCTCCTCGGTTTCAGCACCTCTTTTTCTCACCCACTGTTTCAGCCCCTCTGCTTCTCGCCCTCTGTTTCAGCCCCTCTGTTTCAGCCCCTCCGTTTCTCGCCCTCTGTTTCAGCTCCTCTGTTTCAGCCCCTCTATTTCTCGCTCTCTGTTTCAGCCCCTCTGATTCAGCCCCTCTGTTTCAGCCCCTCTGATTCAGCCCCTCTGATTCAGCCCCTCTGTTTCTCACCCTCTGTTTCAGCCCCTCTGTTTCAGCCCTTCTGTTTCAGCCACTCGGTTTCAGCCCCTCTGTTTCTCGCCCTCTGTTTCAGCGCCTCTGTTTCTCGCCCTCTGTTTCAGCCCCTCTGATTCAGCCCCTCTGTTTCAGCCCCTCTGATTCAGCCCCTCTGTTTCAGCCCCTCTGTTTCTCGCCCTCTGTTTCAGCCCCTCTGATTCTGCCCCTCTGTTTCTCGCCCTCTGTTTCTCGCCCTCTGATTCTGCCCCTCTGTTTCAGCTCCACTGTTTCAGCCCCTCTGTTTCTTGCCCTCTGTTTCAGCCCCTCTGTTCCAGCCCCTCTGGTTCAGCCCCTCTGTTTCAGCCCCTCTGTTTCTCGCCCTTTGTTTCACCCCTCTGTTTGTCGCCCTCTGTTTCAGCCCCTCTGTTTCTCGCCCTCTGTTTCAGCCCCTCTGTTTCAGCCCCGCTGTTTCAGCCCCTCTGTTTCTCGCCCTCTGTTTCAGCCCCTCTGTTTCTTGCCCTCTGTTTCATCCCCTCTGTTTCATCCCCTCTGTTTCTCGCCCTCTGTTTCTGGACCTCTGTTTCTCGCCCTCTGTTTCAGCCCCTCTGTTTCTCGCCTTCTGTTTCAGCCCCTCTGATTCAGCCCCTCTGTTTCAGCCCCTCTGATTCAGCCCCTCTGATTCAGCCCCTCTCTTTCTCGCCCTCTGTTTCAGCCCCTCTGTTTCAGCCCTTCTGTTTCAACCACTCGGTTTCAGCCCCTCTGTTTCTTGCCCTCTGTTTCAGCCCCTCTGTTTCTCGCCCTCTGTTTCAGCCCCTCTGTTTCTCGCCCTCTGTTTCAGCCCCTCTGTTTCGCACTCTCTGTTTCAGCCCCTCTGTTTCAGCCCCTCTGTTTCTCGCCCTCTGTTTCTGCTCCTCTGTTTCTCGCCCTCTGTTTCAGCCCCTCTGTTTCTCGCCCTCTGTTTCTGCCCCTCTGTTTCTCGCCCTCTGTTTCAGCCCCTCTGTTTCTCGCCTTCTGTTTCAGCCCCTCTGATTCAGGCCCTCTGTTTCAGCCCCTCTGATTCAGCCCCTCTGATTCAGCCCCTCTGTTTCTCGCCCTCTGTTTCAGCCCCTCTGTTTCAGCCCTTCTGTTTCAGCCACTCGGTTTCAGCCCCTCTGTTTCTTGCCCTCTGTTTCAGCCCCTCTGTTTCTCGCCCTCTGTTTCAGCCCCTCTGTTTCGCACTCTCTGTTTCAGCCCCTCTGTTTCAGCCCCTGTGTTTCTCGCCCTCTGTTTCTGCTCCTCTGTTTCTCGCCCTCTGTTTCAGCCCCTCTGTTTCTCGCCCTCTATTTCAGCCCCTCTGATTCAGCCCCTCTGTTTCAGCCCCTCTGAATCAGTCCCTCTGTTTCAGCCCCTCTGATTCAGCCCCTCTGTTTCTCGCCCTCTGTTTCAGCCCCTCTGTTTCTCACCCTCTGTTTCAGCACCTCTGTTTCAGCTCCTCTGTTTCTCGCCCTCTGTTTCATCCCCTCTGTTTCTCGCCCTCTGTTTCAGCCCCTCTGATTCAGCCCCTCTGTTTCTCGCCCTCTGTTTCAGCCCCTCTGTTTCTCGCCATCTGTTTCAGCCCCTCTGTTTCTTACCCTCTGTTTCAGCCCCTCTGTTTCAGCCCCTCTGTTTCAGCCCCTCTGTTTCTCGCCCTCTGTTTCAGCCCCTCTGTTTCTCGCCCTCTGTTTCAGCCTCTCTGTTTCTCGCCCTCTGTTTCAGCCCCTCTGTTTCTACCCCTCAGATTCAGCCCCTCTGTTTCAGCCCCTCTGTTTCTCGCCCTCTGTTTCAGCCCCTCTGATTCAGCCCCTCTGTTTCAGCCCCTCTGATTCAGCACCTCTGTTTCAGACCCTCTATTTCAGCCCCTCTGTTTCAGCCACTCTGTTTCAGGCTCTCTGTTTCAGCCCGTCTGTTTCAGCCCCTCTGTTTCAGCCCCTCTGTTTCAGCCCCTCTGATTCAGCCCCTCTGATTCAGCCCCTCTGTTTCTCGCCCTCTGTTTCAGCCCCTCTGATTCAGCCCCTCTGTTTCTCGCCCTCTGTTTCTCGCCCTCTGTTTCTGCCCCTCTGTTTCAGCCCCACTGTTTCAGGCCCTCTGTTTCTTGCCCTCTGTTTCAGCCCCTCTGTTTCAGCCCCTCTGTTTCAGCCCATCCGATTCAGCCCCTCTGTTTCAGCCCCTCTGGTTCAGCTCCTCGGTTTCAGCCCCTCTGTTTCTCGCCCTTTGTTTCAGCCCCTCTGTTTGTCGCCCTCTGTTTCAGCCCCTCTGGTTCTCGCCCTCTGTTTGAGCCCCTCTGTTTCTTGCCCTCTGTTTCATCCCCTCTGTTTCAGCCCCTCTGTTTCTCGCCCTCTGTTTCTGGCCCTCTGTTTCTCGCCCTCTGTTTCAGCCCCTCTGTTTCTCGCCTTCTGTTTCAGCCCCTCTGATTCAGCCCCTCTGTTTCAGCCCCTCTGATTCAGCCCCTCTGATTCAGCCCCTCTGTTTCTCGCCCTCTGTTTCAGCCCCTCTGTTTCAGCCCTTCTGTTTCAGCCACTCGGTTTCAGCCCCTCTGTTTCTTGCCCTCTGTTTCAGCCCCTCTGTTTCTCGCCCTCTGTTTCAGCCCCTCTGTTTCTCGCCCTCTGTTTCTGCCCCTCTGTTTCGCACTCTCTGTTTCAGCCCCTCTGTTTCAGCCCCTCTGTTTCTCGCCCTCAGTTTCTGCTCCTCTGTTTCTCGCCCTCTGTTTCAGCCCCTCTGTTTCTCGCCCTCTGTTTCAGCCCCTCTGTTTCGCACTCTCTGTTTCAGCCCCTCTGTTTCTGCCCCTCTGTTTCTCGCCCTCTGTTTCTGCTCCTCTGTTTCTCGCCCTCTGTTTCAGCCCCTCTGTTTCTCGCCCTCTGTTTCAGCCCCTCTGATTCAGCCCCTCTGTTTCAGCCCCTCTGAATCAGTCCCTCTGTTTCAGCCCCTCTGTTTCAGCCCCTCTGTTTCTCGCCCTCTGTTTCAGCCCCTCTGTTTCTCACCCTCTGTTTCAGCACCTCTGTTTCAGCACCTCTGTTTCTCGCCCTCTGTTTCAGCCCCTCTGTTTCTCGCCCTCTGTTTCAGCCCCTCTGATTCAGCCCCTCTGTTTCTCGCCCTCTGTTTCAGCCCCTCTGTTTCTTGCCCTCTGTTTCAGCCCCTCTGTTTCTCGCCCTCTGTTTCAGCCCCTCTGTTTCTCGCCCTCTGTTTCAGCCCCTCTGTTTCGCACTCTCTGTTTCAGCCCCTCTGTTTCAGCCCCTCTGTTTCTCGCCCTCTGTTTCTGCTCCTCTGTTTCTCGCCCTCTGTTTCAGCCCCTCTGTTTCTCGCCCTCTGTTTCTGCCCCTCTGTTTCTCGCCCTCTGTTTCAGCCCCTCTGTTTCTCGCCTTCTGTTTCAGCCCCTCTGATTCAGGCCCTCTGTTTCAGCCCCTCTGATTCAGCCCCTCTGATTCAGCCCCTCTGTTTCTCGCCCTCTGTTTCAGCCCCTCTGTTTCAGCCCTTCTGTTTCAGCCACTCGGTTTCAGCCCCTCTGTTTCTTGCCCTCTGTTTCAGCCCCTCTGTTTCTCGCCCTCTGTTTCAGCCCCTCTGTTTCGCACTCTCTGTTTCAGCCCCTCTGTTTCAGCCCCTCTGTTTCTCGCCCTCTGTTTCTGCTCCTCTGTTTCTCGCCCTCTGTTTCAGCCCCTCTGTTTCTCGCCCTCTGTTTCAGCCCCTCTGATTCAGCCCCTCTGTTTCAGCCCCTCTGAATCAGTCCCTCTGTTTCAGCCCCTCTGATTCAGCCCCTCTGTTTCTCGCCCTCTGTTTCAGCCCCTCTGTTTCTCACCCTCTGTTTCAGCACCTCTGTTTCAGCTCCTCTGTTTCTCGCCCTCTGTTTCATCCCCTCTGTTTCTCGCCCTCTGTTTCAGCCCCTCTGATTCAGCCCCTCTGTTTCTCGCCCTCTGTTTCAGCCCCTCTGTTTCTCGCCATCTGTTTCAGCCCCTCTGTTTCTTGCCCTCTGTTTCAGCCCCTCTGTTTCAGCCCCTCTGTTTCAGCCCCTCTGTTTCTCGCCCTCTGTTTCAGCCCCTCTGTTTCTCGCCCTCTGTTTCAGCCTCTCTGTTTCTCGCCCTCTGTTTCAGCCCCTCTGTTTCTACCCCTCAGATTCAGCCCCTCTGTTTCAGGCCCTCTGTTTCTCGCCCTCTGTTTCAGCCCCTCTGATTCAGCCCCTCTGTTTCAGCCCCTCTGATTCAGCACCTCTGTTTCAGACCCTCTATTTCAGCCCCTCTGTTTCAGCCACTCTGTTTCAGGCTCTCTGTTTCAGCCCGTCTGTTTCAGCCCCTCTGTTTCAGCCCCTCTGTTTCAGCCCCTCTGATTCAGCCCCTCTGATTCAGCCCCTCTGTTTCTCGCCCTCTGTTTCAGCCCCTCTGATTCAGCCCCTCTGTTTCTCGCCCTCTGTTTCTCGCCCTCTGTTTCTGCCCCTCTGTTTCAGCCCCACTGTTTCAGGCCCTCTGTTTCTTGCCCTCTGTTTCAGCCCCTCTGTTTCAGCCCCTCTGTTTCAGCCCCTCCGATTCAGCCCCTCTGTTTCAGCCCCTCTGGTTCAGCTCCTCGGTTTCAGCCCCTCTGTTTCTCGCCCTTTGTTTCAGCCCCTCTGTTTGTCGCCCTCTGTTTCAGCCCCTCTGGTTCTCGCCCTCTGTTTGAGCCCCTCTGTTTCTTGCCCTCTGTTTCATCCCCTCTGTTTCAGCCCCTCTGTTTCTCGCCCTCTGTTTCTGGCCCTCTGTTTCTCGCCCTCTGTTTCAGCCCCTCTGTTTCTCGCCTTCTGTTTCAGCCCCTCTGATTCAGCCCCTCTGTTTCAGCCCCTCTGATTCAGCCCCTCTGATTCAGCCCCTCTGTTTCTCGCCCTCTGTTTCAGCCCCTCTGTTTCAGCCCTTCTGTTTCAGCCACTCGGTTTCAGCCCCTCTGTTTCTTGCCCTCTGTTTCAGCCCCTCTGTTTCTCGCCCTCTGTTTCAGCCCCTCTGTTTCTCGCCCTCTGTTTCTGCCCCTCTGTTTCGCACTCTCTGTTTCAGCCCCTCTGTTTCAGCCCCTCTGTGTCTCGCCCTCTGTTTCTGCTCCTCTGTTTCTCGCCCTCTGTTTCAGCCCCTCTGTTTCTCGCCCTCTGTTTCAGCCCCTCTGTTTCGCACTCTCTGTTTCAGCCCCTCTGTTTCTGCCCCTCTGTTTCTCGCCCTCTGTTTCTGCTCCTCTGTTTCTCGCCCTCTGTTTCAGCCCCTCTGTTTCTCGCCCTCTGTTTCAGCCCCTCTGATTCAGCCCCTCTGTTTCAGCCCCTCTGAATCAGTCCCTCTGTTTCAGCCCCTCTGTTTCAGCCCCTCTGTTTCTCGCCCTCTGTTTCAGCCCCTCTGTTTCTCACCCTCTGTTTCAGCACCTCTGTTTCAGCACCTCTGTTTCTCGCCCTCTGTTTCAGCCCCTCTGTTTCTCGCCCTCTGTTTCAGCCCCTCTGATTCAGCCCCTCTGTTTCTCGCCCTCTGTTTCAGCCCCTCTGTTTCTCGCCATCTGTTTCAGCCCCTCTGTTTCTCGCCCTCTGTTTCAGCCCCTCTGTTTCAGCCCCTCTGTTTCAGCCCCTCTGTTTCTCGCCCTCTGTTTCAGCCCCTCTGTTTCTCGCCCTCTGTTTCAGCCTCTCTGTTTCTCGCCCTCTGTTTCAGCCCCTCTGTTTCTACCCCTCTGATTCAGCCCTTCTGTTTCAGCCCCTCTGTTTCTCGCCCTCTGTTTCAGCCCCTCTGATTCAGCCCCTCTGTTTCAGCCCCTCTGATTCAGCCCCTCTGTTTCAGACCCTCTATTTCAGCCCCTCTGTTTCAGCCACTCTGTTTCAGGCTCTCTGTTTCAGCCCGTCTGTTTCAGCCCCTCTGTTTCAGCCCCTCTGTTTCAGCCCCTCTGATTCAGCCCCTCTGATTCAGCCCCTCTGTTTCTCGCCCTCTGTTTCAGCCCCTCTGATTCAGCCCCTCTGTTTCTCGCCCTCTGTTTCTCGCCCTTTGTTTCTGCCCCTCTGTTTCAGCCCCACTGTTTCAGCCCCTCTGTTTCTTGCCCTCTGTTTCAGCCCCTCTGTTTCAGCCCCTCTGTTTCAGCCCCTCCGATTCAGCCCCTCTGTTTCAGCCCCTCTGGTTCAGCTCCTCGGTTTCAGCCCCTCTGTTTCTCGCCCTTTGTTTCAGCCCCTCTGTTTCTCGCCCTCTGTTTCAGCCCCTCTGTTTCTCGCCCTCTGTTTCAGCCCCTCTGTTTCGCACTCTCTGTTTCAGCCCCTCTGTTTCAGCCCCTCTGTTTCTCGCCCTCTGTTTCTGCTCCTCTGTTTCTCGCCCTGTTTCAGCCCCTCTGTTTTTCGCCCTCTGTTTCAGCCCCTCTGATTCAGCCCCTCTGTTTCAGCCCCTCTGTTTCTCACCCTCTGTTTCAGCACCTCTGTTTCAGCCCCTCTGTTTCTCGCCCTCTGTTTCAGCCCCTCTGTTTCAGCCCCAGTGTTTCTCGCCCTCTGTTTCTGCCCCTCTGTTTCTCGCCCTCTGTTTCAGCCCCTCTTTTTCTCGCCTTCTGTTTCAGCCCCTCTGATTCAGGCCCTCTGTTTCAGCCCCTCTGATTCAGCCCCTCTGATTCAGCCCCTCTGTTTCTCGCCCTCTGTTTCAGCCCCTCTGTTTCAGCCCTTCTGTTTCAGCCACTCGGTTTCAGCCCCTCTGTTTCTCGCCCTCTGTTTCAGCCCCTCTGTTTCTCGCCCTCTGTTTCAGCCCCTCTGATTCAGCCCCTCTGTTTCAGCCCCTCTGATTCAGCCCCTCTGTTTCAGCCCCTCTATTTCAGCCCGTCTGTTTCAGCCCCTCTGTTTCAGCCCCTCTGTTTCAGCCCCTCTGATTCAGTACCTTAGTTTCTCGCTCTCTGTTTCAGCCCCTCTGTTTCAGCCCATCTGATTCAGCCCCTCTGATTCAGCCCCTCTGTTTCTCGCCCTCTGTTTCAGCCCCTCTGATTCAGCCCCTCTGTTTCTCGCCCTCTGTTTCTCGCCCTCTGTTTCTGCCCCTCTGTTTCAGCCCCACTGTTTCAGCCCCTCTGTTTCTTGCCCTCTGTTTCAGCCCCTCTGTTTCAGCCCCTCTGTTTCAGCCCCTCCGATTCAGCCCCTCTGTTTCAGCCCCTCTGGTTCATCCCCTCTGTTTCAGCCCCTCTGTTTCTCGCCCTTTGTTTCACCCCTCTGTTTGTCGCCCTCTGTTTCAGCCCCTCTGTTTCTCGCCCTCTGTTTCAGCCCCTCTGTTTCAGCCCAGCTGTTTCAGCCCCTCTGTTTCTCGCCCTCTGTTTCAGCCCCTCTGTTTCTTGCCCTCTGTTTCATCCCCTCTGTTTCATCCCCTCTGTTTCTCGCCCTCTGTTTCTGGCCCTCTGTTTCTCGCCCTCTGTTTCAGCCCCTCTGTTTCTCGCCTTCTGTTTCAGCCCCTCTGATTCAGCCCCTCTATTTCAGCCCCTCTGATTTAGCCCCTCTGATTCAGCCCCTCTGTTTCTCGCCCTCTGTTTCAGCCCCTCTGTTTCAGCCCTTCTGTTTCAACCACTCGGTTTCAGCCCCTCTGTTTCTTGCCCTCTGTTTCAGCCCCTCTGTTTCTCGCCCTCTGTTTCAGCCCCTCTGTTTCTCGCCCTCTGTTTCAGCCCCTCTGTTTCGCACTCTCTGTTTCAGCCCCTCTGTTTCAGCCCCTCTGTTTCTCGCCCTCTGTTTCAGCCCCTCTGTTTCTCGCCCTCTGTTTCAGCCCCTCTGTTTCTCGCCCTCTGTTTCTGCCCCTCTGTTTCTCGCCCTCTGTTTCAGCCCCTCTGTTTCTCGCCTTCTGTTTCAGCCCCTCTGATTCAGGCCCTCTGTTTCAGCCCCTCTGATTCAGCCCCTCTGATTCAGCCCCTCTGTTTCTCGCTCTCTGTTTCAGCCCCTCTGTTTCAGCCCTTCTGTTTCAGCCACTCGGTTTAAGCCCCTCTGTTTCTTGCCCTCTGTTTCAGCCCCTCTGTTTCAGCCCCTCTGTTTCAGCCCCTCTGATTTAGCCCCTCTGATTCAGCCCCTCTGTTTCTCGCCCTCTGTTTCAGCCCCTCTGTTTCAGCCCTTCTGTTTCAACCACTCGGTTTCAGCCCCTCTGTTTCTTGCCCTCTGTTTCAGCCCCTCTGTTTCTCGCCCTCTGTTTCAGCCCCTCTGTTTCTCGCCCTCTGTTTCAGCCCCTCTGTTTCGCACTCTCTGTTTCAGCCCCTCTGTTTCCGCCCCTCTGTTTCTCGCCCTCTGTTTCTGCTCCTCTGTTTCTCGCCCTCTGTTTCAGCCCCTCTGTTTCTCGCCCTCTGTTTCTGCCCCTCTGTTTCTCGCCCTCTGTTTCAGCCCCTCTGTTTCTCGCCTTCTGTTTCAGCCCCTCTGATTCAGGCCCTCTGTTTCAGCCCCTCTGATTCAGCCCCTCTGATTCAGCCCCTCTGTTTCTCGCCCTCTGTTTCAGCCCCTCTGTTTCAGCCCTTCTGTTTCAGCCACTCGGTTTCAGCCCCTCTGTTTCTTGCCCTCTGTTTCAGCCCCTATGTTTCTCGCCCTCTGTTTCAGCCCCTCTGTTTCTCGCCCTCTGTTTCAGCCCCTCTGTTTCGCACTCTCTGTTTCAGCCCCTCTGTTTCAGCCCCTCTGTTTCTCGCCCTCTGTTTCTGCTCCTCTGTTTCTCGCCCTCTGTTTCAGCCCCTCTGTTTCTCGCCCTCTGTTTCAGCCCCTCTGATTCAGCCCCTCTGTTTCAGCCCCTCTGAATCAGTCCCTCTGTTTCAGCCCCTCTGATTCAGCCCCTCTGTTTCTCGCCCTCTGTTTCAGCCCCTCTGTTTCTCACCCTCTGTTTCAGCACCTCTGTTTCAGCCCCTCTGTTTCTCGCCCTCTGTTTCAGCCCCTCTGTTTCTCGCCCTCTGTTTCAGCCCCTCTGATTCAGCACCTCTATTTCTCGCCCTCTGTTTCAGCCCCTCTGTTTCTCGCCATCTGTTTCAGCCCCTCTTTTTCTTGCCCTCTGTTTCAGCCCCTCTGTTTCAGCCCCTCTGTTTCAGCCCCTCTGTTTCTCGCCCTCTGTTTCAGCCCCTCTGTTTCTCGCCCTCTGTTTCAGCCTCTCTGTTTCTCGCCCTCTGTTTCAGCCCCTCTGTTTCTACCCCTCAGATTCAGCCCCTCTGTTTCAGGCCCTCTGTTTCTCGCCCTCTGTTTCAGCCCCTCTGATTCAGCCACTCTGTTTCAGGCTCTCTGATTCAGCCCGTCTGTTTCAGCCCCTCTGTTTCAGCCCCTCTGTTTCAGCCCCTCTGATTCAGCCCCTCTGATTCAGCCCCTCTGTTTCTCGCCCTCTGTTTCAGCCCCTCTGATTCAGCCCCTCTGTTTCTCGCCCTCTGTTTCTCGCCCTCTGTTTCTGCCCCTCTGTTTCAGCCCCACTGTTTCAGCCCCTCTGATTCTTGCCCTCTGTTTCAGCCGCTCTGTTTCAGCCCCTCTGTTTCAGCCCCTCCGATTCAGCCCCTCTGTTTCAGCCCCTCTGATTCAGCTCCTCGGTTTCAGCCCCTCTGTTTCTCGCCCTTTGTTTCAGCCCCTCTGTTTGTCGCCCTCTGTTTCAGCCCCTCTGGTTCTCGCCCTCTGTTTCAGCCCCTCTGTTTCATCCCCTCTGTTTCAGCCCCTCTGTTTCTCGCCCTCTGTTTCAGCCCCTCTGTTTCTTACCCTCTGTTTCATCCCCTCTGTTTCAGCCCCTCTGTTTCTCGCCCTCTGTTTCTGGCCCTCTGTTTCTCGCCCTCTGTTTCAGCCCCTCTGTTTCTCGCCTTCTGTTTCAGCCCCTCTGATTCAGGCCCTCTGTTTCAGCCCCTCTGATTCAGCCCCTCTGATTCAGCCCCTCTGTTTCTCGCCCTCTGTTTCAGCCCCTCTGTTTCAGCCCTTCTGTTTCAGCCACTCGGTTTCAGCCCCTCTGTTTCTTGCCCTCTGTTTCAGCCCCTCTGTTTCTCGCCCTCTGTTTCAGCCCCTCTGTTTCTTGCCCTCTGTTTCAGCTCCTCTGTTTCTCGCCCTCTATTTCAGCCCCTCTGTTTCTCTCCCTCTGTTTCAGCCCCTCTGTTTCAGCCCCTCTGTTTCTCGCCCTCTGTTTCTGCTCCTCTGTTTCTCGCCCTCTGTTTCAGCCCCTCTGTTTCTCGCCCTCTGTTTCAGCCCCTCTGTTTCGCACTCTCTGTTTCAGCCCCTCTGTTTCAGCCCCTCTGTTTCTCGCCCTCTGTTTCTGCTCCTCTGTTTCTCGCCCTCTGTTTCAGCCCCTCTGTTTCTCGCCCTCTGTTTCAGCCCCTCTGATTCAGCCCCTCTGTTTCAGCCCCTCTGAATCAGTCCCTCTGTTTCAGCCCCTCTGTTTCAGCCCCTCTGTTTCTCGCCCTCTGTTTCAGCCCCTCTGTTTCTCACCCTCTGTTTCAGCACCTCTGTTTCAGCCCCTCTGTTTCTCGCCCTCTGTTTCAGCCCCTCTGTTTCTCGCCCTCTGTTTCAGCCCCTCTGATTCAGCCCCTCTGTTTCTCGCCCTCTGTTTCAGCCCCTCTGTTTCTCGCCATCTGTTTCAGCCCCTCTGTTTCTCGCCCTCTGTTTCAGCCCCTCTGTTTCAGCCCCTCTGTTTCAGCCCCTCTGTTTCAGCCCCTCTGTTTCTAGCCCTCTGTTTCAGCCCCTCTGTTTCTCGCCCTCTGTTTCTGCCTCTCTGTTTCTCGCCCTCTGTTTCAGCCCCTCTGTTTCTACCCCTCTGATTCAGCCCCTCTGTTTCAGCCCCTCTGTTTCTCGCCCTCTGTTTCAGCCCCTCTGATTCAGCCCCTCTGTTTCAGCCCCTCTGATTCAGCCCCTCTGTTTCAGACCCTCTATTTCAGCCCCTCTGTTTCAGCCACTCTGTTTCAGGCTCTCTGTTTCAGCCCGTCTGTTTCAGCCCCTCTGTTTCAGCCCCTCTGTTTCAGCCCCTCTGATTCAGCCCCTCTGATTCAGCCCCTCTGTTTCTCGCCCTCTGTTTCAGCCCCTCTGATTCAGCCCCTCTGTTTCTCGCCGTCTGTTTCTCGCCCTTTGTTTCTGCCCCTCTGTTTCAGCTCCACTGTTTCAGCCCCTCTGATTCTTGCCCTCTGTTTCAGCCCCTCTGTTTCAGCCCCTCTGTTTCAGCCCCTCCGATTCAGCCCCTCTGTTTCACCCCCTCTGGTTCAGCTCCTCGGTTTCAGCCCCTCTGTTTCTCGCCCTCTGTTTCAGCCCCTCTGATTCAGCCCCTCTGTTTCTCGCCGTCTGTTTCTCGCCCTTTGTTTCTGCCCCTCTGTTTCAGCTCCACTGTTTCAGCCCCTCTGATTCTCGCCCTCTGTTTCAGCCCCTCTGTTTCTCGCCTTCTGTTTCAGCCCCTCTGATTCAGCCCCTCTGTTTCAGCCCCTCTGATTTAGCCCCTCTGATTCAGCCCCTCTGTTTCTCGCCCTCTGTTTCAGCCCCTCTGTTTCAGCCCTTCTGTTTCAACCACTCGGTTTCAGCCCCTCTGTTTCTTGCCCTCTGTTTCAGCCCCTCTGTTTCTCGCCCTCTGTTTCAGCCCCTCTGTTTCTCGCCCTCTGTTTCAGCCCCTCTGTTTCGCACTCTCTGTTTCAGCCCCTCTGTTTCAGCCCCTCTGTTTCTCGCCCTCTGTTTCTGCCCCTCTGTTTCTCGCCCTCTGTTTCAGCCCCTCTGTTTCTCGCCTTCTGTTTCAGCCCCTCTGATTCAGGCCCTCTGTTTCAGCCCCTCTGATTCAGCCCCTCTGATTCAGCCCCTCTGTTTCTCGCTCTCTGTTTCAGCCCCTCTGTTTCAGCCCTTCTGTTTCAGCCACTCGGTTTCAGCCCCTCTGTTTCTTGCCCTCTGTTTCAGCCCCTCTGTTTCAGCCCCTCTGTTTCAGCCCCTCTGATTTAGCCCCTCTGATTCAGCCCCTCTGTTTCTCGCCCTCTGTTTCAGCCCCTCTGTTTCAGCCCTTCTGTTTCAACCACTCGGTTTCAGCCCCTCTGTTTCTTGCCCTCTGTTTCAGCCCCTCTGTTTCTCGCCCTCTGTTTCAGCCCCTCTGTTTCTCGCCCTCTGTTTCAGCCCCTCTGTTTCGCACTCTCTGTTTCAGCCCCTCTGTTTCCGCCCCTCTGTTTCTCGCCCTCTGTTTCTGCTCCTCTGTTTCTCGCCCTCTGTTTCAGCCCCTCTGTTTCTCGCCCTCTGTTTCTGCCCCTCTGTTTCTCGCCCTCTGTTTCAGCCCCTCTGTTTCTCGCCTTCTGTTTCAGCCCCTCTGATTCAGGCCCTCTGTTTCAGCCCCTCTGATTCAGCCCCTCTGATTCAGCCCCTCTGTTTCTCGCCCTCTGTTTCAGCCCCTCTGTTTCAGCCCTTCTGTTTCAGCCACTCGGTTTCAGCCCCTCTGTTTCTTGCCCTCTGTTTCAGCCCCTATGTTTCTCGCCCTCTGTTTCAGCCCCTCTGTTTCTCGCCCTCTGTTTCAGCCCCTCTGTTTCGCACTCTCTGTTTCAGCCCCTCTGTTTCAGCCCCTCTGTTTCTCGCCCTCTGTTTCTGCTCCTCTGTTTCTCGCCCTCTGTTTCAGCCCCTCTGTTTCTCGCCCTCTGTTTCAGCCCCTCTGATTCAGCCCCTCTGTTTCAGCCCCTCTGAATCAGTCCCTCTGTTTCAGCCCCTCTGATTCAGCCCCTCTGTTTCTCGCCCTCTGTTTCAGCCCCTCTGTTTCTCACCCTCTGTTTCAGCACCTCTGTTTCAGCCCCTCTGTTTCTCGCCCTCTGTTTCAGCCCCTCTGTTTCTCGCCCTCTGTTTCAGCCCCTCTGATTCAGCACCTCTATTTCTCGCCCTCTGTTTCAGCCCCTCTGTTTCTCGCCATCTGTTTCAGCCCCTCTTTTTCTTGCCCTCTGTTTCAGCCCCTCTGTTTCAGCCCCTCTGTTTCAGCCCCTCTGTTTCTCGCCCTCTGTTTCAGCCCCTCTGTTTCTCGCCCTCTGTTTAAGCCTCTCTGTTTCTCGCCCTCTGTTTCAGCCCCTCTGTTTCTACCCCTCTGATTCAGCCCCTCTGTTTCAGGCCCTCTGTTTCTCGCCCTCTGTTTCAGCCCCTCTGATTCAGCCCCTCTGTTTCAGCCCCTCTGATTCAGCCCCTCTGTTTCAGACCCTCTATTTCAGCCCCTCTGTTTCAGCCACTCTGTTTCAGGCTCTCTGATTCAGCCCGTCTGTTTCAGCCCCTCTGTTTCAGCCCCTCTGTTTCAGCCCCTCTGATTCAGCCCCTCTGATTCAGCCCCTCTGTTTCTCGCCCTCTGTTTCAGCCCCTCTGATTCAGCCCCTCTGTTTCTCGCCCTCTGTTTCTCGCCCTCTGTTTCTGCCCCTCTGTTTCAGCCCCACTGTTTCAGCCCCTCTGTTTCTTGCCCTCTGTTTCAGCCCCTCTGTTTCAGCCCCTCTGTTTCAGCCCCTCCGATTCAGCCCCTCTGTTTCAGCCCCTCTGATTCAGCTCCTCGGTTTCAGCCCCTCTGTTTCTCGCCCTTTGTTTCAGCCCCTCTGTTTGTCGCCCTCTGTTTCAGCCCCTCTGGTTCTCGCCCTCTGTTTCAGCCCCTCTGTTTCATCCCCTCTGTTTCAGCCCCTCTGTTTCTCGCCCTCTGTTTCAGCCCCTCTGTTTCTTACCCTCTGTTTCATCCCCTCTGTTTCAGCCCCTCTGTTTCTCGCCCTCTGTTTCTGGCCCTCTGTTTCTCGCCCTCTGTTTCAGCCCCTCTGTTTCTCGCCTTCTGTTTCAGCCCCTCTGATTCAGGCCCTCTGTTTCAGCCCCTCTGATTCAGCCCCTCTGATTCAGCCCCTCTGTTTCTCGCCCTCTGTTTCAGCCCCTCTGTTTCAGCCCTTCTGTTTCAGCCACTCGGTTTCAGCCCCTCTGTTTCTTGCCCTCTGTTTCAGCCCCTCTGTTTCTCGCCCTCTGTTTCAGCCCCTCTGTTTCTTGCCCTCTGTTTCAGCTCCTCTGTTTCTCGCCCTCTATTTCAGCCCCTCTGTTTCTCTCCCTCTGTTTCAGCCCCTCTGTTTCAGCCCCTCTGTTTCTCGCCCTCTGTTTCTGCTCCTCTGTTTCTCGCCCTCTGTTTCAGCCCCTCTGTTTCTCGCCCTCTGTTTCAGCCCCTCTGTTTCGCACTCTCTGTTTCAGCCCCTCTGTTTCAGCCCCTCTGTTTCTCGCCCTCTGTTTCTGCTCCTCTGTTTCTCGCCCTCTGTTTCAGCCCCTCTGTTTCTCGCCCTCTGTTTCAGCCCCTCTGATTCAGCCCCTCTGTTTCAGCCCCTCTGAATCAGTCCCTCTGTTTCAGCCCCTCTGTTTCAGCCCCTCTGTTTCTCGCCCTCTGTTTCAGCCCCTCTGTTTCTCACCCTCTGTTTCAGCACCTCTGTTTCAGCCCCTCTGTTTCTCGCCCTCTGTTTCATCCCCTCTGTTTCTCGCCCTCTGTTTCAGCCCCTCTGATTCAGCCCCTCTGTTTCTCGCCCTCTGTTTCTGCCCCTCTGTTTCTCGCCATCTGTTTCAGCCCCTCTGTTTCTCGCCCTCTGTTTCAGCCCCTCTGTTTCAGCCCCTCTGTTTCAGCCCCTCTGTTTCAGCCCCTCTGTTTCAGCCCCTCTGTTTCTAGCCCTCTGTTTCAGCCCCTCTGTTTCTCGCCCTCTGTTTCTGCCTCTCTGTTTCTCGCCCTCTGTTTCAGCCCCTCTGTTTCTACCCCTCTGATTCAGCCCCTCTGTTTCAGCCCCTCTGTTTCTCGCCCTCTGTTTCAGCCCCTCTGATTCAGCCAATCTGTTTCAGCCCCTCTGATTCAGCCCCTCTGTTTCAGACCCTCTATTTCAGCCCCTCTGTTTCAGCCACTCTGTTTCAGGCTCTCTGTTTCAGCCCGTCTGTTTCAGCCCCTCTGTTTCAGCCCCTCTGTTTCTCGCCCTCTGTTTCAGCCCCTCTGATTCAGCCCCTCTGTTTCTCGCCGTCTGTTTCTCGCCCTTTGTTTCTGCCCCTCTGTTTCAGCTCCACTGTTTCAGCCCCTCTGATTCTTGCCCTCTGTTTCAGCCCCTCTGTTTCAGCCCCTCTGTTTCAGCCCCTCCGATTCAGCCCCTCTGTTTCACCCCCTCTGGTTCAGCTCCTCGGTTTCAGCCCCTCTGTTTCTCGCCCTCTGTTTCAGCCCCTCTGATTCAGCCCCTCTGTTTCTCGCCGTCTGTTTCTCGCCCTTTGTTTCTGCCCCTCTGTTTCAGCTCCACTGTTTCAGCCCCTCTGATTCTTGCCCTCTGTTTCAGCCCCTCTGTTTCAGCCCCTCTGTTTCAGCCCCTCCGATTCAGCCCCTCTGTTTCACCCCCTCTGGTTCAGCTCCTCGGTTTCAGCCCCTCTGTTTCTCGCCCTCTGTTTCAGCCCCTCTGATTCAGCCCCTCTGTTTCTCGCCGTCTGTTTCTCGCCCTTTGTTTCTGCCCCTCTGTTTCAGCTCCACTGTTTCAGCCCCTCTGATTCTTGCCCTCTGTTTCAGCCCCTCTGTTTCAGCCCCTCTGTTTCAGCCCCTCCGATTCAGCCCCTCTGTTTCACCCCCTCTGGTTCAGCTCCTCGGTTTCAGCCCCTCTGTTTCTCGCCCTTTGTTTCAGCCCCTCTGTTTGTCGCCCTCTGTTTCAGCCCCTCTGTTTCTCGCCCTCTGTTTCAGCCCCTCTGTTTCGCACTCTCTGTTTCAGCCCCTCTGTTTCAGCCCCTCTGTTTCTCGCCCTCTGTTTCTGCTGCTCTGTTTCTCGCCCTCTGTTTCAGCCCCTCTGTTTCTCGCCCTCTGTTTCAGCCCCTCTGTTTCAGCCCCTCTGTTTCAGCCCCTCCGATTCAGCCCCTCTGATTCAGCCCCTCTGATTCAGCTCCTCGGTTTCAGCCCCTCTGTTTCTCGCCCTTTGTTTCAGCCCCTCTGTTTGTCGCCCTCTGTTTCAGCCCCTCTGGTTCTCGCCCTCTGTTTCAGCCCCTCTGTTTCATCCCCTCTGTTTCAGCCCCTCTGTTTCTCGCCCTCTGTTTCAGCCCCTCTGTTTCTCGCCCTCAGTTTCAGACCCTCTGATTCAGCCCCTCTGATTCAGCCCCTCTGTTTCAGCCCCTCTGATTCAGCCCCTCTGATTCAGCCCCTCTGTTTCTCGCCCTCTGTTTCAGCCCCACTGTTTCAGCCCTTCTGTTTCAACCACTCGGTTTCAGCCCCTCTGTTTCTTGCCCTCTGTTTCAGCCCCTCTGTTTCTCGCCCTCTGTTTCAGACCCTCTGTTTCTCGCCCTCTGTTTCAGCCCCTCTGTTTCGCACTCTCTGTTTCAGCCCCTCTGTTTCAGCCCCTCTGTTTCTCGCCCTCTGTTTCTGCTCCTCTGTTTCTCGCCCTCTGTTTCAGCCCCTCTGTTTCTCGCCCTCTGTTTCTGCCCCTCTGTTTCTCGCCCTCTGTTTCAGCCCCTCTGTTTCTCGCCTTCTGTTTCAGCCCCTCTGATTCAGGCCCTCTGTTTCAGCCCCTCTGATTCAGCCCCTCTGATTCAGCCCCTCTGTTTCTCGCCCTCTGTTTCAGCCCCTCTGTTTCAGCCCTTCTGTTTCAGCCACTCGGTTTCAGCCCCTCTGTTTCTTGCCCTCTGTTTCAGCCCCTCTGTTTCTCGCCCTCTGTTTCAGCCCCTCTGTTTCTCGCCCTTTGTTTCAGCCCCTCTGTTTCGCACTCTCTGTTTCAGCCCCTCTGTTTCAGCCCCTCTGTTTCTCGCCCTCTGTTTCTGCTCCTCTGTTTCTCGCCCTCTGTTTCAGCCCCTCTGTTTCTCGCCCTCTGTTTCAGCCCCTCTGATTCAGCCCCTCTGTTTCAGCCCCTCTGAATCAGTCCCTCTGTTTCAGCCCCTCTGATTCAGCCCCTCTGTTTCTCGCCCTCTGTTTCAGCCCCTCTGTTTCTCACCCTCTGTTTCAGCACCTCTGTTTCAGCCCCTCTGTTTCTCGCCCTCTGTTTCAGCCCCTCTGTTTCTCGCCCTCTGTTTCAGCCCCTCTGATTCAGCCCCTCTGTTTCTCGCCCTCTGTTTCAGCCTCTCTGTTTCTCGCCATCTGTTTCAGCCCCTCTGTTTCTTGCCCTCTGCTTCAGCCCCTCTGTTTCAGCAACTCTGTTTCAGCCCCTCTGTTTCTCGCCCTCTGTTTCAGCCCCTCTGTTTCTCGCCGTCTGTTTCAGCCTCTCTGTTTCTCGCCCTCTGTTTCAGCCCCTCTGTTTCTACCCCTCTGATTCAGCCCCTCTGTTTCAGGCCCTCTGTTTCTCGCCCTCTGTTTCAGCCCCTCTGATTCAGCCCCTCTGTTTCAGCCCCTCTGATTCAGCCCCTCTGTTTCAGACCCTCTATTTCAGCCCCTCTGTTTCAGCCACTCTGTTTCAGGCTCTCTGTTTCAGCCCGTCTGTTTCAGCCCCACTGTTTCAGCCCCTCTGTTTCAGCCCCTCTGATTCAGCCCCTCTGATTCAGCCCCTCTGTTTTTCGCCCTCTGTTTCAGCCCCTCTGATTCAGCCCCTCTGTTTCTCGCCCTCTGTTTCTCGCCCTCTGTTTCTGCCCCTCTGTTTCAGCCCCACTGTTTCAGCCCCTCTGTTTCTTGCCCTCTGTTTCAGCCCCTCTGTTTCAGCCCCTCTGTTTCAGCCCCTCCGATTCAGCCCCTCTGTTTCAGCCCCTCTGGTTCAGCTCCTTGGTTTCAGCCCCTCTGTTTCTCGCACTTTGTTTCAGCCCCTCTGTTTGTCGCCCTCTGTTTCAGCCCCTCTGGTTCTCGCCCTCTATTTCAGCCCCTCTGTTTCAGCCACTCTGTTTCAGGCTCTCTGTTTCAGCCCGTCTGTTTCAGCCCCTCTGTTTCAGCCCCTCTGTTTCAGCCCCTCTGATTCAGCCCCTCTGATTCAGCCCCTCTGTTTCTCGCCCTCTGTTTCAGCCCCTCTGATTCAGCCCCTCTGTTTCTCGCCCTCTGTTTCTCGCCCTCTGTTTCTGCCCCTCTGTTTCAGCCCCTGTGTTTCAGCCCCGCTGTTTCTTGCCCTCTGTTTCAGCCCCTCTGTTTCAGCCCCTCTGTTTCAGCCCCTCCGATTCAGCCCCTCTGTTTCAGCCCCTCTGGTTCAGCTCCTCGGTTTCAGCCCCTCTGTTTCTCGCCCTTTGTTTCAGCCCCTCTGTTTGTCGCCCTCTGTTTCAGCCCCTCTGTTTCATCCCCTCTGTTTCAGCCCCTCTGTTTCTCGCCCTCTGTTTCAGCACCTCTGTTTCTTGCCCTCTGTTTCATCCCCTCTGTTTCAGCCCCTCTGTTTCTCGCCCTCTGTTTCTGGCCCTCTGTTTCTCGCCCTCTGTTTCAGCCCCTCTGTTTCACGCCTTCTGTTTCAGCCCCTCTGATTCAGCCCCTCTGTTTCAGCCCCTCTGATTCAGCCCCTCTGATTCAGCCCCTCTGTTTCTCGCCCTCTGTTTCAGCCCCTCTGTTTCAGCCCTTCTGTTTCAGCCACTCGGTTTCAGCCCCTCTGTTTCTTGCCCTCTGTTTCAGCCCCTCTGTTTCTCGCCCTCTGTTTCAGCCCCTCTGTTTCTCGCCCTCTGTTTCTGCCCCTCTGTTTCGCACTCTCTGTTTCAGCCCCTCTGTTTCAGCCCCTCTGTTTCTCGCCCTCTGTTTCTGCTCCTCTTTTTCTCGCCCTCTGTTTCAGCCCCTCTGTTTCTCGCCCTCTGTTTCAGCCCCTCTGTTTCGCACTCTCTGTTTCAGCCCCTCTGTTTCAGCCCCTCTGTTTCTCGCCCTCTGTTTCTGATCCTCTGTTTCTCGCCCTCTGTTTCAGCCCCTCTGTTTCTCGCCCTCTGTTTCAGCCCCTCTGATTCAGCCCCTCTGTTTCAGCCCCTCTGAATCAGTCCCTCTGTTTCAGCCTCTCTGTTTCAGCACCTCTGTTTCTCGCCCTCTGTTTCAGCCCCTCTGTTTCTCACCCTCTGTTTCAGCACCTCTGTTTCAGCCCCTCTGTTTCTCGCCCTCTGTTTCAGCCCCTCTGTTTCTCGCCCTCTGTTTCAGCCCCTCTGATTCAGCCCCTCTGTTTCTCGCCCTCTGTTTCAGCCCCTCTGTTTCTCGCCATCTGTTTCAGCCCCTCTGTTTCTCGCCCTCTGTTTCAGCCCCTCTGTTTCAGCCCCTCTGTTTCAGCCCCTCTGTTTCTCGCCCTCTGTTTCAGCCCCTCTGTTTCTCGCCCTCTGTTTCAGCCTCTCTGTTTCTCGCCCTCTGTTTCAGCCCCTCTGTTTCTACCCCTCTGATTCAGCCCCTCTGTTTCAGCCCCTCTGTTTCTCGCCCTCTGTTTCAGCCCCTCTGATTCAGCCCCTCTGTTTCAGCCCCTCTGATTCAGCCGCTCTGTTTCAGACCCTCTATTTCAGCCCCTCTGTTTCAGCCACTCTGTTTCAGGCTCTCTGTTTCAGCCCGTCTGTTTCAGCCCCTCTGTTTCAGCCCCTCTGTTTCAGCCCCTCTGATTCAGCCCCTCTGATTCAGCCCCTCTGTTTCTCGCCCTCTGTTTCAGCCCCTCTGATTCAGCCCCTCTGTTTCTCGCCCTTTGTTTCTGCCCCTTTGTTTCAGCCCCACTGTTTCAGCCCCTCTGTTTCTTGCCCTCTGTTTCAGCCCCTCTGTTTCAGCCCCTCTGTTTCAGCCCCTCCGATTCATCCCCTCTGTTTCAGCCCCTCTGATTCAGCCCCTCTGTTTCAGCCCCTCTGAATCAGTCCCTCTGTTTCAGCCCCTCTGTTTCTCGCCCTCTGTTTCAGCCCCTCTGTTTCAGCCCTTCTGTTTCAGCCACTCGGTTTCAGCCCCTCTGTTTCGTGCCCTCTGTTTCAGCCCCTCTGTTTCTCGCCCTCTGTTTCAGCCCCTCTGTTTCTCGCCCTCTGTTTCTGCCCCTCTGTTTCGCACTCTCTGTTTCAGCCCCTCTGTTTCAGCCCCTCTGTTTCTCGCCCTCTGTTTCTGCTCCTCTGTTTCTCGCCCTCTGTTTCAGCCCCTCTGTTTCTCGCCCTCTGTTTCAGCCCCTCTGTTTCGCACTCTCTGTTTCAGCCCCTCTGAATCAGTCCCTCTGTTTCAGCCTCTCTGTGTCAGCCCCTCTGTTTCTCGCCCTCTGTTTCAGCCCCTCTGTTTCTCACCCTCTGTTTCAGCACCTCTGTTTCAGCCCCTCTGTTTCTCGCCCTCTGTTTCAGCCCCTCTGTTTCTCGCCCTCTGTTTCAGCCCCTCTGATTCAGCCCCTCTGTTTCTCGCCCTCTGTTTCAGCCCCTCTGTTTCTCGCCCTCTGTTTCAGCCCCTCTGTTTCAGCCCCTCTGTTTCAGCCCCTCTGTTTCTCGCCCACTGTTTCAGCCCCTCTGTTTCTCGCCCTCTGTTTCAGCCTCTCTGTTTCTCGCCCTCTGTTTCAGCCCCTCTGTTTCTACCCCTCTGATTCAGCCCCTCTGTTTCAGCCCCTCTGTTTCTCGCCCTCTGTTTCAGCCCCTCTGATTCAGCCCCTCTGTTTCAGCCCCTCTGATTCAGCCGCTCTGTTTCAGACCCTCTATTTCAGCCCCTCTGTTTCAGCCACTCTGTTTCAGGCTCTCTGTTTCAGCCAGTCTGTTTCAGCCCCTCTGTTTCAGCCCCTCTGTTTCAGCCCCTCTGATTCAGCCCCTCTGATTCAGCCCCTCTGTTTCTCGCCCTCTGTTTCAGCCCCTCTGATTCAGCCCCTCTGTTTCTCGCCCTTTGTTTCTGCCCCTCTGTTTCAGCCCCACTGTTTCAGCCCCTCTGTTTCTTGCCCTCTGTTTCAGCCCCTCTGTTTCAGCCCCTCTGTTTCTGCCCCTCCGATTCAGCCCCTCTTTTTCAGCCCCTCTGATTCAGCCCCTCTGTTTCAGCCCCTCTGAATCAGTCCCTCTGTTTCAGCCCCTCTGATTCAGCCCCTCTGTTTCTCGCCCTCTGTTTCAGCCCCTCTGTTTCTCACCCTCTGTTTCAGCACCTCTGTTTCAGACCCTCTGTTTCTCGCCCTCTGTTTCAGCCCCTCTGTTTCTCGCCCTCTGTTTCAGCCCCTCTGATTCAGCCCCTCTGTTTCTCGCCCTCTGTTTCAGCCCCTCTGTTTCTCGCCATCTGTTTCAGCCCCTCTGTTTCTTGCCCTCTGTTTCAGCCCCTCTTTTTCAGCCCCTCTGTTTCAGCCCCTCTGTTTCTCGCCCTCTGTTTCAGCCCCTCTGTTTCTCGCCCTCTGTTTCAGCCTCTCTGTTTCTCGCCCTCTGTTTCAGCCCCTCTGTTTCTACCCCTCTGAATCAGCCCCTCTGTTTCAGCCCCTCTGTTTCTCGCCCTCTGTTTCAGCCCCTCTGATTCAGCCCCTCTGTTTCAGCCCCTCTGATTCAGCCCCTCTGTTTCAGACCCTCTATTTCAGCCCCTCTGTTTCAGCCACTCTGTTTCAGGCTCTCTGTTTCAGCCCGTCTGTTTCAGCCCCTCTGTTTCAGCCCCTCTGTTTCAGCCCCTCTGATTCAGCCCCTCTGATTCAGCCCCTCTGTTTCTCGCCCTCTGTTTCAGCCCCTCTGATTCAGCCCCTCTGTTTCTCGCCCTCTGTTTCTCGCCCTCTGTTTCTGCCCCTCTGTTTCAGCCCCAATGTTTCAGCCCCTCTGTTTCTTGCCCTCTGTTTCAGCCCCTCTGTTTCAGCCCCTCTGTTTCAGCCCCTCCGATTCAGCCCCTCTGTTTCAGCCCCTCTGGTTCAGCTCCTCGGTTTCAGCCCCTCTGTTTCTCGCCCTTTGTTTCAGCCCCTCTGTTTGTCGCCCTCTGTTTCAGCCCCTCTGGTTCACGCCCTCTGTTTCAGCCCCTCTGTTTCATCCCCTCTGTTTCAGCCCCTCTGTTTCTCGCCCACTGTTTCAGCCCCTCTGTTTCTTGCCCTCTGTTTCATCCCCTCTGTTTCAGCCCCTCTGTTTCTCGCTCTCTGTTTCTGGCCCTCTGTTTCTCGCCCTCTGTTTCAGCCCCTCTGTTTCTCGCCTTCTGTTTCAGCCCCTCTGATTCAGCCCCTCTGTTTCAGCCCCTCTGATTCAGCCCCTCTGATTCTGCCCCTCTGTTTCAGCCCCTCTGTTTCAGCCCCTCTGTTTCAGCCCTTCTGTTTCAGCCACTCGGTTTCAGCCCCTCTGTTTCTTGCCCTCTGTTTCAGCCCCTCTGTTTCTCGCCCTCTGTTTCAGCCCCTCTGTTTCTCGCCCTCTGTTTCTGCCCCTCTGTTTCGCACTCTCTGTTTCAGCCCCTCTGTTTCAGCCCCTCTGTTTCTCGCCGCTGTTTCTGCTCCTCTGTTTCTCGCCCTCTGTTTCAGCCCCTCTGTTTCTCGCCCTCTGTTTCAGCCCCTCTCTTTCGCACTCTCTATTTCAGCCCCTCTGTTTCAGCCCCTCTGTTTCACGCCCTCTGTTTCTGCTCCTCTGTTTCTCGCCCTCTGTTTCAGCCCCTCTGTTTCTCGCCCTCTGTTTCAGCCCCTCTGATTCAGCCCCTCTGTTTCAGCCCCTCTGAATCAGTCCCTCTGTTTCAGCCCCTCTGTTTCAGCCCCTCTGTTTCTCGCCCTCTGTTTCAGCCCCTCTGTTTCTCACCCTCTGTTTCAGCACCTCTGTTTCAGCCCCTCTGTTTCTCGCCCTCTGTTTCAGCCCCTCTGTTTCTCGCCCTCTGTTTCAGCCCCTCTGATTCAGCCCCTCTGTTTCAGCCCCTCTGAATCAGTCCCTCTGTTTCAGCCCCTCTGTTTCAGCCCCTCTGTTTCTCGCCCTCTGTTTCAGCCCCTCTGTTTCTCACCCTCTGTTTCAGCACCTCTGTTTCAGCCCCTCTGTTTCTCGCCCTCTGATTCAGCCCCTCTGTTTCTCGCCCTCTGTTTCAGCCCCTATGTTTCTCGCCATCTGTTTCAGCCCCTCTGTTTCTCGCCCTCTGTTTCAGCCCCTCTGTTTCAGCCCCTCTGTTTCAGCCCCTCTGTTTCTCGCCCTCTGTTTCAGCCCCTCTGTTTCTCGCCCTCTGTTTCAGCCTCTCTGTTTCTCGCCCTCTGTTTCAGCCCCTCTGTTTCTACCCCTCTGATTCAGCCCCTCTGTTTCAGCCCCTCTGTTTCTCGCCCACTGTTTCAGCCCCTCTGATTCAGCCCCTCTGTTTCAGCCCCTCTGATTCAGCCCCTCTGTTTCAGACCCTCTATTTCAGCCCCTCTGTTTCAGCCCCTCTGATTCAGGCCCTCTGTTTCAGCCCCTCTGATTCAGCCCCTCTGATTCAGCCCCTCTGTTTCTCGCCCTCTGTTTCAGCCCCTCTGTTTCAGCCCTTCTGTTTCAGCCACTCGGTTTCAGCCCCTCTGTTTCTTGCCCTCTGTTTCAGCCCCTATGTTTCTCGCCCTCTGTTTCAGCCCCTCTGTTTCTCGCCCTCTGTTTCAGCCCCTCTGTTTCGCACTCTCTGTTTCAGCCCCTCTGTTTCAGCCCCTCTGTTTCTCGCCCTCTGTTTCTGCTCCTCTGTTTCTCGCCCTCTGTTTCAGCCCCTCTGTTTCTCGCCCTCTGTTTCAGCCCCTCTGATTCAGCCCCTCTGTTTCAGCCCCTCTGAATCAGTCCCTCTGTTTCAGCCCCTCTGATTCAGCCCCTCTGTTTCTCGCCCTCTGTTTCAGCCCCTCTGTTTCTCACCCTCTGTTTCAGCACCTCTGTTTCAGCCCCTCTGTTTCTCGCCCTCTGTTTCAGCCCCTCTGTTTCTCGCCCTCTGTTTCAGCCCCTCTGATTCAGCACCTCTATTTCTCGCCCTCTGTTTCAGCCCCTCTGTTTCTCGCCATCTGTTTCAGCCCCTCTTTTTCTTGCCCTCTGTTTCAGCCCCTCTGTTTCAGCCCCTCTGTTTCAGCCCCTCTGTTTCTCGCCCTCTGTTTCAGCCCCTCTGTTTCTCGCCCTCTGTTTAAGCCTCTCTGTTTCTCGCCCTCTGTTTCAGCCCCTCTGTTTCTACCCCTCTGATTCAGCCCCTCTGTTTCAGGCCCTCTGTTTCTCGCCCTCTGTTTCAGCCCCTCTGATTCAGCCCCTCTGTTTCAGCCCCTCTGATTCAGCCCCTCTGTTTCAGACCCTCTATTTCAGCCCCTCTGTTTCAGCCACTCTGTTTCAGGCTCTCTGATTCAGCCCGTCTGTTTCAGCCCCTCTGTTTCAGCCCCTCTGTTTCAGCCCCTCTGATTCAGCCCCTCTGATTCAGCCCCTCTGTTTCTCGCCCTCTGTTTCAGCCCCTCTGATTCAGCCCCTCTGTTTCTCGCCCTCTGTTTCTCGCCCTCTGTTTCTGCCCCTCTGTTTCAGCCCCACTGTTTCAGCCCCTCTGTTTCTTGCCCTCTGTTTCAGCCCCTCTGTTTCAGCCCCTCTGTTTCAGCCCCTCCGATTCAGCCCCTCTGTTTCAGCCCCTCTGATTCAGCTCCTCGGTTTCAGCCCCTCTGTTTCTCGCCCTTTGTTTCAGCCCCTCTGTTTGTCGCCCTCTGTTTCAGCCCCTCTGGTTCTCGCCCTCTGTTTCAGCCCCTCTGTTTCATCCCCTCTGTTTCAGCCCCTCTGTTTCTCGCCCTCTGTTTCAGCCCCTCTGTTTCTTACCCTCTGTTTCATCCCCTCTGTTTCAGCCCCTCTGTTTCTCGCCCTCTGTTTCTGGCCCTCTGTTTCTCGCCCTCTGTTTCAGCCCCTCTGTTTCTCGCCTTCTGTTTCAGCCCCTCTGATTCAGGCCCTCTGTTTCAGCCCCTCTGATTCAGCCCCTCTGATTCAGCCCCTCTGTTTCTCGCCCTCTGTTTCAGCCCCTCTGTTTCAGCCCTTCTGTTTCAGCCACTCGGTTTCAGCCCCTCTGTTTCTTGCCCTCTGTTTCAGCCCCTCTGTTTCTCGCCCTCTGTTTCAGCCCCTCTGTTTCTTGCCCTCTGTTTCAGCTCCTCTGTTTCTCGCCCTCTATTTCAGCCCCTCTGTTTCTCTCCCTCTGTTTCAGCCCCTCTGTTTCAGCCCCTCTGTTTCTCGCCCTCTGTTTCTGCTCCTCTGTTTCTCGCCCTCTGTTTCAGCCCCTCTGTTTCTCGCCCTCTGTTTCAGCCCCTCTGTTTCGCACTCTCTGTTTCAGCCCCTCTGTTTCAGCCCCTCTGTTTCTCGCCCTCTGTTTCTGCTCCTCTGTTTCTCGCCCTCTGTTTCAGCCCCTCTGTTTCTCGCCCTCTGTTTCAGCCCCTCTGATTCAGCCCCTCTGTTTCAGCCCCTCTGAATCAGTCCCTCTGTTTCAGCCCCTCTGTTTCAGCCCCTCTGTTTCTCGCCCTCTGTTTCAGCCCCTCTGTTTCTCACCCTCTGTTTCAGCACCTCTGTTTCAGCCCCTCTGTTTCTCGCCCTCTGTTTCATCCCCTCTGTTTCTCGCCCTCTGTTTCAGCCCCTCTGATTCAGCCCCTCTGTTTCTCGCCCTCTGTTTCTGCCCCTCTGTTTCTCGCCATCTGTTTCAGCCCCTCTGTTTCTCGCCCTCTGTTTCAGCCCCTCTGTTTCAGCCCCTCTGTTTCAGCCCCTCTGTTTCAGCCCCTCTGTTTCAGCCCCTCTGTTTCTAGCCCTCTGTTTCAGCCCCTCTGTTTCTCGCCCTCTGTTTCTGCCTCTCTGTTTCTCGCCCTCTGTTTCAGCCCCTCTGTTTCTACCCCTCTGATTCAGCCCCTCTGTTTCAGCCCCTCTGTTTCTCGCCCTCTGTTTCAGCCCCTCTGATTCAGCCAATCTGTTTCAGCCCCTCTGATTCAGCCCCTCTGTTTCAGACCCTCTATTTCAGCCCCTCTGTTTCAGCCACTCTGTTTCAGGCTCTCTGTTTCAGCCCGTCTGTTTCAGCCCCTCTGTTTCAGCCCCTCTGTTTCTCGCCCTCTGTTTCAGCCCCTCTGATTCAGCCCCTCTGTTTCTCGCCGTCTGTTTCTCGCCCTTTGTTTCTGCCCCTCTGTTTCAGCTCCACTGTTTCAGCCCCTCTGATTCTTGCCCTCTGTTTCAGCCCCTCTGTTTCAGCCCCTCTGTTTCAGCCCCTCCGATTCAGCCCCTCTGTTTCACCCCCTCTGGTTCAGCTCCTCGGTTTCAGCCCCTCTGTTTCTCGCCCTCTGTTTCAGCCCCTCTGATTCAGCCCCTCTGTTTCTCGCCGTCTGTTTCTCGCCCTTTGTTTCTGCCCCTCTGTTTCAGCTCCACTGTTTCAGCCCCTCTGATTCTTGCCCTCTGTTTCAGCCCCTCTGTTTCAGCCCCTCTGTTTCAGCCCCTCCGATTCAGCCCCTCTGTTTCACCCCCTCTGGTTCAGCTCCTCGGTTTCAGCCCCTCTGTTTCTCGCCCTCTGTTTCAGCCCCTCTGATTCAGCCCCTCTGTTTCTCGCCGTCTGTTTCTCGCCCTTTGTTTCTGCCCCTCTGTTTCAGCTCCACTGTTTCAGCCCCTCTGATTCTTGCCCTCTGTTTCAGCCCCTCTGTTTCAGCCCCTCTGTTTCAGCCCCTCCGATTCAGCCCCTCTGTTTCACCCCCTCTGGTTCAGCTCCTCGGTTTCAGCCCCTCTGTTTCTCGCCCTTTGTTTCAGCCCCTCTGTTTGTCGCCCTCTGTTTCAGCCCCTCTGTTTCTCGCCCTCTGTTTCAGCCCCTCTGTTTCGCACTCTCTGTTTCAGCCCCTCTGTTTCAGCCCCTCTGTTTCTCGCCCTCTGTTTCTGCTGCTCTGTTTCTCGCCCTCTGTTTCAGCCCCTCTGTTTCTCGCCCTCTGTTTCAGCCCCTCTGTTTCAGCCCCTCTGTTTCAGCCCCTCCGATTCAGCCCCTCTGATTCAGCCCCTCTGATTCAGCTCCTCGGTTTCAGCCCCTCTGTTTCTCGCCCTTTGTTTCAGCCCCTCTGTTTGTCGCCCTCTGTTTCAGCCCCTCTGGTTCTCGCCCTCTGTTTCAGCCCCTCTGTTTCATCCCCTCTGTTTCAGCCCCTCTGTTTCTCGCCCTCTGTTTCAGCCCCTCTGTTTCTCGCCCTCAGTTTCAGACCCTCTGATTCAGCCCCTCTGATTCAGCCCCTCTGTTTCAGCCCCTCTGATTCAGCCCCTCTGATTCAGCCCCTCTGTTTCTCGCCCTCTGTTTCAGCCCCACTGTTTCAGCCCTTCTGTTTCAACCACTCGGTTTCAGCCCCTCTGTTTCTTGCCCTCTGTTTCAGCCCCTCTGTTTCTCGCCCTCTGTTTCAGACCCTCTGTTTCTCGCCCTCTGTTTCAGCCCCTCTGTTTCGCACTCTCTGTTTCAGCCCCTCTGTTTCAGCCCCTCTGTTTCTCGCCCTCTGTTTCTGCTCCTCTGTTTCTCGCCCTCTGTTTCAGCCCCTCTGTTTCTCGCCCTCTGTTTCTGCCCCTCTGTTTCTCGCCCTCTGTTTCAGCCCCTCTGTTTCTCGCCTTCTGTTTCAGCCCCTCTGATTCAGGCCCTCTGTTTCAGCCCCTCTGATTCAGCCCCTCTGATTCAGCCCCTCTGTTTCTCGCCCTCTGTTTCAGCCCCTCTGTTTCAGCCCTTCTGTTTCAGCCACTCGGTTTCAGCCCCTCTGTTTCTTGCCCTCTGTTTCAGCCCCTCTGTTTCTCGCCCTCTGTTTCAGCCCCTCTGTTTCTCGCCCTTTGTTTCAGCCCCTCTGTTTCGCACTCTCTGTTTCAGCCCCTCTGTTTCAGCCCCTCTGTTTCTCGCCCTCTGTTTCTGCTCCTCTGTTTCTCGCCCTCTGTTTCAGCCCCTCTGTTTCTCGCCCTCTGTTTCAGCCCCTCTGATTCAGCCCCTCTGTTTCAGCCCCTCTGAATCAGTCCCTCTGTTTCAGCCCCTCTGATTCAGCCCCTCTGTTTCTCGCCCTCTGTTTCAGCCCCTCTGTTTCTCACCCTCTGTTTCAGCACCTCTGTTTCAGCCCCTCTGTTTCTCGCCCTCTGTTTCAGCCCCTCTGTTTCTCGCCCTCTGTTTCAGCCCCTCTGATTCAGCCCCTCTGTTTCTCGCCCTCTGTTTCAGCCTCTCTGTTTCTCGCCATCTGTTTCAGCCCCTCTGTTTCTTGCCCTCTGCTTCAGCCCCTCTGTTTCAGCAACTCTGTTTCAGCCCCTCTGTTTCTCGCCCTCTGTTTCAGCCCCTCTGTTTCTCGCCGTCTGTTTCAGCCTCTCTGTTTCTCGCCCTCTGTTTCAGCCCCTCTGTTTCTACCCCTCTGATTCAGCCCCTCTGTTTCAGGCCCTCTGTTTCTCGCCCTCTGTTTCAGCCCCTCTGATTCAGCCCCTCTGTTTCAGCCCCTCTGATTCAGCCCCTCTGTTTCAGACCCTCTATTTCAGCCCCTCTGTTTCAGCCACTCTGTTTCAGGCTCTCTGTTTCAGCCCGTCTGTTTCAGCCCCACTGTTTCAGCCCCTCTGTTTCAGCCCCTCTGATTCAGCCCCTCTGATTCAGCCCCTCTGTTTTTCGCCCTCTGTTTCAGCCCCTCTGATTCAGCCCCTCTGTTTCTCGCCCTCTGTTTCTCGCCCTCTGTTTCTGCCCCTCTGTTTCAGCCCCACTGTTTCAGCCCCTCTGTTTCTTGCCCTCTGTTTCAGCCCCTCTGTTTCAGCCCCTCTGTTTCAGCCCCTCCGATTCAGCCCCTCTGTTTCAGCCCCTCTGGTTCAGCTCCTTGGTTTCAGCCCCTCTGTTTCTCGCACTTTGTTTCAGCCCCTCTGTTTGTCGCCCTCTGTTTCAGCCCCTCTGGTTCTCGCCCTCTATTTCAGCCCCTCTGTTTCAGCCACTCTGTTTCAGGCTCTCTGTTTCAGCCCGTCTGTTTCAGCCCCTCTGTTTCAGCCCCTCTGTTTCAGCCCCTCTGATTCAGCCCCTCTGATTCAGCCCCTCTGTTTCTCGCCCTCTGTTTCAGCCCCTCTGATTCAGCCCCTCTGTTTCTCGCCCTCTGTTTCTCGCCCTCTGTTTCTGCCCCTCTGTTTCAGCCCCTGTGTTTCAGCCCCGCTGTTTCTTGCCCTCTGTTTCAGCCCCTCTGTTTCAGCCCCTCTGTTTCAGCCCCTCCGATTCAGCCCCTCTGTTTCAGCCCCTCTGGTTCAGCTCCTCGGTTTCAGCCCCTCTGTTTCTCGCCCTTTGTTTCAGCCCCTCTGTTTGTCGCCCTCTGTTTCAGCCCCTCTGTTTCATCCCCTCTGTTTCAGCCCCTCTGTTTCTCGCCCTCTGTTTCAGCACCTCTGTTTCTTGCCCTCTGTTTCATCCCCTCTGTTTCAGCCCCTCTGTTTCTCGCCCTCTGTTTCTGGCCCTCTGTTTCTCGCCCTCTGTTTCAGCCCCTCTGTTTCACGCCTTCTGTTTCAGCCCCTCTGATTCAGCCCCTCTGTTTCAGCCCCTCTGATTCAGCCCCTCTGATTCAGCCCCTCTGTTTCTCGCCCTCTGTTTCAGCCCCTCTGTTTCAGCCCTTCTGTTTCAGCCACTCGGTTTCAGCCCCTCTGTTTCTTGCCCTCTGTTTCAGCCCCTCTGTTTCTCGCCCTCTGTTTCAGCCCCTCTGTTTCTCGCCCTCTGTTTCTGCCCCTCTGTTTCGCACTCTCTGTTTCAGCCCCTCTGTTTCAGCCCCTCTGTTTCTCGCCCTCTGTTTCTGCTCCTCTTTTTCTCGCCCTCTGTTTCAGCCCCTCTGTTTCTCGCCCTCTGTTTCAGCCCCTCTGTTTCGCACTCTCTGTTTCAGCCCCTCTGTTTCAGCCCCTCTGTTTCTCGCCCTCTGTTTCTGATCCTCTGTTTCTCGCCCTCTGTTTCAGCCCCTCTGTTTCTCGCCCTCTGTTTCAGCCCCTCTGATTCAGCCCCTCTGTTTCAGCCCCTCTGAATCAGTCCCTCTGTTTCAGCCTCTCTGTTTCAGCACCTCTGTTTCTCGCCCTCTGTTTCAGCCCCTCTGTTTCTCACCCTCTGTTTCAGCACCTCTGTTTCAGCCCCTCTGTTTCTCGCCCTCTGTTTCAGCCCCTCTGTTTCTCGCCCTCTGTTTCAGCCCCTCTGATTCAGCCCCTCTGTTTCTCGCCCTCTGTTTCAGCCCCTCTGTTTCTCGCCATCTGTTTCAGCCCCTCTGTTTCTCGCCCTCTGTTTCAGCCCCTCTGTTTCAGCCCCTCTGTTTCAGCCCCTCTGTTTCTCGCCCTCTGTTTCAGCCCCTCTGTTTCTCGCCCTCTGTTTCAGCCTCTCTGTTTCTCGCCCTCTGTTTCAGCCCCTCTGTTTCTACCCCTCTGATTCAGCCCCTCTGTTTCAGCCCCTCTGTTTCTCGCCCTCTGTTTCAGCCCCTCTGATTCAGCCCCTCTGTTTCAGCCCCTCTGATTCAGCCGCTCTGTTTCAGACCCTCTATTTCAGCCCCTCTGTTTCAGCCACTCTGTTTCAGGCTCTCTGTTTCAGCCCGTCTGTTTCAGCCCCTCTGTTTCAGCCCCTCTGTTTCAGCCCCTCTGATTCAGCCCCTCTGATTCAGCCCCTCTGTTTCTCGCCCTCTGTTTCAGCCCCTCTGATTCAGCCCCTCTGTTTCTCGCCCTTTGTTTCTGCCCCTTTGTTTCAGCCCCACTGTTTCAGCCCCTCTGTTTCTTGCCCTCTGTTTCAGCCCCTCTGTTTCAGCCCCTCTGTTTCAGCCCCTCCGATTCATCCCCTCTGTTTCAGCCCCTCTGATTCAGCCCCTCTGTTTCAGCCCCTCTGAATCAGTCCCTCTGTTTCAGCCCCTCTGTTTCTCGCCCTCTGTTTCAGCCCCTCTGTTTCAGCCCTTCTGTTTCAGCCACTCGGTTTCAGCCCCTCTGTTTCGTGCCCTCTGTTTCAGCCCCTCTGTTTCTCGCCCTCTGTTTCAGCCCCTCTGTTTCTCGCCCTCTGTTTCTGCCCCTCTGTTTCGCACTCTCTGTTTCAGCCCCTCTGTTTCAGCCCCTCTGTTTCTCGCCCTCTGTTTCTGCTCCTCTGTTTCTCGCCCTCTGTTTCAGCCCCTCTGTTTCTCGCCCTCTGTTTCAGCCCCTCTGTTTCGCACTCTCTGTTTCAGCCCCTCTGAATCAGTCCCTCTGTTTCAGCCTCTCTGTGTCAGCCCCTCTGTTTCTCGCCCTCTGTTTCAGCCCCTCTGTTTCTCACCCTCTGTTTCAGCACCTCTGTTTCAGCCCCTCTGTTTCTCGCCCTCTGTTTCAGCCCCTCTGTTTCTCGCCCTCTGTTTCAGCCCCTCTGATTCAGCCCCTCTGTTTCTCGCCCTCTGTTTCAGCCCCTCTGTTTCTCGCCCTCTGTTTCAGCCCCTCTGTTTCAGCCCCTCTGTTTCAGCCCCTCTGTTTCTCGCCCACTGTTTCAGCCCCTCTGTTTCTCGCCCTCTGTTTCAGCCTCTCTGTTTCTCGCCCTCTGTTTCAGCCCCTCTGTTTCTACCCCTCTGATTCAGCCCCTCTGTTTCAGCCCCTCTGTTTCTCGCCCTCTGTTTCAGCCCCTCTGATTCAGCCCCTCTGTTTCAGCCCCTCTGATTCAGCCGCTCTGTTTCAGACCCTCTATTTCAGCCCCTCTGTTTCAGCCACTCTGTTTCAGGCTCTCTGTTTCAGCCAGTCTGTTTCAGCCCCTCTGTTTCAGCCCCTCTGTTTCAGCCCCTCTGATTCAGCCCCTCTGATTCAGCCCCTCTGTTTCTCGCCCTCTGTTTCAGCCCCTCTGATTCAGCCCCTCTGTTTCTCGCCCTTTGTTTCTGCCCCTCTGTTTCAGCCCCACTGTTTCAGCCCCTCTGTTTCTTGCCCTCTGTTTCAGCCCCTCTGTTTCAGCCCCTCTGTTTCTGCCCCTCCGATTCAGCCCCTCTTTTTCAGCCCCTCTGATTCAGCCCCTCTGTTTCAGCCCCTCTGAATCAGTCCCTCTGTTTCAGCCCCTCTGATTCAGCCCCTCTGTTTCTCGCCCTCTGTTTCAGCCCCTCTGTTTCTCACCCTCTGTTTCAGCACCTCTGTTTCAGACCCTCTGTTTCTCGCCCTCTGTTTCAGCCCCTCTGTTTCTCGCCCTCTGTTTCAGCCCCTCTGATTCAGCCCCTCTGTTTCTCGCCCTCTGTTTCAGCCCCTCTGTTTCTCGCCATCTGTTTCAGCCCCTCTGTTTCTTGCCCTCTGTTTCAGCCCCTCTTTTTCAGCCCCTCTGTTTCAGCCCCTCTGTTTCTCGCCCTCTGTTTCAGCCCCTCTGTTTCTCGCCCTCTGTTTCAGCCTCTCTGTTTCTCGCCCTCTGTTTCAGCCCCTCTGTTTCTACCCCTCTGAATCAGCCCCTCTGTTTCAGCCCCTCTGTTTCTCGCCCTCTGTTTCAGCCCCTCTGATTCAGCCCCTCTGTTTCAGCCCCTCTGATTCAGCCCCTCTGTTTCAGACCCTCTATTTCAGCCCCTCTGTTTCAGCCACTCTGTTTCAGGCTCTCTGTTTCAGCCCGTCTGTTTCAGCCCCTCTGTTTCAGCCCCTCTGTTTCAGCCCCTCTGATTCAGCCCCTCTGATTCAGCCCCTCTGTTTCTCGCCCTCTGTTTCAGCCCCTCTGATTCAGCCCCTCTGTTTCTCGCCCTCTGTTTCTCGCCCTCTGTTTCTGCCCCTCTGTTTCAGCCCCAATGTTTCAGCCCCTCTGTTTCTTGCCCTCTGTTTCAGCCCCTCTGTTTCAGCCCCTCTGTTTCAGCCCCTCCGATTCAGCCCCTCTGTTTCAGCCCCTCTGGTTCAGCTCCTCGGTTTCAGCCCCTCTGTTTCTCGCCCTTTGTTTCAGCCCCTCTGTTTGTCGCCCTCTGTTTCAGCCCCTCTGGTTCACGCCCTCTGTTTCAGCCCCTCTGTTTCATCCCCTCTGTTTCAGCCCCTCTGTTTCTCGCCCACTGTTTCAGCCCCTCTGTTTCTTGCCCTCTGTTTCATCCCCTCTGTTTCAGCCCCTCTGTTTCTCGCTCTCTGTTTCTGGCCCTCTGTTTCTCGCCCTCTGTTTCAGCCCCTCTGTTTCTCGCCTTCTGTTTCAGCCCCTCTGATTCAGCCCCTCTGTTTCAGCCCCTCTGATTCAGCCCCTCTGATTCTGCCCCTCTGTTTCAGCCCCTCTGTTTCAGCCCCTCTGTTTCAGCCCTTCTGTTTCAGCCACTCGGTTTCAGCCCCTCTGTTTCTTGCCCTCTGTTTCAGCCCCTCTGTTTCTCGCCCTCTGTTTCAGCCCCTCTGTTTCTCGCCCTCTGTTTCTGCCCCTCTGTTTCGCACTCTCTGTTTCAGCCCCTCTGTTTCAGCCCCTCTGTTTCTCGCCGCTGTTTCTGCTCCTCTGTTTCTCGCCCTCTGTTTCAGCCCCTCTGTTTCTCGCCCTCTGTTTCAGCCCCTCTCTTTCGCACTCTCTATTTCAGCCCCTCTGTTTCAGCCCCTCTGTTTCACGCCCTCTGTTTCTGCTCCTCTGTTTCTCGCCCTCTGTTTCAGCCCCTCTGTTTCTCGCCCTCTGTTTCAGCCCCTCTGATTCAGCCCCTCTGTTTCAGCCCCTCTGAATCAGTCCCTCTGTTTCAGCCCCTCTGTTTCAGCCCCTCTGTTTCTCGCCCTCTGTTTCAGCCCCTCTGTTTCTCACCCTCTGTTTCAGCACCTCTGTTTCAGCCCCTCTGTTTCTCGCCCTCTGTTTCAGCCCCTCTGTTTCTCGCCCTCTGTTTCAGCCCCTCTGATTCAGCCCCTCTGTTTCAGCCCCTCTGAATCAGTCCCTCTGTTTCAGCCCCTCTGTTTCAGCCCCTCTGTTTCTCGCCCTCTGTTTCAGCCCCTCTGTTTCTCACCCTCTGTTTCAGCACCTCTGTTTCAGCCCCTCTGTTTCTCGCCCTCTGATTCAGCCCCTCTGTTTCTCGCCCTCTGTTTCAGCCCCTATGTTTCTCGCCATCTGTTTCAGCCCCTCTGTTTCTCGCCCTCTGTTTCAGCCCCTCTGTTTCAGCCCCTCTGTTTCAGCCCCTCTGTTTCTCGCCCTCTGTTTCAGCCCCTCTGTTTCTCGCCCTCTGTTTCAGCCTCTCTGTTTCTCGCCCTCTGTTTCAGCCCCTCTGTTTCTACCCCTCTGATTCAGCCCCTCTGTTTCAGCCCCTCTGTTTCTCGCCCACTGTTTCAGCCCCTCTGATTCAGCCCCTCTGTTTCAGCCCCTCTGATTCAGCCCCTCTGTTTCAGACCCTCTATTTCAGCCCCTCTGTTTCAGCCACTCTGTTTCAGGCTCTCTGTTTCAGACCGTCTGTTTCAGCCCCTCTGTTTCAGCCCCTCTGTTTCAGCCCCTCTGATTCAGCCCCTCTGATTCAGCCCCTCTGTTTCTCGCCCTCTGTTTCAGCCCCTCTGATTCAGCCCCTCTGTTTCTCGCCCTCTGTTTCTCGCCCTCTGTTTCTGCCCCTCTGTTTCAGCCCCACTGTTTCAGCCCCTCTGTTTCTTGCCCTCTGTTTCAGCCCCTCTGTTTCAGCCCCTCTGTTTCAGCCCCTCCGATTCAGCCCCTCTGTTTCAGCCCCTCTGTTTCTCGCCCTTTGTTTCAGCCCCTCTGTTTGTCGCCCTCTGTTTCAGCCCCTCTGTTTCATCCCCTCTGTTTCAGCCCCTCTGTTTCTCGCCCTCTGTTTCAGCCCCTCTGTTTCTTGCCCTCTGTTTCATCCCCTCTGTTTCAGCCCCTCTGTTTCTCGCCCTCTGTTTCTGGCCCTCTGTTTCTCGCCCTCTGTTTCAGCCCCTCTGTTTCTCGCCTTCTGTTTCAGCCCCTCTGATTCAGCCCCTCTGTTTCAGCCCCTCTGATTCAGCCACTCGGTTTCAGCCCCTCTGTTTCTTGCCCTCTGTTTCAGCCCCTCTGTTTCTCGCCCTCTGTTTCAGTCCCTCTGTTTCTCGCCCTCTGTTTCAGCCCCTCTGTTTCGCACTCTCTGTTTCAGCCCCTCTGTTTCAGCCCCTCTGTTTCTCGCCCTCTGTTTCTGCTCCTCTGTTTCTCGCCCTCTGTTTCTGCCCCTCTGTTTCTCGCCCTCTGTTTCAGCCCCTCTGATTCAGCCCCCCGGTTTCAGCCCCTCTGAATCAGCCCCTCTGTTTCAGCCCCTCTGTTGCAGCCCCTCTGTTTCTCGCCCTCTGTTTCAGCCCCTCTGTTTCTCACCCTCTGTTTCAGCCCCTCTGTTTCTCGCCTTCTGTTTCAGCCCCTCTGATTCAGGCCCTCTGTTTCAGCCCCTCTGATTCAGCCCCTCTGATTCAGCCCCTCTGATTCAGCCCCTCTGTTTCTCGCCCTCTGTTTCTGCCCCTCTGTTTCAGCCCCTCTGTTTCAGCCCCTCTGTTTCTTGCCCTCTGTTTCAGCCCCTCTGTTTCAGCCCCTCTGTTTCAGCCCCTCCGATTCAGCCCCTCTGTTTCAGCCCCTCTGTTTCTGCCCCTCTGTTTCAGCCCCTCTGTTTCTCGCCCTCTGTTTCAGCCCCTCTTTTTCAGCCCCTCTGTTTCAGCCCCTCTGTTTCTCGCCCTCTGTTTCAGCCCCTCTGTTTCTTGCCCTCTGTTTCAGCCCCTCTGTTTCAGCCCCACTGTTTCTCGCCCTCTGTTTCTGCCCCTCTGTTTCTCGCCCTCTGTTTCAGCCCCTCTATTTCTCGCCTTCTGTTTCAGCCCCTCTGATTCAGGCCTTCTGTTTCAGCCCCTCTGATTCAGCCCCTCTGATTCAGCCCCTCTGTTTCTCGCCCTCTGTTTCAGCCCCTCTGTTTCAGCCCCTCTGTTTCAGCCCCTCTGTTTCTCGCCCTCTGTTTCAGCCCCTCTGTTTCTTGCCCTCTCTTTCAGCCCCTCTGTTTCAGCCCCACTGTTTCTCGCCCTCTGTTTCTGCCCCTCTGTTTCTCGCCCTCTGTTTCAGCCCCTCTGTTTCAGCCCCACTGTTTCTCGCCCTCTGTTTCTGCCCCTCTGTTTCTCGCCCTCTGTTTCAGCCCCTCTATTTCTCGCCTTCTGTTTCAGCCCCTCTGATTCAGGCCTTCTGTTTCAGCCCCTCTGATTCAGCCCCTCTGATTCAGCCCCTCTGTTTCTCGCCCTCTGTTTCAGCCCCTCTGTTTCAGCCCCTCTGTTTCAGCCCCTCTGTTTCTCGCCCTCTGATTCAGCCCCTCTGTTTCTCGCCCTCTGTTTCAGCCCCTCTGATTCAGCCCCTCTGTTTCTCGCCCTCTGTTTCTCGCCCTCTGTTTCTGCCCCTCTGTTTCAGCCCCAATGTTTCAGCCCCTCTGTTTCTTGCCCTCTGTTTCAGCCCCTCTGTTTCAGCCCCTCTGTTTCAGCCCCTCCGATTCAGCCCCTCTGTTTCAGCCCCTCTGGTTCAGCTCCTCGGTTTCAGCCCCTCTGTTTCTCGCCCTTTGTTTCAGCCCCTCTGTTTGTCGCCCTCTGTTTCAGCCCCTCTGGTTCACGCCCTCTGTTTCAGCCCCTCTGTTTCATCCCCTCTGTTTCAGCCCCTCTGTTTCTCGCCCACTGTTTCAGCCCCTCTGTTTCTTGCCCTCTGTTTCATCCCCTCTGTTTCAGCCCCTCTGTTTCTCGCTCTCTGTTTCTGGCCCTCTGTTTCTCGCCCTCTGTTTCAGCCCCTCTGTTTCTCGCCTTCTGTTTCAGCCCCTCTGATTCAGCCCCTCTGTTTCAGCCCCTCTGATTCAGCCCCTCTGATTCTGCCCCTCTGTTTCAGCCCCTCTGTTTCAGCCCCTCTGTTTCAGCCCTTCTGTTTCAGCCACTCGGTTTCAGCCCCTCTGTTTCTTGCCCTCTGTTTCAGCCCCTCTGTTTCTCGCCCTCTGTTTCAGCCCCTCTGTTTCTCGCCCTCTGTTTCTGCCCCTCTGTTTCGCACTCTCTGTTTCAGCCCCTCTGTTTCAGCCCCTCTGTTTCTCGCCGCTGTTTCTGCTCCTCTGTTTCTCGCCCTCTGTTTCAGCCCCTCTGTTTCTCGCCCTCTGTTTCAGCCCCTCTCTTTCGCACTCTCTATTTCAGCCCCTCTGTTTCAGCCCCTCTGTTTCACGCCCTCTGTTTCTGCTCCTCTGTTTCTCGCCCTCTGTTTCAGCCCCTCTGTTTCTCGCCCTCTGTTTCAGCCCCTCTGATTCAGCCCCTCTGTTTCAGCCCCTCTGAATCAGTCCCTCTGTTTCAGCCCCTCTGTTTCAGCCCCTCTGTTTCTCGCCCTCTGTTTCAGCCCCTCTGTTTCTCACCCTCTGTTTCAGCACCTCTGTTTCAGCCCCTCTGTTTCTCGCCCTCTGTTTCAGCCCCTCTGTTTCTCGCCCTCTGTTTCAGCCCCTCTGATTCAGCCCCTCTGTTTCAGCCCCTCTGAATCAGTCCCTCTGTTTCAGCCCCTCTGTTTCAGCCCCTCTGTTTCTCGCCCTCTGTTTCAGCCCCTCTGTTTCTCACCCTCTGTTTCAGCACCTCTGTTTCAGCCCCTCTGTTTCTCGCCCTCTGATTCAGCCCCTCTGTTTCTCGCCCTCTGTTTCAGCCCCTCTGTTTCTCGCCATCTGTTTCAGCCCCTCTGTTTCTCGCCCTCTGTTTCAGCCCCTCTGTTTCAGCCCCTCTGTTTCAGCCCCTCTGTTTCTCGCCCTCTGTTTCAGCCCCTCTGTTTCTCGCCCTCTGTTTCAGCCTCTCTGTTTCTCGCCCTCTGTTTCAGCCCCTCTGTTTCTACCCCTCTGATTCAGCCCCTCTGTTTCAGCCCCTCTGTTTCTCGCCCTCTGTTTCAGCCCCTCTGATTCAGCCCCTCTGTTTCAGCCCCTCTGATTCAGCCCCTCTGTTTCAGACCCTCTATTTCAGCCCCTCTGTTTCAGCCACTCTGTTTCAGGCTCTCTGTTTCAGACCGTCTGTTTCAGCCCCTCTGTTTCAGCCCCTCTGTTTCAGCCCCTCTGATTCAGCCCCTCTGATTCAGCCCCTCTGTTTCTCGCCCTCTGTTTCAGCCCCTCTGATTCAGCCCCTCTGTTTCTCGCCCTCTGTTTCTCGCCCTCTGTTTCTGCCCCTCTGTTTCAGCCCCACTGTTTCAGCCCCTCTGTTTCTTGCCCTCTGTTTCAGCCCCTCTGTTTCAGCCCCTCTGTTTCAGCCCCTCCGATTCAGCCCCTCTGTTTCAGCCCCTCTGTTTCTCGCCCTTTGTTTCAGCCCCTCTGTTTGTCGCCCTCTGTTTCAGCCCCTCTGTTTCATCCCCTCTGTTTCAGCCCCTCTGTTTCTCGCCCTCTGTTTCAGCCCCTCTGTTTCTTGCCCTCTGTTTCATCCCCTCTGTTTCAGCCCCTCTGTTTCTCGCCCTCTGTTTCTGGCCCTCTGTTTCTCGCCCTCTGTTTCAGCCCCTCTGTTTCTCGCCTTCTGTTTCAGCCCCTCTGATTCAGCCCCTCTGTTTCAGCCCCTCTGATTCAGCCACTCGGTTTCAGCCCCTCTGTTTCTTGCCCTCTGTTTCAGCCCCTCTGTTTCTCGCCCTCTGTTTCAGTCCCTCTGTTTCTCGCCCTCTGTTTCAGCCCCTCTGTTTCGCACTCTCTGTTTCAGCCCCTCTGTTTCAGCCCCTCTGTTTCTCGCCCTCTGTTTCTGCTCCTCTGTTTCTCGCCCTCTGTTTCTGCCCCTCTGTTTCTCGCCCTCTGTTTCAGCCCCTCTGATTCAGCCCCCCGGTTTCAGCCCCTCTGAATCAGCCCCTCTGTTTCAGCCCCTCTGTTGCAGCCCCTCTGTTTCTCGCCCTCTGTTTCAGCCCCTCTGTTTCTCACCCTCTGTTTCAGCCCCTCTGTTTCTCGCCTTCTGTTTCAGCCCCTCTGATTCAGGCCCTCTGTTTCAGCCCCTCTGATTCAGCCCCTCTGATTCAGCCCCTCTGATTCAGCCCCTCTGTTTCTCGCCCTCTGTTTCTGCCCCTCTGTTTCAGCCCCTCTGTTTCAGCCCCTCTGTTTCTTGCCCTCTGTTTCAGCCCCTCTGTTTCAGCCCCTCTGTTTCAGCCCCTCCGATTCAGCCCCTCTGTTTCAGCCCCTCTGTTTCTGCCCCTCTGTTTCAGCCCCTCTGTTTCTCGCCCTCTGTTTCAGCCCCTCTGTTTCAGCCCCTCTGTTTCAGCCCCTCTGTTTCTCGCCCTCTGTTTCAGCCCCTCTGTTTCTTGCCCTCTGTTTCAGCCCCTCTGTTTCAGCCCCACTGTTTCTCGCCCTCTGTTTCTGCCCCTCTGTTTCTCGCCCTCTGTTTCAGCCCCTCTATTTCTCGCCTTCTGTTTCAGCCCCTCTGATTCAGGCCTTCTGTTTCAGCCCCTCTGATTCAGCCCCTCTGATTCAGCCCCTCTGTTTCTCGCCCTCTGTTTCAGCCCCTCTGTTTCAGCCCCTCTGTTTCAGCCCCTCTGTTTCTCGCCCTCTGTTTCAGCCCCTCTGTTTCTTGCCCTCTCTTTCAGCCCCTCTGTTTCAGCCCCACTGTTTCTCGCCCTCTGTTTCTGCCCCTCTGTTTCTCGCGCTCTGTTTCAGCCACTCTGTTTCAGCCCTTCTGTTTCAGCCACACGGTTTCAGCCCCTCTGTTTCTCGCCCTCTGTTTCAGCCCCTCTGATTCAGCCCCTCTGTTTCAGCCCCTCTGAATCAGTCCCTCTGTTTCAGCCCCTCTGTTTCAGCCCCTCTGTTTCTCGCCCTCTGTTTCAGCCCCTCTGTTTCTCACCCTGTGTTTCAGCACCTCTGTTTCAGCCCCTCTGTTTCTCGCCCTCTGTTTCAGCCCCTCTGATTCAGCCCCTCTGTTTCTCGCCCTCTGTTTCAGCCCCTCTGTTTCTCGCCATCTGTTTCAGCCCCTCTGTTTCTCGCCCTCTGTTTCAGCCCCTCTGTTTCAGCCCCTCTGTTTCAGCCCCTCTGTTTCTCGCCCTCTGTTTCAGCCCTTCTGTTTCTCGCCCTCTGTTTCAGCCACTCTGTTTCTCGCCCTCTGTTTCAGCCCCTGTGTTTCAACCCCTCTGATTCAGCCCCTCTGTTTCAGCCCCTCTGTTTCCCGCCCTCTGTTTCAGCCCCTCTGATTCAGCCCGTCTGTTTCAGCCCCTCTGATTCAGTCCCTCTGTTTCAGCCCCTCTATTTCAGCCCCTCTGTTTCAGCCCCTCTGTTTCAGGCTCTCTGTTTCAGCCCCTCTGTTTCAGCCCCTCTGATTCAGTACCTTAGTTTCTCGCCCTCTGATTCAGCCCCTCTGTTTCAGCACCTCTGATTCAGCCCGTCTGATTCAGCCCCTCTGTTTCTCGCCCTCTGTTTCAGCCCCTCTGATTCAGCCCCTCTGTTTCTCGCCCTCTGTTTCTCGCCCTCTGTTTCTGCCCCTCTGTTTCAGCCCCACTGTTTCAGCCCCTCTGTTTCTTGCCCTCTTTTTCAGCCCCTCTGTTTCAGCCCCTCTGTTTCAGCCCCTCCGATTCAGCCCCTCTGTTTCAGCCCCTCTGGTTCAGCCCCTCTGTTTCAGCCCCTCTGTTTCTCGCCCTTTGTTTCACCCCTCTGTTTGTCGCCCTCTGTTTCAGCCCCTCTGTTTCTCGCCCTCTGTTTCAGCCCCTCTGTTTCAGCTCCTCTGTTTCAGACCCTCTGTTTCTCGCCCTCTGTTTCAGCCCCTCTGTTTCTTGCCCTCTGTTTCATCCCCTCTGTTTCAGCCCCTCTGTTTCTCGCCCTCTGTTTCTGGCCCTCTGTTTCTCGCCCTCTGTTTCAGCCCCTCTGTATTTCGCCGTCTGTTTCAGCCCCTCTGATTCAGCCCCTCTGTTTCTCACCCTCTGTTTCAGCACCTCTGTTTCAGCCCCTCTGTTTCTCGCCCTCTGTTTCATCCCCTCTGTTTCTCGCCCTCTGTTTCAGCCCCTCTGATTCAGCCCCTCTGTTTCTCGCCCTCTGTTTCAGCGCCTCTGTTTCTCGCCATCTGTTTCAGCCCCTCTGTTTCTCGCCCTCTGTTTCAGCCCCTCTGTTTCGCACTCTCTGTTTCAGCCCCTGTTTCAGCCCCTCTGTTTCTCGCCCTCTGTTTCAGTCCCTCTGTTTCAGTCCCTCTGTTTCTCGCCCTCTGTTTCAGCCCCTCTGATTCAGCCCCTCTGTTTCTCGCCCTCTGTTTCAGCGCCTCTGTTTCTCGCCATCTGTTTCAGCCCCTCTGTTTCAGCCCCTCTGTTTCAGCCCCTCTGTTTCTCGCCCTCTGTATCAGCCCCTCTGTTTCTTGCCCTCTGTTTCAGCCACTCTGTTTCTCGCCCTCTGTTTCAGCCTCTCTGTTTCTCGCCCTCTGTTTCAGCCCCTCTGATTCAGCCCCTCTGTTTCTCGCCCTCTGTTTCAGCCCCTCTGTTTCTCGCTCTCTGTTTCTGCCCCTGTGTTTCAGCCCCTCTGTTTCAGCCCCTCTGTTTCAGCCCCTCTGTTTCAGCCCCTCCGATTCAGCCCCTCTGTTTCAGCCCCTCTGTTTCTGCCCCTCTGTTTCAGCACCTCTGTTTCTCGCCCTCTGTTTCAGCCCCTCTGTTTCAGCCCCTCTGTTTCTCGCTCTCTGTTTCTGCCCCTCTGTTTCAGCCCCTCTGTTTCTCGCTCTCTGTTTCTGCCCCTCTGTTTCAGCCCCTCTGTTTCAGCCCCTCTGTTTCAGCCCCTCTGTTTCAGCCCCTCCGATTCAGCCCCTCTGTTTCAGCCCCTCTGTTTCTGCCCCTCTGTTTCAGCCCCTCTGTTTCTCGCCCTCTGTTTCAGCCCCTCTGTTTCAGCCCCTCTGTTTCTCGCCCTCTGTTTCTCGCCCTCTGTTTCAGCCCCTCTGTTTCAGCCCCTCTGTTTCAGCCCCTCTGTTTCTCGCCCTCTGTTTCAGCCCTTCTGTTTCTCGCCCTCTGTTTCAGCCACTCTGTTTCTCGCCCTCTGTTTCAGCCCCTGTGTTTCAACCCCTCTGATTCAGCCCCTCTGTTTCAGCCCCTCTGTTTCCCGCCCTCTGTTTCAGCCCCTCTGATTCAGCCCGTCTGTTTCAGCCCCTCTGATTCAGTCCCTCTGTTTCAGCCCCTCTATTTCAGCCCCTCTGTTTCAGCCCCTCTGTTTCAGGCTCTCTGTTTCAGCCCCTCTGTTTCAGCCCCTCTGATTCAGTACCTTAGTTTCTCGCCCTCTGATTCAGCCCCTCTGTTTCAGCACCTCTGATTCAGCCCGTCTGATTCAGCCCCTCTGTTTCTCGCCCTCTGTTTCAGCCCCTCTGATTCAGCCCCTCTGTTTCTCGCCCTCTGTTTCTCGCCCTCTGTTTCTGCCCCTCTGTTTCAGCCCCACTGTTTCAGCCCCTCTGTTTCTTGCCCTCTTTTTCAGCCCCTCTGTTTCAGCCCCTCTGTTTCAGCCCCTCCGATTCAGCCCCTCTGTTTCAGCCCCTCTGGTTCAGCCCCTCTGTTTCTCGCCCTCTGTTTCAGCCCCTCTGATTCAGCCCCTCTGTTTCTCGCCCTCTGTTTCAGCGCCTCTGTTTCTCGCCATCTGTTTCAGCCCCTCTGTTTCTCGCCCTCTGTTTCAGCCCCTCTGTTTCGCACTCTCTGTTTCAGCCCCTGTTTCAGCCCCTCTGTTTCTCGCCCTCTGTTTCAGTCCCTCTGTTTCAGTCCCTCTGTTTCTCGCCCTCTGTTTCAGCCCCTCTGATTCAGCCCCTCTGTTTCTCGCCCTCTGTTTCAGCGCCTCTGTTTCTCGCCATCTGTTTCAGCCCCTCTGTTTCAGCCCCTCTGTTTCTCGCCCTCTGTATCAGCCCCTCTGTTTCTTGCCCTCTGTTTCAGCCACTCTGTTTCTCGCCCTCTGTTTCAGCCTCTCTGTTTCTCGCCCTCTGTTTCAGCCCCTCTGATTCAGCCCCTCTGTTTCTCGCCCTCTGTTTCAGCCCCTCTGTTTCTCGCTCTCTGTTTCTGCCCCTCTGTTTCAGCCCCTCTGTTTCAGCCCCTCTGTTTCAGCCCCTCTGTTTCAGCCCCTCCGATTCAGCCCCTCTGTTTCAGCCCCTCTGTTTCTGCCCCTCTGTTTCAGCACCTCTGTTTCTCGCCCTCTGTTTCAGCCCCTCTGTTTCAGCCCCTCTGTTTCTCGCTCTCTGTTTCTGCCCCTCTGTTTCAGCCCCTCTGTTTCTCGCTCTCTGTTTCTGCCCCTCTGTTTCAGCCCCTCTGTTTCAGCCCCTCTGTTTCAGCCCCTCTGTTTCAGCCCCTCCGAATCAGCCCCTCTGTTTCAGCCCCTCTGTTTCTGCCCCTCTGTTTCAGCCCCTCTGTTTCTCGCCCTCTGTTTCAGCCCCTCTGTTTCAGCCCCTCTGTTTCTCGCCCTCTGTTTCTCGCCCTCTGTTTCAGCCCCTCTGTTTCAGCCCCTCTGTTTCAGCCCCTCTGTTTCTCGCCCTCTGTTTCAGCCCTTCTGTTTCTCGCCCTCTGTTTCAGCCACTCTGTTTCTCGCCCTCTGTTTCAGCCCCTGTGTTTCAACCCCTCTGATTCAGCCCCTCTGTTTCAGCCCCTCTGTTTCCCGCCCTCTGTTTCAGCCCCTCTGATTCAGCCCGTCTGTTTCAGCCCCTCTGATTCAGTCCCTCTGTTTCAGCCCCTCTATTTCAGCCCCTCTGTTTCAGCCCCTCTGTTTCAGGCTCTCTGTTTCAGCCCCTCTGTTTCAGCCCCTCTGATTCAGTACCTTAGTTTCTCGCCCTCTGATTCAGCCCCTCTGTTTCAGCACCTCTGATTCAGCCCGTCTGATTCAGCCCCTCTGTTTCTCGCCCTCTGTTTCAGCCCCTCTGATTCAGCCCCTCTGTTTCTCGCCCTCTGTTTCTCGCCCTCTGTTTCTGCCCCTCTGTTTCAGTCCCACTGTTTCAGCCCCTCTGTTTCTTGCCCTCTTTTTCAGCCCCTCTGTTTCAGCCCCTCTGTTTCAGCCCCTCCGATTCAGCCCCTCTGTTTCAGCCCCCTGGTTCAGCCCCTCTGTTTCAGCCCCTCTGTTTCTCGCCCTTTGTTTCACCCCTCTGTTTGTCGCCCTCTGTTTCAGCCCCTCTGTTTCTCGCCCTCTGTTTCAGCCCCTCTGTTTCAGCTCCTCTGTTTCAGACCCTCTGTTTCTCGCCCTCTGTTTCAGCCCCTCTGTTTCTTGCCCTCTGTTTCATCCCCTCTGTTTCAGCCCCTCTGTTTCTCGCCCTCTGTTTCTGGCCCTCTGTTTCTCGCCCTCTGTTTCAGCCCCTCTGTATTTCGCCGTCTGTTTCAGCCCCTCTGATTCAGCCCCTCTGTTTCTCACCCTCTGTTTCAGCACCTCTGTTTCAGCCCCTCTGTTTCTCGCCCTCTGTTTCATCCCCTCTGTTTCTCGCCCTCTGTTTCAGCCCCTCTGATTCAGCCCCTCTGTTTCTCGCCCTCTGTTTCAGCGCCTCTGTTTCTCGCCATCTGTTTCAGCCCCTCTGTTTCTCGCCCTCTGTTTCAGCCCCTCTGTTTCGCACTCTCTGTTTCAGCCCCTGTTTCAGCCCCTCTGTTTCTCGCCCTCTGTTTCAGTCCCTCTGTTTCAGTCCCTCTGTTTCTCGCCCTCTGTTTCAGCCCCTCTGATTCAGCCCCTCTGTTTCTCGCCCTCTGTTTCAGCGCCGCTGTTTCTCGCCATCTGTTTCAGCCCCTCTGTTTCAGCCCCTCTGTTTCAGCCCCTCTGTTTCTCGCCCTCTGTATCAGCCCCTCTGTTTCTTGCCCTCTGTTTCAGCCACTCTGTTTCTCGCCCTCTGTTTCAGCCTCTCTGTTTCTCGCCCTCTGTTTCAGCCCCTCTGATTCAGCCCCTCTGTTTCTCGCCCTCTGTTTCAGCCCCTCTGTTTCTCGCTCTCTGTTTCTGCCCCTCTGTTTCAGCCCCTCTGTTTCAGCCCCTCTGTTTCAGCCCCTCCGATTCAGCCCCTCTGTTTCAGCCCCTCTGTTTCTGCCCCTCTGTTTCAGCACCTCTGTTTCTCGCCCTCTGTTTCAGCCCCTCTGTTTCAGCCCCTCTGTTTCTCGCTCTCTGTTTCTGCCCCTCTGTTTCAGCCCCTCTGTTTCTCGCTCTCTGTTTCTGCCCCTCTGTTTCAGCCCCTCTGTTTCAGCCCCTCTGTTTCAGCCCCTCTGTTTCAGCCCCTCCGATTCAGCCCCTCTGTTTCAGCCCCTCTGTTTCTGCCCCTCTGTTTCAGCCCCTCTGTTTCTCGCCCTCTGTTTCAGCCCCTCTGTTTCAGCCCCTCTGTTTCAGCCCCTCTGTTTCTCGCCCTCTGTTTCAGCCCCTCTGTTTCTTGCCCTCTGTTTCAGCCCCTCTGTTTCAGCCCCACTGTTTCTCGCCCTCTGTTTCTGCCCCTCTGTTTCTCGCCCTCTGTTTCAGCCCCTCTATTTCTCGCCTTCTGTTTCAGCCCCTCTGATTCAGGCCCTCTGTTTCAGCCCCTCTGATTCAGCCCCTCTGATTCAGCCCCTCTGTTTCTCGCCCTCTGTTTCAGCCCCTCTGTTTCAGCCCCTCTGTATCTCGCCCTCTGTTTCAGCCCCTCTGTTTCTTGCCCTCTCTTTCAGCCCCTCTGTTTCAGCCCCACTGTTTCAGCCCCTCTGTTTCAGCCCCTCTGAATCAGTCCCTCTGTTTCAGCCCCTCTGTTTCAGCCCCTCTGTTTCTCGCCCTCTGTTTCAGCCCCTCTGTTTCTCACCCTCTGTTTCAGCACTTCTGTTTCAGCCCCTCTGTTTCAGCCCCTCTGTTTCACCCCCTCTGTTTCAGCCCCTCTGATTCAGCCCCTCTGTTTCTCGCCCTCTGTTTCAGCCCCTCTGTTTCTCGCCATCTGTTTCAGCCCCTCTGTTTCTCGCCCTCTGTTTCTGGCCCTCTGTTTCTCGCCCTCTGTTTCAGCCCCTCTGTATTTCGCCGTCTGTTTCAGCCCCTCTGATTCAGCCCCTCTGTTTCAGCCCCTCTGATTCAGCCCCTCTGATTCAGCCCCTCTGTTTCTCGCCCTCTGTTTCAGCCCCTCTGTTTCAGCCCTTCTGTTTCAGCCTCTCGGTTTCAGCCCCTCTGTTTCTTGCCCTCTGTTTCAGCTCCTCTGTTTCTCGCCCTCTGTTTCAGCCCCTCTGTTTCTCGCCCTCTGTTTCAGCCCCTCTGTTTCGCACTCTCTGTTTCAGCCCCTGTTTCAGCCCCTCTGTTTCTCGCCCTCTGTTTCAGTCCCTCTGTTTCAGTCCCTCTGTTTCTCGCCCTCTGTTTCTCGCCCTCTGTTTCTGCCCCTCTGTTTCTCACCCTCTGTTTCAGCCCCTCTGTTTCTCGCCTTCTGTTTCAGCCCCTCTGATTCAGGCCCTCTGTTTCAGCCCCTCTGATTCAGCCCCTCTGATTCAGCCCCTCTGTTTCAGCCCCTCTGTTTCAGCCCCTCTGTTTCAGCCCTTCTGTTTCAGCCACTCGGTTTCAGCCCCTCTGTTTCTCGCCCTCTGTTTCAGCCCCTCTCTTTCTCGCCCTCTGTTTCAGCCCCTCTGTTTCTCGCCCTCTGTTTCAGCCCTTCTGTTTCTCGCCCTCTGTTTCAGCCACTCTGTTTCTCGCCCTCTGTTTCAGCCCCTGTGTTTCAACCCCTCTGATTCAGCCCCTCTGTTTCAGCCCCTCTGTTTCTCGCCCTCTGTTTCAGCCCCTCTGATTCAGCCCGTCTGTTTCAGCCCCTCTGATTCAGTCCCTCTGTTTCAGCCCCTCTATTTCAGCCCCTCTGTTTCAGCCCCTCTGTTTCAGGCTCTCTGTTTCAGCCCCTCTGTTTCAGCCCCTCTGATTCAGTACCTTAGTTTCTCGCCCTCTGATTCAGCCCCTCTGTTTCAGCACCTCTGATTCAGCCCGTCTGATTCAGCCCCTCTGTTTCTCGCCCTCTGTTTCAGCCCCTCTGATTCAGCCCCTCTGTTTCTCGCCCTCTGTTTCTCGCCCTCTGTTTCTGCCCCTCTGTTTCAGCCCCACTGTTTCAGCCCCTCTGTTTCTTGCCCTCTGTTTCAGCCCCTCTGTTTCAGCCCCTCTGTTTCAGCCCCTCCGATTCAGCCCCTCTGTTTCAGCCCCTCTGGTTCAGCCCCTCTGTTTCAGCCCCTCTGTTTCTCGCCCTTTGTTTCACCCCTCTGTTTGTCGCCCTCTGTTTCAGCCCCTCTGTTTCTCGCCCTCTGTTTCAGCCCCTCTGTTTCAGCTCCTCTGTTTCAGACCCTCTGTTTCTCGCCCTCTGTTTCAGCCCCTCTGTTTCTTGCCCTCTGTTTGATCCCCTCTGTTTCAGCCCCTCTGTTTCTCGCCCTCTGTTTCTGGCCCTCTGTTTCTCGCCCTCTGTTTCAGCCCCTCTGTATTTCGCCGTCTGTTTCAGCCCCTCTGATTCAGCCCCTCTGTTTCTCACCCTCTGTTTCAGCACCTCTGTTTCAGCCCCTGTTTCTCGCCCTCTGTTTCATCCCCTCTGTTTCTCGCCCTCTGTTTCAGCCCCTCTGATTCAGCCCCTCTGTTTCTCGCCCTCTGTTTCAGCGCCTCTGTTTCTCGCCATCTGTTTCAGCCCCTCTGTTTCTCGCCCTCTGTTTCAACCCCTCTCTTTCGCACTCTCTATTTCAGCCCCTCTGTTTCAGCCCCTCTGTTTCTCGCCCTCTGTTTCTGCTCCTCTGTTTCTCGCCCTCTGTTTCAGCCCCTCTGTTTCTCGCCCTCTGTTTCAGCCCCTCTGATTCAGCCCCTCTGTTTCAGCCCCTCTGAATCAGTCCCTCTGTTTCAGCCCCTCTGTTTCAGCCCCTCTGTTTCTCGCCCTCTGTTTCAGCCCCTCTGTTTCTCACCCTCTGTTTCAGCACCTCTGTTTCAGCCCCTCTGTTTCTCGCCCTCTGTTTCAGCCCCTCTGTTTCTCGCCCTCTGTTTCAGCCCCTCTGATTCAGCCCCTCTGTTTCAGCCCCTCTGAATCAGTCCCTCTGTTTCAGCCCCTCTGTTTCAGCCCCTCTGTTTCTCGCCCTCTGTTTCAGCCCCTCTGTTTCTCACCCTCTGTTTCAGCACCTCTGTTTCAGCCCCTCTGTTTCTCGCCCTCTGTTTCAGTCCCTCTGTTTCAGTCCCTCTGTTTCTCGCCCTCTGTTTCAGCCCCTCTGATTCAGCCCCTCTGTTTCTCGCCCTCTGTTTCAGCGCCTCTGTTTCTCGCCATCTGTTTCAGCCCCTCTGTTTCAGCCCCTCTGTTTCAGCCCCTCTGTTTCTCGCCCTCTGTATCAGCCCCTCTGTTTCTTGCCCTCTGTTTCAGCCACTCTGTTTCTCGCCCTCTGTTTCAGCCTCTCTGTTTCTCGCCCTCTGTTTCAGCCCCTCTGATTCAGCCCCTCTGTTTCTCGCCCTCTGTTTCAGCCCCTCTGTTTCTCGCTCTCTGTTTCTGCCCCTCTGTTTCAGCCCCTCTGTTTCAGCCCCTCTGTTTCAGCCCCTCTGTTTCAGCCCCTCCGATTCAGCCCCTCTGTTTCAGCCCCTCTGTTTCTGCCCCTCTGTTTCAGCCCCTCTGTTTCTCGCCCTCTGTTTCAGCCCCTCTGTTTCAGCCCCTCTGTTTCTCGCTCTCTGTTTCTGCCCCTCTGTTTCAGCCCCTCTGTTTCTCGCTCTCTGTTTCTGCCCCTCTGTTTCAGCCCCTCTGTTTCAGCCCCTCTGTTTCAGCCCCTCTGTTTCAGCCCCTCCGATTCAGCCCCTCTGTTTCAGCCCCTCTGTTTCTGCCCCTCTGTTTCAGCCCCTCTGTTTCTCGCCCTCTGTTTCAGCCCCTCTGTTTCAGCCCCTCTGTTTCAGCCCCTCTGTTTCTCGCCCTCTGTTTCAGCCCCTCTGTTTCTTGCCCTCTGTTTCAGCCCCTCTGTTTCAGCCCCACTGTTTCTCGCTCTCTGTTTCTGCCCCTCTGTTTCTCGCCCTCTGTTTCAGCCCCTCTATTTCTCGCCTTCTGTTTCAGCCCCTCTGATTCAGGCCCTCTGTTTCAGCCCCTCTGATTCAGCCCCTCTGATTCAGCCCCTCTGTTTCTCGCCCTCTGTTTCAGCCCCTCTGTTTCAGCCCCTCTGTATCTCGCCCTCTGTTTCAGCCCCTCTGTTTCTTGCCCTCTCTTTCAGCCCCTCTGTTTCAGCCCCACTGTTTCTCGCCCTCTCTTTCTGCCCCTCTGTTTCTCGCCCTCTGTTTCAGCCCCTCTGTTTCAGCCCTTCTGTTTCAGCCACTCGGTTTCAGCCCCTCTGTTTCTCGCCCTCTGTTTCAGCCCCTCTGATTCAGCCCCTCTGTTTCAGCCCCTCTGAATCAGTCCCTCTGTTTCAGCCCCTCTGTTTCAGCCCCTCTGTTTCTCGCCCTCTGTTTCAGCCCCTCTGTTTCTCACCCTGTGTTTCAGCACCTCTGTTTCAGCCCCTCTGTTTCTCGCCCTCTGTTTCAGCCCCTCTGATTCAGCCCCTCTGTTTCTCGCCCTCTGTTTCAGCCCCTCTGTTTCTCGCCATCTGTTTCAGCCCCTCTGTTTCTCGCCCTCTGTTTCAGCCCCTCTGTTTCAGCCCCTCTGTTTCAGCCCCTCTGTTTCTCGCCCTCTGTTTCAGCCCCTCTGTTTCTCGCCCTCTGTTTCAGCGCCTCTGTTTCTCGCCATCTGTTTCAGCCCCTCTGTTTCAGCCCCTCTGTTTCAGCCCCTCTGTTTCTCGCCCTCTATATCAGCCCCTCTGTTTCTTGCCCTCTGTTTCAGCCACTCTGTTTCTCGCCCTCTGTTTCAGCCTCTCTGTTTCTCGCCCTCTGTTTCAGCCCCTCTGTTTCAACCTCTCTGATTCAGCCCCTCTGGTTCAGCCCCTCTGTTCCTCGCCCTCTGTTTCAGCCCCTCTGATTCAGCCCCTCTGTTTCAGCCCCTCTGATTCAGCCCCTCTGTTTCAGACCCTCTATTTCAGCCCCTCTGTTTCAGCCACTCTGTTTCAGGCGCTCTGTTTCAGCCCGTCTGTTTCAGCCCCTCTGTTTCAGCCCCTCTGTTTCAGCCCCTCTGATTCAGTACATTAGTTTCTCGCCCTCTGTTTCAGCCCCTCTGTTTCAGCCCCTCTGTTTCTCGCCCTCTGTTTCAGCCCCTCTGTTTCAGCCCCTCTGTTTCAGCCCCTCTGTTTCTCGCCCTCTGTTTCAGCCCCTCTGTTTCAGCCCTTCTGTTTCAGCCACTCGGTTTCAGCCCCTCTGTTTCTCGCCCTCTGTTTCAGCCCCTCTGATTCAGCCCCTCTGTTTCAGCCCCTCTGAATCAGTCCCTCTGTTTCAGCCCCTCTGTTTCAGCCCCTCTGTTTCTCGCCCTCTGTTTCAGCCCCTCTGTTTCTCACCCTCTGTTTCATCACCTCTGTTTCAGCCCCTCTGTTTCTCGCCCTCTGTTTCAGCCCCTCTGATTCAGCCCCTCTGTTTCTCGCCCTCTGTTTCAGCCCCTCTGTTTCTCGCCATCTGTTTCAGCCCCTCTGTTTCTCGCCCTCTGTTTCAGCCCCTCTGTTTCAGCCCCTCTGTTTCAGCCCCTCTGTTTCTCGCCCTCTGTTTCAGCCCCTCTGTTTCTCGCCCTCTGTTTCAGCCACTCTGTTTCTCGCCCTCTGTTTCAGCCCCTGTGTTTCAACCCCTCTGATTCAGCCCCTCTGTTTCAGCCCCTCTGTTTCTCGCCCTCTGTTTCAGCCCCTCTGATTCAGCCCGTCTGTTTCAGCCCCTCTGATTCAGCCCCTCTGTTTCAGCCCCTCTATTTCAGCCCCTCTGTTTCAGCCCCTCTGTTTCAGGCTCTCTGTTTCAGCCCGTCTGTTTCAGCCCCTCTGTTTCAGCACCTCTGTTTCAGCCCCTATGATTCAGTACCTTAGTTTCTCGCCCTCTGATTCAGCCCCTCTGTTTCAGCACCTCTGATTCAGCCCGTCTGATTCAGCCCCTCTGTTTCTCGCCCTCTGTTTCAGCCCCTCTGATTCAGCCCCTCTGTTTCTCGCCCTCTGTTTCTCGCCCTCTGTTTCTGCCCCTCTGTTTCAGCCCCACTGTATCAGCCCCTCTGTTTCTTGCCCTCTGTTTCAGCCCCTCTGTTTCAGCCCCTCTGTTTCAGCCCCTCCGATTCAGCCCCTCTGTTTCAGCCCCTCTGGTTCAGCCCCTCTGTTTCAGCCCCTCTGTTTCTCGCCCTTTGTTTCACCCCCCTGTTTGTCGCCCTCTGTTTCAGCCCCTCTGTTTCTCGCACTCTGTTTCAGCCCCTCTGTTTCAGCCCCTCTGTTTCAGCCCCTCTGTTTCTCGCCCTCTGTTTCAGCCCCTCTGTTTCTTGCCCTCTGTTTCATCCCCTCTGTTTCAGCCCCTCTGTTTCTCGCCCTCTGTTTCTGGCCCTCTGTTTCTCGCCCTCTGTTTCAGCACCTCTGTATTTCGCCGTCTGTTTCAGCCCCTCTGATTCAGCCCCTCTGTTTCAGCCCCTCTGATTCAGCCCCTCTGATTCAGCCCCTCTGTTTCTCGCCCTCTGTTTCAGCCCCTCTGTTTCAGCCCTTCTGTTTCAGCCTCTCGGTTTCAGCCCCTCTGTTTCTTGCCCTCGGTTTCAGCTCCTCTGTTTCTCGCCCTCTGTTTCAGCCCCTCTGTTTCTCGCCCTCTGTTTCAGCCCCTCTGTTTCGCACTCTCTGTTTCAGCCCCTGTTTCAGCCCCTCTGTTTCTCGCCCTCTGTTTCAGCCCCTCTGTTTCTCGCCCTCTGTTTCAGCCCCTCTGTTTCAGCCCTTCTGTTTCAGCCACTCGGTTTCAGCCCCTCTGTTTCTCGCCCTCTGTTTCAGCCCCACTGATTCAGCCCCTCTGTTTCAGCCCCTCTGAATCAGTCCCTCTGTTTCAGCCCCTCTGTTTCAGCCCCTCTGTTTCTCGCCCTCTGTTTCAGCCCCTCTGTTTCTCACCCTCTGTTTCATCACCTCTGTTTCAGCCCCTCTGTTTCTCCCCCTCTGTTTCAGCCCCTCTGATTCAGCCCCTCTGTTTCTCGCCCTCTGTTTCAGCCCCTCTGTTTCTCGCCATCTGTTTCAGCCCCTCTGTTTCTCGCCCTCTGTTTCAGCCCCTCTGTTTCAGCCCCTCTGTTTCAGCCCCTCTGTTTCTCGCCCTCTGTTTCAGCCCCTCTGTTTCTCGCCCTCTGTTTCAGCCACTCTGTTTCTCGCCCTCTGTTTCAGCCCCTGTGTTTCAACCCCTCTGATTCAGCCCCTCTGTTTCAGCCCCTCTGTTTCTCGCCCTCTGTTTCAGCCCCTCTGATTCAGCCCGTCTGTTTCAGCCCCTCTGATTCAGCCCCTCTGTTTCAGCCCCTCTATTTCAGCCCCTCTGTTTCAGCCCCTCTGTTTCAGGCTCTCTGTTTCAGCCCGTCTGTTTCAGCCCCTCTGTTTCAGCACCTCTGTTTCAGCCCCTCTGATTCAGTACCTTAGTTTCTCGCCCTCTGATTCAGCCCCTCTGTTTCAGCACCTCTGATTCAGCCCGTCTGATTCAGCCCCTCTGTTTCTCGCCCTCTGTTTCAGCCCCTCTGATTCAGCCCCTCTGTTTCTCGCCCTCTGTTTCTCGCCCTCTGTTTCTGCCCCTCTGTTTCAGCCCCACTGTATCAGCCCCTCTGTTTCTTGCCCTCTGTTTCAGCCCCTCTGTTTCAGCCCCTCTGTTTCAGCCCCTCCGATTCAGCCCCTCTGTTTCAGCCCCTCTGGTTCAGCCCCTCTGTTTCAGCCCCTCTGTTTCTCGCCCTTTGTTTCACCCCTCTGTTTGTCGCCCTCTGTTTCAGCCCCTCTGTTTCTCGCACTCTGTTTCAGCCCCTCTGTTTCAGCCCCCCTGTTTCAGCCCCTCTGTTTCTCGCCCTCTGTTTCAGCCCCTCTGTTTCTTGCCCTCTGTTTCATCCCCTCTGTTTCAGCCCCTCTGTTTCTCGCCCTCTGTTTCTGGCCCTCTGTTTCTCGCCCTCTGTTTCAGCCCCTCTGTATTTCGCCGTCTGTTTCAGCCCCTCTGATTCAGCCCCTCTGTTTCAGCCCCTCTTATTCAGCCCCTCTGATTCAGCCCCTCTGTTTCTCGCCCTCTGTTTCAGCCCCTCTGTTTCAGCCCTTCTGTTTCAGCCTCTCGGTTTCAGCCCCTCTGTTTCTTGCCCTCGGTTTCAGCTCCTCTGTTTCTCGCCCTCTGTTTCAGCCCCTCTGTTTCTCGCCCTCTGTTTCAGCCCCTCTGTTTCGCACTCTCTGTTTCAGCCCCTGTTTCAGCCCCTCTGTTTCTCGCCCTCTGTTTCAGTCCCTCTGTTTCAGTCCCTCTGTTTCTCGCCCTCTGTTTCTCGCCCTCTGTTTCTGCCCCTCTGTTTCTCACCCTCTGTTTCAGCCCCTCTGTTTCTCGCCTTCTGTTTCAGCCCCTCTGATTCAGGCCCTCTGTTTCAGCCCCTCTGATTCAGCCCCTCTGATTCAGCCCCTCTGTTTCAGCCCCTCTGTTTCAGCCCCTCTGTTTCAGCCCTTCTGTTTCAGCCACTCGGTTTCAGCCCCTCTGTTTCTTGCCCTCTGTTTCAGCCCCTCTGTTTCTCGCCCTCTGTTTCAGCCCCTCTGTTTCTCGCCCTCTGTTTCTGCCCCTCTGTTTCGCACTCTCTGTTTCAGCCCCTCTGTTTCAGCCCCTCTGTTTCTCGCCGCTGTTTCTGCTCCTCTGTTTCTCGCCCTCTGTTTCAGCCCCTCTGTTTCTCGCCCTCTGTTTCAGCCCCTCTCTTTCGCACTCTCTATTTCAGCCCCTCTGTTTCAGCCCCTCTGTTTCTCGCCCTCTGTTTCTGCTCCTCTGTTTCTCGCCCTCTGTTTCAGCCCCTCTGTTTCTCGCCCTCTGTTTCAGCCCCTCTGATTCAGCCCCTCTGTTTCAGCCCCTCTGAATCAGTCCCTCTGTTTCAGCCCCTCTGTTTCAGCCCCTCTGTTTCTCGCCCTCTGTTTCAGCCCCTCTGTTTCTCACCCTCTGTTTCAGCACCTCTGTTTCAGCCCCTCTGTTTCTCGCCCTCTGTTTCAGCCCCTCTGTTTCTCGCCCTCTGTTTCAGCCCCTCTGATTCAGCCCCTCTGTTTCAGCCCCTCTGAATCAGTCCCTCTGTTTCAGCCCCTCTGTTTCAGCCCCTCTGTTTCTCGCCCTCTGTTTCAGCCCCTCTGTTTCTCACCCTCTGTTTCAGCACCTCTGTTTCAGCCCCTCTGTTTCTCGCCCTCTGATTCAGCCCCTCTGTTTCTCGCCCTCTGTTTCAGCCCCTCTGTTTCTCGCCATCTGTTTCAGCCCCTCTGTTTCTCGCCCTCTGTTTCAGCCCCTCTGTTTCAGCCCCTCTGTTTCTCGCCCTCTGTTTCAGCCCCTCTGTTTCTCGCCCTCTGTTTCAGCCTCTCTGTTTCTCGCCCTCTGTTTCAGCCCCTCTGTTTCTACCCCTCTGATTCAGCCCCTCTGTTTCAGCCCCTCTGTTTCTCGCCCTCTGTTTCAGCCCCTCTGATTCAGCCCCTCTGTTTCAGCCCCTCTGATTCAGCCCCTCTGTTTCAGACCCTCTATTTCAGCCCCTCTGTTTCAGCCACTCTGTTTCAGGCTCTCTGTTTCAGACCGTCTGTTTCAGCCCCTCTGTTTCAGCCCCTCTGTTTCAGCCCCTCTGATTCAGCCCCTCTGATTCAGCCCCTCTGTTTCTCGCCCTCTGTTTCAGCCCCTCTGATTCAGCCCCTCTGTTTCTCGCCCTCTGTTTCTCGCCCTCTGTTTCTGCCCCTCTGTTTCAGCCCCACTGTTTCAGCCCCTCTGTTTCTTGCCCTCTGTTTCAGCCCCTCTGTTTCAGCCCCTCTGTTTCAGCCCCTCCGATTCAGCCCCTCTGTTTCAGCCACTCTGGTTCAGCTCCTCGGTTTCAGCCCCTCTGTTTCTCGCCCTTTGTTTCAGCCCCTCTGTTTGTCGCCCTCTGTTTCAGCCCCTCTGTTTCATCCCCTCTGTTTCAGCCCCTCTGTTTCTCGCCCTCTGTTTCAGCCCCTCTGTTTCTCGCCCTCTGTTTCAGCCCCTCTGTTTCTCGCCCTCTGTTTCAGCCCCTCTCTTTCGCACTCTCTATTTCAGCCCCTCTGTTTCAGCCCCTCTGTTTCAGCCCCTCTGTTTCAGCCCCTCAGTTTCTCGCCCTCTGTTTCAGCCCCTCTGTTTCTCACCCTCTGTTTCAGCACCTCTGTTTCAGCCCCTCTGTTTCTCGCCCTCTGTTTCATCCCCTCTGTTTCTCGCCCTCTGTTTCAGCCCCTCTGATTCAGCCCCTCTGTTTCTCGCCCTCTGTTTCAGCGGCTCTGTTTCTCGCAATCTGTTTCAGCCCCTCTGTTTCTCGCCCTCTGTTTCAGCCCCTCTGTTTCAGCCCCTCTGTTTCAGCCCCTCTGTTTCTCGCCCTCTGTATCAGCCCCTCTGTTTCTCGCCCTCTGTTTCAGCCTCTCTGTTTCTCGCCCTCTGTTTCAGCCCCTCTGTTTCAACCCCTCTGATTCAGCCCCTCTGGTTCAGCCCCTCTGTTTCTCGCCCTCTGTTTCAGCCCCTCTGATTCAGCCCCTCTGTTTCAGCCCCTCTGATTCAGCCCCTCTGTTTCAGACCCTCTATTTCAGCCCCTCTGTTTCAGCCACTCTGTTTCAGGCTCTCTGTTTCAGCCCGTCTGTTTCAGCCCCTCTGTTTCAGCCCCTCTGTTTCAGCCCCTCTGATTCAGTACCTTAGTTTCTCGCCCTCTGTTTCAGCCCCTCTGTTTCAGCCCCTCTGTTTCTCGCCCTCTGTTTCAGCCCCTCTGTTTCAGCCCCTCTGTTTCAGCCACTCTGTTTCTCGCCCTCTGTTTCAGCCCCTCTGTTTCTTGCCCTCTGTTTCATCCCCTCTGTTTCAGCCCCTCTGTTTCTCGCCCTCTCTTTCTGGCCCTCTGTTTCTCGCCCTCTGTTTCAGCCCCTCTGTTTCTCGCCTTCTGTTTAAGCCCCTCTGATTCAGCCCCTCTGTTTCAGCCCCTCTGATTCAGCCCCTCTGATTCAGCCCCTCTGTTTCTCGCCCTCTGTTTCAGCCCCTCTGTTTCAGCCCTTCTGTTTCAGCCACTCGGTTTCAGCCCCTCTGTTTCTTGCCCTCTGTTTCAGCTCCTCTGTTTCTCGCCCTCTGTTTCAGCCCCTCTGTTTCTCGCCCTCTGTTTCAGCCCCTCTGTTTCGCACTCTCTGTTTCAGCCCCTCTGTTTCAGCCCCTCTGTTTCTCGCCCTCTGTTTCTGCTCCTCTCTTTCTCGCCCTCTGTTTCAACCCCTCTGTTTCTCGCCCTCTGTTTCTGCCCCTCTGTTTCTCACCCTCTGTTACAGCCCCTCTGTTTCTCGCCTTCTGTTTCAGCCCCTCTGATTCAGGCCCTCTGTTTCAGCCCCTCTGATTCAGCCCCTCTGATTCAGCCCCTCTGTTTCTCGCCCTCTGTTTCAGCCCCTCTGTTTCAGCCCTTCTGTTTCAGCCACTCGGTTTCAGCCCCTCTGTTTCTTGCCCTCTGTTTCAGCCCCTCTGTTTCTCGCCCTCTGTTTCAGCCCCTCTGTTTCTCACCCTCTGTTTCAGCCCCTCTGTTTCGCACTCTCTGTTTCAGCCCCTCTGTTTCAGCCCCTCTGTTTCTCGCCCTCTGTTTCTGCTCCTCTGTTTCTCGCCCTCTGTTTCAGCCCCTCTGTTTCTCGCCCTCTGTTTCAGCCCCTCTGATTCAGCCCCTCTGTTTCAGCCCCTCTGAATCAGTCCCTCTGTTTCAGCCCCTCTGTTTCAGCCCCTCTGTTTCTCGCCCTCTGTTTCAGCCCCTCTGTTTCTCGCCCTCTGTTTCAGCCCCTCTGTTTCGCACTCTCTGTTTCAGCCCCTCTGTTTCAGCCCCTCTGTTTCTCGCCCTCTGTTTCTGCTCCTCTGTTTCTCGCCCTCTGTTTCAGCCCCTCTGTTTCTCGCCCTCTGTTTCAGCCCCTCTGATTCAGCCCCTCTGTTTCAGCCCCTCTGAATCAGTCCCTCTGTTTCAGCCCCTCTGTTTCAGCCCCTCTGTTTCTCGCCCTCTGTTTCAGCCCCTCTGTTTCTCACCCTCTGTTTCAGCACCTCTGTTTCAGCCCCTCTGTTTCTCGCCCTCTGTTTCATCCGCTCTGTTTCTCGCCCTCTGTTTCAGCCCCTCTGATTCAGCCCCGCTGTTTCTCGCCCTCTGTTTCAGCGCCTCTGTTTCTCGCCATCTGTTTCAGCCCCTCTGTTTCTCGCCCTCTGTTTCAATCCCTCTGTTTCAGCCCCTCTGTTTCAGCCCCTCTGTTTCTCGCCCTCTGTTTCAGCCCCTCTGTTTCTCGCCCTCTGTTTCAGCCTCTCTGTTTCTCGCCCTCTGTTTCAGCCCCTCTGTTTCAACCCCTCTGATTCAGCCCCTCTGGTTCAGCCCCTCTGTTTCTCGCCCTCTGTTTCAGCCCCTCTGATTCAGCCCCTCTGTTTCAGCCCCTCTGATTCAGCCCCTCTGTTTCAGACCCTCTATTTCAGCCCCTCTGTTTCAGCCACTCTGTTTCAGGCTCTCTGTTTCAGCCCGTCTGTTTCAGCCCCTCTGTTTCAGCCCCTCTGTTTCAGCCCCTCTGATTCAGTACCTTAGTTTCTCGCCCTCTGTTTCAGCCCCTCTGTTTCAGCCCCTCTGTTTCTCGCCCTCTGTTTCAGCCCCTCTGTTTCAGCCCCTCTGTTTCAGCCCCTCTGTTTCTTGCCCTCTGTTTCAGCCCCTCTGTTTCTTGCCCTCTGTTTCATCCCCTCTGTTTCAGCCCCTCTGTTTCTCGCCCTCTCTTTCTGGCCCTCTGTTTCTCGCCCTCTGTTTCAGCCCCTCTGTTTCTCGCCTTCTGTTTAAGACCCTCTGATTCAGCCCCTCTGTTTCAGCCCCTCTGATTCAGCCCCTCTGATTCAGCCCCTCTGTTTCTCGCCCTCTGTTTCAGCCCCTCTGTTTCAGCCCTTCTGTTTCAGCCACTCGGTTTCAGCCCCTCTGTTTCTTGCCCTCTGTTTCAGCTCCTCTGTTTCTCGCCCTCTGTTTCAGCCCCTCTGTTTCTCGCCCTCTGTTTCAGCCCCTCTGTTTCGCACTCTCTGTTTCAGCCCCTGTTTCAGCCCCTCTGTTTCTCGCACTCTGTTTCTGCTCCTCTGTTTCTCGCCCTCTGTTTCAGCCCCTCTGTTTCTGCCCCTCTGTTTCTCACCCTCTGTTACAGCCCCTCTCTTTCTCGCCTTCTGTTTCAGCCCCTCTGATTCAGGCCCTCTGTTTCAGCCCCTCTGATTCAGCCCCTCTGATTCAGCCCCTCTGTTTCTCGCCCTCTGTTTCAGCCCCTCTGTTTCAGCCCTTCTGTTTCAGCCACTCGGTTTCAGCCCCTCTGTTTCTTGCCCTCTGTTTCAGCCCCTCTGTTTCAGCCCCTCTGTTTCTTGCCCTCTGTTTCAGCCCCTCTGTTTCAGCCCCTCTGTTTCAGCCCCTCCGATTCAGCCCCTCTGTTTCAGCCCCTCTGTTTCTGCCCCTCTGTTTCAGCCCCTCTGTTTCTCGCCCTCTGTTTCAGCCCCTCTGTTTCAGCCCCTCTGTTTCAGCCCCTCTGTTTCTCGCCCTCTGTTTCAGCCCCTTTGTTTCTTGCCCTCTGTTTCAGCCGCTCTGTTTCAGCCCCACTGTTTCTCGCCCTCTGTTTCTGCCCCTCTGTTTCTCGCCCTCTGTTTCAGCCCCTCTATTTCTCGCCTTCTGTTTCAGCCCCTCTGATTCAGGCCTTCTGTTTCAGCCCCTCTGATTCAGCCCCTCTGATTCAGCCCCTCTGTTTCTCGCCCTCTGTTTCAGCCCCTCTGTTTCAGCCCCTCTGTTTCAGCCCCTCTGTTTCTCGCCCTCTGTTTCAGCCCCTCTGTTTCTTGCCCTCTCTTTCAGCCCCTCTGTTTCAGCCCCACTGTTTCTCGCCCTCTGTTTCTGCCCCTCTGTTTCTCGCCCTCTGTTTCAGCCCCTCTGTTTCAGCCCTTCTGTTTCAGCCACACGGTTTCAGCCCCTCTCTTTCTCGCCCTCTGTTTCAGCCCCTCTGATTCAGCCCCTCTGTTTCAGCCCCTCTGAATCAGTCCCTCTGTTTCAGCCCCTCTGTTTCAGCCCCTCTGTTTCTCGCCCTCTGTTTCAGCCCCTCTGTTTCTCACCCTGTGTTTCAGCACCTCTGTTTCAGCCCCTCTGTTTCTCGCCCTCTGTTTCAGCCCCTCTGATTCAGCCCCTCTGTTTCTCGCCCTCTGTTTCAGCCCCTCTGTTTCTCGCCATCTGTTTCAGCCCCTCTGTTTCTCGCCCTCTGTTTCAGCCCCTCTGTTTCAGCCCCTCTGTTTCAGCCCCTCTGTTTCTCGCCCTCTGTTTCAGCCCTTCTGTTTCTCGCCCTCTGTTTCAGCCACTCTGTTTCTCGCCCTCTGTTTCAGCCCCTGTGTTTCAACCCCTCTGATTCAGCCCCTCTGTTTCAGCCCCTCTGTTTCTCGCCCTCTGTTTCAGCCCCTCTGATTCAGCCCGTCTGTTTCAGCCCCTCTGATTCAGTCCCTCTGTATCAGCCCCTCTATTTCAGCCCCTCTGTTTCAGCCCCTCTGTTTCAGGCTCTCTGTTTCAGCCCCTCTGTTTCAGCCCCTCTGATTCAGTACCTTAGTTTCTCGCCGTCTGATTCAGCCCCTCTGTTTCAGCACCTCTGATTCAGCCCCTCTGATTCAGCCCCTCTGTTTCTCGCCCTCTGTTTCAGCCCCTCTGATTCAGCCCCTCTGTTTCTCGCCCTCTGTTTCTCGCCCTCTGTTTCTGCCCCTCTGTTTCAGCCCCACTGTTTCAGCCCCTCTGTTTCTTGCCCTCTGTTTCAGCCCCTCTGTTTCAGCCCCTCTGTTTCAGCCCCTCCGATTCAGCCCCTCTGTTTCAGCCCCTCTGGTTCAGCCCCTCTGTTTCAGCCCCTCTGTTTCTCGCCCTTTGTTTCACCCCTCTGTTTGTCGCCCTCTGTTTCAGCCCCTCTGTTTCTCGCCCTCTGTTTCAGCCCCTCTGTTTCAGCTCCTCTGTTTCAGACCCTCTGTTTCTCGCCCTCTGTTTCAGCCCCTCTGTTTCTTGCCCTCTGTTTCATCCCCTCTGTTTCAGCCCCTCTGTTTCTCGCCCTCTGTTTCTGGCCCTCTGTTTCTCGCCCTCTGTTTCAGCCCCTCTGTATTTCGCCGTCTGTTTCAGCCCCTCTGATTCAGCCCCTCTGTTTCTCACCCTCTGTTTCAGCACCTCTGTTTCAGCCCCTCTGTTTCTCGCCCTCTGTTTCATCCCCTCTGTTTCTCGCCCTCTGTTTCAGCCCCTCTGATTCAGCCCCTCTGTTTCTCGCCCTCTGTTTCAGCGCCTCTGTTTCTCGCCATCTGTTTCAGCCCCTCTGTTTCTCGCCCTCTGTTTCAGCCCCTCTGTTTCGCACTCTCTGTTTCAGCCCCTGTTTCAGCCCCTCTGTTTCTCGCCCTCTGTTTCAGTCCCTCTGTTTCAGTCCCTCTGTTTCTCGCCCTCTGTTTCAGCCCCTCTGATTCAGCCCCTCTGTTTCTCGCCCTCTGTTTCAGCGCCTCTGTTTCTCGCCATCTGTTTCAGCCCCTCTGTTTCAGCCCCTCTGTTTCAGCCCCTCTGTTTCTCGCCCTCTGTATCAGCCCCTCTGTTTCTTGCCCTCTGTTTCAGCCACTCTGTTTCTCGCCCTCTGTTTCAGCCTCTCTGTTTCTCGCCCTCTGTTTCAGCCCCTCTGATTCAGCCCCTCTGTTTCTCTTCCTCTGTTTCAGCCCCTCTGTTTCAGCCCCTCCGATTCAGCCCCTCTGTTTCAGCCCCTCTGTTTCTGCCCCTCTGTTTCAGCCCCTCTGTTTCTCGCCCTCTGTTTCAGCCCCTCTGTTTCAGCCCCTCTGTTTCAGCCCCTCTGTTTCTCGCCCTCTGTTTCAGCCCCTCTGTTTCTTGCCCTCTGTTTCAGCCCCTCTGTTTCAGCCCCACTGTTTCTCGCCCTCTGTTTCTGCCCCTCTGTTTCTCGCCCTCTGTTTCAGCCCCTCTATTTCTCGCCTTCTGTTTCAGCCCCTCTGATTCAGGCCCTCTGTTTCAGCCCCTCTGATTCAGCCCCTCTGATTCAGCCCCTCTGTTTCTCGCCCTCTGTTTCAGCCCCTCTGTTTCAGCCCCTCTGTTTCAGCCCCTCTGTTTCTCGCCCTCTGTTTCAGCCCCTCTGTTTCTTGCCCTCTCTTACAGCCCCTCTGTTTCAGCCCCACTGTTTCTCGCCCTCTGTTTCTGCCCCTCTGTTTCTCGCCCTCTGTTTCAGCCCCTCTGTTTCAGCCCTTCTGTTTCAGCCACTCGGTTTCAGCCCCTCTGTTTCTCGCCCTCTGTTTCAGCCCCTCTGATTCAGCCCCTCTGTTTCAGCCCCTCTGAATCAGTCCCTCTGTTTCAGCCCCTCTGTTTCAGCCCCTCTGTTTCTCGCCCTCTGTTTCAGCCCCTCTGATTCAGCCCCTCTGTTTCTCGCCCTCTGTTTCAGCCCCTCTGTTTCTCGCCATCTGTTTCAGCCCCTCTGTTTCTCGCCCTCTGTTTCAGCCCCTCTGTTTCAGCCCCTCTGTTTCAGCCCCTCTGTTTCTCGCCCTCTGTTTCAGCCCCTCTGTTTCTCGCCCTCTGTTTCAGCGCCTCTGTTTCTCGCCATCTGTTTCAGCCCCTCTGTTTCAGCCCCTCTGTTTCAGCCCCTCTGTTTCTCGCCCTCTGTATCAGCCCCTCTGTTTCTTGCCCTCTGTTTCAGCCACTCTGTTTCTCGCCCTCTGTTTCAGCCCCTCTGTTTCAACCTCTCTGATTCAGCCCCTCTGGTTCAGCCCCTCTGTTTCTCGCCCTCTGTTTCAGCCCCTCTGATTCAGCCCCTCTGTTTCAGCCCCTCTGATTCAGCCCCTCTGTTTCAGACCCTCTATTTCAGCCCCTCTGTTTCAGCCACTCTGTTTCAGGCGCTCTGTTTCAGCCCGTCTGTTTCAGCCCCTCTGTTTCAGCCCCTCTGTTTCAGCCCCTCTGATTCAGTACATTAGTTTCTCGCCCTCTGTTTCAGCCCCTCTGTTTCAGCCCCTCTGTTTCTCGCCCTCTGTTTCAGCCCCTCTGTTTCAGCCCCTCTGTTTCAGCCCCTCTGTTTCTCGCCCTCTGTTTCAGCCCCTCTGTTTCAGCCCTTCTGTTTCAGCCACTCGGTTTCAGCCCCTCTGTTTCTCGCCCTCTGTTTCAGCCCCTCTGATTCAGCCCCTCTGTTTCAGCCCCTCTGAATCAGTCCCTCTGTTTCAGCCCCTCTGTTTCAGCCCCTCTGTTTCTCGCCCTCTGTTTCAGCCCCTCTGTTTCTCACCCTCTGTTTCAGCACCTCTGTTTCAGCCCCTCTGTTTCTCGCCCTCTGTTTCAGCCCCTCTGATTCAGCCCCTCTGTTTCTCGCCCTCTGTTTCAGCCCCTCTGTTTCTCGCCATCTGTTTCAGCCCCTCTGTTTCTCGCCCTCTGTTTCAGCCCCTCTGTTTCAGCCCCTCTGTTTCAGCCCCTCTGTTTCTCGCCCTCTGTTTCAGCCCCTCTGTTTCTCGCCCTCTGTTTCAGCCACTCTGTTTCTCGCCTTCTGTTTCAGCCCCTGTGTTTCAACCCCTCTGATTCAGCCCCTCTGTTTCAGCCCCTCTGTTTCTCGCCCTCTGTTTCAGCCCCTCTGATTCAGCCCGTCTGTTTCAGCCCCTCTGATTCAGCCCCTCTGTTTCAGCCCCTCTATTTCAGCCCCTCTGTTTCAGCCCCTCTGTTTCAGGCTCTCTGTTTCAGCCCGTCTGTTTCAGCCCCTCTGTTTCAGCACCTCTGTTTCAGCCCCTCTGATTCAGTACCTTAGTTTCTCGCCCTCTGATTCAGCCCCTCTGTTTCAGCACCTCTGATTCAGCCCGTCTGATTCAGCCACTCTGTTTCTCGCCCTCTGTTTCAGCCCCTCTGATTCAGCCCCTCTGTTTCTCGCCCTCTGTTTCTCGCCCTCTGTTTCTGCCCCTCTGTTTCAGCCCCACTGTATCAGCCCCTCTGTTTCTTGCCCTCTGTTTCAGCCCCTCTGTTTCAGCCCCTCTGTTTCAGCCGCTCCGATTCAGCCCCTCTGTTTCAGCCCCTCTGGTTCAGCCCCTCTGTTTCAGCCCCTCTGTTTCTCGCCCTTTGTTTCACCCCTCTGTTTGTCGCCCTCTGTTTCAGCCCCTCTGTTTCTCGCCCTCTGTTTCAGCCCCTCTGTTTCAGCCCCTCTGTTTCAGCCCCTCTGTTTCTCGCCCTCTGTTTCAGCCCCTCTGTTTCTTGCCCTCTGTTTCATCCCCTCTGTTTCAGCCCCTCTGTTTCTCGCCCTCTGTTTCTGGCCCTCTGTTTCTCGCCCTCTCTTTCAGCCCCTCTGTATTTCGCCGTCTGTTTCAGCCCCTCTGATTCAGCCCCTCTGTTTCAGCCCCTCTGATTCAGCCCCTCTGATTCAGCCCCTCTGTTTCTCGCCCTCTGTTTCAGCCCCTCTGTTTCAGCCCTTCTGTTTCAGCCTCTCGGTTTCAGCCCCTCTGTTTCTTGCCCTCTGTTTCAGCTCCTCTGTTTCTCGCCCTCTGTTTCAGCCCCTCTGTTTCTCGCCCTCTGTTTCAGCCCCTCTGTTTCGCACTCTCTGTTTCAGCCCCTGTTTCAGCCCCTCTGTTTCTCGCCCTCTGTTTCAGTCCCTCTGTTTCAGTCCCTCTGTTTCTCGCCCTCTGTTTCTCGCCCTCTGTTTCTGCCCCTCTGTTTCTCACCCTCTGTTTCAGCCCCTCTGTTTCTCGCCTTCTGTTTCAGCCCCTCTGATTCAGGCCCTCTGTTTCAGCCCCTCTGATTCAGCCCCTCTGATTCAGCCCCTCTGTTTCTCGCCCTCTGTTTCAGCCCCTCTGTTTCAGCCCTTCTGTTTCAGCCACTCGGTTTCAGCCCCTCTGTTTCTTGCCCTCTGTTTCAGCCCCTCTGTTTCTCGCCCTCTGTTTCAGGCCCTCTGTTTCTCGCCCTCTGTTTCAGCCCCTCTGTTTCGCACTCTCTGTTTCAGCCCCTCTGTTTCAGCCCCTCTGTTGCTCACCCTCTGTTTCTGCTCCTCTGTTTCTCGCCCTCTGTTTCAGCCCCTCTGTTTCTCGCCCTCTGTTTCAGCCCCTCTGATTCAGCCCCTCTGTTTCAGCCCCTCTGAATCAGTCCCTCTGTTTCAGCCCCTCTGTTTCAGCCCCTCTGTTTCAGCACCTCTGTTTCAGCCCCTCTGTTTCTCGCCCTCTGTTTCATCCCCTCTGTTTCTCGCCCTCTGTTTCAGCCCCTCTGTTTCTCACCCTCTGTTTCAGCACCTCTGTTTCAGCCCCTCTGTTTCTCGCCCTCTGTTTCATCCCCTCTGTTTCTCGCCCTCTGTTTCAGCCCCTCTGATTCAGCCCCTCTGTTTCTCGCCCTCTGTTTCAGCGCCTCTGTTTCTCGCAATCTGTTTCAGCCCCTCTGTTTCTCGCCCTCTGTTTCAGCCCCTCTGTTTCAGCCCCTCTGTTTCTCGCCCTCTGTATCAGCCCCTCTGTTTCTCGCCCTCTGTTTCAGCCTCTCTGTTTCTCGCCCTCTGTTTCAGCCCCTCTGTTTCAACCCCTCTGATTCAGCCCCTCTGGTTCAGCCCCTCTGTTTCTCGCCCTCTGTTTCAGCCCCTCTGATTCAGCCCCTCTGTTTCAGCCCCTCTGATTCAGCCCCTCTGTTTCAGACCCTCTATTTCAGCCCCTCTGTTTCAGCCACTCTGTTTCAGGCTCTCTGTTTCAGCCCGTCTGTTTCAGCCCCTCTGTTTCAGCCCCTCTGTTTCAGCCCCTCTGATTCAGTACCTTAGTTTCTCGCCCTCTGTTTCAGCCCCTCTGTTTCAGCCCCTCTGTTTCTCGCCCTCTGTTTCAGCCCCTCTGTTTCAGCCCCTCTGTTTCAGCCCCTCTGTTTCTCGCCCTCTGTTTCAGCCCCTCTGTTTCTTGCCCTCTGTTTCATCCCCTCTGTTTCAGCCCCTCTGTTTCTCGCCCTCTCTTTCTGGCCCTCTGTTTCTCGCCCTCTGTTTCAGCCCCTCTGTTTCTCGCCTTCTGTTTAAGCCCCTCTGATTCAGCCCCACTGTTTCAGCCCCTCTGATTCAGCCCCTCTGATTCAGCCCCTCTGTTTCTCGCCCTCTGTTTCAGCCCCTCTGTTTCAGCCCTTCTGTTTCAGCCACTCGGTTTCAGCCCCTCTGTTTCTTGCCCTCTGTTTCAGCTCCTCTGTTTCTCGTCCTCTGTTTCAGCCCCTCTGTTTCTCGCCCTCTGTTTCAGCCCCTCTGTTTCGCACTCTCTGTTTCAGCCCCTCTGTTTCAGCCCCTCTGTTTCTCGCCCTCTGTTTCTGCTCCTCTCTTTCTCGCCCTCTGTTTCAACACCTCTGTTTCTCGCCCTCTGTTTCTGCCCCTCTGTTTCTCACCCTCTGTTACAGCCCCTCTGTTTCTCGCCTTCTGTTTCAGCCCCTCTGATTCAGGCCCTCTGTTTCAGCCCCTCTGATTCAGCCCCTCTGATTCAGCCCCTCTGTTTCTCGCCCTCTGTTTCAGCCCCTCTGTTTCAGCCCTTCTGTTTCAGCCACTCGGTTTCAGCCCCTCTGTTTCTTGCCCTCTGTTTCAGCCCCTCTGTTTCTCGCCCTCTGTTTCAGCCCCTCTGTTTCTCACCCTCTGTTTCAGCCCCTCTGTTTCGCACTCTCTGTTTCAGCCCCTCTGTTTCAGCCCCTCTGTTTCTCGCCCTCTGTTTCTGCTCCTCTGTTTCTCGCCCTCTGTTTCAGCCCCTCTGTTTCTCGCCCTCTGTTTCAGCCCCTCTGATTCAGCCCCTCTGTTTCAGCCCCTCTGAATCAGTCCCTCTGTTTCAGCCCCTCTGTTTCAGCCCCTCTGTTTCTCGCCCTCTGTTTCAGCCCCTCTGTTTCTCGCCCTCTGTTTCAGCCCCTCTGTTTCGCACTCTCTGTTTCAGCCCCTCTGTTTCAGCCCCTCTGTTTCTCGCCCTCTGTTTCTGCTCCTCTGTTTCTCGCCCTCTGTTTCAGCCCCTCTGTTTCTCGCCCTCTGTTTCAGCCCCTCTGATTCAGCCCCTCTGTTTCAGCCCCTCTGAATCAGTCCCTCTGTTTCAGCCCCTCTGTTTCAGCCCCTCTGTTTCTCGCCCTCTGTTTCAGCCCCTCTGTTTCTCACCCTCTGTTTCAGCACCTCTGTTTCAGCCCCTCTGTTTCTCGCCCTCTGTTTCATCCGCTCTGTTTCTCGCCCTCTGTTTCAGCCCCTCTGATTCAGCCCCTCTGTTTCTCGCCCTCTGTTTCAGCGCCTCTGTTTCTCGCCATCTGTTTCAGCCCCTCTGTTTCTCGCCCTCTGTTTCAGCCCCTCTGTTTCAGTCCCTCTGTTTCAGCCCCTCTGTTTCTCGCCCTCTGTTTCAGCCCCTCTGTTTCTCGCCCTCTGTTTCAGCCTCTCTGTTTCTCGCCCTCTGTTTCAGCCCCTCTGTTTCAACCCCTCTGTTTCAGTCCCTCTGTTTCAGCCCCTCTGTTTCTCGCCCTCTGTTTCAGCCCCTCTGTTTCTCGCCCTCTGTTTCAGCCTCTCTGTTTCTCGCCCTCTGTTTCAGCCCCTCTGTTTCAACCCCTCTGATTCAGCCCCTCTGGTTCAGCCCCTCTGTTTCTCGCCCTCTGTTTCAGCCCCTCTGATTCAGCCCCTCTGTTTCAGCCCCTCTGATTCAGCCCCTCTGTTTCAGACCCTCTATTTCAGCCCCTCTGTTTCAGCCACTCTGTTTCAGGCTCTCTGTTTCAGCCCGTCTGTTTCAGCCCCTCTGATTCAGCCCCTCTGTTTCAGACCCTCTATTTCAGCCCCTCTGTTTCAACCACTCTGTTTCAGGCTCTCTGTTTCAGCCCATCTGTTTCAGCCCCTCTGTTTCAGCCCCTCTGTTTCAGCCCCTCTGATTCAGTACCTTAGTTTCTCGCCCTCTGTTTCAGCCCCTCTGTTTCAGCCCCTCTGTTTCTCGCCCTCTGTTTCAGCCCCTCTGTTTCAGCCCCTCTGTTTCAGCCCCTCTGTTTCTCGCCCTCTGTTTCAGCCCCTCTGTTTCTTGCCCTCTGTTTCATCCCCTCTGTTTCAGCCCCTCTGTTTCTCGCCCTCTCTTTCTGGCCCTCTGTTTCTCGCCCTCTGTTTCAGCCCCTCTGTTTCTCGCCTTCTGTTTAAGACCCTCTGATTCAGCCCCTCTGTTTCAGCCCCTCTGATTCAGCCCCTCTGATTCAGCCCCTCTGTTTCTCGCCCTCTGTTTCAGCCCCTCTGTTTCAGCCCTTCTGTTTCAGCCACTCGGTTTCAGCCCCTCTGTTTCTTGCCCTCTGTTTCAGCTCCTCTGTTTCTCGCCCTCTGTTTCAGCCCCTCTGTTTCTCGCCCTCTGTTTCAGCCCCTCTGTTTCGCACTCTCTGTTTCAGCCCCTGTTTCAGCCCCTCTGTTTCTCGCACTCTGTTTCTGCTCCTCTGTTTCTCGCCCTCTGTTTCAGCCCCTCTGTTTCTGCCCCTCTGTTTCTCACCCTCTGTTACAGCCCCTCTCTTTCTCGCCTTCTGTTTCAGCCCCTCTGATTCAGGCCCTCTGTTTCAGCCCCTCTGATTCAGCCCCTCTGATTCAGCCCCTCTGTTTCTCGCCCTCTGTTTCAGCCCCTCTGTTTCAGCCCTTCTGTTTCAGCCACTCGGTTTCAGCCCCTCTGTTTCTTGCCCTCTGTTTCAGCCCCTCTGTTTCTCGCCCTCTGTTTCAGCCCCTCTGTTTCTCACCCTCTGTTTCAGCCCCTCTGTTTCGCACTCTCTGTTTCAGCCCCTCTGTTTCAGCCCCTCTGTTTCTCGCCCTCTGTTTCTGCTCCTCTGTTTCTCGCCCTCTGTTTCAGCCCCTCTGTTTCTCGCCGTCTGTTTCTGCTCCTCTGTTTCTCGCCCTCTGTTTCAGCCCCTCTGATTCAGCCCCTCTGTTTCAGCCCCTCTGAATCAGTCCCTCTGTTTCAGCCCCTCTGTTTCAGCCCCACTGTTTCTCACCCTCTGTTTCAGCACCTCTGTTTCAGCCCCTCTGTTTCTCGCCCTCTGTTTCATCCCCTCTGTTTCTCGCCCTCTGTTTCAGCCCCTCTGATTCAGCCCCTCTGTTTCTCGCCCTCTGTTTCAGCGCCTCTGTTTCTCGCCATCTGTTTCAGCCCCTATGTTTCTCGCCCTCTGTTTCAGCCCCTCTGTTTCAGCCCCTCTGTTTCAGCCCCTCTGTTTCTCGCCCTCTGTTTCAGCCCCTCTGTTTCTCGCCCTCTGTTTCAGCCCCTCTGTTTCTCGCCCTCTGTTTCAGCCCCTCTGTTTCAACCCCTCTGATTCAGCCCCTCTGTTTCAGCCCCTCTGTTTCTCGCCCTCTGTTTCAGCCCCTCAGATTCAGCCCGTCTGTTTCAGCCCCTCTGATTCAGCCCCTCTGTTTCAGACCCTCTATTTCAGCCCCTCTGTTTCAGCCACTCTGTTTCAGGCTCTCTGTTTCAGCCCGTCTGTTTCAGCCCCTCTGTTTCAGCCCCTCTGTTTCAGCCCCTCTGATTCAGTACCTTAGTTTCTCGCCCTCTGTTTCAGCCCCTCTGTTTCAGCCCCTCTGATTCAGCCCCTCTGATTCAGCCCCTCTGTTTCTCGCCCTCTGTTTCAGCCCCTCTGATTCAGCCCCTCTGTTTCTCGCCCTCTGTTTCTCGCCCTCTGTTTCTGCCCATCTGTTTCAGCCCCACTGTTTCAGCCCCTCTGTTTCATGCCCTCTGTTTCTCGCCCTCTGTTTCAGCCCCTCTGTTTCAGCCCCTCCGATTCAGACCCTCTGTTTCAGCCCCTCAGATTCAGCCCCTATGTTTCAGCCCCTCTGTTTCTCGCCCTTTGTTTCAGCCCCTCTGTTTGTCGCCCTCTGTTTCAGCCCCTCTGTTTCTCGCCCTCTGTTTCAGCCCCTCTGTTTCATCCCCTCTGTTTCAGCCCCTCTGTTTCTCGCCCACTGTTTCATCCCCTCTGTTTCTTGCCCTCTGTTTCATCCCCTCTGTTTCAGCCCCTCTGTTTCTCGCCCTCTGTTTCTCGCCCTCTGTTTCAGCCCCTCTGTTTCTCGCCCTCTGTTTCAGCCCCTCTGTTTCTCGCCCTCTGTTTCAGCCCCTCTGTTTCAGCCCCTCTGTTTCAGCCCCTCCGTTTCTCGCCCTCTGTTTCAGCCTCTCTGTTTCTCGTGCTCTGTTTCAGCTCCTCTGTTTCAGCCCCTCTGTTTCAGCCCCTCTGTTTCTCGCCCTCTGTTTCAGCCCCTCTGTTTCAGCTCCTCTGTTTCTGCCCCTCTGTTTCAGCCCCTCTGTTTCTCGCACTCTGTTTCTCGCACACTGTTTCAGTACCTTAGTTTCTTGCCCACTGTTTCAGCCCCTCTGTTTCAGCCCCTCTGATTCAGCCCCTCTGATTCAGCCCCTCTGTTTCTCGCCCTCTCTTTCAGCCCCTCTGTTTCAGCCCCTCTGTTTCTGCCCCTCTGTTTCAGCCCCTCTGTTTCTCGCCCTCTTTTCAGCCCCTCTGTTTCAGCCCCTCTGTTTCAGCCCCTCCGATTCAGCCCCTCTGTTTCAGCCCCTCTGTTTCAGCCCCTCTGTTTCTCGCCCTCTGTTTCAGCCCCTCTGTTTCTCGCCCTCTGTTTCAGCCCCTCTGTTTCTCCCCTTCTGTTTCAGCCCCTCTGTTTCAGCCCCACTGTGTCAGCCCCTCTCTTTCAGCCCCTCTATTTCTCGCCCTCTGTTTCAGCCCCTCTGTTTCTCGCCCTCTGTTTCAGCCCCTCTGTTTCTCGCCCTCTGTTTCAGCCCCTCTGTTTCAGTCCCACTGTTTCAGTCACTCTGTTTCTCGCCCTCTGTTTCTCGCCCTCTGTTTCAGCCCCTCTCTTTCTCGCCCTCTGTTTCAGCCCCTCTGTTTCTCGTCCTCTGTTTCAGCCCCTCTGTTTCAGCCCCTCTGCTTCAGCCCCTCTGTTTCTCGCCCTCTGTTTCAGCCCCTCTGTTTCTTGCCCTCTGTTTCAGCCCCTCTGTTTCTCGCCCTCTGTTTCAGCCCCTCTGTTTCAGCCCCTCTGTTTAAGCCCCTCTGTTTCTCGCCCTCTGTTTCAGCCCCTCTGTTTCTCGCCCTCTGTTTCAGCCCCTCTGATTCAGCCCCTCTGTTTCAGCCCCTCTGATTCATCCCCTCTGTTTCAGCCCCTCTATTTCAGCCCCTCTGTTTCAGCCCCTCTGATTCAGCCCCTCTGTTTCAGGCTCTCTGTTTCAGCCCGTCTGTTTCAGCCTCTCTGTTTCAGCCCCTCTGTTTCTCGCACTCTGTTTCTCGCCCGCTGTTTCAGTCCCTTAGTTTTTCGCCCACTGTTTCAGCCCCTCTGTTTCAGCCCCTCTGTTTCAGCTCCTCTGTTTCAGCCCCTCTGTTTCAGCCCCTCTGTTTCTCGCCCTCTGTTTCAGCCCCTCTGTTTCAGCCCCTCTGTTTCAGCCCCTCTGTTTCTCGCCCTGTTTCAGCCCCTCTGTTTCTCGCCCTCTGTTTCTCGCCCTCTGTTTCAGCCCCTCTGTTTCTCGCCCTCTGTTTCAGCCCCTGTGTTTCTCGCCCTCTGTTTCAGCCCCTCTGTTTCAGCCCCTCTGTTTCAGCCCCTCCGTTTCTCGCCCTCTGTTTCAGCCCCTCTGTTTCTCGCCCTCTGTTTCAGCCCCTCTGTTTCTCGCCCTCTGTTTCAGCCCCTCTGTTTCTTGCCCTCTGTTTCAGCCACTCTGTTTCTCGCCCTCTGTTTCAGCCTCTCTGTTTCTCGCCCTCTGTTTCAGCCCCTCTGTTTCAGCCCCTCTGTTTCAGCCCCTCTATTTCAGCCCCTCTGTTTCAGCGCCTCTGATTCAGCCCCTCTGTTTCAGGCTCTCTGTTTCAGCCCGTCTGTTTCAGCCCCTCTGATTCAGGCCCTCTGTTTCAGCCCCTCTGATTCATCCCCTCTGTTTCAGCCCCTCTATTTCAGCCCCTCTGTTTCAGCCCCTCTGATTCAGCCCCTCTGTTTCAGGCTCTCTGTTTCAGCCCGTCTGTTTCAGCCCCTCTGTTTCAGCCCCTCTGTTTCTGCCCCTCTGTTTCAGCCCCTCTGTTTCAGCCCCTCTGTTTCTCGCCCTCTGTTTCAGCCCCTCTGTTTCTTGCCCTCTGTTTCAGCCCCTCTGTTTCAGCCCCTCTGTTTCGGCCCCTCTGTTTCAGCCCCTCTGTTTCTCGCCCTCTGTTTCAGCCCCTCTGTTTCAGCCCCTCTGTTTCAGCCCCTCCGATTCAGCCCCTCTGTTTCAGCCCCTCTGTTTCAGCCCCTCTGTTTCAGCCCCTCTGTTTCTCGCCCTCTGTTTCAGCCCCTCTGTTTCTCGCCCTCTGTTTCAGCCCCTCTGTTTCAGCCCCTCTGTTTCAGCCCCTCCGATTCAGCCCCTCTGTTTCAGCCCCTCTGTTTCTGCCCCTCTGTTTCAGCCCCTCTGTTTCAGCCCCTCTGTTTCTCGCCCTCTGTTTCAGCCCCTCTGTTTCTTGCCCTCTGTTTCAGCCCCTCTGTTTCAGCCCCTCTGTTTCTCGCTCTTCGTTTCTGCCCCTCTGTTTCTCGCCCTCTGTTTCAGCCCCTCTGTTTCTCGCCTTCTGTTTCAGCCCCTCTGATTCAGCCCCTCTGTTTCAGCCCCTCTGATTCAGCCCCTCTGATTCAGCCCCTCTGTTTCTCGCCCTCTGTTTCAGCCCCTCTGTTTCAGCCCTTCTGTTTCAGCCACTCGGTTTCAGCCCCTCTGTTTCTTGCCCTCTGTTTCAGCCCCTCTGTTTCTCGCCCTCTGTTTCAGCCCCTCTGTTTCGCATTCTCTGTTTCAGCCCCTCTGTTTCGCATTCTCTGTTTCAGCCCCTCTGTTTCAGCCCCTCTGTTTCTCGCCCTCTGTTTCTGCTCCTCTGTTTCTCGCCCTCTGTTTCAGCCCTTCTGTTTCTCGCCCTCTGTTTCAGCCCCTCTGATTCAGCCCCTCTGTTTCAGCCCCTCTGAATCAGCCCCTCTGTTTCAGCCCCTCTGTTTCAGCCCCTCTGTTTCTCACCCTCTGTTTCAGCCCCTCTGTTTCTCACCCACTGTTTCAGCCCCTCTGTTTCTCACCCACTGTTTCAGCCCCTCTGTTTCTCGCCCTCTGTTTCAGCCCCTCTGTTTCTCGCCCTCTGTTTCAGCCTCTCTGATTCAGCCCCTCTGTTTCAGCCCCTCTGTTTCAGCCCCTCTGTTTCTCGCCCTCTGTTTCAGCCCCTCTGTTTCTCGCCCTCTGTTTCAGCCACTCTGTTTCTCGCCCTCTGTTTCAGCCCCTCTGTTTCAGCCCCTCTGATTCAGCCCCTCTGTTTCAGCCCCTCTGTTTCTCGCCCTCTGTTTCTGCCCCTCTGATTCAGCCCCTCTGTTTCAGCCCCTCTGATTCAGCCCCTCTGTTTCAGACCCTCTATTTCAGCCCCTCTGTTTCAGCCACTCTGTTTCAGGCTCTCTGTTTCAGCCCGTCTGTTTCAGCACCTCTGTTTAAGCCCCTCTGTTTCAGCCCCTCTGATTCAGTACCTTAGTTTCTCGCCCTCTGTTTCAGCCCCTCTGTTTCAGCCCCTCTGATTCAGCCCCTCTGATTCAGCCCCTCTGATTCAGCCCCTCTGTTTCTCGCCCTCTGTTTCTGCCTCTCAGTTTCAGCCCCTCTGTTTCAGCCCCTCTGCTTCTTGCCCTCTGTTTCAGCCCCTCTGTTTCAGGCCGTCCGATTCAGCCCCTCTGTTTCAGCCCCTCTGTTTCTGCCCCTCTGTTTCAGCCCCTCTGTTTCTCGCCCTTTGTTTCAGCCCCTCTGTTTCTCGCCCTCTGTTTCAGCCCCTCTGTTTCAGCCCCTCTGTTTCAGCCCCTCTGTTTCTCGCCCTCTGTTTCAGCCCCTCTGTTTCTTGCCCTCTGTTTCAGCCCCTCTGTTTCAGCCCCACTGTTTCTCGCCCTCTGTTTCTGCCCCTCTGTTTCTCGCCCTCTGTTTCAGCCCCTCTGTTTCTTGCCTTCTGTTTCAGCCCCTCTGATTCAGGCCCTCTGTTTCAGCCCCTCTGATTCAGCCCCTCTGATTCAGCCCCTCTGTTTCTCGCCCTCTGTTTCAGCCCCTCTGTTTCAGCCCTTCTGTTTCAGCCACTCGGTTTCAGCCCCTCTGTTTCTTGCCCTCTGTTTCAGCCCCTCTGTTTCTCGCCCTCTATTTCAACCCCTCTGTTTCTCGCCCTCTGTTTCAGCCCCTCTGTTTCGCACTCTCTGTTTCAGCCCCTCTGTTTCAGCCCCTCTGTTTCTCGCCCTCTGTTTCTGCTCCTCTGTTTCTCGCCCTCTGTTTCAGCCCCTCTGTTTCTCGCCCTCTGTTTCAGCCCCTCTGTTTCACGCCCTCTGTTTCAGCCCCTCTGTTTCTCACCCTCTGTTTCAGCCCCTCTGTTTCTCGCCCTCTGTTTCAGCCACTCTGTTTCTCGCCCTCTGTTTCAGCCCCTCTGTTTCAGCCCCTCTGATTCAGCCCCTCTGTTTCAGCCCCTCTGTTTCTCGCCCTCTGTTTCTGCCCCTCTGATTCAGCCCCTCTGTTTCAGCCCCTCTGATTCAGCCCCTCTGTTTCAGACCCTCTATTTCAGCCCCTCTGTTTCAGCCACTCTGTTTCAGGCTCTCTGTTTCAGCCCGTCTGTTTCAGCACCTCTGTTTCAGCCCCTCTGTTTCAGCCCCTCTGATTCAGCCCCTCTGATTCAGCCCCTCTGATTCAGCCCCTCTGTTTCTCGCCCTCTGTTTCTGCCTCTCAGTTTCAGCCCCTCTGTTTCAGCCCCTCTGCTTCTTGCCCTCTGTTTCAGCCCCTCTGTTTCAGCCCCTCCGATTCAGCCCCTCTGTTTCAGCCCCTCTGTTTCTGCCCCTCTGTTTCAGCCCCTCTGTTTCTCGCCCTTTGTTTCAGCCCCTCTGTTTCTCGCCCTCTGTTTCAGCCCCTCTGTTTCAGCCCCTCTGTTTCAGCCCTGCTGTTTCTCGCCCTCTGTTTCTGCCCCTCTGTTTCTCGCCCTCTGTTTCAGCCCCTCTGTTTCTTGCCCTCTGTTTCAGCCCCTCTGTTTCAGCCCCACTGTTTCTCGCCCTCTGTTTCTGCCCCTCTGTTTCTCGCCCTCTGTTTCCGCCCCTCTGTTTCTTGCCTTCTGTTTCAGCCCCTCTGATTCAGGCCCTCTGTTTCAGCCCCTCTGATTCAGCCCCTCTGATTCAGCCCCTCTGTTTCTCGCCCTCTGTTTCAGCCCCTCTGTTTCAGCCCTTCTGTTTCAGCCACTCGGTTTCAGCCCCTCTGTTTCTCGCCCTCTGTTTCAGCCCCTCTGTTCCTCGCTCTCTGTTTCAGCCCCTCTGTTTCAGCCCCTCTGTTTCTCGCCCTCTGTTTCAGCCCCTCTGTTTCTCCCCTTCTGTTTCAGCCCCTCTGTTTCAGCCCCACTGTGTCAGCCCCTCTGTTTCAGCCCCTCTATTTCTCGCCCTCTGTTTCAGCCCCTCTGTTTCTCGCCCTCTGTTTCAGCCCCTCTGTTTCAGTCCCACTGTTTCAGTCACTCTGTTTCTCGCCCTCTGTTTCTCGCCCTCTGTTTCAGCCCCTCTCTTTCTCGCCCTCTGTTTCAGCCCCTCTGTTTCTCGTCCTCTGTTTCAGCCCCTCTGTTTCAGCCCCTCTGCTTCAGCCCCTCTGTTTCTCGCCCTCTGTTTCAGCCCCTCTGTTTCTTGCCCTCTGTTTCAGCCCCTCTGTTTCTCGCCCTCTGTTTCAGCCCCTCTGTTTCAGCCCCTCTGTTTAAGCCCCTCTGTTTCTCGCCCTCTGTTTCAGCCCCTCTGTTTCTCGCCCTCTGTTTCAGCCCCTCTGTTTCTCGCCCTCTGTTTCAGCCCCTCTGATTCAGCCCCTCTGTTTCAGCCCCTCTGATTCATCCCCTCTGTTTCAGCCCCTCTATTTCAGCCCCTCTGTTTCAGGCTCTCTGTTTCAGCCCGTCTGTTTCAGCCTCTCTGTTTCAGCCCCTCTGTTTCTCGCACTCTGTTTCTCGCCCGCTGTTTCAGTCCCTTAGTTTTTCGCCCACTGTTTCAGCCCCTCTGTTTCAGCCCCTCTGTTTCAGCTCCTCTGTTTCAGCCCCTCTGTTTCAGCCCCTCTGTTTCTCGCCCTCTGTTGCAGCCCCTCTGTTTCAGCCCCTCTGTTTCAGCCCCTCTGTTTCTCGCCCTGTTTCAGCCCCTCTGTTTCTCGCCCTCTGTTTCTCGCCCTCTGTTTCAGCCCCTCTGTTTCTCGCCCTCTGTTTCAGCCCCTGTGTTTCTCGCCCTCTGTTTCAGCCCCTCTGTTTCAGCCCCTCTGTTTCAGCCCCTCCGTTTCTCGCCCTCTGTTTCAGCCCCTCTGTTTCTCGCCCTCTGTTTCAGCCCCTCTGTTTCTCGCCCTCTGTTTCAGCCCCTCTGTTTCAGCCCCTCTGATTCAGCCCCTCTGTTTCTCGCCCTCTGTTTCAGCCCCTCTGTTTCAGCCCTTCTGTTTCAGCCACTCGGTTTCAGCCCCTCTGTTTCTCGCCCTCTGTTTCAGCCCCTCTGTTCCTCGCTCTCTGTTTCAGCCCCTCTGTTTCAGCCCCTCTGTTTCTCGCCCTCTGTTTCAGCCCCTCTGTTTCTCCCCTTCTGTTTCAGCCCCTCTGTTTCAGCCCCACTGTGTCAGCCCCTCTCTTTCAGCCCCTCTATTTCTCGCCCTCTGTTTCAGCCCCTCTGTTTCTCGCCCTCTGTTTCAGCCCCTCTGTTTCTCGCCCTCTGTTTCAGCCCCTCTGTTTCAGTCCCACTGTTTCAGTCACTCTGTTTCTCGCCCTCTGTTTCTCGCCCTCTGTTTCAGCCCCTCTCTTTCTCGCCCTCTGTTTCAGCCCCTCTGTTTCTCGTCCTCTGTTTCAGCCCCTCTGTTTCAGCCCCTCTGCTTCAGCCCCTCTGTTTCTCGCCCTCTGTTTCAGCCCCTCTGTTTCTTGCCCTCTGTTTCAGCCCCTCTGTTTCTCGCCCTCTGTTTCAGCCCCTCTGTTTCAGCCCCTCTGTTTAAGCCCCTCTGTTTCTCGCCCTCTGTTTCAGCCCCTCTGTTTCTCGCCCTCTGTTTCAGCCCCTCTGTTTCTCGCCCTCTGTTTCAGCCCCTCTGATTCAGCCCCTCTGTTTCAGCCCCTCTGATTCATCCCCTCTGTTTCAGCCCCTCTATTTCAGCCCCTCTGTTTCAGGCTCTCTGTTTCAGCCCGTCTGTTTCAGCCTCTCTGTTTCAGCCCCTCTGTTTCTCGCACTCTGTTTCTCGCCCGCTGTTTCAGTCCCTTAGTTTTTCGCCCACTGTTTCAGCCCCTCTGTTTCAGCCCCTCTGTTTCAGCTCCTCTGTTTCAGCCCCTCTGTTTCAGCCCCTCTGTTTCTCGCCCTCTGTTTCAGCCCCTCTGTTTCAGCCCCTCTGTTTCAGCCCCTCTGTTTCTCGCCCTGTTTCAGCCCCTCTGTTTCTCGCCCTCTGTTTCTCGCCCTCTGTTTCAGCCCCTCTGTTTCTCGCCCTCTGTTTCAGCCCCTGTGTTTCTCGCCCTCTGTTTCAGCCCCTCTGTTTCAGCCCCTCTGTTTCAGCCCCTCCGTTTCTCGCCCTCTGTTTCAGCCACTCTGTTTCTCGCCCTCTGTTTCAGCCCCTCTGTTTCTCGCCCTCTGTTTCAGCCCCTCTGTTTCTTGCCCTCTGTTTCAGCCACTCTGTTTCTCGCCCTCTGTTTCAGCCTCTCTGTTTCTCGCCCTCTGTTTCAGCCCCTCTGTTTCAGCCCCTCTGTTTCAGCCCCTCTATTTCAGCCCCTCTGTTTCAGCGCCTCTGATTCAGCCCCTCTGTTTCAGGCTCTCTGTTTCAGCCCGTCTGTTTCAGCCCCTCTGATTCAGGCCCTCTGTTTCAGCCCCTCTGATTCATCCCCTCTGTTTCAGCCCCTCTATTTCAGCCCCTCTGTTTCAGCCCCTCTGATTCAGCCCCTCTGTTTCAGGCTCTCTGTTTCAGCCCGTCTGTTTCAGCCCCTCTGTTTCAGCCCCTCTGTTTCTCGCACTCTGTTTCTCGCTCGCTGTTTCAGTCCCTTAGTTTATCGCCCACTGTTTCAGCCCCTCTGTTTCAGCCCCTCTGTTTCGGCCCCTCTGTTTCAGCCCCTCTGTTTCTCGCCCTCTGTTTCAGCCCCTCTGTTTCAGCCCCTCTGTTTCAGCCCCTCCGATTCAGCCCCTCTGTTTCAGCCCCTCTGTTTCAGCCCCTCTGTTTCAGCCCCTCTGTTTCTCGCCCTCAGTTTCAGCCCCTCTGTTTCTCGCCCTCTGTTTCAGCCCCTCTGTTTCAGCCCCTCTGTTTCAGCCCCTCCGATTCAGCCCCTCTGTTTCAGCCCCTCTGTTTCTGCCCCTCTGTTTCAGCCCCTCTGTTTCAGCCCCTCTGTTTCTCGCCCTCTGTTTCAGCCCCTCTGTTTCTTGCCCTCTGTTTCAGCCCCTCTGTTTCAGCCCCTCTGTTTCTCGCTCTTCGTTTCTGCCCCTCTGTTTCTCGCCCTCTGTTTCAGCCCCTCTGTTTCTCGCCTTCTGTTTCAGCCCCTCTGATTCAGCCCCTCTGTTTCAGCCCCTCTGATTCAGCCCCTCTGTTTCTCGCCCTCTGTTTCTCGCCCTCTGTTTCAGCCCCTCTGTTTCAGCCCTTCTGTTTCAGCCACTCGGTTTCAGCCCCTCTGTTTCTTGCCCTCTGTTTCAGCCCCTCTGTTTCTCGCCCTCTGTTTCAGCCCCTCTGTTTCGCATTCTCTGTTTCAGCCCCTCTGTTTCGCATTCTCTGTTTCAGCCCCTCTGTTTCAGCCCCTCTGTTTCTCGCCCTCTGTTTCTGCTCCTCTGTTTCTCGCCCTCTGTTTCAGCCCGTCTGTTTCTCGCCCTCTGTTTCAGCCCCTCTGATTCAGCCCCTCTGTTTCAGCCCCTCTGAATCAGCCCCTCTGTTTCAGCCCCTCTGTTTCAGCCCCTCTGTTTCTCACCCTCTGTTTCAGCCCCTCTGTTTCTCACCCACTGTTTCAGCCCCTCTGTTTCTCACCCACTGTTTCAGCCCCTCTGTTTCTCGCCCTCTGTTTCAGCCCCTCTGTTTCTCGCCCTCTGTTTCAGCCCCTCTGATTCAGCCCCTCTGTTTCAGCCCCTCTGTTTCAGCCCCTCTGTTTCTCGCCCTCTGTTTCAGCCCCTCTGTTTCTCGCCCTCTGTTTCAGCCACTCTGTTTCTCGCCCTCTGTTTCAGCCCCTCTGTTTCAGCCCCTCTGATTCAGCCCCTCTGTTTCAGCCCCTCTGTTTCTCGCCCTCTGTTTCTGCCCCTCTGATTCAGCCCCTCTGTTTCAGCCCCTCTGATTCAGCCCCTCTGTTTCAGACCCTCTATTTCAGCCCCTCTGTTTCAGCCACTCTGTTTCAGGCTCTCTGTTTCAGCCCGTCTGTTTCAGCACCTCTGTTTAAGCCCCTCTGTTTCAGCCCCTCTGATTCAGTACCTTAGTTTCTCGCCCTCTGTTTCAGCCCCTCTGTTTCAGCCCCTCTGATTCAGCCCCTCTGATTCAGCCCCTCTGATTCAGCCCCTCTGTTTCTCGCCCTCTGTTTCTGCCTCTCAGTTTCAGCCCCTCTGTTTCAGCCCCTCTGCTTCTTGCCCTCTGTTTCAGCCCCTCTGTTTCAGCCCCTCCGATTCAGCCCCTCTGTTTCAGCCCCTCTGTTTCTGCCCCTCTGTTTCAGCCCCTCTGTTTCTCGCCCTTTGTTTCAGCCCCTCTGTTTCTCGCCCTCTGTTTCAGCCCCTCTGTTTCAGCCCCTCTGTTTCAGCCCCTCTGTTTCTCGCCCTCTGTTTCAGCCCCTCTGTTTCTTGCCCTCTGTTTCAGCCCCTCTGTTTCAGCCCCACTGTTTCTCGCCCTCTGTTTCTGCCCCTCTGTTTCTCGCCCTCTGTTTCAGCCCCTCTGTTTCTTGCCTTCTGTTTCAGCCCCTCTGATTCAGGCCCTCTGTTTCAGCCCCTCTGATTCAGCCCCTCTGATTCAGCCCCTCTGTTTCTCGCCCTCTGTTTCAGCCCCTCTGTTTCAGCCCTTCTGTTTCAGCCACTCGGTTTCAGCCCCTCTGTTTCTTGCCCTCTGTTTCAGCCCCTCTGTTTCTCGCCCTCTATTTCAACCCCTCTGTTTCTCGCCCTCTGTTTCAGCCCCTCTGTTTCGCACTCTCTGTTTCAGCCCCTCTGTTTCAGCCCCTCTGTTTCTCGCCCTCTGTTTCTGCTCCTCTGTTTCTCGCCCTCTGTTTCAGCCCCTCTGTTTCTCGCCCTCTGTTTCAGCCCCTCTATTTCACGCCCTCTGTTTCAGCCCCTCTGTTTCTCACCCTCTGTTTCAGCCCCTCTGTTTCTCGCCCTCTGTTTCAGCCACTCTGTTTCTCGCCCTCTGTTTCAGCCCCTCTGTTTCAGCCCCTCTGATTCAGCCCCTCTGTTTCAGCCCCTCTGTTTCTCGCCCTCTGTTTCTGCCCCTCTGATTCAGCCCCTCTGTTTCAGCCCCTCTGATTCAGCCCCTCTGTTTCAGACCCTCTATTTCAGCCCCTCTGTTTCAGCCACTCTGTTTCAGGATCTCTGTTTCAGCCCGTCTGTTTCAGCACCTCTGTTTCAGCCCCTCTGTTTCAGCCCCTCTGATTCAGTACCTTAGTTTCTCGCCCTCTGTTTCAGCCCCTCTGTTTCAGCCCCTCTGATTCAGCCCCTCTGATTCAGCCCCTCTGATTCAGCCCCTCTGTTTCTCGCCCTCTGTTTCTGCCTCTCAGTTTCAGCCCCTCTGTTTCAGCCCCTCTGCTTCTTGCCCTCTGTTTCAGCCCCTCTGTTTCAGCCCCTCCGATTCAGCCCCTCTGTTTCAGCCCCTCTGTTTCTGCCCCTCTGTTTCAGCCCCTCTGTTTCTCGCCCTTTGTTTCAGCCCCTCTGTTTCTCGCCCTCTGTTTCAGCCCCTCTGTTTCAGCCCCTCTGTTTCAGCCCTGCTGTTTCTCGCCCTCTGTTTCAGCCCCTCTGTTTCTTGCCCTCTGTTTCAGCCCCTCTGTTTCAGCCCCACTGTTTCTCGCCCTCTGTTTCTGCCCCTCTGTTTCTCGCCCTCTGTTTCAGCCCCTCTGTTTCTTGCCTTCTGTTTCAGCCCCTCTGATTCAGGCCCTCTGTTTCAGCCCCTCTGATTCAGCCCCTCTGATTCAGCCCCTCTGTTTCTCGCCCTCTGTTTCAGCCCCTCTGTTTCAGCCCTTCTGTTTCAGCCACTCGGTTTCAGCCCCTCTGTTTCTTGCCCTCAGTTTCAGCCCCTCTGTTTCTCGCCCTCTATTTCAACCCCTCTGTTTCTCGCCCTCTGTTTCAGCCCCTCTGTTTCGCACTCTCTGTTTCAGCCCCTCTGTTTCAGCCCCTCTGTTTCTCGCCCTCTGTTTCTGCTCCTCTGTTTCTCGCCCTCTGTTTCAGCCCCTCTGTTTCTCGCCCTCTGTTTCAGCCCCTCTGATTCAGCCCCTCTGTTTCAGCCCCTCTGAATCAGTCCCTCTGTTTCAGCCCCTCTGTTTCAGCCCCTCTGTTTCACGCCCTCTGTTTCAGCCCCTCTGTTTCTCACCCTCTGTTTCAGCCCCTCTGTTTCAGCCCCTCTGATTCAGCCCCTCTGTTTCAGCCCCTCTGATTCAGCCCCTCTGTTTCAGACCCTCTATTTCAGCCCCTATGTTTCAGCCACTCTGTTTCAGGCTCTCTGTTTCAGCCCGTCTGTTTCAGCCCCTCTGTTTCAGCCCCTCTGTTTCAGCCCCTCTGATTCAGTACCTTAGTTTCTCGCCCTCTGTTTCAGCCCCTCTGTTTCAGCCCCTCTGATTCAGCCCCTCTAATTCATCCCCTCTGATTCAGCCCCTCTGTTTCTCGCCCTCTGTTTCTGCCCCTCTGTTTCAGCCCCTCTGTTTCAGCCCCTCTGTTTCTTGCCCTGTGTTTCAGCCCCTCTGTTTCAGCCCCTCTGTTTCAGCCCCTCCGAATCAGCCCCTCTGTTTCAGCCCCTCTGTTTCTGCCCCTCTGTTTCAGCCCCTCTGTTTCTCGCCCTTTGTTTCAGCCCCTCTGTTTCTCGCACTCTGTTTCAGCCCCTCTGTTTCAGCCCCTCTGTTTCAGCCCCTCTGTTTCTCGCCCTCTGTTTCAGCCCCTCTGTTTCTTGCCCTCTGTTTCAGCCCCTCTGTTTCAGCCCCAGTGTTTCTCGCCCTCTGTTTCAGCCCCTCTGTATCTCGCCCTCTGTTTCAGCCCCTCTGTTTCTCGCCTTCTGTTTCAGCCCCTCTGATTCAGGCCCTCTGTTTCTCGCCCTCTGTTTCAGCCCCGCTGTTTCAGCCCTTCTGTTTCAGCCACTCGGTTTCAGCCCCTCTGTTTCTCGCCCTCTGTTTCAGCCCCTCTGTTTCGCACTCTCTGTTTCAGCCCCTCTGTTTCAGCCCCTCTGTTTCTCGCCCTCTGTTTCTGCTCCTCTGTTTCTCGCCCTCTGTTTCAGCCCCTCTGTTTCTCGCCCTCTGTTTCAGCCCCTCTGATTCAGCCCCTCTGTTTCAGCCCCTCTGAATCAGTCCCTCTGTTTCAGCCCCTCTGTTTCAGCCCCTCTGTTTCTCGCCCTGTGTTTCAGCCCCTCTGTTTCTCACCCTCTGTTTCAGCACCTCTGTATCAGCCCCTCTGTTTCTCGCCATCTGATTCAGCCCCTCTGTTTCTCGCCCTCTGTTTCAGCCCCTCTGTTTCAGCCCCTCTGTTTCAGCCCCTCTGTTTCTCGCCCTCTGTTTCAGCCTCTCTGTTTCTCGCCCTCTGTTTCAGCCCCTCTGTTTCAACCCCTCTGATTCATCCCCTCTGTTTCAGCCCCTCTGTTTCTCGCCCTCTGTTTCAGCCCCTCTGATTCAGCCCCTCTGTTTCAGCCCCTCTGATTCAGCCCCTCTGTTTCAGCCCCTCTATTTCAGCCCGTCTGTTTCAGCCCCTCTGTTTCAGCCCCTCTGTTTCAGCCCCTCTGATTCAGTACCTCAGTTTCTCGCCATCTGTTTCAGCCCCTCTGTTTCAGCCCCTCTGATTCAGCCCCTCTGATTCAGCCCCTCTGTTTCTCGCCCTCTGTTTCAGCCCCTCTGATTCAGCCCCTCTGTTTCTCTCCCTCTGTTTCTCGCCCTCTGTTTCTGCCCCTCTGTTTCAGCCCCACTGTTTCAGCCCCTCTGTTTCTTGCCCTCTGTTTCAGCCCCTCTGTTTCAGCCCCTCTGTTTCAGCCCCTCCGATTCAGCCCCTCTGTTTCAGCCCCTCTGTTTCAGCCCCTCTGTTTCTCGCCCTCTGTTTCTGCTCCTCTGTTTCTCGCCCTCTGTTTCAGCCCCTCTGTTTCTCGCCCTCTGTTTCAGCCCCTCTGATTCAGCCCCTCTGTTTCAGCCCCTCTGAATCAGTCCCTCTGTTTCAGCCCCTCTGTTTCAGCCCCTCTGTTTCTCGCCCTGTGTTTCAGCCCCTCTGTTTCTCACCCTCTGTTTCAGCACCTCTGTATCAGCCCCTCTGTTTCTCGCCATCTGATTCAGCCCCTCTGTTTCTCGCCCTCTGTTTCAGCCCCTCTGTTTCAGCCCCTCTGTTTCAGCCCCTCTGTTTCTCGCCCTCTGTTTCAGCCTCTCTGTTTCTCGCCCTCTGTTTCAGCCCCTCTGTTTCAACCCCTCTGATTCATCCCCTCTGTTTCAGCCCCTCTGTTTCTCGCCCTCTGTTTCAGCCCCTCTGATTCAGCCCCTCTGTTTCAGCCCCTCTGATTCAGCCCCTCTGTTTCAGCCCCTCTATTTCAGCCCGTCTGTTTCAGCCCCTCTGTTTCAGCCCCTCTGTTTCAGCCCCTCTGATTCAGTACCTCAGTTTCTCGCCATCTGTTTCAGCCCCTCTGTTTCAGCCCCTCTGATTCAGCCCCTCTGATTCAGCCCCTCTGTTTCTCGCCCTCTGTTTCAGCCCCTCTGATTCAGCCCCTCTGTTTCTCTCCCTCTGTTTCTCGCCCTCTGTTTCTGCCCCTCTGTTTCAGCCCCACTGTTTCAGCCCCTCTGTTTCTTGCCCTCTGTTTCAGCCCCTCTGTTTCAGCCCCTCTGTTTCAGCCCCTCCGATTCAGCCCCTCTGTTTCAGCCCCTCTGTTTCAGCACCTCTGTTTCAGCCCCTCTGTGTCTGCTCCTCTGTTTCTCGCCCTCTGTTTCAGCCCCTCTGTTTCTCGCCCTCTGTTTCAGCCCCTCTGATTCAGCCCCTCTGTTTCAGCCCCTCTGAATCAGTCCCTCTGTTTCAGACCCTCTGATTCAGCCCCTCTGTTTCTCGCCCTCTGTTTCAGCCCCTCTGTTTCTCACCCTCTGTTTCAGCACCTCTGTTTCAGCCCCGCTGTTTCTCGCACTCTGTTTCTGCTCCTCTGTTTCTCGCCCTCTGTTTCAGCCCCTCTGTTTCTCGCCCTCTGTTTCTGCCCCTCTGTTTCTCGCCCTCTGTTTCAGCCCCTCTGTTTCTCGCCTTCTGTTTCAGCCCCTCTGATTCAGCCCCTCTGTTTCAGCCCCTCTGTTTCAGCCCCTCTGATTCAGCCCCTCTGTTTCTCGCCCTCTGATTCAGCCCCTCTGTTTCTCGCCCTCTGTTTCAGCCCCTCTGTTTCTCGCCATCTGTTTCAGCCCCTCTGTTTCTCGCCCTCTGTTTCAGCCCCTCTGTTTCAGCCCCTCTGTTTCAGCCCCTCTGTTTCTCGCCCTCTGTTTCAGCCTCTCTGTTTCTCGCCCTCTGTTTCAGCCCCTCTGTTTCAACCCCTCTGATTCATCCCCTCTGTTTCAGCCCCTCTGTTTCTCGCCCTCTGTTTCATCCCCTCTGATTCAGCCCCTCTGTTTCAGCCCCTCTATTTCAGCCCGTCTGTTTCAGCCCCTCTGTTTCAGCCCCTCTGTTTCAGCCCCTCTGATTCAGTACCTTAGTTTCTCGCCATCTTTTTCAGCCCCTCTGTTTCAGCCCCTCTGATTCAGCCCTTCTGATTCAGCCCCTCTGTTTCTCGCCCTCTGTTTCAGCCCCTCTGATTCAGCCCCTCTGTTTCTCGCCCTCTGTTTCTCGCCCTCTGTTTCTGCCCCTCTGTTTCAGCCCCACTGTTTCAGCCCCTCTGTTTCTTGCCCTCTGTTTCAGCCCGTCTGTTTCAGCCCCTCTGTTTCAGCCCCTCTGGTTCAGCCCCTCTGTTTCAGCCCCTCTGTTTCTCGCCCTTTGTTTCACCCCTCTGTTTGTCGCCCTCTGTTTCAGCCCCTCTGTTTCTCGCCCTCTGTTTCAGCCCCTCTGTTTCAGCCCCGCTGTTTCAGCCCCTCTGTTTCTCGCCCTCTGTTTCTGCTCCTCTGTTTCTCGCCCTCTGTTTCAGCCCCTCTGTTTCTCGCCCTCTGTTTCTGCCCCTCTGTTTCTCGCCCTCTGTTTCAGCCCCTCTGTTTCTCGCCTTATGTTTCAGCCCCTCTGATTCAGGCCCTCTGTTTCAGCCCCTCTGATTCAGCCCCTCTGATTCAGCCCCTATGTTTCTCGCCCTCTGTTTCAGCCCCTCTGTTTCTCGCCATCTGTTTCAGCCCCTCTGTTTCTCGCCCTCTGTTTCAGCCCCTCTGTTTCAGCCCCTCTGTTTCAGCCCCTCTGTTTCTCGCCCTCTGTTTCAGCCTCTCTGTTTCTCGCCCTCTGTTTCAGCCCCTCTGTTTCAACCCCTCTGATTCATCCCCTCTGTTTCAGCCCCTCTGTTTCTCGCCCTCTGTTTCAGCCCCTCTGATTCAGCCCCTCTGTTTCAACCCCTCTGATTCAGCCCCTCTGTTTCAGCCCCTCTATTTCAGCCCGTCTGTTTCAGCCCGTCTGTTTCAGCCCCTCTGTTTCAGCCCCTCTGATTCAGTACCTTAGTTTCTCGCCATCTTTTTCAGCCCCTCTGTTTCAGCCCCTCTGATTCAGCCCCTCTGATTCAGCCCCTCTGTTTCTCGCCCTCTGTTTCAGCCCCTCTGATTCAGCCCCTCTGTTTCTCCCCCTCTGTTTCTCGCCCTCTGTTTCTGCCCCTCTGTTTCAGCCCCACTGTTTCAGCCCCTCTGTTTCTTGCCCTCTGTTTCAGCCCCTCTGTTTCAGCCCCTCTGTTTCAGCCCCTCCGATTCAGCCCCTCTGTTTCAGCCCCTCTGGTTCAGCCCCTCTGTTTCAGCCCCTCTGTTTCTCGCCCTTTGTTTCACCCCTCTGTTTGTCGCCCTCTGTTTCAGCCCCTCTGTTTCTCGCCCTCTGTTTCAGCCCCTCTGTTTCAGCCCCGCTGTTTCAGCCTCTCTGTTTCTCGCCCTCTGTTTCAGCCCCTCTGTTTCTTGCCCTCTGTTTCATCCCCTCTGTTTCATCCCCTCTGTTTCTCGCCCTCTGTTTCTGGCCCTCTGTTTCTCGCCCTCTGTTTCAGCCCCTCTGTTTCTCGCCTTCTGTTTCAGCCCCTCTGATTCAGCCCCTCTGTTTCAGCCCCTCTGATTCAGCCCCTCTGATTCAGCCCCTCTGTTTCTCGCCCTCTGTTTCAGCCCCTCTGTTTCAGCCCTTCTGTTTCAACCACTCGGTTTCAGCCCCTCTGTTTCTTGCCGTCTGTTTCAGCCCCTCTGTTTCTCGCCCTCTGTTTCAGCCCCTCTGTTTCTCGCCCTCTGTTTCAGCCCCTCTGTTTCGCACTCTCTGTTTCAGCCCCTCTGTTTCAGCCCCTCTGTTTCTCGCCCTCTGTTTCTGCTCCTCTGTTTCTCGCCCTCTGTTTTAGCCCCTCTGTTTCTCGCCCTCTGTTTCTGCCCCTCTGTTTCTCGCCCTCTGTTTCAGCCCCTCTGTTTCTCGCCTTCTGTTTCACCCCTCTGATTCAGGCCCTCTGTTTCAGCCCCTCTGATTCAGCCCCTCTGATTCAGCCCCTCTGTTTCTCGCCCTCTGTTTCAGCCCCTCTGTTTCAGCCCTTCTGTTTCAGCCACTCGGTTTCAGCCCCTCTGTTTCTTGCCCTCTGTTTCAGCCCCTCTGTTTCTCGCCCTCTGTTTCAGCCCCTCTGTTTCTCGCACTCTGTTTCAGCCCCTCTGTTTCGCACTCTCTGTTTCAGCCCCTCTGTTTCTCGCCCTCTGTTTCTGCTCCTCTGTTTCTCGCACTCTGTTTCAGCCCCTCTGTTTCTTGCCCTCTGTTTCAGCCCCTCTGATTCAGCCCCTCTGTTTCAGCCCCTCTGAATCTGTCCCTCTGTTTCAGCCCCTCTGTTTCTCGCCCTCTGTTTCAGCCCCTCTGATTCAGCCCCTCTGTTTCAGCCCCTCTGATTCAGCCCCTCTGTTTCAGCCCCTCTATTTCAGCCCGTCTGTTTCAGCCCCTCTGTTTCAGCCCCTCTGTTTCAGCCCCTCTGATTCAGTACCTTAGTTTCTCGCCATCTTTTTCAGCCCCTCTGTTTCAGCCCCTCTGATTCAGCCCCTCTGATTCAGCCCCTCTGTTTCTCGCCCTCTGTTTCAGCCCCTCTGTTTCTCGCCTTATGTTTCAGCCCCTCTGATTCAGGCCCTCTGTTTCAGCCCCTCTGATTCAGCCCCTCTGATTCAGCCCCTATGTTTCTCGCCCTCTGTTTCAGCCCCTCTGTTTCTCGCCATCTGTTTCAGCCCCTCTGTTTCTCGCCCTCTGTTTCAGCCCCTCTGTTTCAGCCCCTCTGTTTCAGCCCCTCTGTTTCTCGCCCTCTGTTTCAGCCTCTCTGTTTCTCGCCCTCTGTTTCAGCCCCTCTGTTTCAACCCCTCTGATTCATCCCCTCTGTTTCAGCCCCTCTGTTTCTCGCCCTCTGTTTCAGCCCCTCTGATTCAGCCCCTCTGTTTCAACCCCTCTGATTCAGCCCCTCTGTTTCAGCCCCTCTATTTCAGCCCGTCTGTTTCAGCCCGTCTGTTTCAGCCCCTCTGTTTCAGCCCCTCTGATTCAGTACCTTAGTTTCTCGCCATCTTTTTCAGCCCCTCTGTTTCAGCCCCTCTGATTCAGCCCCTCTGATTCAGCCCCTCTGTTTCTCGCCCTCTGTTTCAGCCCCTCTGATTCAGCCCCTCTGTTTCTCCCCCTCTGTTTCTCGCCCTCTGTTTCTGCCCCTCTGTTTCAGCCCCACTGTTTCAGCCCCTCTGTTTCTTGCCCTCTGTTTCAGCCCCTCTGTTTCAGCCCCTCTGTTTCAGCCCCTCCGATTCAGCCCCTCTGTTTCAGCCCCTCTGGTTCAGCCCCTCTGTTTCAGCCCCTCTGTTTCTCGCCCTTTGTTTCACCCCTCTGTTTGTCGCCCTCTGTTTCAGCCCCTCTGTTTCTCGCCCTCTGTTTCAGCCCCTCTGTTTCAGCCCCGCTGTTTCAGCCTCTCTGTTTCTCGCCCTCTGTTTCAGCCCCTCTGTTTCTTGCCCTCTGTTTCATCCCCTCTGTTTCATCCCCTCTGTTTCTCGCCCTCTGTTTCTGGCCCTCTGTTTCTCGCCCTCTGTTTCAGCCCCTCTGTTTCTCGCCTTCTGTTTCAGCCCCTCTGATTCAGCCCCTCTGTTTCAGCCCCTCTGATTCAGCCCCTCTGATTCAGCCCCTCTGTTTCTCGCCCTCTGTTTCAGCCCCTCTGTTTCAGCCCTTCTGTTTCAACCACTCGGTTTCAGCCCCTCTGTTTCTTGCCGTCTGTTTCAGCCCCTCTGTTTCTCGCCCTCTGTTTCAGCCCCTCTGTTTCTCGCCCTCTGTTTCAGCCCCTCTGTTTCGCACTCTCTGTTTCAGCCCCTCTGTTTCAGCCCCTCTGTTTCTCGCCCTCTGTTTCTGCTCCTCTGTTTCTCGCCCTCTGTTTTAGCCCCTCTGTTTCTCGCCCTCTGTTTCTGCCCCTCTGTTTCTCGCCCTCTGTTTCAGCCCCTCTGTTTCTCGCCTTCTGTTTCACCCCTCTGATTCAGGCCCTCTGTTTCAGCCCCTCTGATTCAGCCCCTCTGATTCAGCCCCTCTGTTTCTCGCCCTCTGTTTCAGCCCCTCTGTTTCAGCCCTTCTGTTTCAGCCACTCGGTTTCAGCCCCTCTGTTTCTTGCCCTCTGTTTCAGCCCCTCTGTTTCTCGCCCTCTGTTTCAGCCCCTCTGTTTCTCGCACTCTGTTTCAGCCCCTCTGTTTCGCACTCTCTGTTTCAGCCCCTCTGTTTCTCGCCCTCTGTTTCTGCTCCTCTGTTTCTCGCACTCTGTTTCAGCCCCTCTGTTTCTTGCCCTCTGTTTCAGCCCCTCTGATTCAGCCCCTCTGTTTCAGCCCCTCTGAATCTGTCCCTCTGTTTCAGCCCCTCTGTTTCTCGCCCTCTGTTTCAGCCCCTCTGATTCAGCCCCTCTGTTTCAGCCCCTCTGATTCAGCCCCTCTGTTTCAGCCCCTCTATTTCAGCCCGTCTGTTTCAGCCCCTCTGTTTCAGCCCCTCTGTTTCAGCCCCTCTGATTCAGTACCTTAGTTTCTCGCCATCTTTTTCAGCCCCTCTGTTTCAGCCCCTCTGATTCAGCCCCTCTGATTCAGCCCCTCTGTTTCTCGCCCTCTGTTTCAGCCCCTCTGATTCAGCCCCTCTGTTTCTCGCCCTCTGTTTCTCGCCCTCTGTTTCTGCCCCTCTGTTTCAGCCCCACTGTTTCAGCCCCTCTGTTTCTTGCCCTCTGTTTCAGCCCCTCTGTTTCAGCCCCTCTGTTTCAGCCCCTCCGATTCAGCCCCTCTGTTTCAGCCCCTCTGGTTCAGCCCCTCTGTTTCAGCCCCTCTGTTTCTCGCCCTTTGTTTCACCCCTCTGTTTGTCGCCCTCTGTTTCAGCCCCTCTGTTTCTCGCCCTCTGTTTCAGGCCCTCTGTTTCAGCCCCGCTGTTTCAGCCTCTCTGTTTCTCGCCCTCTGTTTCAGCCCCTCTGTTTCTTGCCCTCTGTTTCATCCCCTCTGTTTCATCCCCTCTGTTTCTCGCCCTCTGTTTCTGGCCCTCTGTTTCTCGCCCTCTGTTTCAGCCCCTCTGTTTCTCGCCTTCTGTTTCAGCCCCTCTGATTCAGCCCCTCTGTTTCAGCCCCTATGATTCAGCCCCTCTGATTCAGCCCCTCTGTTTCTCGCCCTCTGTTTCAGCCCCTCTGTTTCAGCCCTTCTGTTTCAACCACTCGGTTTCAGCCCCTCTGTTTCTTGCCCTCTGTTTCAGCCCCTCTGTTTCTCGCCCTCTGTTTCAGCCCCTCTGTTTCTCGCCCTCTGTTTCAGCCCCTCTGTTTCGCACTCTCTGTTTCAGCCCCTCTGTTTCAGCCCCTCTGTTTCTCGCCCTCTGTTTCTGCTCCTCTGTTTCTCGCCCTCTGTTTCAGCCCCTCTGTTTCTCGCCCTCTGTTTCTGCCCCTCTGTTTCTCGCCCTCTGTTTCAGCCCCTCTGTTTCTCGCCTTCTGTTTCAGCCCCTCTGATTCAGGCCCTCTGTTTCAGCCCCTCTGATTCAGCCCCTCTGATTCAGCCCCTCTGTTTCTCGCCCTCTGTTTCAGCCCCTCTGTTTCAGCCCTTCTGTTTCAGCCACTCGGTTTCAGCCCCTCTGTTTCTTGCCCTCTGTTTCAGCCCCTCTGTTTCTCGCCCTCTGTTTCAGCCCCTCTGTTTCTCGCACTCTGTTTCAGCCCCTCTGTTTCGCACTCTCTGTTTCAGCCCCTCTGTTTCTCGCCCTCTGTTTCTGCTCCTCTGTTTCTCGCACTCTGTTTCAGCCCCTCTGTTTCTTGCCCTCTGTTTCAGCCCCTCTGATTCAGCCCCTCTGTTTCAGCCCCACTGAATCTGTCCCTCTGTTTCAGCCCCTCTGATTCAGCCCCTCTGTTTCTCGCCCTCTGTTCCAGCCCCTCTGTTTCTCACCCTCTGCTTCAGCACCTCTGTTTCAGCCCCTCTGTTTCTCGCCCTCTGTTTCAGCCACTCTGTTTCTCGCCCTCTGTTTCAGCCCCTCTGATTCAGCCCCTCTGTTTCTCGCCCTCTGTTTCAGCCCCTCTGTTTCTCGCCATCTGTTTCAGCCCCTCTGTTTCTTGCCCTCTGTTTCAGCCCCTCTGTTTCAGCCCCTCTGTTTCAGCCCCTCTGTTTCTCGCCCTCTGTTTCAGCCCCTCTGTTTCTCGCCCTCTTTTTCAGCCTGTCTGTTTCTCGCCCTTTGTTTCAGCCCCTCTGTTTCTACCCCTCTGATTCAGCCCCTCTGTTTCTCGCCCTCTGTTTCAGCCCCTCTGATTCAGCCCCTCTGTTTCAGCCCCTCTGATTCAGCCCCTCTGTTTCAGCCCCTCTGATTCAGCCCCTCTGTTTCAGACCCTCTATTTCAGCCCCTCTGATTCAGCCCCTCTGTTTCTCGCCCTCTGTTTCTCGCCCTCTGTTTCTGCCCCTCTGTTTCAGCCCCACTGTTTCAGCCCCTCTGTTTCTTGCCGTCTGTTTCAGCCCCTCTGTTTCAGCCCCTCTGTTTCAGCCCCTCTGTTTCATCCCCTCTGTTTCAGCCCCTCTGGTTCAGCTCCTCGGTTTCAGCCCCTCTGTTTCTCGCCCTTTCTTTGAGCCCCTCTGTTTGTCGCCCTCTGTTTCAGCCCCTCTGTTTCATCCCCTCTGTTTCAGCCCCTCTGTTTCTCGCCCTCTGTTTCAGCCCCTCTGTTTCTTGCCCTCTGTTTCATCCCCTCTGTTTCAGCCCCTCTGTTTATCGCCCTCTGTTTCTGGCCCTCTGTTTCTCGCCCTCTGTTTCAGCCCCTCTGTTTCTCGCCTTCTGTTTCAGCCCCTCTGATTCAGCCCCTCTGTTTCAGCCCCTCTGATTCAGCCCCTCTGATTCAGCCCCTCTGTTTCTCGCCCTCTGTTTCAGCCCTTCTGTTTCAGCCACTCGGTTTCAGCCCCTCTGTTTCTTGCCCTCTGTTTCAGCCCCTCTGTTTCTCGCCCTCTGTTTCAGCCCCTCTGTTTCTCGCCCTCTGTTTCTGCCCCTCTGTTTCGCACTCTCTGTTTCAGCCCCTCTGTTTCAGCCCCTCTGTTTCTCGCCCTCTGTTTCTGCTCCTCTGTTTCTCGCCCTCTGTTTCAGCCCCTCTGTTTCTCGCCCTCTGTTTCAGCCCCTCTGTTTCGCACTCTCTGTTTCAGCCCCTCTGTTTCAGCCCCTCTGTTTCTCGCCCTCTGTTTCTGCTCCTCTGTTTCTCGCCCTCTGTTTCAGCCCCTCTGTTTCTCGCCCTCTGTTTCAGCCCCTCTGATTCAGCCCCTCTGTTTCAGCCCCTCTGAATCAGTCCCTCTGTTTCAGCCCCTCTGTTTCAGCCCCTCTGTTTCTCGCCCTCTGTTTCAGCCCCTCTGTTTCTCACCCTCTGTTTCAGCACCTCTGTTTCAGCCCCTCTGTTTCTCGCCCTCTGTTTCAGCCCCTCTGTTTCTCGCCCTCTGTTTCAGCCCCTCTGATTCAGCCCCTCTGTTTCTCGCCCTCTGTTTCAGCCCCTCTGTTTCTCGCCATCTGTTTCAGCCCCTCTGTTTCTCGCCCTCTGTTTCAGCCCCTCTGTTTCTCGCCCTCTGTTTCAGCCCCTCTGTTTCTCGCCCTCTGTTTCAGCCCCTCTGTTTCTCGCCCTCTGTTTCAGCCTCTCTGTTTCTCGCCCTCTGTTTCTACCCCTCTGATTCAGCCCCTCTGTTTCAGCCCCTCTGTTTCTCGCCCTCTGTTTCAGCCCCTCTTATTCAGCCCCTCTGTTTCAGCCCCTCTGATTCAGCCCCTCTGTTTCAGACCCTCTATTTCAGCCCCTCTGTTTCAGCCACTCTGTTTCAGGCTCTCTGTTTCAGCCCGTCTGTTTCAGCCCCTCTGTTTCAGCCCCTCTGTTTCAGCCCCTCTGATTCAGCCCCTCTGATTCAGCCCCTCTGTTTCTCGCCCTCTGTTTCAGCCCCTCTGATTCCGCCTCTCTGTTTCTCGCCCTCTGTTTCTCGCCCTCTGTTTCTGCCCCTCTGTTTCAGCCCCACTGTTTCAGCCCCTCTGTTTCTCACCCTCTGTTTCAGCCCCTCTCTTTCAGCCCCTCTGTTTCAGCCCCTCTGTTTCAGCCCCTCTGTTTCTCGCCCTCTGTTTCAGCCTCTCTGTTTCTCGCCCTCTGTTTCAGCCCCTCTGTTTCAGCCCCTCTGATTCAGCCCCTCTGTTTCAGCCCCTCTGTTTCTCGCCCTCTGTTTCTGCCCCTCTGATTCAGCCCCTCTGTTTCAGCCCCTCTGATTCAGCCCCTCTGTTTCAGACCCTCTATTTCAGCCCCTCTGTTTCAGCCACTCTGTTTCAGGCTCTCTGTTTCAGCCCGTCTGTTTCAGCACCTCTGTTTCAGCCCCTCTGTTTCAGCCCCTCTGATTCAGTACCTTAGTTTCTCGCCCTCTATTTCTCGCCCTCTGTTTCAGCCCCTCTGATTCAGCCCCTCTGATTCAGCCCCTCTGATTCAGCCCCTCTGTTTCTCGCCCTCTGTTTCTGCCTCTCAGTTTCAGCCCCTCTGTTTCAGCCCCTCTGCTTCTTGCCCTCTGTTTCAGCCCCTCTGTTTCAGCCCCTCCGATTCAGCCCCTCTGTTTCAGCCCCTCTGTTTCTGCCCCTCTGTTTCAGCCCCTCTGTTTCTCGCCCTTTGTTTCAGCCCCTCTGTTTCTCGCCCTCTGTTTCAGCACCTCTGTTTCAGCCCCTCTGTTTCAGCCCCTCTGTTTCTCGCCCTCTGTTTCAGCCCCTCTGTTTCTTGCCCTCTGTTTCAGCCCCTCTGTTTCAGCCCCACTGTTTCTCGCCCTCTGTTTCTGCCCCTCTGTTTCTCGCCCTCTGTTTCAGCCCCTCTGTTTCTTGCCTTCTGTTTCAGCCCCTCTGATTCAGGCCCTCTGTTTCAGCCCCTCTGATTCAGCCCCTCTGATTCAGCCCCTCTGTTTCTCGCCCTCTGTTTCAGCCCCTCTGTTTCAGCCCTTCTGTTTCAGCCACTCGGTTTCAGCCCCTCTGTTTCTTGCCCTCTGTTTCAGCCCCTCTGTTTCTCGCCCTCTATTTCAACCCCTCTGTTTCTCGCCCTCTGTTTCAGCCCCTCTGTTTCGCACTCTCTGTTTCAGCCCCTCTGTTTCAGCCCCTCTGTTTCTCGCCCTCTGTTTCAGCCCCTCTGTTTCAGCCCCTCTGTTTCTCGCCCTCTGTTTCAGCCCCTCTGTTTCTCACCCTCTGTTTCAGCACCTCTGTTTCAGCCCCTCTGTTTCTCGCCCTCTGTTTCAGCCCCTCTGTTTCTCGCCCTCTGTTTCAGCCCCTCTGATTCAGCCCCTCTGTTTCTCGCCCTCTGTTTCAGCCCCTCTGTTTCTCGCCATCTGTTTCAGCCCCTCTGTTTCTCGCCCTCTGTTTCAGCCCCTCTGTTTCTCGCCCTCTGTTTCAGCCCCTCTGTTTCTCGCCCTCTGTTTCAGCCCCTCTGTTTCTCGCCCTCTGTTTCAGCCTCTCTGTTTCTCGCCCTCTGTTTCAGCCCCTCTGTTTCTACCCCTCTGATTCAGCCCCTCTGTTTCAGCCCCTCTGTTTCTCGCCCTCTGTTTCAGCCCCTCTTATTCAGCCCCTCTGTTTCAGCCCCTCTGATTCAGCCCCTCTGTTTCAGACCCTCTATTTCAGCCCCTCTGTTTCAGCCACTCTGTTTCAGGCTCTCTGTTTCAGCCCGTCTGTTTCAGCCCCTCTGTTTCAGCCCCTCTGTTTCAGCCCCTCTGATTCAGCCCCTCTGATTCAGCCCCTCTGTTTCTCGCCCTCTGTTTCAGCCCCTCTGATTCAGCCTCTCTGTTTCTCGCCCTCTGTTTCTCGCCCTCTATTTCTGCCCCTCTGTTTCAGCCCCACTGTTTCAGCCCCTCTGTTTCTCACCCTCTGTTTCAGCCCCTCTGTTTCAGCCCCTCTGTTTCTCGCCCTCTGTTTCAGCCCCTCTGTTTCTCGCCCTCTGTTTCAGCCTCTCTGTTTCTCGCCCTCTGTTTCAGCCCCTCTGTTTCAGCCCCTCTGATTCAGCCCCTCTGTTTCAGCCCCTCTGTTTCTCGCCCTCTGTTTCTGCCCCTCTGATTCAGCCCCTCTGTTTCAGCCCCTCTGATTCAGCCCCTCTGTTTCAGACCCTCTATTTCAGCCCCTCTGTTTCAGCCACTCTGTTTCAGGCTCTCTGTTTCAGCCCGTCTGTTTCAGCACCTCTGTTTCAGCCCCTCTGTTTCAGCCCCTCTGATTCAGTACCTTAGTTTCTCGCCCTCTATTTCTCGCCCTCTGTTTCAGCCCCTCTGATTCAGCCCCTCTGATTCAGCCCCTCTGATTCAGCCCCTCTGTTTCTCGCCCTCTGTTTCTGCCTCTCAGTTTCAGCCCCTCTGTTTCAGCCCCTCTGCTTCTTGCCCTCTGTTTCAGCCCCTCTGTTTCAGCCCCTCCGATTCAGCCCCTCTGTTTCAGCCCCTCTGTTTCTGCCCCTCTGTTTCAGCCCCTCTGTTTCTCGCCCTTTGTTTCAGCCCCTCTGTTTCTCGCCCTCTGTTTCAGCACCTCTGTTTCAGCCCCTCTGTTTCAGCCCCTCTGTTTCTCGCCCTCTGTTTCAGCCCCTCTGTTTCTTGCCCTCTGTTTCAGCCCCTCTGTTTCAGCCCCACTGTTTCTCGCCCTCTGTTTCTGCCCCTCTGTTTCTCGCCCTCTGTTTCAGCCCCTCTGTTTCTTGCCTTCTGTTTCAGCCCCTCTGATTCAGGCCCTCTGTTTCAGCCCCTCTGATTCAGCCCCTCTGATTCAGCCCCTCTGTTTCTCGCCCTCTGTTTCAGCCCCTCTGTTTCAGCCCTTCTGTTTCAGCCACTCGGTTTCAGCCCCTCTGTTTCTTGCCCTCTGTTTCAGCCCCTCTGTTTCTCGCCCTCTATTTCAACCCCGCTGTTTCTCGCCCTCTGTTTCAGCCCCTCTGTTTCGCACTCTCTGTTTCAGCCCCTCTGTTTCAGCCCCTCTGTTTCTCGCCCTCTGTTTCTGCTCCTCTGTTTCTCGCCCTCTGTTTCAGCCCCTCTGTTTCTCGCCCTCTGTTTCAGCCCCTCTGATTCAGCCCCTCTGTTTCAGCCCCTCTGAATCAGTCCCTCTGTTTCAGCCCCTCTGTTTCAGCCCCTCTGTTTCACGCCCTCTGTTTCAGCCCCTCTGTTTCTCACCCTCTGTTTCAGCCCCTCTGTTTCAGCCCCTCTGATTCAGCCCCTCTGTTTCAGCCCCTCTGATTCAGCCCCTCTGTTTCAGACCCTCTATTTCAGCCCCTATGTTTCAGCCACTCTGTTTCAGGCTCTCTGTTTCAGCCCGTCTGTTTCAGCCCCTCTGTTTCAGCCCCTCTGTTTCAGCCCCTCTGATTCAGTACCTTAGTTTCTCGCCCTCTGTTTCAGCCCCTCTGTTTCAGCCCCTCTGATTCAGCCCCTCTGATTCAGCCCCTCTGATTCAGCCCCTCTGTTTCTCGCCCTCTGTTTCTGCCCCTCTGTTTCAGCCCCTCTGTTTCAGCCCCTCTGTTTCTTGCCCTGTGTTTCAGCCCCTCTGTTTCAGCCCCTCTGTTTCAGCCCCTCCGATTCAGCCCCTCTGTTTCAGCCCCTCTGTTTCTGCCCCTCTGTTTCAGCCCCTCTGTTTCTCGCCCTTTGTTTCAGCCCCTCTGTTTCTCGCCCTCTGTTTCAGCCCCTCTGTTTCAGCCCCTCTGTTTCAGCCCCTCTGTTTCTCGCCCTCTGTTTCAGCCCCTCTGTTTCTTGCCCTCTGTTTCAGCCCCTCTGTTTCAGCCCCAGTGTTTCTCGCCCTCTGTTTCAGCCCCTCTGTTTCTCGCCCTCTGTTTCAGCCCCTCTGTTTCTCGCCTTCTGTTTCAGCCCCTCTGATTCAGGCCCTCTGTTTCTCGCCCTCTGTTTCAGCCCCTCTGTTTCAGCCCTTCTGTTTCAGCCACTCGGTTTCAGCCCCTCTGTTTCTCGCCCTCTGTTTCAGCCCCTCTGTTTCGCACTCTCTGTTTCAGCCCCTCTGTTTCAGCCCCTCTGTTTCTCGCCCTCTGTTTCTGCTCCTCTGTTTCTCGCCCTCTGTTTCAGCCCCTCTGTTTCTCGCCCTCTGTTTCAGCCCCTCTGATTCAGCCCCTCTGTTTCAGCCCCTCTGAATCAGTCCCTCTGTTTCAGCCCCTCTGTTTCAGCCCCTCTGTTTCTCGCCCTGTGTTTCAGCCCCTCTGTTTCTCACCCTCTGTTTCAGCACCTCTGTTTCAGCCCCTCTGTTTCTCGCCCTCTGTTTCAGCCCCTCTGTTTCTCGCCATCTGTTTCAGCCCCTCTGATTCAGCCCCTCTGTTTCTCGCCCTCTGTTTCAGCCCCTCTGTTTCTCGCCATCTGTTTCAGCCCCTCTGTTTCTCGCCCTCTGTTTCAGCCCCTCTGTTTCAGCCCCTCTGTTTCAGCCCCTCTGTTTCTCGCCCTCTGTTTCAGCCTCTCTGTTTCTCGCCCTCTGTTTCAGCCCCTCTGTTTCAACCCCTCTGATTCAGCCCCTCTGTTTCAGCCCCTCTGTTTCTCGCCCTCTGTTTCAGCCCCTCTGATTCAGCCCCTCTGTTTCAGCCCCTCTGATTCAGCCCCTCTGTTTCAGCCCCTCTATTTCAGCCCGTCTGTTTCAGCCCCTCTGTTTCAGCCCCTCTGTTTCAGCCCCTCTGATTCAGTACCTCAGTTTCTCGCCATCTGTTTCAGCCCCTCTGTTTCAGCCCCTCTGATTCAGCCCCTCTGATTCAGCCCCTCTGTTTCTCGCCCTCTGTTTCAGCCCCTCTGATTCAGCCCCTCTGTTTCTCGCCCTCTGTTTCTCGCCCTCTGTTTCTGCCCCTCTGTTTCAGCCCCACTGTTTCAGCCCCTCTGTTTCTTGCCCTCTGTTTCAGCCCCTCTGTTTCAGCCCCTCTGTTTCAGCCCCTCCGATTCAGCCCCTCTGTTTCAGCCCCTCTGTTTCAGCCCCTCTGTTTCAGCCCCTCTGTGTCTGCTCCTCTGTTTCTCGCCCTCTGTTTCACCCCTCTGTTTCTCGCCCTCTGTTTCAGCCCCTCTGATTCAGCCCCTCTGTTTCAGACCCTCTGAATCAGTCCCTCTGTTTCAGCCCCTCTGATTCAGCCCCTCTGTTTCTCGCCCTCTGTTTCAGCCCCTCTATTTCTCACCCTCTGTTTCAGCACCTCTGTTTCAGCCCCGCTGTTTCTCGCCCTCTGTTTCTGCTCCTCTGTTTCTCGCCCTCTGTTTCAGCCCCTCTGTTTCTCGCCCTCTGTTTCTGCCCCTCTGTTTCTCGCCCTCTGTTTCAGCCCCTCTGTTTCTCGCCCTCTGTTTCAGCCCCTCTGTTTCTTGCCCTCTGTTTCAGCCCCTCTGTTTCAGCCCCAGTGTTTCTCGCCCTCTGTTTCAGCCCCTCTGTTTCTCGCCCTCTGTTTCAGCCCCTCTGTTTCTCGCCTTCTGTTTCAGCCCCTCTGATTCAGGCCCTCTGTTTCTCGCCCTCTGTTTCAGCCCCTCTGTTTCAGCCCTTCTGTTTCAGCCACTCGGTTTCAGCCCCTCTGTTTCTCGCCCTCTGTTTCAGCCCCTCTGTTTCGCACTCTCTGTTTCAGCCCCTCTGTTTCAGCCCCTCTGTTTCTCGCCCTCTGTTTCTGCTCCTCTGTTTCTCGCCCTCTGTTTCAGCCCCTCTGTTTCTCGCCCTCTGTTTCAGCCCCTCTGATTCAGCCCCTCTGTTTCAGCCCCTCTGAATCAGTCCCTCTGTTTCAGCCCCTCTGTTTCAGCCCCTCTGTTTCTCGCCCTGTGTTTCAGCCCCTCTGTTTCTCACCCTCTGTTTCAGCACCTCTGTTTCAGCCCCTCTGTTTCTCGCCCTCTGTTTCAGCCCCTCTGTTTCTCGCCCTCTGTTTCAGCCCCTCTGATTCAGCCCCTCTGTTTCTCGCCCTCTGTTTCAGCCCCTCTGTTTCTCGCCATCTGTTTCAGCCCCTCTGTTTCTCGCCCTCTGTTTCAGCCCCTCTGTTTCAGCCCCTCTGTTTCAGCCCCTCTGTTTCTCGCCCTCTGTTTCAGCCTCTCTGTTTCTCGCCCTCTGTTTCAGCCCCTCTGTTTCAACCCCTCTGATTCAGCACCTCTGTTTCAGCCCCTCTGTTTCTCGCCCTCTGTTTCAGCCCCTCTGATTCAGCCCCTCTGTTTCAGCCCCTCTGATTCAGCCCCTCTGTTTCAGCCCCTCTATTTCAGCCCGTCTGTTTCAGCCCCTCTGTTTCAGCCCCTCTGTTTCAGCCCCTCTGATTCAGTACCTCAGTTTCTCGCCATCTGTTTCAGCCCCTCTGTTTCAGCCCCTCTGATTCAGCCCCTCTGATTCAGCCCCTCTGTTTCTCGCCCTCTGTTTCAGCCCCTCTGATTCAGCCCCTCTGTTTCTCGCCCTCTGTTTCTCGCCCTCTGTTTCTGCCCCTCTGTTTCAGCCCCACTGTTTCAGCCCCTCTGTTTCTTGCCCTCTGTTTCAGCCCCTCTGTTTCAGCCCCTCTGTTTCAGCCCCTCCGATTCAGCCCCTCTGTTTCAGCCCCTCTGTTTCAGCCCCTCTGTTTCAGCCCCTCTGTGTCTGCTCCTCTGTTTCTCGCCCTCTGTTTCACCCCTCTGTTTCTCGCCCTCTGTTTCAGCCCCTCTGATTCAGCCCCTCTGTTTCAGCCCCTCTGAATCAGTCCCTCTGTTTCAGCCCCTCTGATTCAGCCCCTCTGTTTCTCGCCCTCTGTTTCAGCCCCTCTATTTCTCACCCTCTGTTTCAGCACCTCTGTTTCAGCCCCGCTGTTTCTCGCCCTCTGTTTCTGCTCCTCTGTTTCTCGCCCTCTGTTTCAGCCCCTCTGTTTCTCGCCCTCTGTTTCTGCCCCTCTGTTTCTCGCCCTCTGTTTCAGCCCGTCTGTTTCTCGCCTTCTGTTTCAGCCCCTCTGATTCAGCCCCTCTGTTTCAGCCCCTCTGTTTCAGCCCCTCTGATTCAGCCCCTCTGATTCAGCCCCTCTGTTTCTCGCCCTCTGTTTCAGCCCCTCTGTTTCTCGCCATCTGTTTCAGACCCTCTGTTTCTCGCCCTCTGTTTCAGCCCCTCTGTTTCAGCCCCTCTGTTTCAGCCCCTCTGTTTCTCGCCCTCTGTTTCAGCCTCTCTGTTTCTCGCCCTCTGTTTCAGCCCCTCTGTTTCAACCCCTCTGATTCATCCCCTCTGTTTCAGCCCCTCTGTTTCTCGCCCTCTGTTTCAGCCCCTCTGATTCAGCCCCTCTGTTTCAGCCCCTCTGATTCAGCCCCTCTGTTTCAGCCCCTCTATTTCAGCCCGTCTGTTTCAGCCCCTCTGTTTCAGCCCCTCTGTTTCAGCCCCTCTGATTCAGTACCTTAGTTTCTCGCCATCTTTTTCAGCCCCTCTGTTTCAGCCCCTCTGATTCAGCCCCTCTGATTCAGCCCCTCTGTTTCTCGCCCTCTGTTTCAGCCCCTCTGATTCAGCCCCTCTGTTTCTCGCCCTCTGTTTCTCGCCCTCTGTTTCTGCCCCTCTGTTTCAGCCCCACTGTTTCAGCCCCTCTGTTTCTTGCCCTCTGTTTCAGCCCCTCTGTTTCAGCCCCTCTGTTTCAGCCCCTCCGATTCAGCCCCTCTGTTTCAGCCCCTCTGGTTCAGCCCCTCTGTTTCAGCCCCTCTGTTTCTCGCCCTTTGTTTCACCCCTCTGTTTGTCGCCCTCTGTTTCAGCCCCTCTGTTTCTCGCCCTCTGTTTCAGCCCCTCTGTTTCAGCCCCGCTGTTACAGCCCGTCTGTTTCTCGCCCTCTGTTTCTGCTCCTCTGTTTCTCGCCCTCTGTTTCAGCCCCTCTGTTTCTCGCCCTCTGTTTCTGCCCCTCTGTTTCTCGCCCTCTGTTTCAGCCCCTCTGTTTCTCGCCTTCTGTTTCAGCCCCTCTGATTCAGGCCCTCTGTTTCAGCCCCTCTGATTCAGCCCCTCTGATTCAGCCCCTCTGTTTCTCGCCCTCTGTTTCAGCCCCTCTGTTTCTCGCCATCTGTTTCAGCCCCTCTGTTTCTCGCCCTCTGTTTCAGCCCCTCTGTTTCAGCCCCTCTGTTTCAGCCCCTCTGTTTCTCGCCCTCTGTTTCAGCCTCTCTGTTTCTCGCCCTCTGTTTCAGCCCCTCTGTTTCAACCCCTCTGATTCATCCCCTCTGTTTCAGCCCCTCTGTTTCTCGCCCTCTGTTTCAGCCCCTCTGATTCAGCCCCTCTGTTTCAGCCCCTCTGATTCAGCCCCTCTGTTTCAGCCCCTCTATTTCAGCCCGTCTGTTTCAGCCCCTCTGTTTCAGCCCCTCTGTTTCAGCCCCTCTGATTCAGTACCTTAGTTTCTCGACATCTTTTTCAGCCCCTCTGTTTCAGCCCCTCTGATTCAGCCCCTCTGATTCAGCCCCTCTGTTTCTCGCCCTCTGTTTCAGCCCCTCTGATTCAGCCCCTCTGTTTCTCGCCCTCTGTTTCTCGCCCTCTGTTTCTGCCCCTCTGTTTCAGCCCCACTGTTTCAGCCCCTCTGTTTCTTGCCCTCTGTTTCAGCCCCTCTGTTTCAGCCCCTCTGTTTCAGCCCCTCCGATTCAGCCCCTCTGTTTCAGCCCCTCTGGTTCAGCCCCTCTGTTTCAGCCCCTCTGTTTCTCGCCCTTTGTTTCACCCCTCTGTTTGTCGCCCTCTGTTTCAGCCCCTCTGTTTCTCGCCCTCTGTTTCAGCCCCTCTGTTTCAGCCCCGCTGTTTCAGCCTCTCTGTTTCTCGCCCTCTGTTTCAGCCCCTCTGTTTCTTGCCCTCTGTTTCATCCCCTCTGTTTCATCCCCTCTGTTTCTCGCCCTCTGTTTCTGGCCCTCTGTTTCTCGCCCTCTGTTTCAGCCCCTCTGTTTCTCGCCTTCTGTTTCAGCACCTCTGATTCAGCCCCTCTGTTTCAGCCCCTCTGATTCAGCCCCTCTGATTCAGCCCCTCTGTTTCTCGCCCTCTGTTTCAGCCCCTCTGTTTCAGCCCTTCTGTTTCAACCACTCGGTTTCAGCCCCTCTGCTTCTTGCCCTCTGTTTCAGCCCCTCTGTTTCTCGCCCTCTGTTTCAGCCCCTCTGTTTCTCGACCTCTGTTTCAGCCCCTCTGTTTCGCACTCTCTGTTTCAGCCCATCTGTTTCAGCCCCTCTGTTTCTCGCCCTCTGTTTCTGCTCCTCTGTTTCTCGCCCTCTGTTTCAGCCCCTCTGTTTCTCGCCCTCTGTTTCTGCCCCTCTGTTTCTCGCCCTCTGTTTCAGCCCCTCTGTTTCTCGCCTTCTGTTTCAGCCCCTCTGATTCAGGCCCTCTGTTTCAGCCCCTCTGATTCAGCCCCTCTGTTTCAGCCCCTCTGATTCAGTACCTCAGTTTCTCGCCATCTGTTTCAGCCCCTCTGTTTCAGCCCCTCTGATTCAGCCCCTCTGATTCAGCCCCTCTGTTTCTCGCCCTCTGTTTCAGCCCCTCTGATTCAGCCCCTCTGTTTCTCGCCCTCTGTTTCTCGCCCTCTGTTTCTGCCCCTCTGTTTCAGCCCCACTGTTTCAGCCCCTCTGTTTCTTGCCCTCTGTTTCAGCCCCTCTGTTTCAGCCCCTCTGTTTCAGCCCCTCCGATTCAGCCCCTCTGTTTCAGCCCCTCTGTTTCAGCCCCTCTGTTTCAGCCCCTCTGTGTCTGCTCCTCTGTTTCTCGCCCTCTGTTTCACCCCTCTGTTTCTCGCCCTTTGTTTCAGCCCCTCTGATTCAGCCCCTCTGTTTCAGACCCTCTGAATCAGTCCCTCTGTTTCAGCCCCTCTGATTCAGCCCCTCTGTTTCTCGCCCTCTGTTTCAGCCCCTCTATTTCTCACCCTCTGTTTCAGCACCTCTGTTTCAGCCCCGCTGTTTCTCGCCCTCTGTTTCTGCTCCTCTGTTTCTCGCCCTCTGTTTCAGCCCCTCTGTTTCTCGCCCTCTGTTTCTGCCCCTCTGTTTCTCGCCCTCTGTTTCAGCCCCTCTGTTTCTCGCCCTCTGTTTCAGCCCCTCTGTTTCTTGCCCTCTGTTTCAGCCCCTCTGTTTCAGCCCCAGTGTTTCTCGCCCTCTGTTTCAGACCCTCTGTTTCTCGCCCTCTGTTTCAGCCCCTCTGTTTCTCGCCTTCTGTTTCAGCCCCTCTGATTCAGGCCCTCTGTTTCTCGCCCTCTGTTTCAGCCCCTCTGTTTCAGCCCTTCTGTTTCAGCCACTCGGTTTCAGCCCCTCTGTTTCTCGCCCTCTGTTTCAGCCCCTCTGTTTCGCACTCTCTGTTTCAGCCCCTCTGTTTCAGCCCCTCTGTTTCTCGCCCTCTGTTTCTGCTCCTCTGTTTCTCGCCCTCTGTTTCAGCCCCTCTGTTTCTCGCCCTCTGTTTCAGCCCCTCTGATTCAGCCCCTCTGTTTCAGCCCCTCTGAATCAGTCCCTCTGTTTCAGCCCCTCTGTTTCAGCCCCTCTGTTTCTCGCCCTGTGTTTCAGCCCCTCTGTTTCTCGCCCTCTGTTTCAGCCCCTCTGATTCAGCCCCTCTGTTTCAGCCCCTCTGAATCAGTCCCTCTGTTTCAGCCCCTCTGATTCAGCCCCTCTGTTTCTCGCCCTCTGTTTCAGCCCCTCTATTTCTCACCCTCTGTTTCAGCACCTCTGTTTCAGCCCCGCTGTTTCTCGCCCTCTGTTTCTGCTCCTCTGTTTCTCGCCCTCTGTTTCAGCCCCTCTGTTTCTCGCCCTCTGTTTCTGCCCCTCTGTTTCTCGCCCTCTGTTTCAGCCCCTCTGTTTCTCGCCTTCTGTTTCAGCCCCTCTGATTCAGCCCCTCTGTTTCAGCCCCTCTGTTTCAGCCCCTCTGATTCAGCCCCTCTGATTCAGCCCCTCTGTTTCTCGCCCTCTGTTTCAGCCCCTCTGTTTCTCGCCATCTGTTTCAGACCCTCTGTTTCTCGCCCTCTGTTTCAGCCCCTCTGTTTCAGCCCCTCTGTTTCAGCCCCTCTGTTTCTCGCCCTCTGTTTCAGCCTCTCTGTTTCTCGCCCTCTGTTTCAGCCCCTCTGTTTCAACCCCTCTGATTCATCCCCTCTGTTTCAGCCCCTCTGTTTCTCGCCCTCTGTTTCAGCCCCTCTGATTCAGCCCCTCTGTTTCAGCCCCTCTGATTCAGCCCCTCTGTTTCAGCCCCTCTATTTCAGCCCGTCTGTTTCAGCCCCTCTGTTTCAGCCCCTCTGTTTCAGCCCCTCTGATTCAGTACCTTAGTTTCTCGCCATCTTTTTCAGCCCCTCTGTTTCAGCCCCTCTGATTCAGCCCCTCTGATTCAGCCCCTCTGTTTCTCGCCCTCTGTTTCAGCCCCTCTGATTCAGCCCCTCTGTTTCTCGCCCTCTGTTTCTCGCCCTCTGTTTCTGCCCCTCTGTTTCAGCCCCACTGTTTCAGCCCCTCTGTTTCTTGCCCTCTGTTTCAGCCCCTCTGTTTCAGCCCCTCTGTTTCAGCCCCTCCGATTCAGCCCCTCTGTTTCAGCCCCTCTGGTTCAGCCCCTCTGTTTCAGCCCCTCTGTTTCTCGCCCTTTGTTTCACCCCTCTGTTTGTCGCCCTCTGTTTCAGCCCCTCTGTTTCTCGCCCTCTGTTTCAGCCCCTCTGTTTCAGCCCCGCTGTTACAGCCCGTCTGTTTCTCGCCCTCTGTTTCTGCTCCTCTGTTTCTCGCCCTCTGTTTCAGCCCCTCTGTTTCTCGCCCTCTGTTTCTGCCCCTCTGTTTCTCGCCCTCTGTTTCAGCCCCTCTGTTTCTCGCCTTCTGTTTCAGCCCCTCTGATTCAGGCCCTCTGTTTCAGCCCCTCTGATTCAGCCCCTCTGATTCAGCCCCTCTGTTTCTCGCCCTCTGTTTCAGCCCCTCTGTTTCTCGCCATCTGTTTCAGCCCCTCTGTTTCTCGCCCTCTGTTTCAGCCCCTCTGTTTCAGCCCCTCTGTTTCAGCCCCTCTGTTTCTCGCCCTCTGTTTCAGCCTCTCTGTTTCTCGCCCTCTGTTTCAGCCCCTCTGTTTCAACCCCTCTGATTCATCCCCTCTGTTTCAGCCCCTCTGTTTCTCGCCCTCTGTTTCAGCCCCTCTGATTCAGCCCCTCTGTTTCAGCCCCTCTGATTCAGCCCCTCTGTTTCAGCCCCTCTATTTCAGCCCGTCTGTTTCAGCCCCTCTGTTTCAGCCCCTCTGTTTCAGCCCCTCTGATTCAGTACCTTAGTTTCTCGACATCTTTTTCAGCCCCTCTGTTTCAGCCCCTCTGATTCAGCCCCTCTGATTCAGCCCCTCTGTTTCTCGCCCTCTGTTTCAGCCCCTCTGATTCAGCCCCTCTGTTTCTCGCCCTCTGTTTCTCGCCCTCTGTTTCTGCCCCTCTGTTTCAGCCCCACTGTTTCAGCCCCTCTGTTTCTTGCCCTCTGTTTCAGCACCTCTGTTTCAGCCCCTCTGTTTCAGCCCCTCCGATTCAGCCCCTCTGTTTCAGCCCCTCTGGTTCAGCCCCTCTGTTTCAGCCCCTCTGTTTCTCGCCCTTTGTTTCACCCCTCTGTTTGTCGCCCTCTGTTTCAGCCCCTCTGTTTCTCGCCCTCTGTTTCAGCCCCTCTGTTTCAGCCCCGCTGTTTCAGCCTCTCTGTTTCTCGCCCTCTGTTTCAGCCCCTCTGTTTCTTGCCCTCTGTTTCATCCCCTCTGTTTCATCCCCTCTGTTTCTCGCCCTCTGTTTCTGGCCCTCTGTTTCTCGCCCTCTGTTTCAGCCCCTCTGTTTCTCGCCTTCTGTTTCAGCACCTCTGATTCAGCCCCTCTGTTTCAGCCCGTCTGATTCAGCCCCTCTGATTCAGCCCCTCTGTTTCTCGCCCTCTGTTTCAGCACCTCTGTTTCAGCCCTTCTGTTTCAACCACTCGGTTTCAGCCCCTCTGCTTCTTGCCCTCTGTTTCAGCCCCTCTGTTTCTCGCCCTCTGTTTCAGCCCCTCTGTTTCTCGACCTCTGTTTCAGCCCCTCTGTTTCGCACTCTCTGTTTCAGCCCATCTGTTTCAGCCCCTCTGTTTCTCGCCCTCTGTTTCTGCTCCTCTGTTTCTCGCCCTCTGTTTCAGCCCCTCTGTTTCTCGCCCTCTGTTTCTGCCCCTCTGTTTCTCGCCCTCTGTTTCAGCCCCTCTGTTTCTCGCCTTCTGTTTCAGCCCCTCTGATTCAGGCCCTCTGTTTCAGCCCCTCTGATTCAGCCCCTCTGATTCAGCCCCTCTGTTTCTCGCCCTCTGTTTCAGCCCCTCTGTTTCAGCCCTTCTGTTTCAGCCACTCGGTTTCAGCCCCTCTGTTTCTTGCCCTCTGTTTCAGCCCCTCTGTTTCTCGCCCTCTGTTTCAGCCCCTCTGTTTCTCGCCCTCTGTTTCAGCCCCTCTGTTTCGCACTCTCTGTTTCAGCCCCTCTGTTTCTCGCCCTCTGTTTCTGCTCCTCTGTTTCTCGCCCTCTGTTTCAGCCCCTCTGTTTCTCGCCCTCTGTTTCAGCCCCTCTGATTCAGTCCCTCTGTTTCAGCCCCTCTGAATCTGTCCCTCTGTTTCAGCCCCTCTGATTCAGCCCCTCTGTTTCTCGCCCTCTGTTTCAGCCCCTCTGTTTCTCACCCTCTGCTTCAGCACCTCTGTTTCAGCCCCTCTGTTTCTCGCCCTCTGTTTCAGCCCCTCTGTTTCTCGCCCTCTGTTTCAGCCCCTCTGATTCAGCCCCTCTGTTTCTCGCCCTCTGTTTCAGCCCCTCTGTTTCTCGCCATCTGTTTCAGCCCCTCTGTTTCTTGCCCTCTGTTTCAGCCCCTCTGTTTCAGCCCCTCTGTTTCAGCCCCTCTGTTTCTCGCCCTCTGTTTCAGCCCCTCTGTTTCTCGCCCTCTGTTTCAGCCTGTCTGTTTCTCGCCCTTTGTTTCAGCCCCTCTGTTTCTACCCCTCTGATTCAGCCCCTCTGTTTCAGGCCCTCTGTTTCTCGCCCTCTGTTTCAGCCCCTCTGATTCAGCCCCTCTGTTTCAGCCCCTCTGATTCAGCCCCTCTGTTTCAGACCCTCTATTTCAGCCCCTCTGTTTCAGCCACTCTGTTTCAGGCTCTCTGTTTCAGCCCGTCTGTTTCAGCCCCTCTGTTTCATCCCCTCTGTTTCAGTCCCTCTGATTCAGCCCCTCTGATTCAGCCCCTCTGTTTCTCGCCCTCTGTTTCAGCCCCTCTGATTCAGCCCCTCTGTTTCTCGCCCTCTGTTTCTCGCCCTCTGTTTCTGCCCTCTTTTTCAGCCCCACTGTTTCAGCCCCTCTGTTTCTTGCCCTCTGTTTCAGCCCCTCTGTTTCAGCCCCTCTGTTTCAGCCCCTCCGATTCAGCCCCTCTGTTTCAGCCCCTCTGGTTCAGCTCCTCGGTTTCAGCCCCTCTGTTTCTCGCCCTTTCTTTCAGCCCCTCTGTTTGTCGCCCTCTGTTTCAGCCCCACTGGTTCTCGCCCTCTGTTTCAGCCCCTCTGTTTCATCCCCTCTGTTTCAGCCCCTCTGTTTCTCGCCCTCTGTTTCAGCCCCTCTGTTTCTTGCCCTCTGTTTCATCCCCTCTGTTTCAGCCCCTCTGTTTATCGCCCTCTGTTTCTGGCCCTCTGTTTCTCGCCCTCTGTTTCAGCCCCTCTGTTTCTCGCCTTCTGTTTCAGCCCCTCTGATTCAGCCCCTCTGTTTCAGCCCCTCTGATTCAGCCCCTCTGATTCAGCCCCTCTGTTTCTCGCCCTCAGTTTCAGCCCCTCTGTTTCAGCCCTTCTGTTTCAGCCACTCGGTTTCAGCCCCTCTGTTTCTTGCCCTCTGATTCAGCCCCTCTGTTTCTCGCCCTCTGTTTCAGCCCCTCTGTTTCTCGCCCTCTGTTTCTGCCCCTCTGTTTCGCACTCTCTGTTTCAGCCCCTCTGTTTCAGCCCCTCTGTTTCTCGCCCTCTGTTTCTGCTCCTCTGTTTCTCGCCCTCTGTTTCAGCCCCTCTGTTTCTCGCCCTCTGTTTCAGCCCCTCTGTTTCGCACTCTCTGTTTCAGCCCCTCTGTTTCAGCCCCTCTGTTTCTCGCCCTCTGTTTCTGCTCCTCTGTTTCTCGCCCTCTGTTTCAGCCCCTCTGTTTCTCGCTCTCTGTTTCAGCCCCTCTGATTCAGCCCCTCTGTTTCAGCCCCTCTGAATCAGTCCCTCTGTTTCAGCCCCTCTGTTTCAGCCCCTCTGTTTCTCGCCCTCTGTTTCAGCCCCTCTGTTTCTCACCCTCTGTTTCAGCACCTCTGTTTCAGCCCCTCTGTTTCTCGCCCTCTGTTTCAGCCCCTCTGTTTCTCGCCCTCTGTTTCAGCCCCTCTGATTCAGCCCCTCTGTTTCTCGCCCTCTGTTTCAGCCCCTCTGTTTCTCGCCATCTGTTTCAGCCCCTCCGTTTCTCGCCCTCTGTTTCAGCCCCTCTGTTTCAGCCCCTCTGTTTCAGCCCCTCTGTTTCTCGCCCTCTGTTTCAGCCCCTCTGTTTCTCGCCCTCTGTTTCAGCCTCTCTGTTTCTCGCCCTCTGTTTCAGCCCCTCTGTTTCTACCCCTCTGATTCAGCCCCTCTGTTTCAGCCCCTCTGTTTCTCGCCCTCTGTTTCAGCCCCTCTGATTCAGCCCCTCTGTTTCAGCCCCTCTGATTCAGCCCCTCTGTTTCAGACCCTCTATTTCAGCCCCTCTGTTTCAGCCACTCTGTTTCAGGCTCTCTGTTTCAGCCCCTCTGTTTCAGGCCCTCTGTTTCAGCCCCTCTGATTCAGCCCCTCTGATTCAGCCCCTCTGTTTCTCGCCCTCTGTTTCAGCCCCTCTGATTCAGCCCCTCTGTTTCTCGCCCTCTGTTTCTCGCCCTCTGTTTCTGCCCCTCTGTTTCAGCCCCACTATTTCAGCCCCTCTGTTTCTTGCCCTCTGTTTCAGCCCTTCTGTTTCAGCCACTCGGTTTCAGCCCCTCTGTTTCTTGCCCTCTGTTTCAGCCCCTCTGTTTCTCGCCCTCTGTTTCAGCCCCTCTGTTTCTCGCCCTCTGTTTCAGCCCCTCTGTTTCGCACTCTCTGTTTCAGCCCCTCTGTTTCTCGCCCTCTGTTTCTGCTCCTCTGTTTCTCGCCCTCTGTTTCAGCCCCTCTGTTTCTCGCCCTCTGTTTCAGCCCCTCTGATTCAGCCCCTCTGTTTCAGCCCCTCTGAATCTGTCCCTCTGTTTCAGCCCCTCTGATTCAGCCCCTCTGTTTCTCGCCCTCTGTTTCAGCCCCTCTGTTTCTCACCCTCTGCTTCAGCACCTCTGTTTCAGCCCCTCTGTTTCTCGCCCTCTGTTTCAGCCCCTCTGTTTCTCGCCCTCTGTTTCAGCCCCTCTGATTCAGCCCCTCTGTTTCTCGCCCTCTGTTTCAGCCCCTCTGTTTCTCGCCATCTGTTTCAGCCCCTCTGTTTCTTGCCCTCTGTTTCAGCCCCTCTGTTTCAGCCCCTCTGTTTCAGCCCCTCTGTTTCTCGCCCTCTGTTTCAGCCCCTCTGTTTCTCGCCCTCTGTTTCAGCCTGTCTGTTTCTCGCCCTTTGTTTCAGCCCCTCTGTTTCTACCCCTCTGATTCAGCCCCTCTGTTTCAGGCCCTCTGTTTCTCGCCCTCTGTTTCAGCCCCTCTGATTCAGCCCCTCTGTTTCAGCCCCTCTGATTCAGCCCCTCTGTTTCAGACCCTCTATTTCAGCCCCTCTGTTTCAGCCACTCTGTTTCAGGCTCTCTGTTTCAGCCCGTCTGTTTCAGCCCCTCTGTTTCATCCCCTCTGTTTCAGTCCCTCTGATTCAGCCCCTCTGATTCAGCCCCTCTGTTTCTCGCCCTCTGTTTCAGCCCCTCTGATTCAGCCCCTCTGTTTCTCGCCCTCTGTTTCTCGCCCTCTGTTTCTGCCCTCTTTTTCAGCCCCACTGTTTCAGCCCCTCTGTTTCTTGCCCTCTGTTTCAGCCCCTCTGTTTCAGCCCCTCTGTTTCAGCCCCTCCGATTCAGCCCCTCTGTTTCAGCCCCTCTGGTTCAGCTCCTCGGTTTCAGCCCCTCTGTTTCTCGCCCTTTCTTTCAGCCCCTCTGTTTGTCGCCCTCTGTTTCAGCCCCTCTGGTTCTCGCCCTCTGTTTCAGCCCCTCTGTTTCATCCCCTCTGTTTCAGCCCCTCTGTTTCTCGCCCTCTGTTTCAGCCCCTCTGTTTCTTGCCCTCTGTTTCATCCCCTCTGTTTCAGCCCCTCTGTTTATCGCCCTCTGTTTCTGGCCCTCTGTTTCTCGCCCTCTGTTTCAGCCCCTCTGTTTCTCGCCTTCTGTTTCAGCCCCTCTGATTCAGCCCCTCTGTTTCAGCCCCTCTGATTCAGCCCCTCTGATTCAGCCCCTCTGTTTCTCGCCCTCAGTTTCAGCCCCTCTGTTTCAGCCCTTCTGTTTCAGCCACTCGGTTTCAGCCCCTCTGTTTCTTGCCCTCTGATTCAGCCCCTCTGTTTCTCGCCCTCTGTTTCAGCCCCTCTGTTTCTCGCCCTCTGTTTCTGCCCCTCTGTTTCGCACTCTCTGTTTCAGCCCCTCTGTTTCAGCCCCTCTGTTTCTCGCCCTCTGTTTCTGCTCCTCTGTTTCTCGCCCTCTGTTTCAGCCCCTCTGTTTCTCGCCCTCTGTTTCAGCCCCTCTGTTTCGCACTCTCTGTTTCAGCCCCTCTGTTTCAGCCCCTCTGTTTCTCGCCCTCTGTTTCTGCTCCTCTGTTTCTCGCCCTCTGTTTCAGCCCCTCTGTTTCTCGCTCTCTGTTTCAGCCCCTCTGATTCAGCCCCTCTGTTTCAGCCCCTCTGAATCAGTCCCTCTGTTTCAGCCCCTCTGTTTCAGCCCCTCTGTTTCTCGCCCTCTGTTTCAGCCCCTCTGTTTCTCACCCTCTGTTTCAGCACCTCTGTTTCAGCCCCTCTGTTTCTCGCCCTCTGTTTCAGCCCCTCTGTTTCTCGCCCTCTGTTTCAGCCCCTCTGATTCAGCCCGTCTGTTTCTCGCCCTCTGTTTCAGCCCCTCTGTTTCTCGCCATCTGTTTCAGCCCCTCCGTTTCTCGCCCTCTGTTTCAGCCCCTCTGTTTCAGCCCCTCTGTTTCAGCCCCTCTGTTTCTCGCCCTCTGTTTCAGCCCCTCTGTTTCTCGCCCTCTGTTTCAGCCTCTCTGTTTCTCGCCCTCTGTTTCAGCCCCTCTGTTTCTACCCCTCTGATTCAGCCCCTCTGTTTCAGCCCCTCTGTTTCTCGCCCTCTGTTTCAGCCCCTCTGATTCAGCCCCTCTGTTTCAGCCCCTCTGATTCAGCCCCTCTGTTTCAGACCCTCTATTTCAGCCCCTCTGTTTCAGCCACTCTGTTTCAGGCTCTCTGTTTCAGCCCCTCTGTTTCAGCCCCTCTGTTTCAGCCCCTCTGATTCAGCCCCTCTGATTCAGCCCCTCTGTTTCTCGCCCTCTGTTTCAGCCCCTCTGATTCAGCCCCTCTGTTTCTCGCCCTCTGTTTCTCGCCCTCTGTTTCTGCCCCTCTGTTTCAGCCCCACTATTTCAGCCCCTCTGTTTCTTGCCCTCGGTTTCAGCCCCTCTGGTTCAGCTCCTCGGTTTCAGCCCCTCTGTTTCTCGCCCTTTGTTTCAGCCCCTCTGTTTGTCGCCCTCTGTTTCAGCAACTCTGTTTCTCGCCCTCTGTTTCAGCCCCTCTGTTTCGCACTCTCTGTTTCAGCCCCTCTGTTTCTCGCCCTCTGTTTCTGGCCCTCTGTTTCTCGCCCTCTGTTTCAGCCCCTCTGTTTCTCGCCTTCTGTTTCAGCCCCTCTGATTCAGCCCCTCTGTTTCAGCCCCTCTGATTCAGCCCCTCTGATTCAGCCCCTCTGATTCTCGCCCTCTGTTTCAGCCCCTCTGTTTCAGCCCTTCTGTTTCAGCCACTCGGTTTCAGCCCCTCTTTTTCTTGCCCTCTGTTTCAGCCCCTCTGTTTCTCGCCCTCTGTTTCAGCCCCTCTGTTTCTCGCCCTCTGTTTCTGCCCCTCTGTTTCGCACTGTCTGTTTCAGCCCCTCTGTTTCAGCACCTCTGTTTCTCGCCCTCTGTTTCTGCTCCTCTGTTTCTCGCCCTCTGTTTCAGCCCCTCTGTTTCTCGCCCTCTGTTTCAGCCCCTCTGTTTCGCACTCTCTGTTTCAGCCCCTCTGTTTCAGCCCCTCTGTTTCAGGCTCTCTGTTTCAGCCCGTCTGTTTCAGCCCCTCTGTTTCAGCCCCTCTGTTTCAGCCCCTCTGATTCAGCCCCTCTGTTTCTCGCCCTCTGTTTCAGCCCCTCTGATTCAGCCCCTCTGTTTCTCGCCCTCTGTTTCTCGCCCTCTGTTTCTGCCCCTCTGTTTCAGCCCCACTGTTTCAGCCCCTCTGTTTCTTGCCCTCTGTTTCAGCCCCTCTGTTTCAGCCCCTCTGTTTCAGCCCCTCCGATTCAGCCCCTCTGTTTCAGCCCCTCTGGTTCAGCTCCTCGGTTTCAGCCCCTCTGTTTCTCGCCCTTTGTTTCAGCCCCTCTGTTTGTCGCCCTCTGTTTCAGCCCCTCTGTTTCTCGCCCTCTGTTACAGCCCCTCTGTTTCGCACTCTCTGTTTCATCCCCTCTGTTTCAGCCCCTCTGTTTCTCGCCCTCTGTTTCTGCTCCTCTGTTTCTCGCCCTCTGTTTCAGCCCCTCTGTTTCTCGCCCTCTGTTTCAGCCCCTCTGATTCAGCCCCTCTGTTTCAGCCCCTCTGAATCAGTCCCTCTGTTTCAGCCCCTCTGATTCAGCCCCTCTGTTTCTCGCCCTGTGTTTCAGCCCCTCTGTTTCTCACCCTCTGTTTCAGCACCTCTGTTTCAGCCCCTCTGTTTCTCGCCCTCTGTTTCAGGCCCTCTGTTTCTCGCCCTCTGTTTCAGCCCCTCTGATTCAGCCCCTCTGTTTCTCGCCCTCTGTTTCAGCCCCTCTGTTTCTCGCCATCTGTTTCAGCCCCTCTGTTTCTTGCCTTCTGTTTCAGCACCTCTGTTTCAGCCCCTCTGTTTCAGCCCCTCTGTTTCTTGCCCTCTGTTTCAGCCCCTCTGTTTCTCGCCCTCTGTATCAGCCTCTCTGTTTCTCGCCCTCTGTTTCAGCCCCTCTGTTTCTACCCCTCTGATTCAGCCCCTCTGTTTCAGGCCCTCTGTTTCTCGCCCTCTGTTTCAGCCCCTCTGATTCAGCCCCTCTGTTTCAGCCCCTCTGATTCAGCCCCTCTGTTTCAGACCCTCTATTTCAGCCCCTCTGTTTCAGCCACTCTGTTTCAGGCTCTCTGTTTCAGCCCGTCTGTTTCAGCCCCTCTATTTCAACCCCTCTGTTTCAGCCCCTCTGATTCAGCCCCTCTGATTCAGCCCCTCTGTTTCTCGCCCTCTGTTTCAGCCCCTCTGATTCAGCCCCTCTGTTTCTCGCCCTCTGTTTCTCACCCTCTGTTTCTGCCCCTCTGTTTCAGCCCCACTGTTTCAGCCCCTCTGTTTCTTGCCCTCTGTTTCAGCCCCTCTGTTTCAGCCCCTCTGTTTCAGCCCCTCCGATTCAGCCCCTCTTTTTTAGCCCCTCTGGTTCAGCTCCTCGGTTTCAGCCCCTCTGTTTCTCGCCCTTTGTTTCAGCCCCTCTGTTTGTCGCCCTCTGTTTCAGCCCCTCTGGTTCTCGCCCTCTGTTTCAGCCCCTCTGTTTCATCCCCTCTGTTTCAGCCCCTCTGTTTCTCGCCCTCTGTTTCAGCCCCTCTGTTTCTTGCCCTCTGTTTCATCCCCTCTGTTTCAGCCCCTCTGTTTCTCGCCCTCTGTTTCTGGTACTCTGTTTCTCGCCCTCTGTTTCAGCCCCTCTGTTTCTCGCCTTCTGTTTCAGCCCCTCTGATTCAGCCCCTCTGTTTCTCGCCCTCTGTTTCAGCCCCTCTGTTTCTCGCCCTCTGTTTCAGCCCCTCTGTTTCAGCCCTTCTGTTTCAGCCACTCGGTTTCAGCCTCTCTGTTTCTTGCCCTCTGTTTCAGCCCCTCTGTTTCTCGCCCTCTGTTTCAGCCCCTCTGTTTCTCGCCCTCTGTTTCTGCCCCTCTGTTTCGCACTCTCTGTTTCAGCCCCTCTGTTTCTCGCCCTCTGTTTCTGCTCCTCTGTTTCTCGCCCTCTGTTTCAGCCCCTCTGTTTCTCGCCCTCTGTTTCAGCCCCTCTGTTTCGCACTCTCTGTTTCAGCCCCTCTGTTTCAGCCCCTCTGTTTCTCGCCCTCTGTTTCTGCTCCTCTGTTTCTCGCCCTCTGTTTCAGCCCCTCTGTTTCTCGCCCTCTGTTTCAGCCCCTCTGATTCAGCCCCTCTGTTTCAGCCCCTCTGAATCAGTCCCTCTGTTTCAGCCCCTCTGATTCAGCCCCTCTGTTTCAGCCCCTCTGAATCAGTCCCTCTGTTTCAGCCCCTCTGTTTCAGCCCCTCTGTTTCTCGCCCTCTGTTTCAGCCCCTCTGTTTCACACCCTCTGTTTCAGCACCTCTGTTTCAGCCCCTCTGTTTCTCGCCCTCTGTTTCAGCCCCTCTGTTTCTCGCCCTCTGTTTCAGCCCCTCTGATTCAGCCCCTCTGTTTCTCGCCCTCTGTTTCAGCCCCTCTGTTTCTCGCCATCTGTTTCAGCCCCTCTGTTTCTCGCCCTCTGTTTCAGCCCCTCTGTTTCAGCCCCTCTGTTTCTCGCCCTCTGTTTCAGCCCCTCTGTTTCTCGCCCTCTGTTTCAGCCCCTCTGTTTCTCGCCCTCTGTTTCAGCCCCTCTGTTTCTACCCCTCTGATTCAGCCCCTCTGTTTCAGCCCCTCTGTTTCTCGCCCTCTGTTTCAGCCCGTCTGTTTCAGCCCCTCTGTTTCAGCCCCTCTGTTTCAGCCCCTCATATTCAGCCCCTCTGATTCAGCCCCTCTGTTTCTCGCCCTCTGTTTCAGCCCCTCTGATTCAGCCCCTCTGATTCAGCCCCTCTGTTTCTCGCCCTCTGTTTCAGCCCCTCTGATTCAGTCCCTCTGTTTCTCGCCCTCTGTTTCTCGCCCTCTGATTCTGCCCCTCTGTTTCAGCCCCACTGTTTCAGCCCCTCTGTTTCTTGCCCTCTGTTTCAGCCCCTCTGTTTCAGCCCCTCTGATTCAGCCCCTCTGTTTCTCGCCCTCTGTTTCAGCCCCTCTGTTTCTCGCCCTCTGTTTCAGCCCCTCTGTTTCAGCCCTTCTGTTTCAGCCACTCGGTTTCAGCCTCTCTGTTTCTTGCCCTCTGTTTCAGCCCCTCTGTTTCTCGCCCTCTGTTTCAGCCCCTCTGTTTCTCGCCCTCTGTTTCTGCCCCTCTGTTTCGCACTCTCTGTTTCAGCCCCTCTGTTTCTCGCCCTCTGTTTCTGCTCCTCTGTTTCTCGCCCTCTGTTTCAGCCCCTCTGTTTCTCGCCCTCTGTTTCAGCCCCTCTGTTTCGCACTCTCTGTTTCAGCCCCTCTGTTTCAGCCCCTCTGTTTCTCGCCCTCTGTTTCTGCTCCTCTGTTTCTCGCCCTCTGTTTCAGCCCCTCTGTTTCTCGCCCTCTGTTTCAGCCCCTCTGATTCAGCCCCTCTGTTTCAGCCCCTCTGAATCAGTCCCTCTGTTTCAGCCCCTCTGATTCAGCCCCTCTGTTTCAGCCCCTCTGAATCAGTCCCTCTGTTTCAGCCCCTCTGTTTCAGCCCCTCTGTTTCTCGCCCTCTGTTTCAGCCCCTCTGTTTCACACCCTCTGTTTCAGCACCTCTGTTTCAGCCCCTCTGTTTCTCGCCCTCTGTTTCAGCCCCTCTGTTTCTCGCCCTCTGTTTCAGCCCCTCTGATTCAGCCCCTCTGTTTCTCGCCCTCTGTTTCAGCCCCTCTGTTTCTCGCCATCTGTTTCAGCCCCTCTGTTTCTCGCCCTCTGTTTCAGCCCCTCTGTTTCAGCCCCTCTGTTTCTCGCCCTCTGTTTCAGCCCCTCTGTTTCTCGCCCTCTGTTTCAGCCCCTCTGTTTCTCGCCCTCTGTTTCAGCCCCTCTGTTTCTACCCCTCTGATTCAGCCCCTCTGTTTCAGCCCCTCTGTTTCTCGCCCTCTGTTTCAGCCCGTCTGTTTCAGCCCCTCTGTTTCAGCCCCTCTGTTTCAGCCCCTCATATTCAGCCCCTCTGATTCAGCCCCTCTGTTTCTCGCCCTCTGTTTCAGCCCCTCTGATTCAGCCCCTCTGATTCAGCCCCTCTGTTTCTCGCCCTCTGTTTCAGCCCCTCTGATTCAGTCCCTCTGTTTCTCGCCCTCTGTTTCTCGCCCTCTGATTCTGCCCCTCTGTTTCAGCCCCACTGTTTCAGCCCCTCTGTTTCTTGCCCTCTGTTTCAGCCCCTCTGTTTCAGCCCCACTGTTTCATCCCCTCTGTTTCTCGCCCTCTGTTTCTGGCCCTCTGTTTCTCGCCCTCTGTTTCAGCCCCTCTGTTTCAGCCCTTCTGTTTCAACCACTCGGTTTCAGCCCCTCTGTTTCTTGCCCTCTGTTTCAGCCCCTCTGTTTCTCGCCCTCTGTTTCAGCCCCTCTGTTTCTCGCCCTCTGTTTCAGCCCCTCTGTTTCGCACTCTCTGTTTCAGTCCCTCTGTTTCATCCCCTCTGTTTCTCGCCCTCTGTTTCTGCCCCTCTGTTTCTCGCCCTCTGTTTCAGCCCCTCTGTTTCTCCCCTTCTGTTTCAGCCCCTCTGATTCAGGCCCTCTGTTTCAGCCCCTCTGATTCAGCCCCTCTGATTCAGCCCCTCTGTTTCTCGCCCTCTGTTTCAGCCCCTCTGTTTCAGCCCTTCTGTTTCAGCCACTCGGTTTCAGCCCCTCTGTTTCTTGCCCTCTGTTTCAGACCCTCTGTTTCTCGCCCTCTGTTTCAGCCCCTCTGTTTCTCGCCCTCTGTTTCAGCCCCTCTGTTTCTCGCCCTCTGTTTCAGCCCCTCTGTTTGTCGCCCTCTGTGTCAGCCCCTCTGATTCAGCCCCTCTGTTTCAGCCCCTCTGAATCTGTCCCTCTGTTTCAGCCCCTCTGATTCAGCCCCTCTGTTTCTCGCCCTCTGTTTCAGCCCCTCTGTTTCTCACCCTCTGCTTCAGCACCTCTGTTTCAGCCCCTCTGTTTCTCGCCCTCTGTTTCAGCCCCTCTGTTTCTCGCCCTCTGTTTCAGCCCCTCTGATTCAGCCCCTCTGTTTCTCGCCCTCTGTTTCAGCCCCTCTGTTTCTCGCCATCTGTTTCAGCCCCTCTGTTTCTTGCCCTCTGTTTCAGCCCCTCTGTTTCAGCCCCTCTGTTTCAGCCCCTCTGTTTCTCGCCCTCTGTTTCAGCCCCTCTGTTTCTCGCCCTCTGTTTCAGCCTGTCTGTTTCTCGCCCTTTGTTTCAGCCCCTCTGTTTCTACCCCTCTGTTTCAGCCCCTCTGTTTCAGCCCCTCTGATTCAGCCCCTCTGATTCAGCCCCTCTGTTTCTCGCCCTCTGTTTCAGCCCCTCTGATTCAGCCCCTCTGTTTCTCGCCCTCTGTTTCTCGCCCTCTGTTTCTGCCCCTCTGTTTCAGCCCCACTGTTTCAGCCCCTCTGTTTCTTGCCGTCTGTTTCAGCCCCTCTGTTTCAGCCCCTCTGTTTCAGCCCCTCCGATTCAGCCCCTCTGTTTCAGCCCCTCTGGTTCAGCTCCTCGGTTTCAGCCCCTCTGTTTCTCGCCCTTTCTTTCAGCCCCTCTGTTTGTCGCCCTCTGTTTCAGCCCCTCTGGTTCTCGCCCTCTGTTTCAGCCCCTCTGTTTCATCCCCTCTGTTTCAGCCCCTCTGTTTCTCGCCCTCTGTTTCAGCCCCTCTGTTTCTTGCCCTCTGTTTCATCCCCTCTGTTTCAGCCCCTCTGTTTATCGCCCTCTGTTTCTGGCCCTCTGTTTCTCGCCCTCTGTTTCAGCCCCTCTGTTTCTCGCCTTCTGTTTCAGCCCCTCTGATTCAGGCCCTCTGTTTCAGCCCCTCTGATTCAGCCCCTCTGATTCAGCCCCTCTGTTTCTCGCCCTCTGTTTCTGCTCCTCTGTTTCTCGCCCTCTGTTTCAGCCCCTCTGTTTCTCGCCCTCTGTTTCAGCCCCTCTGTTTCGCACTCTCTGTTTCAGCCCCTCTGTTTCAGCCCCTCTGTTTCTCGCCCTCTGTTTCTGCTCCTCTGTTTCTCGCCCTCTGTTTCAGCCCCTCTGTTTCTCGCCCTCTGTTTCAGCCCCTCTGATTCAGCCCCTCTGTTTCAGCCCCTCTGAATCAGTCCCTCTGTTTCAGCCCCTCTGTTTCAGCCCCTCTGTTTCTCGCCCTCTGTTTCAGCCCCTCTGTTTCTCACCCTCTGTTTCAGCACCTCTGTTTCAGCCCCTCTGTTTCTCGCCCTCTGTTTCAGCCCCTCTGTTTCTCGCCCTCTGTTTCAGCCCCTCTGATTCAGCCCCTCTGTTTCAGCCCCTCTGTTTCTCGCCCTCTGTTTCAGCCCCTCTGTTTCTCGCCCTCTGTTTCAGCCCCTCTGTTTCTCGCCATCTGTTTCAGCCCCTCTGTTTCTCGCCCTCTGTTTCAGCCCCTCTGTTTCAGCCCCTCTGTTTCAGCCCCTCTGTTTCTCGCCCTCTGTTTCAGCCCCTCTGTTTCTCGCCCTCTGTTTCAGCCTCTCTGTTTCTCGCCCTCTGTTTCAGCCCCTCTGTTTCTACCCCTCTGATTCAGCCCCTCTGTTTCAGCCCCTCTGTTTCTCGCCCTCTGTTTCAGCCCCTCTGATTCAGCCCCTCTGTTTCAGCCCCTCTGATTCAGCCCCTCTGTTTCAGACCCTCTATTTCAGCCCCTCTGTTTCAGCCACTCTGTTTCAGGCTCTCTGTTTCAGCCCGTCTGTTTCAGCCCCTCTGTTTCAGCCCCTCTGTTTCAGCCCCTCTGATTCAGCCCCTCTGATTCAGCCCCTCTGTTTCTCGCCCTCTGTTTCAGCCCCTCTGATTCAGCCCCTCTGTTTCTCGCCCTCTGTTTCTCGCCCTCTGTTTCTGCCCCTCTGTTTCAGCCCCACTGTTTCAGCCTCTCTGTTTCTTGCCCTCTGTTTCAGCCCCTCTGTTTCAGCCCCTCTGTTTCAGCCCCTCCGATTCAGCCCCTCTGTTTCAGCCCCTCTGGTTCAGCTCCTCGGTTTCAGCCCCTCTGTTTCTCGCCCTTTGTTTCAGCCCCTCTGTTTGTCGCCCCCTGTTTCAGCCACTCTGTTTCTCGCCCTCTGTTTCAGCCCCTCTGTTTCGCACTCTCTGTTTCAGCCCCTCTGTTTCTCGCCCTCTGTTTCTGGCCCTCTGTTTCTCGCCCTCTGTTTCAGCCCCTCTGTTTCTCGGCCTCTGTTTCAGCCCCTCTGTTTCAGCCCTTCTGTTTCAACCACTCGGTTTCAGCCCCTCTGTTTCTTGCCCTCTGTTTCAGCCCCTCTGTTTCTCGCCCTCTGTTTCAGCCCCTCTGTTTCTCGCCCTCTGTTTCAGCCCCACTGTTTCGCACTCTCTGTTTCAGCCCCTCTGTTTCAGCCCCTCTGTTTCTCGCCCTCTGTTTCTGCTCCTCTGTTTCTCGCCCTCTGTTTCAGCCCCTCTGTTTCTCGCCCTCTGTTTCTGCCCCTCTGTTTCTCGCCCTCTGTTTCAGCCCCTCTGTTTCTCGCCTTCTGTTTCAGCCCCTCTGATTCAGGCCCTCTGTTTCAGCCCCTCTGATTCAGCCCCTCTGAATCAGTCCCTCTGTTTCAGCCCCTCTGTTTCAGCCCCTCTGTTTCTCGCCCTGTGTTTCAGCCCCTCTGTTTCTCACCCTCTGTTTCAGCACCTCTGTTTCAGCCCCTCTGTTTCTCGCCCTCTGTTTCAGCCCCTCTGTTTCTCGCCCTCTGTTTCAGCCCCTCTGATTCAGCCCCTCTGTTTCTCGCCCTCTGTTTCAGCCCCTCTGTTTCTCGCCATCTGTTTCAGCCCCTCTGTTTCTCGCCCTCTGTTTCAGCCCCTCTGTTTCAGCCCCTCTGTTTCAGCCCCTCTGTTTCTCGCCCTCTGTTTCAGCCTCTCTGTTTCTCGCCCTCTGTTTCAGCCCCTCTGTTTCAACCCCTCTGATTCAGCACCTCTGTTTCAGCCCCTCTGTTTCTCGCCCTCTGTTTCAGCCCCTCTGATTCAGCCCCTCTGTTTCAGCCCCTCTGATTCAGCCCCTCTGTTTCAGCCCCTCTATTTCAGCCCGTCTGTTTCAGCCCCTCTGTTTCAGCCCCTCTGTTTCAGCCCCTCTGATTCAGTACCTCAGTTTCTCGCCATCTGTTTCAGCCCCTCTGTTTCAGCCCCTCTGATTCAGCCCCTCTGATTCAGCCCCTCTGTTTCTCGCCCTCTGTTTCAGCCCCTCTGATTCAGCCCCTCTGTTTCTCGCCCTCTGTTTCTCGCCCTCTGTTTCTGCCCCTCTGTTTCAGCCCCACTGTTTCAGCCCCTCTGTTTCTTGCCCTCTGTTTCAGCCCCTCTGTTTCAGCCCCTCTGTTTCAGCCCCTCCGATTCAGCCCCTCTGTTTCAGCCCCTCTGTTTCAGCCCCTCTGTTTCAGCCCCTCTGTGTCTGCTCCTCTGTTTCTCGCCCTCTGTTTCACCCCTCTGTTTCTCGCCCTCTGTTTCAGCCTCTCTGATTCAGCCCCTCTGTTTCAGCCCCTCTGAATCAGTCCCTCTGTTTCAGCCCCTCTGATTCAGCCCCTCTGTTTCTCGCCCTCTGTTTCAGCCCCTCTATTTCTCACCCTCTGTTTCAGCACCTCTGTTTCAGCCCCGCTGTTTCTCGCCCTCTGTTTCTGCTCCTCTGTTTCTCGCCCTCTGTTTCAGCCCCTCTGTTTCTCGCCCTCTGTTTCTGCCCCTCTGTTTCTCGCCCTCTGTTTCAGCCCGTCTGTTTCTCGCCTTCTGTTTCAGCCCCTCTGATTCAGCCCCTCTGTTTCAGCCCCTCTGTTTCAGCCCCTCTGATTCAGCCCCTCTGATTCAGCCCCTCTGTTTCTCGCCCTCTGTTTCAGCCCCTCTGTTTCTCGCCATCTGTTTCAGACCCTCTGTTTCTCGCCCTCTGTTTCAGCCCCTCTGTTTCAGCCCCTCTGTTTCAGCCCCTCTGTTTCTCGCCCTCTGTTTCAGCCTCTCTGTTTCTCGCCCTCTGTTTCAGCCCCTCTGTTTCAACCCCTCTGATTCATCCCCTCTGTTTCAGCCCCTCTGTTTCTCGCCCTCTGTTTCAGCCCCTCTGATTCAGCCCCTCTGTTTCAGCCCCTCTGATTCAGCCCCTCTGTTTCAGCCCCTCTATTTCAGCCAGTCTGTTTCAGCCCCTCTGTTTCAGCCCCTCTGTTTCAGCCCCTCTGATTCAGTACCTTAGTTTCTCGCCATCTTTTTCAGCCCCTCTGTTTCAGCCCCTCTGATTCAGCCCCTCTGATTCAGCCCCTCTGTTTCTCGCCCTCTGTTTCAGCCCCTCTGATTCAGCCCCTCTGTTTCTCGCCCTCTGTTTCTCGCCCTCTGTTTCTGCCCCTCTGTTTCAGCCCCACTGTTTCAGCCCCTCTGTTTCTTGCCCTCTGTTTCAGCCCCTCTGTTTCAGCCCCTCTGTTTCAGCCCCTCCGATTCAGCCCCTCTGTTTCAGCCCCTCTGGTTCAGCCCCTCTGTTTCAGCCCCTCTGTTTCTCGCCCTTTGTTTCACCCCTCTGTTTGTCGCCCTCTGTTTCAGCCCCTCTGTTTCTCGCCCTCTGTTTCAGCCCCTCTGTTTCAGCCCCGCTGTTACAGCCCGTCTGTTTCTCGCCCTCTGTTTCTGCTCCTCTGTTTCTCGCCCTCTGTTTCAGCCCCTCTGTTTCTCGCCCTCTGTTTCTGCCCCTCTGTTTCTCGCCCTCTGTTTCAGCCCCTCTGTTTCTCGCCTTCTGTTTCAGCCCCTCTGATTCAGGCCCTCTGTTTCAGCCCCTCTGATTCAGCCCCTCTGATTCAGCCCCTCTGTTTCTCGCCCTCTGTTTCAGCCCCTCTGTTTCTCGCCATCTGTTTCAGCCCCTCTGTTTCTCGCCCTCTGTTTCAGCCCCTCTGTTTCAGCCCCTCTGTTTCAGCCCCTCTGTTTCTCGCCCTCTGTTTCAGCCTCTCTGTTTCTCGCCCTCTGTTTCAGCCCCTCTGTTTCAACCCCTCTGATTCATCCCCTCTGTTTCAGCCCCTCTGTTTCTCGCCCTCTGTTTCAGCCCCTCTGATTCAGCCCCTCTGTTTCAGCCCCTCTGATTCAGCCCCTCTGTTTCAGCCCCTCTATTTCAGCCCGTCTGTTTCAGCCCCTCTGTTTCAGCCCCTCTGTTTCAGCCCCTCTGATTCAGTACCTTAGTTTCTCGACATCTTTTTCAGCCCCTCTGTTTCAGCCCCTCTGATTCAGCCCCTCTGATTCAGCCCCTCTGTTTCTCGCCCTCTGTTTCAGCCCCTCTGATTCAGCCCCTCTGTTTCTCGCCCTCTGTTTCTCGCCCTCTGTTTCTGCCCCTCTGTTTCAGCCCCACTGTTTCAGCCCCTCTGTTTCTTGCCCTCTGTTTCAGCCCCTCTGTTTCAGCCCCTCTGTTTCAGCCCCTCCGATTCAGCCCCTCTGTTTCAGCCCCTCTGGTTCAGCCCCTCTGTTTCAGCCCCTCTGTTTCTCGCCCTTTGTTTCACCCCTCTGTTTGTCGCCCTCTGTTTCAGCCCCTCTGTTTCTCGCCCTCTGTTTCAGCCCCTCTGTTTCAGCCCCGCTGTTTCAGCCTCTCTGTTTCTCGCCCTCTGTTTCAGCCCCTCTGTTTCTTGCCCTCTGTTTCATCCCCTCTGTTTCATCCCCTCTGTTTCTCGCCCTCTGTTTCTGGCCCTCTGTTTCTCGCCCTCTGTTTCAGCCCCTCTGTTTCTCGCCTTCTGTTTCAGCACCTCTGATTCAGCCCCTCTGTTTCAGCCCCTCTGATTCAGCCCCTCTGATTCAGCCCCTCTGTTTCTCGCCCTCTGTTTCAGCCCCTCTGTTTCAGCCCTTCTGTTTCAACCACTCGGTTTCAGCCCCTCTGCTTCTTGCCCTCTGTTTCAGCCCCTCTGTTTCTCGCCCTCTGTTTCAGCCCCTCTGTTTCTCGACCTCTGTTTCAGCCCCTCTGTTTCGCACTCTCTGTTTCAGCCCATCTGTTTCAGCCCCTCTGTTTCTCGCCCTCTGTTTCTGCTCCTCTGTTTCTCGCCCTCTGTTTCAGCCCCTCTGTTTCTCGCCCTCTGTTTCTGCCCCTCTGTTTCTCGCCCTCTGTTTCAGCCCCTCTGTTTCTCGCCTTCTGTTTCAGCCCCTCTGATTCAGGCCCTCTGTTTCAGCCCCTCTGATTCAGCCCCTCTGTTTCAGCCCCTCTGATTCAGTACCTCAGTTTCTCGCCATCTGTTTCAGCCCCTCTGTTTCAGCCCCTCTGATTCAGCCCCTCTGATTCAGCCCCTCTGTTTCTCGCCCTCTGTTTCAGCCCCTCTGATTCAGCCCCTCTGTTTCTCGCCCTCTGTTTCTCGCCCTCTGTTTCTGCCCCTCTGTTTCAGCCCCACTGTTTCAGCCCCTCTGTTTCTTGCCCTCTGTTTCAGCCCCTCTGTTTCAGCCCCTCTGTTTCAGCCCCTCCGATTCAGCCCCTCTGTTTCAGCCCCTCTGTTTCAGCCCCTCTGTTTCAGCCCCTCTGTGTCTGCTCCTCTGTTTCTCGCCCTCTGTTTCACCCCTCTGTTTCTCGCCCTCTGTTTCAGCCCCTCTGATTCAGCCCCTCTGTTTCAGAACCTCTGAATCAGTCCCTCTGTTTCAGCCCCTCTGATTCAGCCCCTCTGTTTCTCGCCCTCTGTTTCAGCCCCTCTATTTCTCACCCTCTGTTTCAGCACCTCTGTTTCAGCCCCGCTGTTTCTCGCCCTCTGTTTCTGCTCCTCTGTTTCTCGCCCTCTGTTTCAGCCCCTCTGTTTCTCGCCCTCTGTTTCTGCCCCTCTGTTTCTCGCCCTCTGTTTCAGCCCCTCTGTTTCTCGCCCTCTGTTTCAGCCCCTCTGTTTCTTGCCCTCTGTTTCAGCCCCTCTGTTTCAGCCCCAGTGTTTCTCGCCCTCTGTTTCAGCCCCTCTGTTTCTCGCCCTCTGTTTCAGCCCCTCTGTTTCTCGCCTTCTGTTTCAGCCCCTCTGATTCAGGCCCTCTGTTTCTCGCCCTCTGTTTCAGCCCCTCTGTTTCAGCCCTTCTTTTTCAGCCACTCGGTTTCAGCCCCTCTGTTTCTCGCCCTCTGTTTCAGCCCCTCTGTTTCGCACTCTCTGTTTCAGCCCCTCTGTTTCAGCCCCTCTGTTTCTCGCCCTCTGTTTCTGCTCCTCTGTTTCTCGCCCTCTGTTTCAGCCCCTCTGTTTCTCGCCCTCTGTTTCAGCCCCTCTGATTCAGCCCCTCTGTTTCAGCCCCTCTGAATCAGTCCCTCTGTTTCAGCCCCTCTGTTTCAGCCCCTCTGTTTCTCGCCCTGTGTTTCAGCCCCTCTGTTTCTCACCCTCTGTTTCAGCACCTCTGTTTCAGCCCCTCTGTTTCTCGCCCTCTGTTTCAGCCCCTCTGTTTCTCGCCCTCTGTTTCAGCCCCTCTGATTCAGCCCCTCTGTTTCTCGCCCTCTGTTTCAGCCCCTCTGTTTCTCGCCATCTGTTTCAGCCCCTCTGTTTCTCGCCCTCTGTTTCAGCCCCTCTGTTTCAGCCCCTCTGTTTCAGCCCCTCTGTTTCTCGCCCTCTGTTTCAGCCTCTCTGTTTCTCGCCCTCTGTTTCAGCCCCTCTGTTTCAACCCCTCTGATTCAGCCCCTCTGTTTCAGCCCCTCTGTTTCTCGCCTGCTGTTTCAGCCCCTCTGATTCAGCCCCTCTGTTTCAGCCCCTCTGATTCAGCCCCTCTGTTTCAGCCCCTCTATTTCAGCCCGTCTGTTTCAGCCCCTCTGTTTCAGCCCCTCTGTTTCAGCCCCTCTGATTCAGTACCTCAGTTTCTCGCCATCTGTTTCAGCCCCTCTGTTTCAGCCCCTCTGATTCAGCCCCTCTGATTCAGCCCCTCTGTTTCTCGCCCTCTGTTTCAGCCCCTCTGATTCAGCCCCTCTGTTTCTCGCCCTCTGTTTCTCGCCCTCTGTTTCTGCCCCTCTGTTTCAGCCCCACTGTTTCAGCCCCTCTGTTTCTTGCCCTCTGTTTCAGCCCCTCTGTTTCAGCCCCTCTGTTTCAGCCCCTCCGATTCAGCCCCTCTGTTTCAGCCCCTCTGTTTCAGCCCCTCTGTTTCAGCCCCTCTGTGTCTGCTCCTCTGTTTCTCGCCCTCTGTTTCACCCCTCTGTTTCTCGCCCTCTGTTTCAGCCCCTCTGATTCAGCCCCTCTGTTTCAGCCCCTCTGAATCAGTCCCTCTGTTTCAGCCCCTCTGATTCAGCCCCTCTGTTTCTCGCCCTCTGTTTCAGCCCCTCTATTTCTCACCCTCTGTTTCAGCACCTCTGTTTCAGCCCCGCTGTTTCTCGCCCTCTGTTTCTGCTCCTCTGTTTCTCGCCCTCTGTTTCAGCCCCTCTGTTTCTCGCCCTCTGTTTCTGCCCCTCTGTTTCTCGCCCTCTGTTTCAGCCCCTCTGTTTCTCGCCTTCTGTTTCAGCCCCTCTGATTCAGCCCCTCTGTTTCAGCCCCTCTGTTTCAGCCCCTCTGATTCAGCCCCTCTGATTCAGCCCCTCTGTTTCTCGCCCTCTGTTTCAGCCCCTCTGTTTCTCGCCATCTGTTTCAGACCCTCTGTTTCTCGCCCTCTGTTTCAGCCCCTCTGTTTCAGCCCCTCTGTTTCAGCCCCTCTGTTTCTCGCCCTCTGTTTCAGCCTCTCTGTTTCTCGCCCTCTGTTTCAGCCCCTCTGTTTCAACCCCTCTGATTCATCCCCTCTGTTTCAGCCCCTCTGTTTCTCGCCCTCTGTTTCAGCCCCTCTGATTCAGCCCCTCTGTTTCAGCCCCTCTGATTCAGCCCCTCTGTTTCAGCCCCTCTATTTCAGCCCGTCTGTTTCAGCCCCTCTGTTTCAGCCCCTCTGTTTCAGCCCCTCTGATTCAGTACCTTAGTTTCTCGCCATCTTTTTCAGCCCCTCTGTTTCAGCCCCTCTGATTCAGCCCCTCTGATTCAGCCCCTCTGTTTCTCGCCCTCTGTTTCAGCCCCTCTGATTCAGCCCCTCTGTTTCTCGCCCTCTGTTTCTCGCCCTCTGTTTCTGCCCCTCTGTTTCAGCCCCACTGTTTCAGCCCCTCTGTTTCTTGCCCTCTGTTTCAGCCCCTCTGTTTCAGCCCCTCTGTTTCAGCCCCTCCGATTCAGCCCCTCTGTTTCAGCCCCTCTGGTTCAGCCCCTCTGTTTCAGCCCCTCTGTTTCTCGCCCTTTGTTTCACCCCTCTGTTTGTCGCCCTCTGTTTCAGCCCCTCTGTTTCTCGCCCTCTGTTTCAGCCCCTCTGTTTCAGCCCCGCTGTTACAGCCCGTCTGTTTCTCGCCCTCTGTTTCTGCTCCTCTGTTTCTCGCCCTCTGTTTCAGCCCCTCTGTTTCTCGCCCTCTGTTTCTGCCCCTCTGTTTCTCGCCCTCTGTTTCAGCCCCTCTGTTTCTCGCCTTCTGTTTCAGCCCCTCTGATTCAGGCCCTCTGTTTCAGCCCCTCTGATTCAGCCCCTCTGATTCAGCCCCTCTGTTTCTCGCCCTCTGTTTCAGCCCCTCTGTTTCTCGCCATCTGTTTCAGCCCCTCTGTTTCTCGCCCTCTGTTTCAGCCCCTCTGTTTCAGCCCCTCTGTTTCAGCCCCTCTGTTTCTCGCCCTCTGTTTCAGCCTCTCTGTTTCTCGCCCTCTGTTTCAGCCCCTCTGTTTCAACCCCTCTGATTCATCCCCTCTGTTTCAGCCCCTCTGTTTCTCGCCCTCTGTTTCAGCCCCTCTGATTCAGCCCCTCTGTTTCAGCCCCTCTGATTCAGCCCCTCTGTTTCAGCCCCTCTATTTCAGCCCGTCTGTTTCAGCCCCTCTGTTTCAGCCCCTCTGTTTCAGCCCCTCTGATTCAGTACCTTAGTTTCTCGACATCTTTTTCAGCCCCTCTGTTTCAGCCCCTCTGATTCAGCCCCTCTGATTCAGCCCCTCTGTTTCTCGCCCTCTGTTTCAGCCCCTCTGATTCAGCCCCTCTGTTTCTCGCCCTCTGTTTCTCGCCCTCTGTTTCTGCCCCTCTGTTTCAGCCCCACTGTTTCAGCCCCTCTGTTTCTTGCCCTCTGTTTCAGCACCTCTGTTTCAGCCCCTCTGTTTCAGCCCCTCCGATTCAGCCCCTCTGTTTCAGCCCCTCTGGTTCAGCCCCTCTGTTTCAGCCCCTCTGTTTCTCGCCCTTTGTTTCACCCCTCTGTTTGTCGCCCTCTGTTTCAGCCCCTCTGTTTCTCGCCCTCTGTTTCAGCCCCTCTGTTTCAGCCCCGCTGTTTCAGCCTCTCTGTTTCTCGCCCTCTGTTTCAGCCCCTCTGTTTCTTGCCCTCTGTTTCATCCCCTCTGTTTCATCCCCTCTGTTTCTCGCCCTCTGTTTCTGGCCCTCTGTTTCTCGCCCTCTGTTTCAGCCCCTCTGTTTCTCGCCTTCTGTTTCAGCACCTCTGATTCAGCCCCTCTGTTTCAGCCCCTCTGATTCAGCCCCTCTGATTCAGCCCCTCTGTTTCTCGCCCTCTGTTTCAGCACCTCTGTTTCAGCCCTTCTGTTTCAACCACTCGGTTTCAGCCCCTCTGCTTCTTGCCCTCTGTTTCAGCCCCTCTGTTTCTCGCCCTCTGTTTCAGCCCCTCTGTTTCTCGACCTCTGTTTCAGCCCCTCTGTTTCGCACTCTCTGTTTCAGCCCATCTGTTTCAGCCCCTCTGTTTCTCGCCCTCTGTTTCTGCTCCTCTGTTTCTCGCCCTCTGTTTCAGCCCCTCTGTTTCTCGCCCTCTGTTTCTGCCCCTCTGTTTCTCGCCCTCTGTTTCAGCCCCTCTGTTTCTCGCCTTCTGTTTCAGCCCCTCTGATTCAGGCCCTCTGTTTCAGCCCCTCTGATTCAGCCCCTCTGATTCAGCCCCTCTGTTTCTCGCCCTCTGTTTCAGCCCCTCTGTTTCAGCCCTTCTGTTTCAGCCACTCGGTTTCAGCCCCTCTGTTTCTTGCCCTCTGTTTCAGCCCCTCTGTTTCTCGCCCTCTGTTTCAGCCCCTCTGTTTCTCGCCCTCTGTTTCAGCCCCTCTGTTTCGCACTCTCTGTTTCAGCCCCTCTGTTTCTCGCCCTCTGTTTCTGCTCCTCTGTTTCTCGCCCTCTGTTTCAGCCCCTCTGTTTCTCGCCCTCTGTTTCAGCCCCTCTGATTCAGCCCCTCTGTTTCAGCCCCTCTGAATCTGTCCCTCTGTTTCAGCCCCTCTGATTCAGCCCCTCTGTTTCTCGCCCTCTGTTTCAGCCCCTCTGTTTCTCACCCTCTGCTTCAGCACCTCTGTTTCAGCCCCTCTGTTTCTCGCCCTCTGTTTCAGCCCCTCTGTTTCTCGCCCTCTGTTTCAGCCCCTCTGATTCAGCCCCTCTGTTTCTCGCCCTCTGTTTCAGCCCCTCTGTTTCTCGCCATCTGTTTCAGCCCCTCTGTTTCTTGCCCTCTGTTTCAGCCCCTCTGTTTCAGCCCCTCTGTTTCAGCCCCTCTGTTTCTCGCCCTCTGTTTCAGCCCCTCTGTTTCTCGCCCTCTGTTTCAGCCTGTCTGTTTCTCGCCCTTTGTTTCAGCCCCTCTGTTTCTACCCCTCTGATTCAGCCCCTCTGTTTCAGGCCCTCTGTTTCTCGCCCTCTGTTTCAGCCCCTCTGATTCAGCCCCTCTGTTTCAGCCCCTCTGATTCAGCCCCTCTGTTTCAGACCCTCTATTTCAGCCCCTCTGTTTCAGCCACTCTGTTTCAGGCTCTCTGTTTCAGCCCGTCTGTTTCAGTCCCTCTGATTCAGCCCCTCTGATTCAGCCCCTCTGTTTCTCGCCCTCTGTTTCAGCCCCTCTGATTCAGCCCCTCTGTTTCTCGCCCTCTGTTTCTCGCCCTCTGTTTCTGCCCCTCTTTTTCAGCCCCACTGTTTCAGCCCCTCTGTTTCTTGCCCTCTGTTTCAGCCCCTCTGTTTCAGCCCCTCTGTTTCAGCCCCTCCGATTCAGCCCCTCTGTTTCAGCCCCTCTGGTTCAGCTCCTCGGTTTCAGCCCCTCTGTTTCTCGCCCTTTCTTTCAGCCCCTCTGTTTGTCGCCCTCTGTTTCAGCCCCTCTGGTTCTCGCCCTCTGTTTCAGCCCCTCTGTTTCATCCCCTCTGTTTCAGCCCCTCTGTTTCTCGCCCTCTGTTTCAGCCCCTCTGTTTCTTGCCCTCTGTTTCATCCCCTCTGTTTCAGCCCCTCTGTTTATCGCCCTCTGTTTCTGGCCCTCTGTTTCTCGCCCTCTGTTTCAGCCCCTCTGTTTCTCGCCTTCTGTTTCAGCCCCTCTGATTCAGCCCCTCTGTTTCAGCCCCTCTGATTCAGCCCCTCTGATTCAGCCCCTCTGTTTCTCGCCCTCAGTTTCAGCCCCTCTGTTTCAGCCCTTCTGTTTCAGCCACTCGGTTTCAGCCCCTCTGTTTCTTGCCCTCTGATTCAGCCCCTCTGTTTCTCGCCCTCTGTTTCAGCCCCTCTGTTTCTCGCCCTCTGTTTCTGCCCCTCTGTTTCGCACTCTCTGTTTCAGCCCCTCTGTTTCAGCCCCTCTGTTTCTCGCCCTCTGTTTCTGCTCCTCTGTTTCTCGCCCTCTGTTTCAGCCCCTCTGTTTCTCGCCCTCTGTTTCAGCCCCTCTGTTTCGCACTCTCTGTTTCAGCCCCTCTGTTTCAGCCCCTCTGTTTCTCGCCCTCTGTTTCTGCTCCTCTGTTTCTCGCCCTCTGTTTCAGCCCCTCTGTTTCTCGCTCTCTGTTTCAGCCCCTCTGATTCAGCCCCTCTGTTTCAGCCCCTCTGAATCAGTCCCTCTGTTTCAGCCCCTCTGTTTCAGCCCCTCTGTTTCTCGCCCTCTGTTTCAGCCCCTCTGTTTCTCACCCTCTGTTTCAGCACCTCTGTTTCAGCACCTCTGTTTCTCGCCCTCTGTTTCAGCCCCTCTGTTTCTCGCCCTCTGTTTCAGCCCCTCTGATTCAGCCCCTCTGTTTCTCGCCCTCTGTTTCAGCCCCTCTGTTTCTCGCCATCTGTTTCAGCCCCTCCGTTTCTCGCCCTCTGTTTCAGCCCCTCTGTTTCAGCCCCTCTGTTTCAGCCCCTCTGTTTCTCGCCCTCTGTTTCAGCCCCTCTGTTTCTCGCCCTCTGTTTCAGCCTCTCTGTTTCTCGCCCTCTGTTTCAGCCCCTCTGTTTCTACTCCTCTGATTCAGCCCCTCTGTTTCAGCCCCTCTGTTTCTCGCCCTCTGTTTCAGCCCCTCTGATTCAGCCCCTCTGTTTCAGCCCCTCTGATTCAGCCCCTCTGTTTCAGACCCTCTATTTCAGCCCCTCTGTTTCAGCCACTCTGTTTCAGGCTCTCTGTTTCAGCCCCTCTGTTTCAGCCCCTCTGTTTCAGCCCCTCTGATTCAGCCCCTCTGATTCAGCCCCTCTGTTTCTCGCCCTCTGTTTCAGCCCCTCTGATTCAGCCCCTCTGTTTCTCGCCCTCTGTTTCTCGCCCTCTGTTTCTGCCCCTCTGTTTCAGCCCCACTATTTCAGCCCCTCTGTTTCTTGCCCTCGGTTTCAGCCCCTCTGGTTCAGCTCCTCGGTTTCAGCCCCTCTGTTTCTCGCCCTTTGTTTCAGCCCCTCTGTTTGTCGCCCTCTGTTTCAGCAACTCTGTTTCTCGCCCTCTGTTTCAGCCCCTCTGTTTCGCACTCTCTGTTTCAGCCCCTCTGTTTCTCGCCCTCTGTTTCTGGCCCTCTGTTTCTCGCCCTCTGTTTCAGCCCCTCTGTTTCTCGCCTTCTGTTTCAGCCCCTCTGATTCAGCCCCTCTGTTTCAGCCCCTCTGATTCAGCCCCTCTGATTCAGCCCCTCTGATTCTCGCCCTCTGTTTCAGCCCCTCTGTTTCAGCCCTTCTGTTTCAGCCACTCGGTTTCAGCCCCTCTGTTTCTTGCCCTCTGTTTCAGCCCCTCTGTTTCTCGCCCTCTGTTTCAGCCCCTCTGTTTCTCGCCCTCTGTTTCTGCCCCTCTGTTTCGCACTGTCTGTTTCAGCCCCTCTGTTTCAGCACCTCTGTTTCTCGCCCTCTGTTTCTGCTCCTCTGTTTCTCGCCCTCTGTTTCAGCCCCTCTGTTTCTCGCCCTCTGTTTCAGCCCCTCTGTTTCGCACTCTCTGTTTCAGCCCCTCTGTTTCAGCCCCTCTGTTTCAGGCTCTCTGTTTCAGCCCGTCTGTTTCAGCCCCTCTGTTTCAGCCCCTCTGTTTCAGCCCCTCTGATTCAGCCCCTCTGTTTCTCGCCCTCTGTTTCAGCCCCTCTGATTCAGCCCCTCTGTTTCTCGCCCTCTGTTTCTCGCCCTCTGTTTCTGCCCCTCTGTTTCAGCCCCACTGTTTCAGCCCCTCTGTTTCTTGCCCTCTGTTTCTCGCCCTCTGTTTCTGCTCCTCTGTTTCTCGCCCTCTGTTTCAGCCCCTCTGTTTCTCGCCCTCTGTTTCTCGCCCTCTGTTTCTGCCCCTCTGTTTCAGCCCCACTGTTTCAGCCCCTCTGTTTCAGCCCCTCTGTTTCTCGCCCTCTGTTTCTGCTCCTCTGTTTCTCGCCCTCTGTTTCAGCCCCTCTGTTTCTCGCCCTCTGTTTCAGCCCCTCTGATTCAGCCCCTCTGTTTCAGCCCCTCTGAATCAGTCCCTCTGTTTCAGCCCCTCTGATTCAGCCCCTCTGTTTCTCGCCCTGTGTTTCAGCCCCTCTGTTTCTCACCCTCTGTTTCAGCACCTCTGTTTCAGCCCCTCTGTTTCTCGCCCTCTGTTTCAGCCCCTCTGTTTCTCGCCCTCTGTTTCAGCCCCTCTGATTCAGCCCCTCTGTTTCTCGCCCTCTGTTTCAGCCCCTCTGTTTCTCGCCATCTGTTTCAGCCCCTCTGTTTCTTGCCTTCTGTTTCAGCACCTCTGTTTCAGCCCCTCTGTTTCAGCCCCTCTGTTTCTTGCCCTCTGTTTCAGCCCCTCTGTTTCTCGCCCTCTGTATCAGCCTCTCTGTTTCTCGCCCTCTGTTTCAGCCCCTCTGTTTCTACCCCTCTGATTCAGCCCCTCTGTTTCAGGCCCTCTGTTTCTCGCCCTCTGTTTCAGCCCCTCTGATTCAGCCCCTCTGTTTCAGCCCCTCTGATTCAGCCCCTCTGTTTCAGACCCTCTATTTCAGCCCCTCTGTTTCAGCCACTCTGTTTCAGGCTCTCTGTTTCAGCCCGTCTGTTTCAGCCCCTCTATTTCAACCCCTCTGTTTCAGCCCCTCTGATTCAGCCCCTCTGATTCAGCCCCTCTGTTTCTCGCCCTCTGTTTCAGCCCCTCTGATTCAGCCCCTCTGTTTCTCGCCCTCTGTTTCTCACCCTCTGTTTCTGCCCCTCTGTTTCAGCCCCACTGTTTCAGCCCCTCTGTTTCTTGCCCTCTGTTTCAGCCCCTCTGTTTCAGCCCCTCTGTTTCAGCCCCTCCGATTCAGCCCCTCTTTTTTAGCCCCTCTGGTTCAGCTCCTCGGTTTCAGCCCCTCTGTTTCTCGCCCTTTGTTTCAGCCCCTCTGTTTGTCGCCCTCTGTTTCAGCCCCTCTGGTTCTCGCCCTCTGTTTCAGCCCCTCTGTTTCATCCCCTCTGTTTCAGCCCCTCTGTTTCTCGCCCTCTGTTTCAGCCCCTCTGTTTCTTGCCCTCTGTTTCATCCCCTCTGTTTCAGCCCCTCTGTTTCTCGCCCTCTGTTTCTGGTACTCTGTTTCTCGCCCTCTGTTTCAGCCCCTCTGTTTCTCGCCTTCTGTTTCAGCCCCTCTGATTCAGCCCCTCTGTTTCTCGCCCTCTGTTTCAGCCCCTCTGTTTCTCGCCCTCTGTTTCAGCCCCTCTGTTTCAGCCCTTCTGTTTCAGCCACTCGGTTTCAGCCTCTCTGTTTCTTGCCCTCTGTTTCAGCCCCTCTGTTTCTCGCCCTCTGTTTCAGCCCCTCTGTTTCTCGCCCTCTGTTTCTGCCCCTCTGTTTCGCACTCTCTGTTTCAGCCCCTCTGTTTCTCGCCCTCTGTTTCTGCTCCTCTGTTTCTCGCCCTCTGTTTCAGCCCCTCTGATTCTCGCCCTCTGTTTCAGCCCCTCTGTTTCGCACTCTCTGTTTCAGCCCCTCTGTTTCAGCCCCTCTGTTTCTCGCCCTCTGTTTCTGCTCCTCTGTTTCTCGCCCTCTGTTTCAGCCCCTCTGTTTCTCGCCCTCTGTTTCAGCCCCTCTGATTCAGCCCCTCTGTTTCAGCCCCTCTGAATCAGTCCCTCTGTTTCAGCCCCTCTGATTCAGCCCCTCTGTTTCAGCCCCTCTGAATCAGTCCCTCTGTTTCAGCCCCTCTGTTTCAGCCCCTCTGTTTCTCGCCCTCTGTTTCAGCCCCTCTGTTTCACACCCTCTGTTTCAGCACCTCTGTTTCAGCCCCTCTGTTTCTCGCCCTCTGTTTCAGCCCCTCTGTTTCTCGCCCTCTGTTTCAGCCCCTCTGATTCAGCCCCTCTGTTTCTCGCCCTCTGTTTCAGCCCCTCTGTTTCTCGCCATCTGTTTCAGCCCCTCTGTTTCTCGCCCTCTGTTTCAGCCCCTCTGTTTCAGCCCCTCTGTTTCTCGCCCTCTGTTTCAGCCCCTCTGTTTCTCGCCCTCTGTTTCAGCCCCTCTGTTTCTCGCCCTCTGTTTCAGCCCCTCTGTTTCTACCCCTCTGATTCAGCCCCTCTGTTTCAGCCCCTCTGTTTCTCGCCCTCTGTTTCAGCCCGTCTGTTTCAGCCCCTCTGTTTCAGCCCCTCTGTTTCAGCCCCTCATATTCAGCCCCTCTGATTCAGCCCCTCTGTTTCTCGCCCTCTGTTTCAGCCCCTCTGATTCAGCCCCTCTGATTCAGCCCCTCTGTTTCTCGCCCTCTGTTTCAGCCCCTCTGATTCAGTCCCTCTGTTTCTCGCCCTCTGTTTCTCGCCCTCTGATTCTGCCCCTCTGTTTCAGCCCCACTGTTTCAGCCCCTCTGTTTCTTGCCCTCTGTTTCAGCCCCTCTGTTTCAGCCCCACTGTTTCATCCCCTCTGTTTCTCGCCCTCTGTTTCTGGCCCTCTGTTTCTCGCCCTCTGTTTCAGCCCCTCTGTTTCAGCCCTTCTGTTTCAACCACTCGGTTTCAGCCCCTCTGTTTCTTGCCCTCTGTTTCAGCCCCTCTGTTTCTCGCCCTCTGTTTCAGCCCCTCTGTTTCTCGCCCTCTGTTTCAGCCCCTCTGTTTCGCACTCTCTGTTTCAGTCCCTCTGTTTCATCCCCTCTGTTTCTCGCCCTCTGTTTCTGCCCCTCTGTTTCTCGCCCTCTGTTTCAGCCCCTCTGTTTCTCCCCTTCTGTTTCAGCCCCTCTGATTCAGGCCCTCTGTTTCAGCCCCTCTGATTCAGCCCCTCTGATTCAGCCCCTCTGTTTCTCGCCCTCTGTTTCAGCCCCTCTGTTTCAGCCCTTCTGTTTCAGCCACTCGGTTTCAGCCCCTCTGTTTCTTGCCCTCTGTTTCAGACCCTCTGTTTCTCGCCCTCTGTTTCAGCCCCTCTGTTTCTCGCCCTCTGTTTCAGCCCCTCTGTTTCTCGCCCTCTGTTTCAGCCCCTCTGTTTGTCGCCCTCTGTGTCAGCCCCTCTGATTCAGCCCCTCTGTTTCAGCCCCTCTGAATCTGTCCCTCTGTTTCAGCCCCTCTGATTCAGCCCCTCTGTTTCTCGCCCTCTGTTTCAGCCCCTCTGTTTCTCACCCTCTGCTTCAGCACCTCTGTTTCAGCCCCTCTGTTTCTCGCCCTCTGTTTCAGCCCCTCTGTTTCTCGCCCTCTGTTTCAGCCCCTCTGATTCAGCCCCTCTGTTTCTCGCCCTCTGTTTCAGCCCCTCTGTTTCTCGCCATCTGTTTCAGCCCCTCTGTTTCTTGCCCTCTGTTTCAGCCCCTCTGTTTCAGCCCCTCTGTTTCAGCCCCTCTGTTTCTCGCCCTCTGTTTCAGCCCCTCTGTTTCTCGCCCTCTGTTTCAGCCTGTCTGTTTCTCGCCCTTTGTTTCAGCCCCTCTGTTTCTACCCCTCTGTTTCAGCCCCTCTGTTTCAGCCCCTCTGATTCAGCCCCTCTGATTCAGCCCCTCTGTTTCTCGCCCTCTGTTTCAGCCCCTCTGATTCAGCCCCTCTGTTTCTCGCCCTCTGTTTCTCGCCCTCTGTTTCTGCCCCTCTGTTTCAGCCCCACTGTTTCAGCCCCTCTGTTTCTTGCCGTCTGTTTCAGCCCCTCTGTTTCAGCCCCTCTGTTTCAGCCCCTCCGATTCAGCCCCTCTGTTTCAGCCCCTCTGGTTCAGCTCCTCGGTTTCAGCCCCTCTGTTTCTCGCCCTTTCTTTCAGCCCCTCTGTTTGTCGCCCTCTGTTTCAGCCCCTCTGGTTCTCGCCCTCTGTTTCAGCCCCTCTGTTTCATCCCCTCTGTTTCAGCCCCTCTGTTTCTCGCCCACTGTTTCAGCCCCTCTGTTTCTTGCCCTCTGTTTCATCCCCTCTGTTTCAGCCCCTCTGTTTATCGCCCTCTGTTTCTGGCCCTCTGTTTCTCGCCCTCTGTTTCAGCCCCTCTGTTTCTCGCCTTCTGTTTCAGCCCCTCTGATTCAGGCCCTCTGTTTCAGCCCCTCTGATTCAGCCCCTCTGATTCAGCCCCTCTGTTTCTCGCCCTCTGTTTCTGCTCCTCTGTTTCTCGCCCTCTGTTTCAGCCCCTCTGTTTCTCGCCCTCTGTTTCAGCCCCTCTGTTTCGCACTCTCTGTTTCAGCCCCTCTGTTTCAGCCCCTCTGTTTCTCGCCCTCTGTTTCTGCTCCTCTGTTTCTCGCCCTCTGTTTCAGCCCCTCTGTTTCTCGCCCTCTGTTTCAGCCCCTCTGATTCAGCCCCTCTGTTTCAGCCCCTCTGAATCAGTCCCTCTGTTTCAGCCCCTCTGTTTCAGCCCCTCTGTTTCTCGCCCTCTGTTTCAGCCCCTCTGTTTCTCACCCTCTGTTTCAGCACCTCTGTTTCAGCCCCTCTGTTTCTCGCCCTCTGTTTCAGCCCCTCTGTTTCTCGCCCTCTGTTTCAGCCCCTCTGTTTCTCGCCATCTGTTTCAGCCCCTCTGTTTCTCGCCCTCTGTTTCAGCCCCTCTGTTTCAGCCCCTCTGTTTCAGCCCCTCTGTTTCTCGCCCTCTGTTTCTGCCCCTCTGTTTCAGCCCCACTGTTTCAGCCCCTCTGTTTCTTGCCGTCTGTTTCAGCCCCTCTGTTTCAGCCCCTCTGTTTCAGCCCCTCCGATTCAGCCCCTCTGTTTCAGCCCCTCTGGTTCAGCTCCTCGGTTTCAGCCCCTCTGTTTCTCGCCCTTTCTTTCAGCCCCTCTGTTTGTCGCCCTCTGTTTCAGCCCCTCTGGTTCTCGCCCTCTGTTTCAGCCCCTCTGTTTCATCCCCTCTGTTTCAGCCCCTCTGTTTCTCGCCCTCTGTTTCAGCCCCTCTGTTTCTTGCCCTCTGTTTCATCCCCTCTGTTTCAGCCCCTCTGTTTATCGCCCTCTGTTTCTGGCCCTCTGTTTCTCGCCCTCTGTTTCAGCCCCTCTGTTTCTCGCCTTCTGTTTCAGCCCCTCTGATTCAGGCCCTCTGTTTCAGCCCCTCTGATTCAGCCCCTCTGATTCAGCCCCTCTGTTTCTCGCCCTCTGTTTCTGCTCCTCTGTTTCTCGCCCTCTGTTTCAGCCCCTCTGTTTCTCGCCCTCTGTTTCAGCCCCTCTGTTTCGCACTCTCTGTTTCAGCCCCTCTGTTTCAGCCCCTCTGTTTCTCGCCCTCTGTTTCTGCTCCTCTGTTTCTCGCCCTCTGTTTCAGCCCCTCTGTTTCTCGCCCTCTGTTTCAGCCCCTCTGATTCAGCCCCTCTGTTTCAGCCCCTCTGAATCAGTCCCTCTGTTTCAGCCCCTCTGTTTCAGCCCCTCTGTTTCTCGCCCTCTGTTTCAGCCCCTCTGTTTCTCACCCTCTGTTTCAGCACCTCTGTTTCAGCCCCTCTGTTTCTCGCCCTCTGTTTCAGCCCCTCTGTTTCTCGCCCTCTGTTTCAGCCCCTCTGATTCAGCCCCTCTGTTTCAGCCCCTCTGTTTCTCGCCCTCTGTTTCAGCCCCTCTGTTTCTCGCCCTCTGTTTCAGCCCCTCTGTTTCTCGCCATCTGTTTCAGCCCCTCTGTTTCTCGCCCTCTGTTTCAGCCCCTCTGTTTCAGCCACTCTGTTTCAGCCCCTCTGTTTCTCGCCCTCTGTTTCAGCCCCTCTGTTTCTCGCCCTCTGTTTCAGCCTCTCTGTTTCTCGCCCTCTGTTTCAGCCCCTCTGTTTCTACCCCTCTGATTCAGCCCCTCTGTTTCAGCCCCTCTGTTTCTCGCCCTCTGTTTCAGCCCCTCTGATTCAGCCCCTCTGTTTCAGCCCCTCTGATTCAGCCCCTCTGTTTCAGACCCTCTATTTCAGCCCCTCTGTTTCAGCCACTCTGTTTCAGGCTCTCTGTTTCAGCCCGTCTGTTTCAGCCCCTCTGTTTCAGCCCCTCTGTTTCAGCCCCTCTGATTCAGCCCCTCTGATTCAGCCCCTCTGTTTCTCGCCCTCTGTTTCAGCCCCTCTGATTCAGCCCCTCTGTTTCTCGCCCTCTGTTTCTCGCCCTCTGTTTCTGCCCCTCTGTTTCAGCCCCACTGTTTCAGCCTCTCTGTTTCTTGCCCTCTGTTTCAGCCCCTCTGTTTCAGCCCCTCTGTTTCAGCCCCTCCGATTCAGCCCCTCTGTTTCAGCCCCTCTGGTTCAGCTCCTCGGTTTCAGCCCCTCTGTTTCTCGCCCTTTGTTTCAGCCCCTCTGTTTGTCGCCCCCTGTTTCAGCCACTCTGTTTCTCGCCCTCTGTTTCAGCCCCTCTGTTTCGCACTCTCTGTTTCAGCCCCTCTGTTTCTCGCCCTCTGTTTCTGGCCCTCTGTTTCTCGCCCTCTGTTTCAGCCCCTCTGTTTCTCGGCCTCTGTTTCAGCCCCTCTGTTTCAGCCCTTCTGTTTCAACCACTCGGTTTCAGCCCCTCTGTTTCTTGCCCTCTGTTTCAGCCCCTCTGTTTCTCGCCCTCTGTTTCAGCCCCTCTGTTTCTCGCCCTCTGTTTCAGCCCCTCTGTTTCGCACTCTCTGTTTCAGCCCCTCTGTTTCAGCCCCTCTGTTTCTCGCCCTCTGTTTCTGCTCCTCTGTTTCTCGCCCTCTGTTTCAGCCCCTCTGTTTCTCGCCCTCTGTTTCTGCCCCTCTGTTTCTCGCCCTCTGTTTCAGCCCCTCTGTTTCTCGCCTTCTGTTTCAGCCCCTCTGATTCAGGCCCTCTGTTTCAGCCCCTCTGATTCAGCCCCTCTGATTCAGCCCCTCTGTTTCTCGCCCTCTGTTTCAGCCCCTCTGTTTCAGCCCTTCTGTTTCAGCCACTCGGTTTCAGCCCCTCTGTTTCTTGCCCTCTGTTTCAGCCCCTCTGTTTCTCGCCCTCTGTTTCAGCCCCTCTGTTTCTCGCCCTCTGTTTCAGCCCCTCTGTTTCGCACTCTCTGTTTCAGCCCCTCTGTTTCTCGCCCTCTGTTTCTGCTCCTCTGTTTCTCGCCCTCTGTTTCAACCCCTCTGTTTCTCGCCCTCTGTTTCAGCCCCTCTGATTCAGCCCCTCTGTTTCAGCCCCTCTGAATCTGTCCCTCTGTTTCAGCCCCTCTGATTCAGCCCCTCTGTTTCTCGCCCTCTGTTTCAGTCCCTCTGTTTCTCACCCTCTGCTTCAGCACCTCTGTTTCAGCCCCTCTGTTTCTCGCCCTCTGTTTCAGCCCCTCTGTTTCTCGCCCTCTGTTTCAGCCCCTCTGATTCAGCCCCTCTGTTTCTCGCCCTCTGTTTCAGCCCCTCTGTTTCTCGCCATCTGTTTCAGGCCCTCTGTTTCTTGCCCTCTGTTTCAGCCCCTCTGTTTCAGCCCCTCTGTTTCAGCCCCTCTGTTTCTCGCCCTCTGTTTCAGACCCTCTGTTTCTCGCCCTCTGTTTCAGCCCCTCTGTTTCAGCCCCTCTGTTTCAGGCCCTCTGTTTCTCGCCCTCTGTTTCAGCCCCTCTGATTCAGCCCCTCTGTTTCAGCCCCTCTGATTCAGCCCCTCTGTTTCAGACCCTCTATTTCAGCCCCTCTGTTTCAGCCACTCTGTTTCAGGCTCTCTGTTTCAGCCCGTCTGTTTCAGCCCCTCTGTTTCAGCCCCTCTGTTTCAGCCCCTCTGATTCAGCCCCTCTGATTCAGCCCCTCTGTTTCTCGCCCTCTGTTTCAGCCCCTCTGATTCAGCCCCTCTGTTTCTCGCCCTCTGTTTCTCGCCCTCTGTTTCTGCCCCTCTGTTTCAGCCCCACTGTTTCAGCCCCTCTGTTTCTTGCCCTCGGTTTCAGCCCCTCTGTTTCAGCCCCTCTGTTTCAGCCCCTCCGATTCAGCCCCTCTTTTTCAGCCCCTCTGGTTCAGCTCCTCGGTTTCAGCCCCTCTGTTTCTCGCCCTTTCTTTCAGCCCCTCTGTTTGTCGCCCTCTGTTTCAGCCCCTCTGGTTCTCGCCCTCTGTTTCAGCCCCTCTGTTTCATCCCCTCTGTTTCAGCCCCTCTGTTTCTCGCCCTCTGTTTCAGCCCCTCTGTTTCTTGCCCTCTGTTTCATCCCCTCTGTTTCAGCCCCTCTGTTTATCGCCCTCTGTTTCTGGCCCTCTGTTTCTCGCCCTCTGTTTCAGCCCCTCTGTTTCTCGCCTTCTGTTTCAGCCCCTCTGATTCAGCGCCTCTGTTTCAGCCCCTCTGATTCAGCCCCTCTGATTCAGCCCCTCTGTTTCTCGCCCTCAGTTTCAGCCCCTCTGTTTCAGCCCTTCTGTTTCAGCCACTCGGTTTCAGCCCCTCTGTTTCTTTCCCTCTGTTTCAGCCCCTCTGTTTCTCGCCCTCTGTTTCAGCCCCTCTGTTTCTCGCCCTCTGTTTCTGCCCCTCTGTTTCGCACTCTCTGTTTCAGCCCCTCTGTTTCAGCCCCTCTGTTTCTCGCCCTCTGTTTCTGCTCCTCTGTTTCTCGCCCTCTGTTTCAGCCCCTCTGTTTCTCACCCTCTGTTTCAGCCCCTCTGTTTCGCACTCTCTGTTTCAGCCCCTCTGTTTCAGCCCCTCTGTTTCTCGCCCTCTGTTTCTGCTCCTCTGTTTCTCGCCCTCTGTTTCAGCCCCTCTGTTTCGCACTCTCTGTTTCAGCCCCTCTGTTTCAGCCCCTCTGTTTCTCGCCCTCTGTTTCAGTCCCTCTAGCCCCTCTGTTTCAGCCCCTCTGAATCAGTCCCTCTGTTTCAGCCCCTCTGTTTCAGCCCCTCTGTTTCTCGCCCTCTGTTTCAGCCCCTCTGTTTCTCACCCTCTGTTTCAGCACCTCTGTTTCAGCCCCTCTGTTTCTCGCCCTCTGTTTCAGCCCCTCTGTTTCTCGCCCTCTGTTTCAGCCCCTCTGATTCAGCCCCTCTGTTTCTCGCCCTCTGTTTCAGCACCTCTGTTTCTCGCCATCTGTGTCAGCCCCTCTGTTTCTCGCCCTCTGTTTCAGCCCCTCTGTTTCAGCCCCTCTGTTTCAGCCCCTCTGTTTCTCGCCCTCTGTTTCAGCCCCTCTGTTTCTCGCCCTCTGTTTCAGCCTCTCTGTTTCTCGCTCTCTGTTTCAGCCCCTCTGTTTCTACCCCTCTGATTCAGCCCCTCTGTTTCAGCCCCTCTGTTTCTCGCCCTCTGTTTCAGCCCCTCTGATTCAGCCCCTCTGTTTCAGCCCCTCTGATTCAGCCCCTCTGTTTCAGACCCTCTATTTCAGCCCCTCTGTTTCAGCCACTCTGTTTCAGGCTCTCTGTTTCAGACCCTCTGTTTCAGCCCCTCTGTTTCAGCCCCTCTGATTCAGCCCCTCTGATTCAGCCCCTCTGTTTCTCGCCCTCTGTTTCAGCCCCTCTGATTCAGCCCCTCTGTTTCTCGCCCTCTGTTTCTCGCCCTCTGTTTCTGCCCCTCTCTTTCAGCCCCACTGTTTCAGCCCCTCTGTTTCTTGCCCTCTGTTTCAGCCCCTCTGTTTCAGCCCCTCTGTTTCAGCCCCTCCGATTCAGCCCCTCGTTTTCAGCCCCTCTGGTTCAGCTCCTCGGTTTCAGCCCCTCTGTTTCTCGCCCTTTGTTTCAGCCCCTCTGTTTGTCGCCCTCTGTTTCAGCAACTCTGTTTCTCGCCCTCTGTTTCAGCCGCTCTGTTTCGCACTCTCTGTTTCAGCCCCTCTGTTTCTCGCCCTCTGTTTCTGGCCCTCTGTTTCTCGCCCTCTGTTTCAGCCCCTCTGTTTCTCGCCTTCTGTTTCAGCCCCTCTGATTCAGCCCCTCTGTTTCAGCCCCTCTGATTCAGCCCCTCTGATTCAGCCCCTCTGATTCTCGCCCTCTGTTTCAGCCCCTCTGTTTCAGCCCTTCTGTTTCAGCCACTCGGTTTCAGCCCCTCTGTTTCTTGCCCTCTGTTTCAGCCCCTCTGTTTCTCGCCCTCTGTTTCAGCCCCTCTGTTTCTCGCCCTCTGTTTCTGCCCCTCTGTTTCGCACTCTCTGTTTCAGCCCCTCTGTTTCAGCACCTCTGTTTCTCGCCCTCTGTTTCTGCTCCTCTGTTTCTCGCCCTCTGTTTCAGCCCCTCTGTTTCTCGCCCTCTGTTTCAGCCCCTCTGTTTCGCACTCTCTGTTTCAGCCCCTCTGTTTCAGCCCCTCTGTTTCAGGCTCTCTGTTTCAGCCCGTCTGTTTCAGCCCCTCTGTTTCAGCCCCTCTGTTTCAGCCCCTCTGATTCAGCCCCTCTGTTTCTCGCCCTCTGTTTCAGCCCCTCTGATTCAGCCCCTCTGTTTCTCGCCCTCTGTTTCTCGCCCTCTGTTTCTGCCCCTCTGTTTCAGCCCCACTGTTTCAGCCCCTCTGTTTCTTGCCCTCTGTTTCAGCCCCTCTGTTTCAGCCCCTCTGTTTCAGCCCCTCCGATTCAGCCCCTCTGTTTCAGCCCCTCTGGTTCAGCTCCTCGGTTTCAGCCCCTCTGTTTCTCGCCCTTTGTTTCAGCCCCTCTGTTTGTCGCCCTCTGTTTCAGCCCCTCTGTTTCTCGCCCTCTGTTACAGCCCCTCTGTTTCGCACTCTCTGTTTCAGCCCCTCTGTTTCAGCCCCTCTGTTTCTCGCCCTCTGTTTCTGCTCCTCTGTTTCTCGCCCTCTGTTTCAGCCCCTCTGTTTCTCGCCCTCTGTTTCAGCCCCTCTGATTCAGCCCCTCTGTTTCAGCCCCTCTGGTTCAGCTCCTCGGTTTCAGCCCCTCTGTTTCTCGCCCTTTGTTTCAGCCCCTCTGTTTGTCGCCCTCTGTTTCAGCCCCTCTGGTTCTCGCCCTCTGTTTCAGCCCCTCTGTTTCATCCCCTCTGTTTCAGCCCCTCTGTTTCTCGCCCTCTGTTTCAGCCCCTCTGTTTCTCGCCCTCTGTTTCATCCCCTCTGTTTCAGCCCCTCTGTTTCTCGCCCTCTGTTTCTGGTACTCTGTTTCTCGCCCTCTGTTTCAGCCCCTCTGTTTCTCGCCTTCTGTTTCAGCCCCTCTGATTCAGCCCCTCTGTTTCTCGCCCTGTGTTTCAGCCCCTCTGTTTCTCACCCTCTGTTTCAGCACCTCTGTTTCAGCCCCTCTGTTTCTCGCCCTCTGTTTCAGCCCCTCTGTTTCTCGCCCTCTGATTCAGCCCCTCTGATTCAGCCCCTCTGTTTCTCGCCCTCTGTTTCAGCCCCTCTGTTTCTCGCCATCTGTTTCAGCCCCTCTGTTTCTTGCCCTCTGTTTCAGCACCTCTGTTTCAGCCCCTCTGTTTCAGCCCCTCTGTTTCTCGCCCTCTGTTTCAGCCCCTCTGTTTCTCGCCCTCTGTATCAGCCTCTCTGTTTCTCGCCCTCTGTTTCAGCCCCTCTGTTTCTACCCCTCTGATTCAGCCCCTCTGTTTCAGGCCCTCTGTTTCTCGCCCTCTGTTTCAGCCCCTCTGATTCAGCCCCTCTGTTTCAGCCCCTCTGATGCAGCCCCTCTGTTTCAGACCCTCTATTTCAGCCCCTCTGTTTCAGCCCCTCCGATTCAGCCCCTCTGTTTCAGCCCGTCTGTTTCAGCCCCTCTATTTCAACCCCTCTGTTTCAGCCCCTCTGATTCAGCCCCTCTGATTCAGCCCCTCTGTTTCTCGCCCTCTGTTTCAGCCCCTCTGATTCAGCCCCTCTGTTTCTCGCCCTCTGTTTCTCACCCTCTGTTTCTGCCCCTCTGTTTCAGCCCCACTGTTTCAGCCCCTCTGTTTCTTGCCCTCTGTTTCAGCCCCTCTGTTTCAGCCCCTCTGTTTCAGCCCCTCCGATTCAGCCCCTCTTTTTTAGCCCCTCTGGTTCAGCTCCTCGGTTTCAGCCCCTCTGTTTCTCGCCCTTTGTTTCAGCCCCTCTGTTTGTCGCCCTCTGTTTCAGCCCCTCTGGTTCTCGCCCTCTGTTTCAGCCCCTCTGTTTCATCCCCTCTGTTTCAGCCCCTCTGTTTCTCGCCCTCTGTTTCAGCCCCTCTGTTTCTTGCCCTCTGTTTCATCCCCTCTGTTTCAGCCCCTCTGTTTCTCGCCCTCTGTTTCTGGTACTCTGTTTCTCGCCCTCTGTTTCAGCCCCTCTGTTTCTCGCCTTCTGTTTCAGCCCCTCTGATTCAGCCCCTCTGTTTCAGCCCCTCTGTTTCTCGCCCTCTGTTTCAGCCCCTCTGTTTCAGCCCCTCTGTTTCAGCCCCTCTGTTTCTCGCCCTCTGTTTCAGCCCCTCTGTTTCTCGCCCTCTGTTTCAGCCTCTCTGTTTCTCGCCCTCTGTTTCAGCCCCTCTGTTTCTACCCCTCTGATTCAGCCCCTCTGTTTCAGCCCCTCTGTTTCTCGCCCTCTGTTTCAGCCCCTCTGATTCAGCCCCTCTGTTTCAGCCCCTCTGATTCAGCCCCTCTGTTTCAGACCCTCTATTTCAGCCCCTCTGTTTCAGCCACTCTGTTTCAGGCTCTCTGTTTCAGACCCTCTGTTTCAGCCCCTCTGTTTCAGCCCCTCTGATTCAGCCCCTCTGATTCAGCCCCTCTGTTTCTCGCCCTCTGTTTCAGCCCCTCTGATTCAGCCCCTCTGTTTCTCGCCCTCTGTTTCTCGCCCACTGTTTCTGCCCCTCTCTTTCAGCCCCACTGTTTCAGCCCCTCTGTTTCTTGCCCTCTGTTTCAGCCCCTCTGTTTCAGCCCCTCTGTTTCAGCCCCTCCGATTCAGCCCCTCGTTTTCAGCCCCTCTGGTTCAGCTCCTCGGTTTCAGCCCCTCTGTTTCTCGCCCTTTGTTTCAGCCCCTCTGTTTGTCGCCCTCTGTTTCAGCAACTCTGTTTCTCGCCCTCTGTTTCAGCCGCTCTGTTTCGCACTCTCTGTTTCAGCCCCTCTGTTTCTCGCCCTCTGTTTCTGGCCCTCTGTTTCTCGCCCTCTGTTTCAGCCCCTCTGTTTCTCGCCTTCTGTTTCAGCCCCTCTGATTCAGCCCCTCTGTTTCAGCCCCTCTGATTCAGCCCCTCTGATTCAGCCCCTCTGATTCTCGCCCTCTGTTTCAGCCCCTCTGTTTCAGCCCTTCTGTTTCAGCCACTCGGTTTCAGCCCCTCTGTTTCTTGCCCTCTGTTTCAGCCCCTCTGTTTCTCGCCCTCTGTTTCAGCCCCTCTGTTTCTCGCCCTCTGTTTCTGCCCCTCTGTTTCGCACTCTCTGTTTCAGCCCCTCTGTTTCAGCACCTCTGTTTCTCGCCCTCTGTTTCTGCTCCTCTGTTTCTCGCCCTCTGTTTCAGCCCCTCTGTTTCTCGCCCTCTGTTTCAGCCCCTCTGTTTCGCACTCTCTGTTTCAGCCCCTCTGTTTCAGCCCCTCTGTTTCAGGCTCTCTGTTTCAGCCCGTCTGTTTCAGCCCCTCTGTTTCAGCCCCTCTGTTTCAGCCCCTCTGATTCAGCCCCTCTGTTTCTCGCCCTCTGTTTCAGCCCCTCTGATTCAGCCCCTCTGTTTCTCGCCCTCTGTTTCTCGCCCTCTGTTTCTGCCCCTCTGTTTCAGCCCCACTGTTTCAGCCCCTCTGTTTCTTGCCCTCTGTTTCAGCCCCTCTGTTTCAGCCCCTCTGTTTCAGCCCCTCTGGTTCAGCTCCTCGGTTTCAGCCCCTCTGTTTCTCGCCCTTTGTTTCAGCCCCTCTGTTTGTCGCCCTCTGTTTCAGCCCCTCTGTTTCTCGCCCTCTGTTACAGCCCCTCTGTTTCGCACTCTCTGTTTCAGCCCCTCTGTTTCAGCCCCTCTGTTTCTCGCCCTCTGTTTCTGCTCCTCTGTTTCTCGCCCTCTGTTTCAGCCCCTCTGTTTCTCGCCCTCTGTTTCAGCCCCTCTGATTCAGCCCCTCTGTTTCAGCCCCTCTGGTTCAGCTCCTCGGTTTCAGCCCCTCTGTTTCTCGCCCTTTGTTTCAGCCCCTCTGTTTGTCGCCCTCTGTTTCAGCCCCTCTGGTTCTCGCCCTCTGTTTCAGCCCCTCTGTTTCATCCCCTCTGTTTCAGCCCCTCTGTTTCTCGCCCTCTGTTTCAGCCCCTCTGTTTCTCGCCCTCTGTTTCATCCCCTCTGTTTCAGCCCCTCTGTTTCTCGCCCTCTGTTTCTGGTACTCTGTTTCTCGCCCTCTGTTTCAGCCCCTCTGTTTCTCGCCTTCTGTTTCAGCCCCTCTGATTCAGCCCCTCTGTTTCTCGCCCTGTGTTTCAGCCCCTCTGTTTCTCACCCTCTGTTTCAGCACCTCTGTTTCAGCCCCTCTGTTTCTCGCCCTCTGTTTCAGCCCCTCTGTTTCTCGCCCTCTGTTTCAGCCCCTCTGATTCAGCCCCTCTGTTTCTCGCCCTCTGTTTCAGCCCCTCTGTTTCTCGCCATCTGTTTCAGCCCCTCTGTTTCTTGCCCTCTGTTTCAGCACCTCTGTTTCAGCCCCTCTGTTTCAGCCCCTCTGTTTCTCGCCCTCTGTTTCAGCCCCTCTGTTTCTCGCCCTCTGTATCAGCCTCTCTGTTTCTCGCCCTCTGTTTCAGCCCCTTTGTTTCTACCCCTCTGATTCAGCCCCTCTGTTTCAGGCCCTCTGTTTCTCGCCCTCTGTTTCAGCCCCTCTGATTCAGCCCCTCTGTTTCAGCCCCTCTGATGCAGCCCCTCTGTTTCAGACCCTCTATTTCAGCCCCTCTGTTTCAGCCACTCTGTTTCAGGCTCTCAGTTTCAGCCCGTCTGTTTCAGCCCCTCTATTTCAACCCCTCTGTTTCAGCCCCTCTGATTCAGCCCCTCTGATTCAGCCCCTCTGTTTCTCGCCCTCTGTTTCAGCCCCTCTGATTCAGCCCCTCTGTTTCTCGCCCTCTGTTTCTCACCCTCTGTTTCTGCCCCTCTGTTTCAGCCCCACTGTTTCAGCCCCTCTGTTTCTTGCCCTCTGTTTCAGCCCCTCTGTTTCAGCCCCTCTGTTTCAGCCCCTCCGATTCAGCCCCTCTTTTTTAGCCCCTCTGGTTCAGCTCCTCGGTTTCAGCCCCTCTGTTTCTCGCCCTTTGTTTCAGCCCCTCTGTTTGTCGCCCTCTGTTTCAGCCCCTCTGGTTCTCGCCCTCTGTTTCAGCCCCTCTGTTTCATCCCCTCTGTTTCAGCCCCTCTGTTTCTCGCCCTCTGTTTCAGCCCCTCTGTTTCTTGCCCTCTGTTTCATCCCCTCTGTTTCAGCCCCTCTGTTTCTCGCCCTCTGTTTCTGGTACTCTGTTTCTCGCCCTCTGTTTCAGCCCCTCTGTTTCTCGCCTTCTGTTTCAGCCCCTCTGATTCAGCCCCTCTGTTTCAGCCCCTCTGTTTCTCGCCCTCTGTTTCAGCCCCTCTGTTTCAGCCCTTCTGTTTCAGCCACTCGGTTTCAGCCTCTCTGTTTCTTGCCCTCTGTTTCAGCCCCTCTGTTTCTCGCCCTCTGTTTCAGCCCCTCTGTTTCTCGCCCTCTGTTTCTGCTCCTCTGTTTCTCGCCCTCTGTTTCAGCCCCTCTGTTTCAGCCCCTCTGTTTCTCGCCCTCTGTTTCAGCCCCTCTGTTTCGCACTCTCTGTTTCAGCCCCTCTGTTTCAGCCCCTCTGTTTCTCGCCCTCTGTTTCTGCTCCTCTGTTTCTCGCCCTCTGTTTCAGCCCCTCTGTTTCTCGCCCTCTGTTTCAGCCCCTCTGATTCAGCCCCTCTGTTTCAGCCCCTCTGAATCAGTCCCTCTGTTTCAGCCCCTCTGTTTCAGCCCCTCTGTTTCTCGCCCTCTGTTTCAGCCCCTCTGTTTCACACCCTCTGTTTCAGCACCTCTGTTTCAGCCCCTCTGTTTCTCGCCCTCTGTTTCAGCCCCTCTGTTTCTCGCCCTCTGTTTCAGCCCCTCTGATTCAGCCCCTCTGTTTCTCGCCCTCTGTTTCAGCCCCTCTGTTTCTCGCCATCTGTTTCAGCCCCTCTGTTTCTCGCCCTCTGTTTCAGCCCCTCTGTTTCAGCCCCTCTGTTTCAGCCCCTCTGTTTCTCGCCCTCTGTTTCAGCCCCTCTGTTTCTCGCCCTCTGTTTCAGCCTCTCTGTTTCTCGCCCTCTGTTTCAGCCCCTCTGTTTCTACCCCTCTGATTCAGCCCCTCTGTTTCAGCCCCTCTGTTTCTCGCCCTCAGTTTCAGCCCGTCTGTTTCAGCCCCTCTGTTTCAGCCCCTCTGTTTCAGCCCCTCTGATTCAGCCCCTCTGTTTCTCGCCCTCTGTTTCAGCCCCTCTGTTTCTCGCCATCTGTTTCAGCCCCTCTGTTTCTCGCCCTCTGTTTCAGCCCCTCTGTTTCAGCCCCTCTGTTTCAGCCCCTCTGTTTCTCGCCCTCTGTTTCAGCCCCTCTGTTTCTCGCCCTCTGTTTCAGCCTCTCTGTTTCTCGCCCTCTGTTTCAGCCCCTCTGTTTCTACCCCTCTGATTCAGCCCCTCTGTTTCAGCCCCTCTGTTTCTCGCCCTCTGTTTCAGCCCGTCTGTTTCAGCCCCTCTGTTTCAGCCCCTCTGATTCAGCCCCTCTGTTTCAGCCCCTCTGAATCAGTCCCTCTGTTTCAGCCCCTCTGTTTCAGCCCCTCTGTTTCTCGCCCTCTGTTTCAGCCCCTCTGTTTCACACCCTCTGTTTCAGCACCTCTGTTTCAGCCCCTCTGTTTCTCGCCCTCTGTTTCAGCCCCTCTGTTTCTCGCCCTCTGTTTCAGCCCCTCTGATTCAGCCCCTCTGTTTCTCGCCCTCTGTTTCAGCCCCTCTGTTTCTCGCCATCTGTTTCAGCCCCTCTGTTTCTCGCCCTCTGTTTCAGCCCCTCTGATTCAGCCCCTCTGATTCAGCCCCTCTGTTTCTCGCCCTCTGTTTCAGCCCCTCTGATTCAGCCCCTCTGTTTCTCGCCCTCTGTTTCTCGCCCTCTGTTTCTGCCCCTCTGTTTCAGCCCCACTGTTTCAGCCCCTCTGTTTCTTGCCCTCTGTTTCTGCCCCTCTGTTTCAGCCCCTCTGTTTCAGCCCCTCCGATTCAGCCCCTCTGTTTCAGCCCCTCTGGTTCAGCCCCTCTGTTTCAGTCCCTCTGTTTCTCGCCCTTTGTTTCACCCCTCTGTTTGTCGCCCTCTGTTTCAGCCCCTCTGTTTCTCGCCCTCTGTTTCAGCCCCTCTGTTTCAGCCCCGCTGTTTCAGCCTCTCTGTTTCTCGCCCTCTGTTTCAGCCCCTCTGTTTCTTGCCCTCTGTTTCATCCCCTCTGTTTCAGCCCCTCTGTTTCTCGCCCTCTGTTTCTGGTACTCTGTTTCTCGCCCTCTGTTTCAGCCCCTCTGTTTCTCGCCTTCTGTTTCAGCCCCTCTGATTCAGCCCCTCTGTTTCTCGCCCTGTGTTTCAGCCCCTCTGTTTCTCACCCTCTGTTTCAGCACCTCTGTTTCAGCCCCTCTGTTTCTCGCCCTCTGTTTCAGCCCCTCTGTTTCTCGCCCTCTGTTTCAGCCCCTCTGATTCAGCCCCTCTGTTTCTCGCCCTCTGTTTCAGCCCCTCTGTTTCTCGCCATCTGTTTCAGCCCCTCTGTTTCTTGCCCTCTGTTTCAGCACCTCTGTTTCAGCCCCTCTGTTTCAGCCCCTCTGTTTCTCGCCCTCTGTTTCAGCCCCTCTGTTTCTCGCCCTCTGTATCAGCCTCTCTGTTTCTCGCCCTCTGTTTCAGCCCCTCTGTTTCTACCCCTCTGATTCAGCCCCTCTGTTTCAGGCCCTCTGTTTCTCGCCCTCTGTTTCAGCCCCTCTGATTCAGCCCCTCTGTTTCAGACCCTCTGATGCAGCCCCTCTGTTTCAGACCCTCTATTTCAGCCCCTCTGTTTCAGCCACTCTGTTTCAGGCTCTCAGTTTCAGCCCGTCTGTTTCAGCCCCTCTATTTCAACCCCTCTGTTTCAGCCCCTCTGATTCAGCCCCTCTGATTCAGCCCCTCTGTTTCTCGCCCTCTGTTTCAGCCCCTCTGATTCAGCCCCTCTGTTTCTCGCCCTCTGTTTCTCACCCTCTGTTTCTGCCCCTCTGTTTCAGCCCCACTGTTTCAGCCCCTCTGTTTCTTGCCCTCTGTTTCAGCCCCTCTGTTTCAGCCCCTCTGTTTCAGCCCCTCCGATTCAGCCCCTCTTTTTTAGCCCCTCTGGTTCAGCTCCTCGGTTTCAGCCCCTCTGTTTCTCGCCCTTTGTTTCAGCCCCTCTGTTTGTCGCCCTCTGTTTCAGCCCCTCTGGTTCTCGCCCTCTGTTTCAGCCCCTCTGTTTCATCCCCTCTGTTTCAGCCCCTCTGTTTCTCGCCCTCTGTTTCAGCCCCTCTGTTTCTTGCCCTCTGTTTCATCCCCTCTGTTTCAGCCCCTCTGTTTCTCGCCCTCTGTTTCTGGTACTCTGTTTCTCGCCCTCTGTTTCAGCCCCTCTGTTTCTCGCCTTCTGTTTCAGCCCCTCTGATTCAGCCCCTCTGTTTCAGCCCCTCTGTTTCTCGCCCTCTGTTTCAGCCCCTCTGTTTCAGCCCTTCTGTTTCAGCCACTCGGTTTCAGCCTCTCTGTTTCTTGCCCTCTGTTTCAGCCCCTCTGTTTCTCGCCCTCTGTTTCAGCCCCTCTGTTTCTCGCCCTCTGTTTCTGCTCCTCTGTTTCTCGCCCTCTGTTTCAGCCCCTCTGTTTCAGCCCCTCTGTTTCTCGCCCTCTGTTTCAGCCCCTCTGTTTCGCACTCTCTGTTTCAGCCCCTCTGTTTCAGCCCCTCTGTTTCTCGCCCTCTGTTTCTGCTCCTCTGTTTCTCGCCCTCTGTTTCAGCCCCTCTGTTTCTCGCCCTCTGTTTCAGCCCCTCTGATTCAGCCCCTCTGTTTCAGCCCCTCTGAATCAGTCCCTCTGTTTCAGCCCCTCTGTTTCAGCCCCTCTGTTTCTCGCCCTCTGTTTCAGCCCCTCTGTTTCACACCCTCTGTTTCAGCACCTCTGTTTCAGCCCCTCTGTTTCTCGCCCTCTGTTTCAGCCCCTCTGTTTCTCGCCCTCTGTTTCAGCCCCTCTGATTCAGCCCCTCTGTTTCTCGCCCTCTGTTTCAGCCCCTCTGTTTCTCGCCATCTGTTTCAGCCCCTCTGTTTCTCGCCCTCTGTTTCAGCCCCTCTGTTTCAGCCCCTCTGTTTCAGCCCCTCTGTTTCTCGCCCTCTGTTTCAGCCCCTCTGTTTCTCGCCCTCTGTTTCAGCCTCTCTGTTTCTCGCCCTCTGTTTCAGCCCCTCTGTTTCTACCCCTCTGATTCAGCCCCTCTGTTTCAGCCCCTCTGTTTCTCGCCCTCTGTTTCAGCCCGTCTGTTTCAGCCCCTCTGTTTCAGCCCCTCTGTTTCAGCCCCTCTGATTCAGCCCCTCTGTTTCTCGCCCTCTGTTTCAGCCCCTCTGTTTCTCGCCATCTGTTTCAGCCCCTCTGTTTCTCGCCCTCTGTTTCAGCCCCTCTGTTTCAGCCCCTCTGTTTCAGCCCCTCTGTTTCTCGCCCTCTGTTTCAGCCCCTCTGTTTCTCGCCCTCTGTTTCAGCCTCTCTGTTTCTCGCCCTCTGTTTCAGCCCCTCTGTTTCTACCCCTCTGATTCAGCCCCTCTGTTTCAGCCCCTCTGTTTCTCGCCCTCTGTTTCAGCCCGTCTGTTTCAGCCCCTCTGTTTCAGCCCCTCTGATTCAGCCCCTCTGTTTCAGCCCCTCTGAATCAGTCCCTCTGTTTCAGCCCCTCTGTTTCAGCCCCTCTGTTTCTCGCCCTCTGTTTCAGCCCCTCTGTTTCACACCCTCTGTTTCAGCACCTCTGTTTCAGCCCCTCTGTTTCTCGCCCTCTGTTTCAGCCCCTCTGTTTCTCGCCCTCTGTTTCAGCCCCTCTGATTCAGCCCCTCTGTTTCTCGCCCTCTGTTTCAGCCCCTCTGTTTCTCACCATCTGTTTCAGCCCCTCTGTTTCTCGCCCTCTGTTTCAGCCCCTCTGATTCAGCCCCTCTGATTCAGCCCCTCTGTTTCTCGCCCTCTGTTTCAGCCCCTCTGATTCAGCCCCTCTGTTTCTCGCCCTCTGTTTCTCGCCCTCTGTTTCTGCCCCTCTGTTTCAGCCCCACTGTTTCAGCCCCTCTGTTTCTTGCCCTCTGTTTCAGCCCCTCTGTTTCAGCCCCTCTGTTTCAGCCCCTCCGATTCAGCCCCTCTGTTTCAGCCCCTCTGGTTCAGCCCCTCTGTTTCAGTCCCTCTGTTTCTCGCCCTTTGTTTCACCCCTCTGTTTGTCGCCCTCTGTTTCAGCCCCTCTGTTTCTCGCCCTCTGTTTCAGCCCCTCTGTTTCAGCCCCGCTGTTTCAGCCTCTCTGTTTCTCGCCCTCTGTTTCAGCCCCTCTGTTTCTTGCCCTCTGTTTCATCCCCTCTGTTTCATCCCCTCTGTTTCTCGCCCTCTGTTTCTGGCCCTCTGTTTCTCGCCCTCTGTTTCAGCCCCTCTGTTTCTCGGCTTCTGTTTCAGCCCCTCTGATTCAGCCCCTCTGTTTCAGCCCCTCTGATTCAACCCCTCTGATTCAGCCCCTCTGTTTCTCGCCCTCTGTTTCAGCCCCTCTGTTTCAGCCCTTCTGTTTCAACCACTCGGTTTCAGCCCCTCTGTTTCTTGCCCTCTGTTTCAGCCCCTCTGTTTCTCGCCCTCTGTTTCAGCCCCTCTGTTTCTCGCCCTCTGTTTCAGCCCCTTTGTTTCGCACTCTCTGTTTCAGCCCCTCTGTTTCAGCCCCTCTGTTTCTCGCCCTCTGTTTCTGCTCCTCTGTTTCTCGCCCTCTGTTTCAGCCCCTCTGTTTCTCGCCCTCTGTTTCTGCCCCTCTGTTTCTCGCCCTCTGTTTCAGCCCCTCTGTTTCTCCCCTTCTGTTTCAGCCCCTCTGATTCAGGCCCTCTGTTTCAGCCCCTCTGATTCAGCCCCTCTGATTCAGCCCCTCTGTTTCTCGCCCTCTGTTTCAGCCCCTCTGTTTCAGCCCTTCTGTTTCAGCCACTCGGTTTCAGCCCCTCTGTTTCTCGCCCTCTGTTTCAGCCCCTTTGTTTCGCACTCTCTGTTTCAGCCCCTCTGTTTCAGCCCCTCTGTTTCTCGCCCTCTGTTTCTGCTCCTCTGTTTCTCGCCCTCTGTTTCAGCCCCTCTGTTTCTCGCCCTCTGTTTCTGCCCCTCTGTTTCTCGCCCTCTGTTTCAGCCCCTCTGTTTCTCCCCTTCTGTTTCAGCCCCTCTGATTCAGGCCCTCTGTTTCAGCCCCTCTGATTCAGCCCCTCTGATTCAGCCCCTCTGTTTCTCGCCCTCTGTTTCAGCCCCTCTGATTCAGCCCCTCTGTTTCTCGCCATCTGTTTCTCGCCCTCTGTTTCTGCCCCTCTGTTTCAGCCCCACTGTTTCAGCCCCTCTGTTTCTTGCCCTCTGTTTCAGCCCCTCTGTTTCAGCCCCTCTGTTTCAGCCCCTCCGATTCAGCCCCTCTGTTTCAGCCCCTCTGGTTCAGCTCCTCGGTTTCAGCCCCTCTGTTTCTCGCCCTTTCTTTCAGCCCCTCTGTTTGTCGCCCTCTGTTTCAGCCCCTCTGGTTCTCGCCCTCTGTTTCAGCCCCTCTGTTTCATCCCCTCTGTTTCAGCCCCTCTGTTTCTCGCCCTCTGTTTCAGCCCCTCTGTTTCTGGCCCTCTGTTTCATCCCCTCTGTTTCAGCCCCTCTGTTTATCGCCCTCTGTTTCTGGCCCTCTGTTTCTCGCCCTCTGTTTCAGCCCCTCTGTTTCTCGCCTTCTGTTTCAGCCCCTCTGATTCAGGCCCTCTGTTTCAGCCCCTCTGATTCAGCCCCTCTGATTCAGCCCCTCTGTTTCTCGCCCTCTGTTTCTGCTCCTCTGTTTCTCGCCCTCTGTTTCAGCCCCTCTGTTTCTCGCCCTCTGTTTCAGCACCTCTGTTTCGCACTCTCTGTTTCAGCCCCTCTGTTTCAGCCCCTCTGTTTCTCGCCCTCTGTTTCTGCTCCTCTGTTTCTCGCCCTCTGTTTCAGCCCCTCTGTTTCTCGCCCTCTGTTTCAGCCCGTCTGTTTCAGCCCCTCTGTTTCAGCCCCTCTGTTTCAGCCCCTCATATTCAGCCCCTCTGATTCAGCCCCTCTGTTTCTCGCCCTCTGTTTCAGCCCCTCTGATTCAGCGCCTCTGATTCAGCCCCTCTGTTTCTCGAACTCTGTTTCAGCCCCTCTGATTCAGCCCCTCTGTTTCTCGCCCTCTGTTTCTCGCCCTCTGTTTCTGCCCCTCTGTTTCAGCCCCACTGTTTCAGCCCCTCTGTTTCTTGCCCTCTGTTTCAGCCCCTCTGTTTCAGCGCCTCTGTTTCAGCCCCTCCGATTCAGCCCCTCTGTATCAGCCCCTCTGGTTCAGCCCCTCTGTTTCAGCCCCTCTGTTTCTCGCCCTTTGTTTCACCCCTCTGTTTGTCGCCCTCTGTTTCAGCCCCTCTGTTTCTCGCCCTCTGTTCCAGCCCCTCTGTTTCAGCCCCGCTGTTTCAGCCTCTCTGTTTCTCGCCCTCTGTTTCAGCCCCTCTGTTTCTTGCCCTCTGTTTCATCCCCTCTGTTTCATCCCCTCTGTTTCTCGCCCTCTGTTTCTGGCCCTCTGTTTCTCGCCCTCTGTTTCAGCCCCTCTGTTTCTCGGCTTCTGTTTCAGCCCTTCTGATTCAGCCTCTCTGTTTCAGCCCCTCTGATTCAACCCCTCTGATTCAGCCCCTCTGTTTCTCGCCCTCTGTTTCAGCCCCTCTGTTTCAGCCCTTCTGTTTCAACCACTCGGTTTCAGCCCCTCTGTTTCTTGCCCTCTGTTTCAGCCCCTCTGTTTCTCGCCCTCTGTTTCAGCCCCTCTGTTTCTCGCCCTCTGTTTCAGCCCCTTTGTTTCGCACTCTCTGTTTCAGCCCCTCTGTTTCAGCCCCTCTGTTTCTCGCCCTCTGTTTCTGCTCCTCTGTTTCTCGCCCTCTGTTTCAGCCCCTCTGTTTCTCGCCCTCTGTTTCTGCCCCTCTGTTTCTCGCCCTCTGTTTCAGCCCCTCTGTTTCTCCCCTTCTGTTTCAGCCCCTCTGATTCAGGCCCTCTGTTTCAGCCCCTCTGATTCAGCCCCTCTGATTCAGCCCCTCTGTTTCTCGCCCTCTGTTTCAGCCCCTCTGTTTCAGCCCTTCTGTTTCAGCCACTCGGTTTCAGCCCCTCTGTTTCTTGCCCTCTGTTTCAGACCCTCTGTTTCTCGCCCTCTGTTTCAGCCCCTCTGTTTCTCGCCCTCTGTTTCAGCCCCTCTGTTTCGCACTCTCTGTTTCAGCCCCTCTGTTTCTCGCCCTCTGTTTCTGCTCCTCTGTTTCTCGCCCTCTGTTTCAGCCCCTCTGTTTCTCGCCCTCTGTTTCAGCCCCTCTGATTCAGCCCCTCTGTTTCAGCCCCTCTGAATCTGTCCCTCTGTTTCAGCCCCTCTGATTCAGCCCCTCTGTTTCTCGCCCTCTGTTTCAGCCCCTCTGTTTCTCACCCTCTGCTTCAGCACCTCTGTTTCAGCCCCTCTGTTTCTCGCCCTCTGTTTCAGCCCCTCGGCTTCTCGCCCTCTGTTTCAGCCCCTCTGATTCAGCCCCTCTGTTTCTCGCCCTCTGTTTCAGCCCCTCTGAATCTCGCCATCTGTTTCAGCCCCTCTGTTTCTTGCCCTCTGTTTCAGCCCCTCTGTTTCAGCCCCTCTGTTTCAGCCCCTCTGTTTCTCGCCCTCTGTTTCAGCCCCTCTGTTTCTCGCCCTCTGTTTCAGCCTGTCTGTTTCTCGCCCTTTGTTTCAGCCCCTCTGTTTCTACCCCTCTGTTTCAGCCCGTCTGTTTCAGCCCCTCTGATTCAGCCCCTCTGATTCAGCCCCTCTGTTTCTCGCCCTCTGTTTCAGCCCCTCTGATTCAGCCCCTCTGTTTCTCGCCATCTGTTTCTCGCCCTCTGTTTCTGCCCCTCTGTTTCAGCCCCACTGTTTCAGCCCCTCTGTTTCTTGCCCTCTGTTTCAGCCCCTCTGTTTCAGCCCCTCTGTTTCAGCCCCTCCGATTCAGCCCCTCTGTTTCAGCCCCTCTGGTTCAGCTCCTCGGTTTCAGCCCCTCTGTTTCTCGCCCTTTCTTTCAGCCCCTCTGTTTGTCGCCCTCTGTTTCAGCCCCTCTGTTTATCGCCCTCTGTTTCTGGCCCTCTGTTTCTCGCCCTCTGTTTCAGCCCCTCTGTTTCTCGCCTTCTGTTTCAGCCCCTCTGATTCAGGCCCTCTGTTTCAGCCCCTCTGATTCAGCCCCTCTGATTCAGCCCCTCTGTTTCTCGCCCTCTGTTTCTGCTCCTCTGTTTCTCGCCCTCTGTTTCAGCCCCTCTGTTTCTCGCCCTCTGTTTCAGCACCTCTGTTTCGCACTCTCTGTTTCAGCCCCTCTGTTTCAGCCCCTCTGTTTCTCGCCCTCTGTTTCTGCTCCTCTGTTTCTCGCCCTCTGTTTCAGCCCCTCTGTTTCTCGCCCTCTGTTTCAGCCCCTCTGATTCAGCCCCTCTGTTTCAGCCCCTCTGAATCAGTCCCTCTGTTTCAGCCCCTCTGTTTCAGCCCCTCTGTTTCTCGCCCTCTGTTTCAGCCCCTCTGTTTCTCACCCTCTGTTTCAGCACCTCTGTTTCAGCCCCTCTGTTTCTCGCCCTCTTTTTCAGCCCCTCTGTTTCTCGCCCTCTGTTTCAGCCCCTCTGATTCAGCCCCTCTGTTTCTCGCCCTCTGTTTCAGCCCCTCTGTTTCTCGCCATCTGTTTCAGCCCCTCTGTTTCTCGCCCTCTGTTTCAGCCCCTCTGTTTCAGCCCCTCTGTTTCAGCCCCTCTGTTTCTCGCCCTCTGTTTCAGCCTCTCTGTTTCTCGCCCTCTGTTTCAGCCCCTCTGTTTCTACCCCTCTGATTCAGCCCCTCTGTTTCAGCCCCTCTGTTTCTCGCCCTCTGTTTCAGCCCCTCTGATTCAGCCCCTCTGTTTCAGCCCCTCTGATTCAGCCCCTCTGTTTCAGACCCTCTATTTCAGCCCCTCTGTTTCAGCCACTCTGTTTCAGGCTCTCTGTTTCAGCCCGTCTGTTTCAGCCCCTCTGTTTCAGCCCCTCTGTTTCAGCCCCTCTGATTCAGCCCCTCTGATTCAGCCCCTCTGTTTCTCGCCCTCTGTTTCAGCCCCTCTGATTCAGCCCCTCTGTTTCTCGCCCTCTGTTTCTCGCCCTCTGTTTCTGCCCCTCTGTTTCAGCCCCACTGTTTCAGCCCCTCTGTTTCTTGCCCTCTGTTTCAGCCCCTCTGTTTCAGCCCCTCTGTTTCAGCCCCTCCGATTCAGCCCCTCTGTTTCAGCCCCTCTGGTTCAGCTCCTCGGTTTCAGCCCCTCTGTTTCTCGCCCTTTGTTTCAGCCCCTCTGTTTGTCGCCCTCTGTTTCAGCCACTCTGTTTCTCGCCCTCTGTTTCAGCCCCTCTGTTTCGCACTCTCTGTTTCAGCCCCTCTGTTTCTCGCCCTCTGTTTCTGGCCCTCTGTTTCTCGCCCTCTGTTTCAGCCCCTCTGTTTCTCGCCTTCTGTTTCAGCCCCTCTGATTCAGCCCCTCTGTTTCTGCCCCTCTGATTCAGCCCCTCTGATTCTCGCCCTCTGTTTCAGCCCCTCTGTTTCAGCCCTTCTGTTTCAGCCACTCGGTTTCAGCCCCTCTGTTTCTTGCCCTCTGTTTCAGCCCCTCTGTTTCTCGCCCTCTGTTTCAGCCCCTCTGTTTCTCGCCCTCTGTTTCTGCACCTCTGTTTCGCACTCTCTGTTTCAGCCCCTCTGTTTCAGCCCCTCTGTTTCTCGCCCTCTGTTTCTGCTCCTCTGTTTCTCGCCCTCTGTTTCAGCCCCTCTGTTTCTCGCCCTCTGTTTCAGCCCCTCTGTTTCGCACTCTCTGTTTCAGCCCCTCTGTTTCAGCCCCTCTGTTTCTTGCCCTCTGTTTCTGCTCCTCTGTTTCTCACCCTCTGTTTCAGCCCCTCTGTTTCTCGCCCTCTGTTTCAGCCCCTCTGATTCAGCCCCTCTGTTTCAGCCCCTCTGAATCAGTCCCTCTGTTTCAGCCCCTCTGTTTCAGCCCCTCTGTTTCTCGCCCTCTGTTTCAGCCCCTCTGTTTCTCACCCTCTGTTTCAGCACCTCTGTTTCAGCCCCTCTGTTTCTCGCCCTCTGTTTCAGCCCCTCTGTTTCTCGCCCTCTGTTTCAGCCCCTCTGATTCAGCCCCTCTGTTTCTCGCCCTCTGTTTCAGCCCCTCTGTTTCTCTCCATCTGTTTCAGCCCCTCTGTTTCTCGCCCTCTGTTTCAGCCCCACTGTTTCAGCCCCTCTGTTTCTGCCCCTCTGTTTCTCGCCCTCTGTTTCAGCCCCTCTGTTTCTCGCCCTCTGTTTCAGCCTCTCTGTTTCTCGCCCTCTGTTTCAGCCCCTCTGTTTCTACCCCTCTGATTCAGCCCCTCTGTTTCAGCCCCTCTGTTTCTCGCCCTCTGTTTCAGCCCCTCTGATTCAGCCCCTCTGTTTCAGCCCCTCTGATTCAGCCCCTCTGTTTCAGACCCTCTATTTCAGCCCCTCTGTTTCAGCCACTCTGTTTCAGGCTCTCTGTTTCAGCCCGTCTGTTTCAGCCCCTCTGTTTCAGCCCCTCTGTTTCAGCCCCTCTGATTCAGCCCCTCTGATTCAGCCCCTCTGTTTCTCGCCCTCTGTTTCAGCCCCTCTGATTCAGCCCCTCTGTTTCTCGCCCTCTGTTTCTCGCCCTCTGTTTCTGCCCCTCTGTTTCAGCCCCACTGTTTCAGCCCCTCTGTTTCTTGCCCTCTGTTTCAGCCCCTCTGTTTCAGCCCCTCTGTTTCAGCCCCTCCGATTCAGCCCCTCTGTTTCAGCCCCTCTGGTTCAGCTCCTCGGTTTCAGCCCCTCTGTTTCTCGCCCTTTGTTTCAGCCCCTCTGTTTGTCGCCCTCTGTTTCAGCCACTCTGTTTCTCGCCCTCTGTTTCAGCCCCTCTGTTTCGCACTCTCTGTTTCAGCCCCTCTGTTTCTCGCCCTCTGTTTCTGGCCCTCTGTTTCTCGCCCTCTGTTTCAGCCCCTCTGTTTCTCGCCTTCTGTTTCAGCCCCTCTGATTCAGCCCCTCTGTTTCAGCCCCTCTGATTCAGCCCCTCTGATTCAGCCCCTCTGATTCTCGCCCTCTGTTTCAGCCCCTCTGTTTCAGCCCTTCTGTTTCAGCCCCTCTGTTTCTACCCCTCTGTTTCAGCCCGTCTGTTTCAGCCCCTCTGATTCAGCCCCTCTGATTCAGCCCCTCTGTTTCTCGCCCTCTGTTTCAGCCCCTCTGATTCAGCCCCTCTGTTTCTCGCCATCTGTTTCTCGCCCTCTGTTTCTGCCCCTCTGTTTCAGCCCCACTGTTTCAGCCCCTCTGTTTCTTGCCCTCTGTTTCAGCCCCTCTGTTTCAGCCCCTCTGTTTCAGCCCCTCCGATTCAGCCCCTCTGTTTCAGCCCCTCTGGTTCAGCTCCTCGGTTTCAGCCCCTCTGTTTCTCGCCCTTTCTTTCAGCCCCTCTGTTTGTCGCCCTCTGTTTCAGCCCCTCTGGTTCTCGCCCTCTGTTTCAGCCCCTCTGTTTCATCCCCTCTGTTTCAGCCCCTCTGTTTCTCGCCCTCTGTTTCAGCCCCTCTGTTTCTTGCCCTCTGTTTCATCCCCTCTGTTTCAGCCCCTCTGTTTATCGCCCTCTGTTTCTGGCCCTCTGTTTCTCGCCCTCTGTTTCAGCCCCTCAGTTTCTCGCCTTCTGTTTCAGCCCCTCTGATTCAGGCCCTCTGTTTCAGCCCCTCTGATTCAGCCCCTCTGATTCAGCCCCTCTGTTTCTCGCCCTCTGTTTCTGCTCCTCTGTTTCTCGCCCTCTGTTTCAGCCCCTCTGTTTCTCGCCCTCTGTTTCAGCACCTCTGTTTCGCACTCTCTGTTTCAGCCCCTCTGTTTCAGCCCCTCTGTTTCTCGCCCTCTGTTTCTGCTCCTCTGTTTCTCGCCCTCTGTTTCAGCCCCTCTGTTTCTCGCCCTCTGTTTCAGCCCGTCTGTTTCAGCCCCTCTGTTTCAGCCCCTCTGTTTCAGCCCCTCATATTCAGCCCCTCTGATTCAGCCCCTCTGTTTCTCGCCCTCTGTTTCAGCCCCTCTGATTCAGCGCCTCTGATTCAGCCCCTCTGTTTCTCGAACTCTGTTTCAGCCCCTCTGATTCAGCCCCTCTGTTTCTCGCCCTCTGTTTCTCGCCCTCTGTTTCTGCCCCTCTGTTTCAGCCCCACTGTTTCAGCCCCTCTGTTTCTTGCCCTCTGTTTCAGCCCCTCTGTTTCAGCCCCTCTGTTTCAGCCCCTCCGATTCAGCCCCTCTGTTTCAGCCCCTCTGGTTCAGCCCCTCTGTTTCAGCCCCTCTGTTTCTCGCCCTTTGTTTCACCCCTCTGTTTGTCGCCCTCTGTTTCAGCCCCTCTGTTTCTCGCCCTCTGTTTCAGCCCCTCTGTTTCAGCCCCGCTGTTTCAGCCTCTCTGTTTCTCGCCCTCTGTTTCAGCCCCTCTGTTTCTTGCCCTCTGTTTCATCCCCTCTGTTTCATCCCCTCTGTTTCTCGCCCTCTGTTTCTGGCCCTCTGTTTCTCGCCCTCTGTTTCAGCCCCTCTGTTTCTCGGCTTCTGTTTCAGCCCCTCTGATTCAGCCCCTCTGTTTCAGCCCCTCTGATTCAACCCCTCTGATTCAGCCCCTCTGTTTCTCGCCCTCTGTTTCAGCCCCTCTGTTTCAGCCCTTCTGTTTCAACCACTCGGTTTCAGCCCCTCTGTTTCTTGCCCTCTGTTTCAGCCCCTCTGTTTCTCGCCCTCTGTTTCAGCCCCTCTGTTTCTCGCCCTCTGTTTCAGCCCCTTTGTTTCGCACTCTCTGTTTCAGCCCCTCTGTTTCAGCCCCTCTGTTTCTCGCCCTCTGTTTCTGCTCCTCTGTTTCTCGCCCTCTGTTTCAGCCCCTCTGTTTCTCGCCCTCTGTTTCTGCCCCTCTGTTTCTCGCCCTCTGTTTCAGCCCCTCTGTTTCTCCCCTTCTGTTTCTGCCCCTCTGATTCAGGCCCTCTGTTTCAGCCCCTCTGATTCAGCCCCTCTGATTCAGCCCCTCTGTTTCTCGCCCTCTGTTTCAGCCCCTCTGTTTCAGCCCTTCTGTTTCAGCCACTCGGTTTCAGCCCCTCTGTTTCTTGCCCTCTGTTTCAGACCCTCTGTTTCTCGCCCTCTGTTTCAGCCCCTCTGTTTCTCGCCCTCTGTTTCAGCCCCTCTGTTTCGCACTCTCTGTTTCAGCCCCTCTGTTTCTCGCCCTCTGTTTCTGCTCCTCTGTTTCTCGCCCTCTGTTTCAGCCCCTCTGTTTCTCGCCCTCTGTTTCAGCCCCTCTGATTCAGCCCCTCTGTTTCAGCCCCTCTGAATCTGTCCCTCTGTTTCAGCCCCTCTGATTCAGCCCCTCTGTTTCTCGCCCTCTGTTTCAGCCCCTCTGTTTCTCACCCTCTGCTTCAGCACCTCTGTTTCAGCCCCTCTGTTTCTCGCCCTCTGTTTCAGCCCCTCGGTTTCTCGCCCTCTGTTTCAGCACCTCTGATTCAGCCCCTCTGTTTCTCGCCCTCTGTTTCAGCCCCTCTGTTTCTCGCCATCTGTTTCAGCCCCTCTGTTTCTTGCCCTCTGTTTCAGCCCCTCTGTTTCAGCCCCTCTGTTTCAGCCCCTCTGTTTCTCGACCTCTGTTTCAGCCCCTCTGTTTCTCGCCCTCTGTTTCAGCCTGTCTGTTTCTCGCCCTTTGTTTCAGCCCCTCTGTTTCTAACCCTCTGTTTCAGCCCGTCTGTTTCAGCCCCTCTGATTCAGCCCCTCTGATTCAGCCCCTCTGTTTCTCGCCCTCTGTTTCAGCCCCTCTGATTCAGCCCCTCTGTTTCTCGCCATCTGTTTCTCGCCCTCTGTTTCTGCCCCTCTGTTTCAGCCCCACTGTTTCAGCCCCTCTGTTTCTTGCCCTCTGTTTCAGCCCCTCTGTTTCAGCCCCTCTGTTTCAGCCCCTCCGATTCAGCCCCTCTGTTTCAGCCCCTCTGGTTCAGCTCCTCGGTTTCAGCCCCTCTGTTTCTCGCCCTTTCTTTCAGCCCCTCTGTTTGTCGCCCTCTGTTTCAGCCCCTCTGGTTCTCGCCCTCTGTTTCAGCCCCTCTGTTTCATCCCCTCTGTTTCAGCGACTCTGTTTCTCGCCCTCTGTTTCAGCCCCTCTGTTTCTTACCCTCTGTTTCATCCCCTCTGTTTCAGCCCCTCTGTTTATCGCCCTCTGTTTCTGGCCCTCTGTTTCTCGCCCTCTGTTTCAGCCCCTCTGTTTCTCGCCTTCTGTTTCAGCCCCTCTGATTCAGGCCCTCTGTTTCAGCCCCTCTGATTCAGCCCCTCTGATTCAGCCCCTCTGTTTCTCGCCCTCTGTTTCTGCTCCTCTGTTTCTCGCCCTCTGTTTCAGCCCCTCTGTTTCTCGCCCTCTGTTTCAGCACCTCTGTTTCGCACTCTCTGTTTCAGCCCCTCTGTTTCAGCCCCTCTGTTTCTCGCCCTCTGTTTCTGCTCCTCTGTTTCTCGCCCTCTGTTTCAGCCCCTCTGTTTCTCGCCCTCTGTTTCAGCCCCTCTGATTCAGCCCCTCTGTTTCAGCCCCTCTGAATCAGTCCCTCTGTTTCAGCCCCTCTGTTTCAGCCCCTCTGTTTCTCGCCCTCTGTTTCAGCCCCTCTGTTTCTCACCCTCTGTTTCAGCACCTCTGTTTCAGCCCCTCTGTTTCTCGCCCTCTTTTTCAGCCCCTCTGTTTCTCGCCCTCTGTTTCAGCCCCTCTGATTCAGCCCCTCTGTTTCTCGCCCTCTGTTTCAGCCCCTCTGTTTCTCGCCATCTGTTTCAGCCCCTCTGTTTCTCGCCCTCTGTTTCAGCCCCTCTGTTTCAGCCCCTCTGTCTCAGCCCCTCTGCTTCTCGCCCTCTGTTTCAGCCCCTCTGTTTCTCGCCCTCTGTTTCAGCCTCTCTGTTTCTCGCCCTCTGTTTCAGCCCCTCTGTTTCTACCCCTCTGATTCAGCCCCTCTGTTTCAGCCCCTCTGTTTCTCGCCCTCTGTTTCAGCCCCTCTGATTCAGCCCCTCTGTTTCAGCCCCTCTGATTCAGCCCCTCTGTTTCAGACCCTCTATTTCAGCCCCTCTGTTTCAGCCACTCTGTTTCAGGCTCTCTGTTTCAGCCCGTCTGTTTCAGCCCCTCTGTTTCAGCCCCTCTGTTTCAGCCCCTCTGATTCAGCCCCTCTGATTCAGCCCCTATGTTTCTCGCCCTCTGTTTCAGCCCCTCTGATTCAGCCCCTCTGTTTCTCGCCCTCTGTTTCTCGCCCTCTGTTTCTGCCCCTCTGTTTCAGCCCCACTGTTTCAGCCCCTCTGTTTCTTGCCCTCTGTTTCAGCCCCTCTGTTTCAGCCCCTCTGTTTCAGCCCCTCCGATTCAGCCCCTCTGTTTCAGCCCCTCTGGTTCAGCTCCTCGGTTTCAGCCCCTCTGTTTCTCGCCCTTTGTTTCAGCCCCTCTGTTTGTCGCCCTCTGTTTCAGCCACTCTGTTTCTCGCCCTCTGTTTCAACCCCTCTGTTTCGCACTCTCTGTTTCAGCCCCTCTGTTTCTCGCCCTCTGTTTCTGGCCCTCTGTTTCTCGCCCTCTGTTTCAGCCCCTCTGTTTCTCGCCTTCTGTTTCAGCCCCTCTGATTCAGCCCCTCTGTTTCAGCCACTCTGATTCAGCCCCTCTGATTCAGCCCCTCTGATTCTCGCCCTCTGTTTCAGCCCCTCTGTTTCAGCCCTTCTGTTTCAGCCACTCGGTTTCAGCCCCTCTGTTTCTTGCCCTCTGTTTCAGCCCCTCTGTTTCTCGCCCTCTGTTTCAGCCCCTCTGTTTCTCGCCCTCTGTTTCTGCACCTCTGTTTCGCACTCTCTGTTTCAGCCCCTCTGTTTCAGCCCCTCTGTTTCTCGCCCTCTGTTTCTGCTCCTCTGTTTCTCGCCCTCTGTTTCAGCCCCTCTGTTTCTCGCCCTCTGTTTCAGCCCCTCTGTTTCGCACTCTCTGTTTCAGCCCCTCTGTTTCAGCCCCTCTGTTTCTCGCCCTCTGTTTCTGCTCCTCTGTTTCTCACCCTCTGTTTCAGCCCCTCTGTTTCTCGCCCTCTGTTTCAGCCCCTCTGATTCAGCCCCTCTGTTTCAGCCCCTCTGAATCAGTCCCTCTGTTTCAGCCCCTCTGTTTCAGCCCCTCTGTTTCTAGCCCTCTGTTTCAGCCCCTCTGTTTCTCACCCTCTGTTTCAGCACCTCTGTTTCAGCCCCTCTGTTTCTCGCCCTCTGTTTCAGCCCCTCTGTTTCTCGCCCTCTGTTTCAGCCCCTCTGATTCAGCCCCTCTGTTTCTCGCCCTCTGTTTCAGCCCCTCTGTTTCTCTCCATCTGTTTCAGCCCCTCTGTTTCTCGCCCTCTGTTTCAGCCCCACTGTTTCAGCCCCTCTGTTTCAGCCCCTCTGTTTCTCGCCCTCTGTTTCAGCCCCTCTGTTTCTCGCCCTCTGTTTCAGCCTCTCTGTTTCTCGCCCTCTGTTTCAGCCCCTCTGTTTCTACCCCTCTGATTCAGCCCCTCTGTTTCAGCCCCTCTGTTTCTCGCCCTCTGTTTCAGCCCCTCTGATTCAGCCCCTCTGTTTCAGCCCCTCTGATTCAGCCCCTCTGTTTCAGACCCTCTATTTCAGCCCCTCTGTTTCAGCCACTCTGTTTCAGGCTCTCTGTTTCAGCCCGTCTGTTTCAGACCCTCTGTTTCAGCCCCTCTGTTTCAGCCCCTCTGATTCAGCCCCTCTGATTCAGCCCCTCTGTTTCTCGCCCTCTGTTTCAGCCCCTCTGATTCAGCCCCTCTGTTTCTCGCCCTCTGTTTCTCGCCCTCTGTTTCTGCCCCTCTGTTTCAGCCCCACTGTTTCAGCCCCTCTGTTTCTTGCCCTCTGTTTCAGCCCCTCTGTTTCAGCCCCTCTGTTTCAGCCCCTCCGATTCAGCCCCTCTGTTTCAGCCCCTCTGGTTCAGCTCCTCGGTTTCAACCCCTCTGTTTCTCGCCCTTTGTTTCAGCCCCTCTGTTTGTCGCCCTCTGTTTCAGCCACTCTGTTTCTCGCCCTCTGTTTCAGCCCCTCTGTTTCGCACTCTCTGTTTCAGCCCCTCTGTTTCTCGCCCTCTGTTTCTGGCCCTCTGTTTCTCGCCCTCTGTTTCAGCCCCTCTGTTTCTCGCCTTCTGTTTCAGCCCCTCTGATTCAGCCCCTCTGTTTCAGCCCCTCTGATTCAGCCCCTCTGATTCAGCCCCTCTGATTCTCGCCCTCTGTTTCAGCCCCTCTGTTTCAGCCCTTCTGTTTCAGCCACTCGGTTTCAGCCCCTCTGTTTCTTGCCCTCTGTTTCAGCCCCTCTGTTTCTCGCCCTCTGTTTCAGCCCCTCTGTTTCTCGCCCTCTGTTTCTGCCCCTCTGTTTCGCACTCTCTGTTTCAGCCCCTCTGTTTCAGCACCTCTGTTTCTCGCCCTCTGTTTCTGCTCCTCTGTTTCTCGCCCTCTGTTTCAGCCCCTCTGTTTCTCGCCCTCTGTTTCAGCCCCTCTGTTTCGCACTCTCTGTTTCAGCCCCTCTGTTTCAGCCCCTCTGTTTCTCGCCCTCTGTTTCTGCTCCTCTGTTTCTCGCCCTCTGTTTCAGCCCCTCTGTTTCTCGCCCTCTGTTTCAGCCCCTCTGATTCAGCCCCTCTGTTTCAGCCCCTCTGAATCAGTCCCTCTGTTTCAGCCCCTCTGTTTCAGCCCCTCTGTTTCTCGCCCTCTGTTTCAGCCCCTCTGTTTCTCACCCTCTGTTTCAGCACCTCTGTTTCAGCCCCTCTGTTTCTCGCCCTCTGTTTCAGCCCCTCTGTTTCTCGCCCTCTGTTTCAGCCCCTCTGATTCAGCCCCTCTGTTTCTCGCCCTCTGTTTCAGCCCCTCTGTTTCTCTCCATCTGTTTCAGCCCCTCTGTTTCTCGCCCTCTGTTTCAGCCCCTCTGTTTCAGCCCCTCTGTTTCAGACCCTCTGTTTCTCGCCCTCTGTTTCAGCCCCTCTGTTTCTCGCCCTCTGTTTCAGCCTCTCTGTTTCTCGCCCTCTGTTTCAGCCCCTCTGTTTCTACCCCTCTGATTCAGCCACTCTGTTTCAGCCCCTCTGTTTCTCGCCCTCTGTTTCAGCCCCTCTGATTCAGCCCCTCTGTGTCAGCCCCTCTGATTCAGCCCCTCTGTTTCAGACCCTCTATTTCAGCCCCTCTGTTTCAGCCACTCTGTTTCAGGCTCTCTGTTTCAGCCCGTCTGTTTCAGCCCCTCTGTTTCAGCCCCTCTGTTTCAGCCCCTCTGATTCAGCCCCTCTGATTCAGCCCCTCTGTTTCTCGGCCTCTGTTTCAGCCCCTCTGATTCAGCCCCTCTGTTTCTCGCTCTCTGTTTCTCGCCCTCTGTTTCTGCCCCTCTGTTTCAGCCCCACTGTTTCAGCCCCTCTGTTTCTTGCCCTCTGTTTCAGCCCCTCTGTTTCAGCCCCTCTGTTTCAGCCCCTCCGATTCAGCCCCTCTGTTTCAGCCCCTCTGGTTCAGCTCCTCGGTTTCAGCCCCTCTGTTTCTCGCCCTTTGTTTCAGCCCCTCTGTTTGTCGCCCTCTGTTTCAGCCACTCTGTTTCTCGCCCTCTGTTTCAGCCCCTCTGTTTCGCACTCTCTGTTTCAGCCCCTCTGTTTCTCGCCCTCTGTTTCTGGCCCTCTGTTTCTCGCCCTCTGTTTCAGCCCCTCTGTTTCTCGCCTTCTGTTTCAGCCCCTCTGATTCAGCCCCTCTGTTTCAGCCCCTCTGATTCAGCCCCTCTGATTCAGCCCCTCTGATTCTCGCCCTCTGTTTCAGCCCCTCTGTTTCAGCCCTTCTGTTTCAGCCACTCGGTTTCAGCCCCTCTGTTTCTTGCCCTCTGTTTCAGCCCCTCTGTTTCTCGCCCTCTGTTTCAGCCCCTCTGTTTCTCGCCCTCTGTTTCTGCCCCTCTGTTTCGCACTCTCTGTTTCAGCCCCTCTGTTTCAGCACCTCTGTTTCTCGCCCTCTGTTTCTGCTCCTCTGTTTCTCGCCCTCTGTTTCAGCCCCTCTGTTTCTCGCCCTCTGTTTCAGCCCCTCTGTTTCGCACTCTCTGTTTCAGCCCCTCTGTTTCAGCCCCTCTGTTTCTCGCCCTCTGTTTCTGCTCCTCTGTTTCTCGCCCTCTGTTTCAGCCCCTCTGTTTCTCGCCCTCTGTTTCAGCCCCTCTGATTCAGCCCCTCTGTTTCAGCCCCTCTGAATCAGTCCCTCTGTTTCAGCCCCTCTGTTTCAGCCCCTCTGTTTCTCGCCCTCTGTTTCAGCCCCTCTGTTTCTCACCCTCTGTTTCAGCACCTCTATTTCAGCCCCTCTGTTTCAGCCACTCTGATTCAGCCACTCTGTTTCAGCCCCTCTGTTTCTCGCCCTCTGTTTCAGACCATCTGATTCAGCCCCTCTGTGTCAGCCCCTCTGATTCAGCCCCTCTGTTTCAGACCCTCTATTTCAGCCCCTCTGTTTCAGCCACTCTGTTTCAGGCTCTCTGTTTCAGCCCATCTGTTTCAGCCCCTCTGTTTCAGCCCCTCTGTTTCAGCCCCTCTGATTCAGCCCCTCTGTTTCTCGCCTTCTGTTTCAGCCCCTCTGATTCAGCCCCTCTGTTTCAGCCCCTCTGATTCAGCCCCTCTGATTCAGCCCCTCTGATTCTCGCCCTCTGTTTCAGCCCCTCTGTTTCAGCCCTTCTGTTTCAGCCACTCGGTTTCAGCCCCTCTGTTTCTTGCCCTCTGTTTCAGCCCCTCTGTTTCTCGCCCTCTGTTTCAGCCCCTCTGTTTCTCGCCCTCTGTTTCAGCCCCTCTGTTTCTCACCCTCTGTTTCAGCACCTCTGTTTCAGCCCCTCTGTTTCTCGCCCTCTGTTTCAGCCCCTCTGTTTCTCGCCCTCTGTTTCAGCCACCCCCCCCACCCACCCCCCCCCCCCCCACCCCCCCCCCCCCCCCCCCCACCCCCCCCCCCCCCCCCCCCCCCCCCCCCCCCCCCCCCCCCCCCCACCCCCCCCCCCTCCCACCCCCCCCCCCCCCCCCCCCCCCCCCCCCCACCCCCCCCCCCCCCCCCCCCCCCCCCCCCCCCCCCCCCCCCCCCCCCCCCACCCCCCCCCCCCCCCCCCCCCCCCCCCCCCCCCACCCCCCCCCCACCCCCCCCCCCCCCCCCCCCCCCCCCCCCACCCCCCCCCCCCCCCCCCCCCCCCCCCTCCCCCCCCCCCCCCCCCCCCACCCCCCCACCCCCCCTGATTCAGCCCCTCTGTTTCAGACCCCCCTACTATCAGCCCCCTCCTGTTTCACGCCACTCTGTTTCAGGCCTCCTCTGTTCGTCTAGCCCTCTGTTTCAGCCCCTCTGTTTCAGCCGCCCTCTGTTCAGCCCCTCTGTTTCTCGCCCTCTGTTTCAGCCCCTCTGATTCAGCCCCTCTGTTTCTCGCCCTCTGTTATCTCGCCTCTGTTCTGCCCCTCTGTTTCAGCCCCTGTTTCTTGCCCTCTGTTTCAGCCCCTCTGTTTCAGCCCCTCTGTTTCAGCCCCTCCGATTCAGCCCCTCTGTTTCAGCCCCTCTGGTTCAGCTCCTCGGTTTCAGCCCCTCTGTTTCTCGCCCTTTGTTTCAGCCCCTCTGTTTGTCGCCCTCTGTTTCAGCCCCTCTGTTTCTCGCCCTCTGTTACAGCCCCTCTGTTTCGCACTCTCTGTTTCAGCCCCTCTGTTTCAGCCCCTCTGTTTCTCGCCCTCTGTTTCTGCTCCTCTGTTTCTCGCCCTCTGTTTCAGCCCCTCTGTTTCTCGCCCTCTGTTTCAGCCCCTCTGATTCAGCCCCTCTGTTTCAGCCCCTCTGAATCAGTCCCTCTGTTTCAGCCCCTCTGATTCAGCCCCTCTGTTTCTCGCCTTCTGTTTCAGCCCCTCTGTTTCTCACCCTCTGTTTCACCACCTCTGTTTCAGCCACTCTGTTTCTCGCCCTCTGATTCAGCCCCTCTGTTTCTCGCCCTCTGTTTCAGCCCCTCTGTTTCTCGCCATCTGTTTCAGCCCCTCTGTTTCTTGCCCTCTGTTTCAGCACCTCTGTTTCAGCCCCTCTGTTTCAGCCCCTCTGTTTCTCGCCCTCTGTTTCAGCCCCTCTGTTTCTCGCCCTCTGTATCAGCCTCTCTGTTTCTCGCCCTCTGTTTCAGCCCCTCTGTTTCTACCCCTCTGATTCAGCCCCTCTGTTTCAGGCCCTCTGTTTCTCGCCCTCTGTTTCAGCCCCTCTGATTCAGCCCCTCTGTTTCAGCCCCTCTGATTCAGCCCCTCTGTTTCAGACCCTCTATTTCAGCCCCTCTGTTTCAGCCACTCTGTTTCAGGCTCTCTGTTTCAGCCCGTCTGTTTCAGCCCCTCTGTTTCAACCCCTCTGTTTCAGCCCCTCTGATTCAGCCCCTCTGATTCAGCCCCTATGTTTCTCGCCCTCTGTTTCAGCCCCTCTGATTCAGCCCCTCTGTTTCTCGCCCTCTGTTTCTCACCCTCTGTTTCTGCCCCTCTGTTTCAGCCCCACTGTTTCAGCCCCTCTGTTTCTTGCCCTCTGTTTCAGCCCCTCTGTTTCAGCCCCTCTGTTTCAGCCCCTCCGATTCAGCCCCTCTTTTTTAGCCCCTCTGGTTCAGCTCCTCGGTTTCAGCCCCTCTGTTTCTCGCCATTTGTTTCAGGCCCTCTGTTTGTCGCCCTCTGTTTCAGCCCCTCTGGTTCTCGCCCTCTGTTTCAGCCCCTCTGTTTCATCCCCTCTGTTTCAGCCCCTCTGTTTCTCGCCCTCTGTTTCAGCCCCTCTGTTTCTTGCCCTCTGTTTCATCCCCTCTGTTTCAGCCCCTCTGTTTCTCGCCCTCTGTTTCTGGTCCTCTGTTTCTCGCCCTCTGTTTCAGCCCCTCTGTTTCTCGCCTTCTGTTTCAGCCCCTCTGATTCAGCCCCTCTGTTTCAGCCCCTCTGATTCAGCCCCTCTGATTCAGCCCCTCTGTTTCTCGCCCTCTGTTTCAGCCCCTCTGTTTCAGCCCTTCTGTTTCAGCCACTCGGTTTCAGCCTCTCTGTTTCTTGCCCTCTGTTTCAGCCCCTCTGTTTCTCGCCCTCTGTTTCAGCCCCTCTGTTTCTCGCCCTCTGTTTCTGCCCCTCTGTTTCGCACTCTCTGTTTCAGCCCCTCTGTTTCTCGCCCTCTGTTTCTGCTCCTCTGTTGCTAGCCCTCTGTTTCAGCCCCTCTGTTTCTCGCCCTCTGTTTCAGCCCCTCTGTTTCGCACTCTCTGTTTCAGCCCCTCTGTTTCAGCCCCTCTGTTTCTCGCCCTCTGTTTCTGCTCCTCTGTTTCTCGCCCTCTGTTTCAGCCCCTCTGTTTCTCGCCCTCTGTTTCAGCCCCTCTGATTCAGCCCCTCTGTTTCAGCCCCTCTGAATCAGTCCCTCTGTTTCAGCCCCTCTGTTTCAGCCCCTCTGTTTCTCGCCCTCTGTTGCAGCCCCTCTGTTTCACACCCTCTGTTTCAGCACCTCTGTTTCAGCCCCTCTGTTTCTCGCCCTCTGTTTCAGCCCCTCTGTTTCTCGCCCTCTGTTTCAGCCCCTCTGATTCAGCCCCTCTGTTTCTCGCCCTCTGTTTCAGCCCCTCTGTTTCTCGCCATCTGTTTCAGCCCCTCTGTTTCTCGCCCTCTGTTTCAGCCCCTCTGTTTCAGCCCCTCTGTTTCAGCCCCTCTGTTTCTCGCCCTCTGTTTCAGCCCCTCTGTTTCTCGCCCTCTGTTTCAGCCTCTCTGTTTCTCGCCCTCTGTTTCAGCCCCTCTGTTTCTCGCCGTCTGTTTCAGCCCGTCTGTTTCAGCCCCTCTGTTTCAGCCCCTCTGTTTCAGCCCCTCATATTCAGCCCCTCTGATTCAGCCCCTCTGTTTCTCGCCCTCTGTTTCAGCCCCTCTGATTCAGCCCCTCTGTTTCTCGCCCTCTTTTTCTCGCCCTCTGTTTCTGCCCCTCTGTTTCAGCCCCACTGTTTCAGCCCCTCTGTTTCTTGCCCTCTGTTTCAGCCCCTCTGTTTCAGCCCCTCTGTTTCAGCCCCTCCGATTCAGCCCCTCTGTTTCAGCCCCTCTGGTTCAGCTCCTCGGTTTCAGCCCCTCTGTTTCTCGCCCTTTGTTTCAGCCCCTCTGTTTGTCGCCCTCTGTTTCAGCCCCTCTGGTTCTCGCCCTCTGATTCAGCCCCTCTGTTTCATCACCACTGTTTCAGCCCCTCTGTTTCTCGCCCTCTGTTTCAGCCCCTCTGTTTCTTGCCCTCTGTTCCATCCCCTCTGTTTCAGCCCCTCTGTTTCTCGCCCTCTGTTTCTGGCCCTCTGTTTCAGCCCCTCTGTTTCAGCCCCTCTGTTTCTCGCCTTCTGTTTCAGCCCCTCTGATTCAGCCCCTCTGTTTCAGGCCCTCTGATTCAGCCCCTCTGATTCAGCCCCTCTGTTTCTCGCCCTCTGTTTCAGCCCCTCTGTTTCAGCCCTTCTGTTTCAGCCACTCGGTTTCAGTCCCTCTGTTTCTTGCCCTCTGTTTCAGCCCCTCTGTTTCTCGCCCTCTGTTTCAGCCCCTCTGTTTCTCGCCCTCTGTTTCAGCCCCTCTGTTTCGCACTCTCTGTTTCAGCGCCTCTGTTTCAGCCCCTCTGTTTCTCGCCCTCTGTTTCTGCTCCTCTGTTTCTCGCCCTCTGTTTCTGCCCCTCTGTTTCTCGCCCTCTGTTTCAGCCCCTCTGATGCAGCCCCTCTGTTTCAGCCCCTCTGAATCAGCCCCTCTGTTTCAGCCCCTCTGTTTCAGCCCCTCTGATTCAGCCCCTCTGATTCAGCCCCTCTGTTTCTCGCCCTCTGTTTCAGCCCCTCTGTTTCAGCCCTTCTGTTTCAGCCACTCGGTTTCAGCCTCTCTGTTTCTTGCCCTCTGTTTCAGCCCCTCTGTTTCTCGCCCTCTGTTTCTGCCCCTCTGTTTCGCACTCTCTGTTTCAGCCCCTCTGTTTCTCGCCCTCTGTTTCTGCTCCTCTGTTGCTCGCCCTCTGTTTCAGCCCCTCTGTTTCTCGCCCTCTGTTTCAGCCCCTCTGTTTCGCACTCTCTGTTTCAGCCCCTCTGTTTCAGCCCCTCTGTTTCTCGCCCTCTGTTTCTGCTCCTCTGTTTCTCGCCCTCTGTTTCAGCCCCTCTGTTTCTCGCCCTCTGTTTCAGCCCCTCTGATTCAGCCCCTCTGTTTCAGCCCCTCTGAATCAGTCCCTCTGTTTCAGCCCCTCTGTTTCAGCCCCTCTGTTTCTCGCCCTCTGTTTCAGCCCCTCTGTTTCACACCCTCTGTTTCAGCACCTCTGTTTCAGCCCCTCTGTTTCTCGCCCTCTGTTTCAGCCCCTCTGATTCAGCCCCTCTGTTTCTCGCCCTCTGTTTCAGCCCCTCTGTTTCTCGCCCTCTGTTTCAGCCCCTCTGATTCAGCCCCTCTGTTTCTCGCCCTCTGTTTCAGCCCCTCTGATTCAGCCCCTCTGTTTCTCGCCCTCTGTTTCAGCCCCTCTGTTTCTCGCCATCTGTTTCAGCCCCTCTGTTTCTCGCCCTCTGTTTCAGCCCCTCTGTTTCAGCCCCTCTGTTTCAGCCCCTCTGTTTCTCGCCCTCTGTTTCAGCCCCTCTGTTTCTCGCCCTCTGTTTCTTCTCCTCTGTTTCTCGCCCTCTGTTTCAGCCCCTCTGTTTCTCGCCCTCTGTTTCAGCCCGTCTGTTTCAGCCCCTCATATTCAGCCCCTCTGTTTCTCGCCCTCTGTTTCAGCCCCTCTGATTCAGCCCCTCTGTTTCTCGCCCTCTTTTTCTCGCCCTCTGTTTCTGCCCCTCTGTTTCAGCCCCACTGTTTCAGCCCCTCTGTTTCTTGCCCTCTGTTTCAGCCCCTCTGTTTCAGCCCCTCTGTTTCAGCCCCTCCGATTCAGCCCCTCTGTTTCAGCCCCTCTGGTTCAGCTCCTCGGTTTCAGCCCCTCTGTTTCTCGCCCTTTGTTTCAGCCACTCTGTTTGTCGCCCTCTGTTTCAGTCCCTCTGGTTCTCGCCCTCTGATTCAGCCCCTCTGTTTCATCACCACTGCTTCAGCCCCTCTGTTTCTCGCCCTATGTTTCAGCCCCTCTGTTTCTTGCCCTCTGTTTCATCCCCTCTGTTTCAGCCCCTCTGTTTCTCGCCCTCTGTTTCTGGCCCTCTGTTTCAGCCCCTCTGTTTCAGCCCCTCTGTTTCTCGCCTTCTGTTTCAGCCCCTCTGATTCAGCCCCTCTGTTTCAGGCCCTCTGATTCAGCCCCTCTGATTCAGCCCCTCTGTTTCTCGCCCTCTGTTTCAGCCCCTCTGTTTCAGCCCTTCTGTTTCAGCCACTCGGTTTCAGTCCCTCTGTTTCTTGCCCTCTGTTTCAGCCCCTCTGTTTCTCGCCCTCTGTTTCAGCCCCTCTGTTTCTCGCCCTCTGTTTCAGCCCCTCTGTTTCGCACTCTCTGTTTCAGCGCCTCTGTTTCAGCCCCTCTGTTTCTCGCCCTCTGTTTCTGCTCCTCTGTTTCTCGCCCTCTGTTTCTGCCCCTCTGTTTCTCGCCCTCTGTTTCAGCCCCTCTGATTCAGCCCCTCTGTTTCAGCCCCTCTGAATCAGCCCCACTGTTTCAGCCCCTCTGTTTCAGCCCCTCTGTTTCTCGCCCTCTGTTTCAGCCCCTCTGTTTCTCACCCTCTGTTTCAGCCCCTCTGTTTCTCGCCTTCTGTTTCAGCCCCTCTGATTCAGGCCCTCTGTTTCAGCCCGTCTGATTCAGCCCCTCTGATTCAGCCCCTCTGATTCAACCCCTCTGTTTCTCGCCCTCTGTTTCTGCCCCTCTGTTTCAGCCCCTCTGTTTCAGCCCCTCTGTTTCTTGCCCTCTGTTTCAGCCCCTCTGTTTCAGCCCCTCTGTTTCAGCCCCTCCGATTCAGCCCCTCTGTTTCAGCCCCTCTGTTTCTGCCCCTCTGTTTCAGCCCCTCTGTTTCTCGCCCTTTGTTTCAGCCCCTCTGTTTCTCGCCCTCTCTTTCAGCCCCTCTGTTTCAGCCCCTCTGTTTCAGCCCCTCTGTTTCTCGCCCTCTGTTTCAGCCCCTATTTTTCTTGCCCTCTGTTTCGGCCCCTCTGTTTCAGCCCCAATGTTTCTCGCCCTCTGTTTCTGCCCCTCTGTTTCTCGCCCTCTGTTTCAGCCCCTCTATTTCTCGCCTTCTGTTTCAGCCCCTCTGATTCAGGCCCTCTGTTTCACCCCCTCTGATTCAGCCCCTCGGATTCAGCCCCTCTGTTTCTCGCCCTCTGTTTCAGCCCCTCTGTTTCAGCCCCTCTGTTTCAGCCCCTCTGTTCCTCGCCCTCTGTTTCAGCCCCTCTGTTTCTTGCCCTCTCTTTCAGCCCCTCTGTTTCAGCCCCACTGTTTCTCCCCCTCTGTTTCTGCCCCTCTTTTTCTCGCGCTCTATTTCAGCCCCTCTGTTTCAGCCCTTCTGTTTCAGCCACTTGGTTTCAGCCCCTCTGTTTCTCGCCCTCTGTTTCAGCCCCTCTGATTCAGCCCCTCTGTTTCAGCCCCTCTGAATCAGTCCCTCTGTTTCAGCCCCTCTGTTTCAGCCCCTCTGTTTCTCGCCCTCTGTTTCTGCCCCTCTGTTTCTCACCCTCTGTTTCAGCACCTCTGTTTCAGCCCCTCTGTTTCTTGCCCTCTGTTTCAGCCCCTCTGTTTCTCGCCCTCTGTTTCAGCCCCTCTGTTTCTCGCCCTCTGTTTCAGCCCCTCTGTTTCGCACTCTCTGTTTCAGCGCCTCTGTTTCAGCCCCTCTGTTTCTCGCCCTCTGTTTCTGCTCCTCTGTTTCTCGCCCTCTGTTTCTGCCCCTCTGTTTCTCGCCCTCTGTTTCAGCCCCTCTGATGCAGCCCCTCTGTTTCAGCCCCTCTGAATCAGCCCCTCTGTTTCAGCCCCTCTGTTTCAGCCCCTCTGATTCAGCCCCTCTGATTCAGCCCCTCTGTTTCTCGCCCTCTGTTTCAGCCCCTCTGTTTCAGCCCTTCTGTTTCAGCCACTCGGTTTCAGCCTCTCTGTTTCTTGCCCTCTGTTTCAGCCCCTCTGTTTCTCGCCCTCTGTTTCAGCCCCTCTGTTTCTCGCCCTCTGTTTCTGCCCCTCTGTTTCGCACTCTCTGTTTCAGCCCCTCTGTTTCTCGCCCTCTGTTTCTGCTCCTCTGTTGCTCGCCCTCTGTTTCAGCCCCTCTGTTTCTCGCCCTCTGTTTCAGCCCCTCTGTTTCGCACTCTCTGTTTCAGCCCCTCTGTTTCAGCCCCTCTGTTTCTCGCCCTCTGTTTCTGCTCCTCTGTTTCTCGCCCTCTGTTTCAGCCCCTCTGTTTCTCGCCCTCTGTTTCAGCCCCTCTGATTCAGCCCCTCTGTTTCAGCCCCTCTGAATCAGTCCCTCTGTTTCAGCCCCTCTGTTTAAGCCCCTCTGTTTCTCGCCCTCTGTTTCAGCCCCTCTGTTTCACACCCTCTGTTTCAGCACCTCTGTTTCAGCCCCTCTGTTTCTCGCCCTCTGTTTCAGCCCCTCTGTTTCTCGCCCTCTGTTTCAGCCCCTCTGATTCAGCCCCTCTGTTTCTCGCCCTCTGTTTCAGCCCCTCTGTTTCTCGCCATCTGTTTCAGCCCCTCTGTTTCTCGCCCTCTGTTTCAGCCCCTCTGTTTCAGCCCCTCTGTTTCAGCCCTTCTGTTTCTCGCCCTCTGTTTCAGCCCCTCTGTTTCTCGCCCTCTGTTTCTTCTCCTCTGTTTCTCGCCCTCTGTTTCAGCCCCTCTGTTTCTCGCCCTCTGTTTCAGCCCGTCTGTTTCAGCCCCTCATATTCAGCCCCTCTGTTTCTCGCCCTCTGTTTCAGCCCCTCTGATTCAGCCCCTCTGTTTCTCGCCCTCTTTTTCTCGCCCTCTGTTTCTGCCCCTCTGTTTCAGCCCCACTGTTTCAGCCCCTCTGTTTCTTGCCCTCTGTTTCAGCCCCTCTGTTTCAGCCCCTCTGTTTCAGCCCCACCGATTCAGCCCCTCTGTTTCAGCCCCTCTGGTTCAGCTCCTCGGTTTCAGCCCCTCTGTTTCTCGCCCTTTGTTTCAGCCACTCTGTTTGTCGCCCTCTGTTTCAGTCCCTCTGGTTCTCGCCCTCTGATTCAGCCCCTCTGTTTCATCACCACTGCTTCAGCCCCTCTGTTTCTCGCCCTCTGTTTCAGCCCCTCTGTTTCTTGCCCTCTGTTTCATCCCCTCTGTTTCAGCCCCTCTGTTTCTCGCCCTCTGTTTCTGGCCCTCTGTTTCAGCTCCTCTGTTTCAGCCCCTCTGTTTCTCGCCTTCTGTTTCAGCCCCTCTGATTCAGCCCCTCTGTTTCAGGCCCTCTGATTCAGCCCCTCTGATTCAGCCCCTCTGTTTCTCGCCCTCTGTTTCAGCCCCTCTGTTTCAGCCCTTCTGTTTCAGCCACTCGGTTTCAGTCCCTCTGTTTCTTGCCCTCTGTTTCAGCCCCTCTGTTTCTCGCCCTCTGTTTCAGCCCCTCTGTTTCTCGCCCTCTGTTTCAGCCCCTCTGTTTCGCACTCTCTGTTTCAGCGCCTCTGTTTCAGCCCCTCTGTTTCTCGCCCTCTGTTTCTGCTCCTCTGTTTCTCGCCCTCTGTTTCTGCCCCTCTGTTTCTCGCCCTCTGTTTCAGCCCCTCTGATTCAGCCCCTCTGTTTCAGCCCCTCTGAATCAGCCCCACTGTTTCAGCCCCTCTGTTTCAGCCCCTCTGTTTCTCGCCCTCTGTTTCAGCCCCTCTGTTTCTCACCCTCTGTTTCAGCCCCTCTGTTTCTCGCCTTCTGTTTCAGCCCCTCTGATTCAGGCCCTCTGTTTCAGCCCCTCTGATTCAGCCCCTCTGATTCAGCCCCTCTGATTCAGCCCCTCTGTTTCTCGCCCTCTGTTTCTGCCCCTCTGTTTCAGCCCCTCTGTTTCAGCCCCTCTGTTTCTTGCCCTCTGTTTCAGCCCCTCTGTTTCAGCCCCTCTGTTTCAGCCCCTCCGATTCAGCCCCTCTGTTTCAGCCCCTCTGTTTCTGCCCCTCTGTTTCAGCCCCTCTGTTTCTCGCCCTTTGTTTCAGCCCCTCTGTTTCTCGCCCTCTCTTTCAGCCCCTCTGTTTCAGCCCCTCTGTTTCAGCCCCTCTGTTTCTCGCCCTCTGTTTCAGCCCCTATTTTTCTTGCCCTCTGTTTCGGCCCCTCTGTTTCAGCCCCAATGTTTCTCGCCCTCTGTTTCTGCCCCTCTGTTTCTCGCCCTCTGTTTCAGCCCCTCTATTTCTCGCCTTCTGTTTCAGCCCCTCTGATTCAGGCCCTCTGTTTCACCCCCTCTGATTCAGCCCCTCGGATTCAGCCCCTCTGTTTCTCGCCCTCTGTTTCAGCCCCTCTGTTTCAGCCCCTCTGTTTCAGCCCCTCTGTTTCTCGCCCTCTGTTTCAGCCCCTCTGTTTCTTGCCCTCTCTTTCAGCCCCTCTGTTTCAGCCCCACTGTTTCTCGCCCTCTGTTTCTGCCCCTCTTTTTCTCGCGCTCTATTTCAGCCCCTCTGTTTCAGCCCTTCTGTTTCAGCCACTTGGTTTCAGCCCCTCTGTTTCTCGCCCTCTGTTTCAGCCCCTCTGATTCAGCCCCTCTGTTTCAGCCCCTCTGAATCAGTCCCTCTGTTTCAGCCCCTCTGTTTCAGCCCCTCTGTTTCTCGCCCTCTGTTTCAGCCCCTCTGTTTCTCACCCTCTGTTTCAGCACCTCTGTTTCAGTCCCTCTGTTTCTCGCCCTCTGTTTCAGCCCCTCTGTTTCTCGCCCTCTGTTTCAGCCCCTCTGATTCAGCCCCTCTGTTTCTCGCCCTCTGTTTCAGCCCCTCTGTTTCTCGCCATCTGTTTCAGCCCCTCTGTTTCTCGCCCTCTGTTTCAGCCCCTCTGTTTCAGCCCCTCTGTTTCAGCCCCTCTGTTTCTCGCCCTCTGTTTCAGCCCCTCTGTTTCTCGCCCTCTGTTTCTCGCCCTCTGTTTCAGCCCCTCTGTTTCAACCCCTCTGATTCAGCCCCTCTGTTTCAGCCCCTCTGTTTCTCGCCCTCTGTTTCAGCCCCTCTGATTCAGCCCGACTGTTTCAGCCCCTCTGATTCAGCCCTTCTGTTTCAGCCCCTCTATTTCAGCCCCTCTGTTTCAGCCCCTCTGTTTCAGGCTCTCTGTTTCAGCCCGTCTGTTTCAGCCCCTCTGTTTCAGCCCCTCTGTTTCAGCCCCTCTGATTCAGTACCTTAGTTTCTCGCCCTCTGATTCAGCCCCTCTGTTTCAGCACCTCTGATTCAGCCCGTCTGATTCAGCCCCTCTGTTTCTCGCCCTCTGTTTCAGCCCCTCTGATTCAGCCCCTCTGTTTCTCGCCCTCTGTTTCTCGCCCTCTGTTTCTGCCCCTCTGTTTCAGCCCCACTGTTTCAGCCCCTCTGTTTCTTGCCCTCTGTTTCAGCCCCTCTGTTTCAGCCCCTCTGTTTCAGCCCCTCCTATTCAGCCCCTCTGTTTCAGCCCCTCTGGTTCAGCCCCTCTGTTTCAGCCCCTCTGTTTCTCGCCCTTTGTTTCACCCCTCTGTTTGTCGCCCTCTGTTTCAGCCCCTCTGTTTCTCGCCATCTGTTTCAGCCCCTCTGTTTCAGCCCCTCTGTTTCTGGCCCTCTGTTTCTCGCCCTCTGTTTCAGCCCCTCTGTTTCTCGCCTTCTGTTTCAGCCCCTCTGATTCAGCCCCTCTGTTTCAGCCCCTCTGATTCAGCCCCTCTGATTCAGCCCCTCTGTTTCTCGCCCTCTGTTTCAGCCCCTCTGTTTCAGCCCTTCTGTTTCAGCCACTCGGTTTCAGCCCCTCTGTTTCTTGCCCTCTGTTTCAGCTCCTCTGTTTCTCGCTCTCTGTTTCAGCCCCTCTGTTTCTCGCCCTCTGTTTCAGCCCCTCTGTTTCGCACTCTCTGTTTCAGCCCCTGTTTCAGCCCCTCTGTTTCTCGCCCTCTGTTTCAGTCCCTCTGTTTCAGTCCCTCTGTTTCTCGCCCTCTGTTTCTCGCCCTCTGTTTCTGCCCCTCTGTTTCTCACCCTCTGTTTCAGCCCCTCTGTTTCTCGCCTTCTGTTTCAGCCCCTCTGATTCAGGCCCTCTGTTTCAGCCCCTCTGATTCAGCCCCTCTGATTCAGCCCCTCTGTTTCTCGCCCTCTGTTTCAGCCCCTCTGTTTCAGCCCTTCTGTTTCAGCCACTCGGTTTCAGCCCCTCTGTTTCTTGCCCTCTGTTTCAGCCCCTCTGTTTCTCGCCCTCTGTTTCAGCCCCTCTGTTTCTCGCCCTCTGTTTCAGCCCCTCTGTTTCAGCCCCTCCGTTTCTCGCCCTCTGTTTCAGCCACTCTGTTTCTCGCCCTCTGTTTCAGCCCCTCTGTTTCTCGCCCTCTGTTTCAGCCCCTTTGTTTCTTGCCCTCTGTTTCATCCCCTCTGTTTCAGCCCCTCTGTTTCTCGCCCTCTGTTTCTGGCCCTCTGTTTCTCGCCCTCTGTTTCAGCCCCTCTGTTTCTCGCCTTCTGTTTCAGCCCCTCTGATTCAGCCCCTCTGTTTCAGCCCCTCTGATTCAGCCCCTCTGTTTCAGCCCCTCTGATTCAGCCCCTCTGATTCAGCCCCTCTGTTTCTCGCCCTCTGTTTCAGCCCCTCTGTTTCAGCCCTTCTGTTTCAGCCACTCGGTTTCAGCCCCTCTGTTTCTTGCCCTCTGTTTCAGCTCCTCTGTTTCTCGCCCTCTATTTCAGCCCCTCTGTTTCTCGCCCTCTGTTTCAGCCCCTCTGTTTCAGCCCCTCCGTTTCTCGCCCTCTGTTTCAGCCACTCTGTTTCTCGCCCTCTGTTTCAGCCCCTCTGTTTCTCGCCCTCTGTTTCTCGCCCTCTGTTTCTCGCCCTCTGTTTCAGCCCCTCTGTTTCTCGCCCTCTTTTTCAGCCCCTCTGTTTCTCGCCCTCTGTTTCAGCCCCTCTGTTTCAGCTCCTCTGTTTCAGCCCCTCTGATTCAGCCCTTCTGTTTCAGCCCCTCTATTTCAGCCCCTCTGTTTCAGCCCCTCTGTTTCAGGCTCTCTGTTTCAGCCCGTCTGTTTCAGCCCCTCTGTTTCAGCCCCTCTGTTTCAGCCCCTCTGTTTCTCGCCCTCTGTTTCTCGCCCTCTGTTTCTGCCCCTCTGTTTCAGCCCCACTGTTTCAGCCCCTCTGTTTCTTGCCCTCTGTTTCAGACCCTCTGTTTCAGCCCCTCCGATTCAGCCCCTCTGTTTCAGCCCCTCTGGTTCAGCCCCTCTGTTTCAGCCCCTCTGTTTCTCGCCCTTTGTTTCACCCCTCTGTTTGTCGCCCTCTGTTTCAGCCCCTCTGTTTCTCGCCCTCTGTTTCAGCCCCTCTGTTTCAGCCCCTCTGTTTCAGCCCCTCTGTTTCTCGCCCTCTGTTTCAGCCCCTCTGTTTCTTGCCCTCTGTTTCATCCCCTCTGTTTCAGCCCCTCTGTTTCTCGCCCTCTGTTTCTGGCCCTCTGTTTCTCGCCCTCTGTTTCAGCCCCTCTGTTTCTCGCCTTCTGTTTCAGCCCCTCTGATTCAGCCCCTCTGTTTCAGCCCCTCTGATTCAGCCCCTCTGATTCAGCCCCTCTGTTTCTCGCCCTCTGTTTCAGCCCCTCTGTTTCAGCCCTTCTGTTTCAGCCACTCGGTTTCAGCCCCTCTGTTTCTTGCCCTCTGTTTCAGCCCCTCTGTTTCTCGCCCTCTGTTTCAGCCCCTCTGTTTCTCGCCCTCTGTTTCAGCCCCTCTGTTTCAGCCCCTCCGTTTCTCGCCCTCTGTTTCAGCCACTCTGTTTCTCGCCCTCTGTTTCAGCCCCTCTGTTTCTCGCCCTCTGTTTCAGCCCCTCTGTTTCTTGCCCTCTGTTTCATCCCCTCTGTTTCAGCCCCTCTGTTTCTCGCCCTCTGTTTCTGGCCCTCTGTTTCTCGCCCTCTGTTTCAGCCCCTCTGTATCTCGCCTTCTGTTTCAGACCCTCTGATTCAGCCCCTCTGTTTCAGCCCCTCTGATTCAGCCCCTCTGATTCAGCCCCTCTGTTTCTCGCCCTCTGTTTCAGCCCCTCTGTTTCAGCCCTTCTGTTTCAGCCACTCGGTTTCAGCCCCTCTGTTTCTTGCCCTCTGTTTCAGCTCCTCTGTTTCTCGCCCTCTATTTCAGCCCCTCTGTTTCTCGCCCTCTGTTTCAGCCCCTCTGTTTCAGCCCCTCCGTTTCTCGCCCTCTGTTTCAGCCCCTCTGTTTCTCGCCCTCTGTTTCAGCCCCTCTGTTTCTCGCCCTCTGTTTCTCGCCCTCTGTTTCTCGCCCTCTGTTTCAGCCCCTCTGTTTCTCGCCCTCTTTTTCAGCCCCTCTGTTTCTCGCCCTCTGTTTCAGCCCCTCTGTTTCAGCTCCTCTGTTTCAGCCCCTCTGATTCAGCCCTTCTGTTTCAGCCCCTCTATTTCAGCCCCTCTGTTTCAGCCCCTCTGTTTCAGGCTCTCTGTTTCAGCCCGTCTGTTTCAGCCCCTCTGTTTCAGCCCCTCTGTTTCAGCCCCTCTGATTCAGTACCTTAGTTTCTCGCCCTCTGATTCAGCCCCTCTGTTTCAGCACCTCTGATTCAGCCCGTCTGATTCAGCCCCTCTGTTTCTCGCCCTCTGTTTCAGCCCCTCTGATTCAGCCCCTCTGTTTCTCGCCCTCTGTTTCTCGCCCTCTGTTTCTGCCCCTCTGTTTCAGCCCCACTGTTTCAGCCCCTCTGTTTCTTGCCCTCTGTTTCAGCCCCTCTGTTTCAGCCCCTCTGTTTCAGCCCCTCCGATTCAGCCCCTCTGTTTCAGCCCCTCTGGTTCAGCCCCTCTGTTTCAGCCCCTCTGTTTCTCGCCCTTTGTTTCACCCCTCTGTTTGTCGCCCTCTGTTTCAGCCCCTCTGTTTCTCGCCCTCTGTTTCAGCCCCTCTGTTTCAGCCCCTCTGTTTCAGCCCCTCTGTTTCTCGCCCTCTGTTTCAGCCCCTCTGTTTCTTGCCCTCTGTTTCATCCCCTCTGTTTCAGCCCCTCTGTTTCTCGCCCTCTGTTTCTGGCCCTCTGTTTCTCGCCCTCTGTTTCAGCCCCTCTGTTTCTCGCCTTCTGTTTCAGCCCCTCTGATTCAGCCCCTCTGTTTCTCGCCCTCTGTTTCAGCCCCTCTGTTTCAGCCCTTCTGTTTCAGCCACTCGGTTTCAGCCCCTCTGTTTCTTGCCCTCTGTTTCAGCTCCTCTGTTTCTCGCCCTCTGTTTCAGCCCCTCTGTTTCTCGCCCTCTGTTTCAGCCCCTCTGTTTCGCACTCTCTGTTTCAGCCCCTGTTTCAGCCCCTCTGTTTCTCGCCCTCTGTTTCAGTCCCTCTGTTTCAGTCCCTCTGTTTCTCGCCCTCTGTTTCTGCCCCTCTGTTTCTCACCCTCTGTTTCAGCCCCTCTGTTTCTCGCCTTCTGTTTCAGCCCCTCTGATTCAGCCCCTCTGTTTCAGCCCCTCTGATTCAGCCCCTCTGATTCAGCCCCTCTGTTTCTCGCCGTCTGTTTCAGCCCCTCTGATTCAGCCCTTCTGTTTCAGCCACTCGGTTTCAGCCCCTCTGTTTCTTGCCCTCTGTTTCAGCCCCTCTGTTTCTCGCCCTCTGTTTCAGCCCCTCTGTTTCTCGCCCTCTGTTTCAGCCCCTCTGTTTCGCACTCTCTGTTTCAGCCCCTCTGTTTCAGCCCCTCTGTTTCTCGCCCTCTGTTTCTGCTCCTCTGTTTCTCGCCCTCTGTTTCAGCCCCTCTGTTTCTCGCCCTCTGTTTCTCGCCCTCTGTTTCAGCCCCTCTGATTCAGCCCCTCTGTTTCAGCCCCTCTGTTTCTCGCCCTCTGTTTCAGCCCCTCTGATTCAGCCCGACTGTTTCAGCCCCTCTGATTCAGCCCTTCTGTTTCAGCCCCTCTATTTCAGCCCCTGTTTCAGCCCCTCTGTTTCAGGCTCTCTGTTTCAGCCCGTCTGTTTCAGCCCCTCTGTTTCAGCCCCTCTGTTTCAGCCCCTCTGATTCAGTACCTTAGTTTCTCGCCCTCTGATTCAGCCCCTCTGTTTCAGCACCTCTGATTCAGCCCGTCTGATTCAGCCCCTCTGTTTCTCGCCCTCTGTTTCAGCCCCTCTGATTCAGCCCCTCTGTTTCTCGCCCTCTGTTTCTCGCCCTCTGTTTCTGCCCCTCTGTTTCAGCCCCACTGTTTCAGCCCCTCTGTTTCTTGCCCTCTGTTTCAGCCCCTCTGTTTCAGCCCCTCTGTTTCAGCCCCTCCGATTCAGCCCCTCTGTTTCAGAAACCCTGTGGTTCAGCCCCTCTGTTTCAGCCCCTCTGTTTCTCGCCCTTTGTTTCACCCCTCTGTTTGTCGCCCTCTGTTTCAGCCCCTCTGTTTCTCGCCCTCTGTTTCAGCCCCTCTGTTTCAGCCCCTCTGTTTCAGCCCCTCTGTTTCTCGCCCTCTGTTTCAGCCCCTCTGGTTCTTGCCCTCTGTTTCATCCCCTCTGTTTCAGCCCCTCTGTTTCTCGCCCTCTGTTTCTGGCCCTCTGTTTCTCGCCCTCTGTTTCAGCCCATCTGTTTCTCGCCTTCTGTTTCAGCCCCTCTGATTCAGCCCCTCTGTTTCAGCCCCTCTGATTCAGCCCCTCTGATTCAGCCCCTCTGTTTCTCGCCCTCTGTTTCAGCCCCTCTGTTTCAGCCCTTCTGTTTCAGCCACTCGGTTTCAGCCCCTCTGTTTCTTGCCCTCTGTTTCAGCTCCTCTGTTTCTCGCCCTCTGTTTCAGCCCCTCTGTTTCTCGCCCTCTGTTTCAGCCCCTCTGTTTCGCACTCTCTGTTTCAGCCCCTGTTTCAGCCCCTCTGTTTCTCGCCCTCTGTTTCAGTCCCTCTGTTTCAGTCCCTCTGTTTCTCGCCCTCTGTTTCTCGCCCTCTGTTTCTGCCCCTCTGTGTCTCACCCTCTGTTTCAGCCCCTCTGTTTCTCGCCTTCTGTTTCAGCCCCTCTGAATCAGGCCCTCTGTTTCAGCCCCTCTGATTCAGCCCCTCTGATTCAGCCCCTCTGTTTCTCGCCCTCTGTTTCAGCCCCTCTGTTTCAGCCCTTCTGTTTCAGCCACTCGGTTTCAGCCCCTCTGTTTCTTGCCCTCTGTTTCAGCCCCTCTGTTTCTCGCCCTCTGTTTCAGCCCCTCTGTTTCTCGCCCTCTGTTTCAGCCCCTCTGTTTCGCACTCTCTGTTTCAGCCCCTCTGTTTCAGCCCCTCTGTTTCTCGCCCTCTGTTTCTGCTCCTCTGTTTCTCGCCCTCTGTTTCAGCCCCTCTGTTTCTCGCCCTCAGTTTCAGCCCCTCTGATTCAGCCCCTCTGTTTCAGCCCCTCTGAATCAGTCCCTCTGTTTCAGCCCCTCTGTTTCAGCCCCTATGTTTCTCGCCCTCTGTTTCAGCCCCTCTGTTTCTCACCCTCTGTTTCAGCACCTCTGTTTCAGCCCCTCTGTTTCTCGCCCTCTGTTTCATCCCCTCTGTTTCTCGCCCTCTGTTTCAGCCCCTCTGATTCAGCCCCTCTGTTTCTCGCCCTCTGTTTCAGCGCCTCTGTTTCTCGCCATCTGTTTCAGCCCCTCTGTTTTTCGCCCTCTGTTTCAGCCCCTCTGTTTCAGCCCCTCTGTTTCAGCCCCTGTGTTTCTCGCCCTCTGTTTCAGCCCCTCTGTTTCTCGCCCTCTGTTTCAGCCTCTCTGTTTCTCGCCCTCTGTTTCAGCCCCTCTGTTTCAACCCCTCTGATTCAGCCCCTCTGGTTCAGCCCCTCTGTTTCTCGCCCTCTGTTTCTGCCCCTCTGATTCAGCCCCTCTGTTTCAGCCCCTCTGATTCAGCCCCTCTGTTTCAGACCCTCTATTTCAGCCCCTCTGTTTCAGCCACTCTGTTTCAGGCTCACTGTTTCAGCCCGTCTGTTTCAGCCCCTCTGTTTCAGCCCCTCTGATTCAGTACCTTAGTTTCTCGCCCTCTGTTTCAGCCCCTCTGTTTCAGCCCCTCTGTTTCAGCCCCTCTGTTTCTCGCCCTCTGTTTCAGCCCCTCTGTTTCAGCCCCTCTGTTTCAGCCCCTCTGTTTCTCGCCCTCTGTTTCAGCCCCTCTGTTTCTTGCCCTCTGTTTCATCCCCTCTGTTTCAGCCCCTCTGTTTCAGCCCCTCTGTTTCAGCCCCTCTGTTTCTCGCCCTCTGTTTCAGCCCCTCTGTTTCTTGCCCTCTGTTTCAGCCCCTCTGTTTCAGCCCCTCTGTTTCTCGCCCTCTGTTTCTGGCCCTCTGTTTCTCGCCCTCTGTTTCAGCCCCTCTGTTTCTCGCCTTCTGTTTCAGCCCCTCTGATTCAGCCACTCTGTTTCAGCCCCTCTGATTCAGCCCCTCTGATTCAGCCCCTCTGTTTCTCGCCCTCTGTTTCAGCCCCTCTGTTTCAGCCCTTCTGTTTCAGCCACTCGGTTTCAGCCCCTCTGTTTCTTGCCCTCTGTTTCAGCTCCTCTGTTTCTCGCCCTCTGTTTCAGCCCCTCTGTTTCTCGCCCTCTGTTTCAGCCCCTCTGTTTCGCACTCTCTGTTTCAGCCCCTGTTTCAGCCCCTCTGTTTCTCGCCCTCTGTTTCTGCTCCTCTGTTTCTCGCCCTCTGTTTCAGCCCCTCTGTTTCTCGCCCTCTGTTTCTGCCCCTCTGTTTCTCACCCTCTGTTTCAGCCCCTCTGTTTCTCGCCTTCTGTTTCAGCCCCTCTGATTCAGGCCCTCTGTTTCAGCCCCTCTGATTCAGCCCCTCTGATTCAGCCCCTCTGTTTCTCGCCCTCTGTTTCAGCCCCTCTGTTTCAGCCCTTCTGTTTCAGCCACTCGGTTTCAGCCCCTCTGTTTCTTGCCCTCTGTTTCAGCCCCTCTGTTTCTCGCCCTCTGTTTCAGCCCCTATGTTTCTCACCCTCTGTTTCAGCCCCTCTGTTTCGCACTCTCTGTTTCAGCCCCTCTGTTTCTCGCCCTCTGTTTCTGCTCCTCTGTTTCTCGCCCTCTGTTTCAGCCCCTCTGTTTCTCGCCCTCTGTTTCAGCCCCTCTGATTCAGCCCCTCTGTTTCAGCCCCTCTGAATCAGTCCCTCTGTTTCAGCCCCTCTGTTTCAGCCCCTCTGTTTCTCGCCCTCTGTTTCAGCCCCTCTGTTTCTCACCCTCTGTTTCAGCACCTCTGTTTCAGCCCCTCTGTTTCTCGCTCTCTGTTTCATCCCCTCTGTTTCTCGCCCTCTGTTTCAGCCCCTCTGATTCAGCCCCTCTGTTTCTCGCCCTCTGTTTCAGCGCCTCTGTTTCTCGCCATCTGTTTCAGCCCCTCTGTTTCTCGCCCTCAGTTTCAGCCCCTCTGTTTCAGCCCCTCTGTTTCAGCCCCTCTGTTTCTCGCCCTCTGTTTCAGCCCCTCTGTTTCTCGCCCTCTGTTTCAGCCTCTCTGTTTCTCGCCCTCTGTTTCAGCCCCTCTGTTTCAACCCCTCTGATTCAGCCCCTCTGTTTCTCGCCCTCTGTTTCAGCCCCTCTGATTCAGCCCCTCTGTTTCAGCCCCTCTGATTCAGCCCCTCTGTTTCAGACCCTCTATTTCAGCCCCTCTGTTTCAGCCACTCTGTTTCAGGCTCTCTGTTTCAGCCCGTCTGTTTCAGCCCCTCTGTTTCAGCCCCTCTGTTTCAGCCCCTCTGATTCAGTACCTTAGTTTCTCGCCCTCTGTTTCAGCCCCTCTGTTTCAGCCCCTCTGATTCAGCCCCTCTGATTCAGCCCCTCTGTTTCTCGCCCTCTGTTTCAGCCCCTCTGATTCAGACCCTCTGTTTCTCGCCGTCTGTTTCTCGCCCTCTGTTTCTGCCCCTCTGTTTCAGCCCCACTGTTTCAGCCCCTCTGTTTCTTGCCCTCTGTTTCAGCCACTCTGTTTCAGCCCCTCTGTTTCAGCCCCTCCGATTCAGCCCCTCTGTTTCAGCCCCTCTGGTTCAGCCCCTCTGTTTCAGCCCCTCTGTTTCTCGACCTTTGTTTCAGCCTCTCTATTTGTCGCCCTCTTTTTCAGCCCCTCTGTTTCTCGCCCTATGTTTCAGCCCCTCTGTTTCATCCCCTCTGTTTCAGCCCCTCTGTTTCTCGCCCTCTGTTTCAGCCCTCTGTTTCTCGCTCTCTGTTTCATCCCCTCTGTTTCTCGCCCTCTGTTTCAGCCCCTCTGTTTCTCACCCTCTGTTTCAGCACCTCTGTTTCAGCCCCTCTGTTTCTCGCCCTCTGTTTCATCCCCTCTGTTTCTCGCCCTCTGTTTCAGCCCCTCTGATTCAGCCCCTCTGTTTCTCGCCCTCTGTTTCAGCGCCTCTGTTTCTCGCCATCTGTTTCAGCCCCTCTGTTTTTCGCCCTCTGTTTCAGCCCCTCTGTTTCAGCCCCTCTGTTTCAGCCCCTGTGTTTCTCGCCCTCTGTTTCAGCCCCTCTGTTTCTCGCCCTCTGTTTCAGCCTCTCTGTTTCTCGCCCTCTGTTTCAGCCCCTCTGTTTCAACCCCTCTGATTCAGCCCCGCTGGTTCAGCCCCTCTGTTTCTCGCCCTCTGTTTCTGCCCCTCTGATTCAGCCCCTCTGTTTCAGCCCCTCTGATTCAGCCCCTCTGTTTCAGACCCTCTATTTCAGCCCCTCTGTTTCAGCCACTCTGTTTCAGGCTCACTGTTTCAGCCCGTCTGTTTCAGCCCCTCTGTTTCAGCCCCTCTGTTTCAGCCCCTCTGATTCAGTACCTTAGTTTCTCGCCCTCTGTTTCAGCCCCTCTGTTTCAGCCCCTCTGTTTCAGCCCCTCTGTTTCTCGCCCTCTGTTTAAGCCCCTCTGTTTCAGCCCCTCTGTTTCAGCCCCTCTGTTTCTCGCCCTCTGTTTCAGCCCCTCTGTTTCTTGCCCTCTGTTTCATCCCCTCTGTTTCAGCCCCTCTGTTTCAGCCCCTCTGTTTCAGCCCCTCTGTTTCTCGCCCTCTGTTTCAGCCCCTCTGTTTCTTGCCCTCTGATTCATCCCCTCTGTTTCAGCCCCTCTGTTTCTCGCCCTCTGTTTCTGGCCCTCTGTTTCTCGCCCTCTGTTTCAGCCCCTCTGTTTCTCGCCTTCTGTTTCAGCCCCTCTGATTCAGCCCCTCTGTTTCAGCCCCTCTGATTCAGCCCCTCTGATTCAGCCCCTCTGTTTCTCGCCCTCTGTTTCAGCCCCTCTGTTTCAGCCCTTCTGTTTCAGCCACTCGGTTTCAGCCCCTCTGTTTCTTGCCCTCTGTTTCAGCTCCTCTGTTTCTCGCCCTCTGTTTCAGCCCCTCTGTTTCTCGCCCTCTGTTTCAGCCCCTCTGTTTCGCACTCTCTGTTTCAGCCCCTGTTTCAGCCCCTCTGTTTCTCACCCTCTGTTTCTGCTCCTCTGTTTCTCGCCCTCTGTTTCAGCCCCTCTGTTTCTCGCCCTCTGTTTCTGCCCCTCTGTTTCTCACCCTCTGTTTCAGCCCCTCTGTTTCTCGCCTTCTGTTTCAGCCCCTCTGATTCAGGCCCTCTGTTTCAGCCCCTCTGATTCAGCCCCTCTGATTCAGCCCCTCTGTTTCTCGCCCTCTGTTTCAGCCCCTCTGTTTCAGCCCTTCTGTTTCAGCCACTCGGTTTCAGCCCCTCTGTTTCTTGCCCTCTGTTTCAGCCCCTCTGTTTCTCGCCCTCTGTTTCAGCCCCTATGTTTCTCACCCTCTGTTTCAGCCCCTCTGTTTCGCACTCTCTGTTTCAGCCCCTCTGTTTCTCGCCCTCTGTTTCTGCTCCTCTGTTTCTCGCCCTCTGTTTCAGCCCCTCTGTTTCTCGCCCTCTGTTTCAGCCCCTCTGATTCAGCCCCTCTGTTTCAGCCCCTCTGAATCAGTCCCTCTGTTTCAGCCCCGCTGTTTCAGCCCCTCTGTTTCTCGCCCTCTGTTTCAGCCCCTCTGTTTCTCACCCTCTGTTTCAGCACCTCTGTTTCAGCCCCTCTGTTTCTCGCTCTCTGTTTCATCCCCTCTGTTTCTCGCCCTCTGTTTCAGCCCCTCTGATTCAGCCCCTCTGTTTCTCGCCCTCTGTTTCAGCGCCTCTGTTTCTCGCCATCTGTTTCAGCCCCTCTGTTTCTCGCCCTCAGTTTCAGCCCCTCTGTTTCAGCCCCTCTGTTTCAGCCCCTCTGTTTCTCGCCCTCTGTTTCAGCCCCTCTGTTTCTCGCCCTCTGTTTCAGCCTCTCTGTTTCTCGCCCTCTGTTTCAGCCCCTCTGTTTCAACCCCTCTGATTCAGCCCCTCTGTTTCTCGCCCTCTGTTTCAGCCCCTCTGATTCAGCCCCTCTGTTTCAGCCCCTCTGATTCAGCCCCTCTGTTTCAGACCCTCTATTTCAGCCCCTCTGTTTCAGCCACTCTGTTTCAGGCTCTCTGTTTCAGCCCGTCTGTTTCAGCCCCTCTGTTTCAGCCCCTCTGTTTCAGCCCCTCTGATTCAGTACCTTAGTTTCTCGCCCTCTGTTTCAGCCCCTCTGTTTCAGCCCCTCTGATTCAGCCCCTCTGATTCAGCCCCTCTGTTTCTCGCCCTCTGTTTCAGCCCCTCTGATTCAGCCCCTCTGTTTCTCGCCGTCTGTTTCTCGCCCTCTGTTTCTGCCCCTCTGTTTCAGCCCCACTGTTTCAGCCCCTCTGTTTCTTGCCCTCTGTTTCAGCCACTCTGTTTCAGCCCCTCTGTTTCAGCCCCTCCGATTCAGCCCCTCTGTTTCAGCCCCTCTGGTTCAGCCCCTCTGTTTCAGCCCCTCTGTTTCTCGACCTTTGTTTCAGCCTCTCTATTTGTCGCCCTCTTTTTCAGCCCCTCTGTTTCTCGCCCTATGTTTCAGCCCCTCTGTTTCATCCCCTCTGTTTCAGCCCCTCTGTTTCTCGCCCTCTGTTTCAGCCCTCTGTTTCTTGCCCTATGTTTCATCCCCTCTGTTTCAGCTCCTCTGTTTCTCGCCCTCTGTTTCTGGCCCTCTGTTTCTCGCCCTCTGTTTCAGCCCCTCTGTTTCTCGCCTTCTGTTTCAGCCCCTCTGATTCAGCCCCTCTGTTTCAGCCCCTCTGATTCAGCCCCTCCGATTCAGCCCCTCTGTTTCTCGCCCTCTGTTTCAGCCCCTCTGTTTCAGCCCTTCTGTTTCAGCCACTCGGTTTCAGCCCCTCTGTTTCTTGCCCTCTGTTTCAGCCCCTCTGTTTCTCGCCCTCTGTTTCAGCCCCTCTGTTTCTCGCCCTCTGTTTCAGCCCCTCTGTTTCGCACTCTCTGTTTCATCCCCTCTGTTTCAGCTCCTCTGTTTCTCGCCCTCTGTTTCTGGCCCTCTGTTTCTCGCCCTCTGTTTCAGCCCCTCTGTTTTTCGCCCTCTGTTTCAGCCCCTGTTTCAGCCCCTCTGTTTCTCGCCCTCTGTTTCAGTCCCTCTGTTTCAGTCCCTCTGTTTCTCGCCCTCTGTTTCTCGCCCTCTGTTTCTGCCCCTCTGTTTCTCGCCCTCTGTTTCAGCCCCTCTGTTTCTCGCCTTCTGTTTCAGCCCCTCTGAATCAGGCCCTCTGTTTCAGCCCCTCTGATTCAGCCCCTCTGTTTCTCGCCCTCTGTTTCAGCCCCTCTGTTTCAGCCCTTCTGTTTCAGCCACTCGGTTTCAGCCCCTCTGTTTCTTGCCCTCTGTTTCAGCCCCTCTGTTTCTCGCCCTCTGTTTCAGCCCCTCTGTTTCTCGCCCTCTGTTTCAGCCCCTCTGTTTCGCACTCTCTGTTTCAGCCCCTCTGTTTCAGCCCCTCTGTTTCTCGCCCTCTGTTTCTGCTCCTCTGTTTCTCGCCCTCTGTTTCAGCCCCTCTGTTTCTCGCCCTCAGTTTCAGCCCCTCTGATTCAGCCCCTCTGTTTCAGCCCCTCTGAATCAGTCCCTCTGTTTCAGCCCCTCTGTTTCAGCCCCTCTGTTTCTCGCCCTCTGTTTCAGCCCCTCTGTTTCTCACCCTCTGTTTCAGCACCTCTGTTTCAGCCCCTCTGTTTCTCGCCCTCTGTTTCATCCCCTCTGTTTCTCGCCCTCTGTTTCAGCCCCTCTGTTTCAGCCCCTCTGTTTCAGCCCCTGTGTTTCTCGCCCTCTGTTTCAGCCCCTCTGTTTCTCGCCCTCTGTTTCAGCCTCTCTGTTTCTCGCCCTCTGTTTCAGCCCCTCTGTTTCAACCCCTCTGATTCAGCCCCTCTGGTTCAGCCCCTCTGTTTCTCGCCCTCTGTTTCTGCCCCTCTGATTCAGCCCCTCTGTTTCAGCCCCTCTGATTCAGCCCCTCTGTTTCAGACCCTCTATTTCAGCCCCTCTGTTTCAGCCACTCTGTTTCAGGCTCACTGTTTCAGCCCGTCTGTTTCAGCCCCTCTGTTTCTCGCCCTCTGTTTCTGCCCCTCTGTTTCTCACCCTCTGTTTCAGCCCCTCTGTTTCTCGCCTTCTGTTTCAGCCCCTCTGATTCAGGCCCTCTGTTTCAGCCCCTCTGATTCAGCCCCTCTGATTCAGCCCCTCTGTTTCTCGCCCTCTGTTTCAGCCCCTCTGTTTCAGCCCTTCTGTTTCAGCCACTCAGTTTCAGCCCCTCTGTTTCTTGCCCTCTGTTTCAGCCCCTCTGTTTCTCGCCCTCTGTTTCAGCCCCTCTGTTTCTCACCCTCTGTTTCAGCCCCTCTGTTTCGCACTCTCTGTTTCAGCCCCTCTGTTTCAGCCCCTCTGTTTCTCGCCCTCTGTTTCTGCTCCTCTGTATCTCGCTCTCTGTTTCAGCCCCTCTGTTTCTCGCCCTCTGTTTCAGCCCCTCTGATTCAGCCCCTCTGTTTCAGCCCCTCTGAATCAGTCCCTCTGTTTCAGCCCCTCTGTTTCAGCCCCTCTGTTTCTCGCCCTCTGTTTCAGCCCCTCTGTTTCTCACCCTCTGTTTCAGCACCTCTGTTTCAGCCCCTCTGTTTCTCGCTCTCTGTTTCATCCCCTCTGTTTCTCGCCCTCTGTTTCAGCCCCTCTGATTCAGCCCCTCTGTTTCTCGCACTCTGTTTCAGCGCCTCTGTTTCTCGCCATCTGTTTCAGCCCCTCTGTTTCTCGCCCTCTGTTTCAGCCCCTCTGTTTCAGCCCCTCTGTTTCAGCCCCTCTGTTTCTCGCCCTCTGTTTCAGCCCCTCTGTTTCAGCCTCTCTGTTTCTCGCCCTCTGTTTCAGCCCCTCTGTTTCAACCCCTCTGATTCAGCCCCTCTGTTTCTCGCCCTCTGTTTCAGCCCCTCTGATTCAGCCCCTCTGTTTCAGCCCCTCTGATTCAGCCCCTCTGTTTCAGACCCTCTATTTCAGCCCCTCTGTTTCAGCCACTCTGTTTCAGGCTCTCTGTTTCAGCCCGTCTGTTTCAGCCCCTCTGTTTCAGCCCCTCTATTTCAGCCCCTCTGTTTCAGCCACTCTGTTTCGCACTCTCTGTTTCATCCCCTCTGTTTCAGCTCCTCTGTTTCTCGCCCTCTGTTTCTGGCCCTCTGTTTCTCGCCCTCTGTTTCAGCCCCTCTGTTTCTCGCCTTCTGTTTCAGCCCCTCTGATTCAGCCCCTCTGTTTCAGCACCTCTGATTCAGCCCCTCTGATTCAGCCCCTCTGTTTCTCGCCCTCTGTTTCAGCCCCTCTGTTTCAGCCCTTCTGTTTCAGCCACTCGGTTTCAGCCCCTCTGTTTCTCGCCGTCTGTTTCAGCCCCTCTGTTTCGCACTCTCTGTTTCAGCCCCTCTGTTTCAGCCCCTCTGTTTCTCGCCCTCTGTTTCTGCTCCTCTGTTTCTCGCCCTCTGTTTCTGCCCCTCTGTTTCTCGCCCTCTGTTTCAGCCCCTCTGATTCAGCCCCTCTGTTTCAGCCCCTCTGAATCAGCCCCTCTGTTTCAGCCCCTCTGTTTCAGCCCCTCTGTTTCTCGCCCTCTGTTTCAGCCCTTCTGTTTCTCACCCTCTGTTTCAGCACCTCTGTTTCAGCCGCTCTGTTTCAGCCCCTCTGTTTCTCGCCCTCTGTTTCAGCCCCTCTGATTCAGCCCTTCTGTTTCTCGCCCTCTGTTTCAGCCCCTCTGTTTCTCGCCATCTGTTTCAGCCCCTCTGTTTCTCGCCCTCTGTTTCAGCCCCTCTGATTCAGCCCCTCTGTTTCAGCCCCTCTGTTTCAGCCCCTCTGTTTCTCGCCCTCTGTTTCAGCCCCTCTGTTTCTCACCCTCTGTTTCAGCCACTCTGTTTCAGCCCCTCTGTTTCTCGCTCTCTGTTTCAGCCCCTCTGTTTCTCGCCATCTGTTTCAGCCCCTCTGATTCAGCCCCTCTGTTTCTCGCCCTCTGTTTCAGCCCCTCTGTTTCTCGCCCTCTGTTTCAGACCCTCTGTTTCTCGCCCTCTGTTTCAGCCCCTCTGTTTCAGCCCCTCTGTTTCAGCCCCTCAGTTTCTCCACCTCTGTTTCAGCCACTCTATTTCTCGCCCTCTGTTTCAGCACCTCTGTTTTAGCCCCACTGTTTCAGCCCCTCTATTTCTCGCCCTCTGTTTCAGCCCCTCTGTTTTAGTCCCACTGTTTCAGCCCCTCTGATTCAGCCCCTCTGTTTCTCGCCCTCTGTATCAGCCCCTCTGTTTCAGCCCCACTGTTTCAGTCCCTCTGTTTCTCGCCCTCTGTTTCTGGCCCTCTGTTTCAGCCCCTCTGTTTTAGTCCCACTGTTTCAGCCCCACTGATTCAGCCCCTCTGTTTCTCGCCCTCTGTATCAGCCCCTCTGTTTCAGCCCCACTGTTTCAGTCCCTCTGTTTGTCGCCCTCTGTTTCTGGCCCTCTGTTTCAGCCCCTCTGTTTCAGCCCCTCTGTTTCAGCCCCTCTGTTTCAGCCCCTCTGTTTCTCGCCCTCTGTTTCAGCCCCTCTGTTTCTTGCCCTCTGTTTCAGCCACTCTGTTTCTCGCCCTCTGTTTCAGCCTCTCTGTTTCTCACCCTCTGTTTCAGCCCCTCTGTTTCAGCCCCTCTGTTTCAGCCCCTCTGTTTCAGCCCCTCTGTTTCTCGCCCTCTGTTTCAGCCCCTCTGTTTCTCGCCCTCTGTTTCAGCCTCTCTGTTTCTCGCCCTCTGTTTCAGCCCCTCTGTTTCAGCCCCTCTGATTAAGCCCCTCTGATTCAGCCCCTCTGAATCAGCCCCTCTGATTCAGACCCTCTGTTTCAGCCCCTCTGTTTCAGCCACTCTGTTTCTCGCCCTCTGTTTCAGCCCCTCTGTTTCTCACCCTCTGTTTCTGGCCCTCTGTTTCAGCCCCTCTGTTTCTCGCTCTCTGTTTCAGCCCCTCTGTTTCAGCCCCTCTGTTTCAGCCCCTCTGTTTCAGCCCCTCTGTTTCTCGCCCTCTGTTTCAGCCCCTCTGTTTCTTGCCCTCTGTTTCAGCCACTCTGTTTCTCGCCCTCTGTTTCAGCCTCTCTGTTTCTCACCCTCTGTTTCAGCCCCTCTGTTTCAGCCCCTCTGTTTCAGCCCCTCTGTTTCTCGCCCTCTGTTTCAGCCCCTCTGTTTCTCGCCCTCTGTTTCAGCCTCTCTGTTTCTCGCCCTCTGTTTCAGCCCCTCTGTTTCAGCCCCTCTGTTTCAGCCCCTCTGTTTCTCGCCCTCTGCATCAGCCGCTTTGTTTCAGCCCCTCTGTTTCAGCCCCTCTTTTTCAGCCCCTCTGTTTCTCGCCCTCTGTTTCTCGCCCTCTGTTTCAGCCCCTCTGTTTCTTGCCCTCTGTTTCAGCCCCTCTGTTTCAGCCCCTCTGATTCAGCCCGTCTGATTCAGACCCTCTGTTTCTCGCCCTCTGTTCCAGCCACTCTGTTTCAGCCCCTCTGTTTCTGCCCTTCTGTTTCAGCCTCTCTGTTTCAGCCCCTCTGTTTCTTGCCCTCTGTTTCAGCCTCTCTGTTTCTCGACCTCTGTTTCAGTCCCTCTGTTTCTCGCCATCTGTTTCAGCCCCTCTGTTTCGCGCTCTCTGTTTCAGCCCCTCTGTTTCTGCTCCTCTGTTTCTCGCCCTCTGTTTCTGCGCCTCTGTTTCTCGCCCTCTGTTTCAGCCCCTCTTTTTCTCGCCCTCTGTTTCAGCCCCTCTGATTATGCCCCTCTGATTCCGCCCCTCTGAATCAGCCCCTCTGATTCAGCCCCTCTGTTTCAGCCCCTCTGTTTCAGCCCCTCTGTTTCTCGCCCTCTGTTTCAGCCCCTCTGTTTCTCACCCTCTGTTTCAGTCCCTCTGTTTCAGCCCCTCTGTTTCTCGCTCTCTGTTTCATCCTCTCTATTTCTCGCCATCTGTTTCAGCCCCTCTGATTCAGCCCATCTGTTTCTCGCCCTCTGTTTCAGCCCCTCTGTTTCTCGCCCTCTGTTTCAGCCCCTCTGTTTCTCGCCCTCTGTTTCAGCCCCTCTGTTTCAGCCCCTCTGTTTCCGCCCCTCAGTTTCTCCACCTCTGTTTCAGCCCCTCTATTTCTCGCCATCTGTTTCAGCCCCTCTGTTTTAGCCCCACTGTTTCAGCCCCTCTATTTCTCGCCCTCTGTTTCTGCCCCTCTGTTTTAGCCCCACTGTTTCAGCCCCTTTGTTTCAGCCCCTCTGTTTCTCGCCCTCTGTATCAGCCCCTCTGTTTCAGCCCCACTGTTTCAGTCCCTCTGTTTCTCGCCCTCTGTTTCTGGCCCTCTGTTTCAGCCCCTCTGTTTCTCGCTCTCTGTTTCAGCCCCTCTGTTTCTCGCCCTCTGTTTCAGCCCCTCTGTTTCAGCCCCTCTGTTTCTCGCCATCTGTTTCAGCCCCTCTGTTTCTTGCCCTCTGTTTCAGCCACTCTGTTTCTCGCCCTCTGTTTCAGCCTCTCTGTTTCTCGCCCTCAGTTTCAGCCCCTCTGTTTCAGCCCCTCTGTTTCAGCCCCTCTGTTTCAGCCCCTCTGTTTCTCGCCCTCTGTTTCAGCCCCTCTGTTTCTCGCCCTCTGTTTCAGCCTCTCTGTTTCTCGCCCTCTGTTTCAGCCCCTCTGTTTCAGCCCCTCTGTTTCAGCCCCTCTATTTCTCGCCCTCTGCATCAGCCGCTTTGTTTCAGCCCCTCTGTTTCAGCCCCTCTTTTTCAGCCCCTTTGTTTCTCGCCCTCTGTTTCTCGCCCTCTGTTTCAGCCCCTCTGTTTCTTGCCCTCTGTTTCAGCCCCTCTGTTTCAGCCCCTCTGATTCAGCCCGTCTGATTCAGACCCTCTGTTTCTCGCCCTCTGTTCCAGCCACTCTGTTTCAGCCCCTCTGTTTCTGCCCTTCTGTTTCAGCCTCTCTGTTTCAGCCCCTCTGTTTCTTGCCCTCTGTTTCAGCCTCTCTGTTTCTCGACCTCTGTTTCAGTCCCTCTGTTTCTCGCCATCTGTTTCAGCCCCTCTGTTTCTGCTCCTCTGTTTCTCGCCCTCTGTTTCTGCGCCTCTGTTTCTCGCCCTCTGTTTCAGCCCCTCTGTTTCAGCCCCTCTGTTTCAGCCCCTCTGATTAAGCCCCTCTGATTCAGCCCCTCTGAATCAGCCCCTCTGATTCAGCCCCTCTGTTTCAGCCCCTCTGTTTCAGCCCCTCTGTTTCTCGCCCTCTGTTTCAGCCCCTCTGTTTCACACCCTCTGTTTCAGCACGTCTGTTTCAGCCCCTCTGTTTCTCGCTCTCTGTTTCAGCCCATCTGTTTCTCGCCCTCTGTTTCAGCCCCTCTGATTCAGCCCCTCTGTTTCTCGCCCTCTCTTTCAGCCCCTCTGTTTCTCGCCCTCTGTTTCAGCCCCTCTGTTTCTCGCCCTCTCTTTCAGCCCCTCTGTTTCTCGCCCTCTGTTTCAGCCCCTCTGTTTCTGCCCTTCTGTTTCAGCCTCTCTGTTTCAGCCCCTCTGTTTCTTGCCCTCTGTTTCAGCCTCTCTGTTTCTCGACCTCTGTTTCAGTCCCTCTGTTTCTCGCCATCTGTTTCAGCCCCTCTGTTTCAGCCCCTCTGTTTCAGCCCCTCTGTTTCAGCCCCTCTGTTTCTCGCCCTCTGTTTCAGCCCCTCTGTTTCTCGCCCTCTGTTTCAGCCTCTCTGTTTCTCGCCCTCTGTTTCAACCCCCCTGGTTCAGCCCCTCTGTTTCAGCCCCTCTATTTCTCGCCCTCTGCATCAGCCACTTTGTTTCAGCCCCTCTGTTTCAGCCCCTCTTTTTCAGCCCCTCTGTTTCTCGCCCTCTGTTTCTCGCCCTCTGTTTCAGCCCCTCTGTTTCTTGCCCTCTGTTTCAGCCCCTCTGTTTCAGCCCCTCTGATTCAGCCCGTCTGATTCAGACCCTCTGTTTCTCGTCCTCTGTTCCAGCCACTCTGTTTCAGCCCCTCTGTTTCTGCCCTTCTGTTTCAACCTCTCTGTTTCAGCCCCTCTGTTTCTTGCCCTCTGTTTCAGCCTCTCTGTTTCTCGACCTCTGTTTCAGTCCCTCTGTTTCTCGCCATCTGTTTCAGCCCCTCAGTTTCGCGCTCTCTGTTTCAGCCCCTCTGTTTCTGCTCCTCTGTTTCTCGCCCTCTGTTTCTGCGCCTCTGTTTCTCGCCCTCTGTTTCAGCCCCTCTGTTTCTCGCCCTCTGTTTCAGACCCTCTGATTAAGCCCCTCTGTTTCTGCCCCTCTGATTAAGCCCCTCTGATTCAGCCCCTCTGAATCAGCCCCTCTGATTCAGCCCCTCTGTTTCAGCCCCTCTGTTTCAGCCCCTCTGTTTCTCGCCCTCTGTTTCAGCCCCTCTGTTTCTCACCCTCTGTTTCAGCCCCTCTGTTTCAGCCCCTCTGTTTCTCGCTCTCTGTTTCAGCCCATCTGTTTCTCGCCCTCTGTTTCAGCCCTTCTGATTCAGCCCCCCTGTTTCTCGCCCTCTGTTTCAGCCCCTCTGTTTCTCACCCTCTGTTTCAGCCCCTCTGTTTCTCGCCCTCTGTTTCAGCCCCTCTGTTTCAGTCCCTCTGTTTCTCGCCCTCTGTTTCAGCCCCTCTGTTTCAGCCCCTCTGTTTCTCGCCCTCTGTTTCAGCCCCTCTGTTTCTTGCCCTCTGTTTCAGCCACTCTGTTTCTCGCCCTCTGTTTCAGCCTTTCTGTATCTCGCCCTCTGTTTCAGCCGCTCTGTTTCAGCCCCTCTGTTTCAGCCCCTCTGTTTCAGTCCTCTGTTTCTCGCCCTCTGTTTCAGCCCCTCTGTTTCTCGCCCTCAGTTTCAGCCTCTCTGTTTCTCGCCCTCTGTTTCAGCCCCTCTCTTTCAGCCCCTCTGTATCTCGCCCTCTGTTTCAGCCCCTCTGTTTCTCGCCCTCTGTATCATCCGCTTTGTTTCAGCCCCTCTGTTTCAGACCCTCTTTTTCAGCCCCTCTGTTTATCGCCCTCTGTTTCTCGCCCTCTGTTTCAGCCCCTCTGTTTCTCGCCCTCTGTTTCAGCCCCTCTGTTTCAGCCCCTCTGATTCAGCCCGTCTGTTTCAGCCCCTCTGTTTCTTGCCCTCTGTTTCAGCCCCTCTGTTTCTCGCCCTCTGTTTCAGCCCCTCTGTTTCTCGCCCTCTGTTTCAGCCCCTCTGTTTCTCGCCCTCTGTTTCCGTCCCTCTGTTTCGCGCTCTCTGTTCCAGCCCCTCTGTTTCAGTCCCTCTGTTTCTCACCCTCTGTTTCTGCACGTCTGTTTCTCGCCCTCTGTTTCAGCCCCTCTGTTTCTCGCCCTCTGTTTCAGCCCCTCTGTTTCTCGCCCTCTGTTTCAGCCACTCTGATTCAGCCCCTCTGTTTCAGCCCCTCTGTTTCTGCCCCTCTGATTCAGCCCCTCTGTTTCAGCCCCTGTGTTTCAGCCCCTTTGTTTCAGCCCCTCTGTTTCATCCACTCTGTTTCTCGCCCTCTGTTTCTCACCCTCTGTTTCTCGCCCTCTGTTTCAGCCCCTCTGTTTTTCGCCCTCTGTTTCTCGCCCTCTGTTTCTCGCCCGCTGTTTCAGCCCCTTTGTTTCTCGCCCTCTGTTTCAGCCCCTCTGTTTCAGTCCCTCTGATTCAGCCCCTCTGATTCAGCCCCACTGTTTCTCGCCCTCTGTTTCAGCCCCTCTGTTTCAGCCCCTCTGTTTCAGCCCCTCTGTTTCAGCCCCTCTGTTTCTGCCCCTCTGTTTCAGCCTCTCTGTTTCAGCCCCTCTGTTTCAAGCCCTCAGTTTCTGCCCCTCTGTTTCTCGCCCTCTGTTTCAGCCCCTCTGTTTCAGCCCCACTGTTTCTCGCCCTCTGTTTCAGCCCCTCTGTTTCTCGCCCTCTGTTTCAGACCCTCTGTTTCAGCCCCTCTGTTTCTCGCCCTCTGTTTCTGCCCCTCAGTTTCTCGCCCTCTGTTTCAGCCCCTCTGTTTCTCGCCTTCTGTTTCAGCCCCTCTGATTCAGCCCCTCTGTTTCAGCCCTTCTGATTCAGCCCCTCTGATTCAGCCCCTCTGTTTCTCGCCATCTGTTTCAGCCCCTCTGTTTCAGCCCTTCTGTTTCAGCCACTCTGTTTCAGCCCCTCTGTTTCTCGCCCTCTGTTTCAGCCTCTCTGTTTCTCGCCCTCTGTTTCAGCCCCTCTGTTTCTCGCCCTCTGTTTCAGCCCCTCTGTTTCAGCCCCTCTGTTTCTCGCCCTCTGTTTCAGCCCCTCTGTTTCTCGCCCTCTGTTTCAGCCCCTCTGTTTCAGTCCCTCTGATTCAGCCCCTCTGATTCAGCCCCACTGTTTCTCGCCCTCTGTTTCAGCCCCTCTGTTTCAGCCCCTCTGTTTCAGCCCCTCTGTTTCAGCCCCTCTGTTTCTGCCCCTCTGTTTCAGCCTCTCTGTTTCTCGCCCTCTGTTTCAGGCTCTCTGTTTCAGCCCGTCTGTTTCAGCCCCTCTGTTTCAGCCCCTCTGTTTCTGGCACTCTGTTTCTCGCCCGGCGTTTCAGCCCCTTTGTTTCTCGCCCTCTGTTTCAGCCCCTCTGTTTCAGCCCCTCTGATTCAGCCCCACTGTTTCTCGCCCTCTGTTTCAGCCCCTCTGTTTCAGCCCCTCTGTTTCAGCCCCTCTGTTTCAGCCCCTCTGTTTCTGCCCCTCTGTTTCAGCCTCTCTGTTTCTCGCCCTCTGTTTCAGGCTCTCTGTTTCAGCCCGTCTGTTTCAGCCCCTCTGTTTCAGCCCCTCTGTTTCTGGCACTCTGTTTCTCGCCCGGCGTTTCAGCCCCTTTGTTTCTCGCCCTCTGTTTCAGCCCCTCTGTTTCAGCCCCTCTGATTCAGACCCTCTGTTTCCGCCCCTCTGTTTCAGCCCCTCTGTTTCAAGCCCTCAGTTTCTGCCCCTCTGTTTCTCGCCCTCTGTTTCAGCCCCTCTGTTTCAGCCCCTCTGTTTCTCGCCCTCTGTTTCAGACCCTCTGTTTCAGCCCCTCTGTTTCTCGCCCTCTGTTTCTGCCCCTCAGTTTCTCGCCCTCTGTTTCAGCCCCTCTGTTTCTCGCCTTCTGTTTCAGCCCCTCTGATTCAGCCCCTCTGTTTCAGCCCTTCTGATTCAGCCCCTCTGATTCAGCCCCTCTGTTTCTCGCCATCTGTTTCAGCCCCTCTGTTTCAGCCCTTCTGTTTCAGCCACTCTGTTTCAGCCCGTCTGTTTCTCGCCCTCTGTTTCAGCCTCTCTGTTTCTCGCCCTCTGTTTCAGCCCCTCTGTTTCAGCCCCTCTGTTTCAGCCCCTCTGTTTCAGCCCCTCTGTTTCTCGCCCTCTGTTTCAGCCCCTCTGTTTCTCGCCCTCTGTTTCAGCCTCTCTGTTTCTCGCCCTCTGTTTCAGCCCCTCTGTTTCAGCCCCTCTGTTTCAGCCCCTCTATTTCTCGCCCTCTGCATCAGCCGCTTTGTTTCAGCCCCTCTGTTTCTTGCCCTCTGTTTCAGCCCCTCTGTTTCTCGACCTCTGCTTCAGTCCCTCTGTTTCTCGCCATCTGTTTCAGCCCCTCTGTTTCGCGCTCTCTGTTTCAGCCCCTCTGTTTCTGCTCCTCTGTTTCTCGCCCTCTGTTTCTGCCCCTCTGTTTCTCGCCCTCTGTTTCAGCCCCTCTGTTTCTCGCCCTCTGTTTCAGCCCCTCTGATTAATCCCCTCTGTTTCAGCCCCTCTGATTAAGCCCCTCTGATTCAGCCCCTCTGAATCAGCCTCTCTGATTCAGCCCCTCTGTTTCAGCCCCTCTGTTTCAGCCCCTCTGTTTCTCGCCCTCTGTTTCAGCCCCTCTGTTTCAGCTCCTCTGTTTCAGCCCCTCTGTTTCAGCCCCTCTGTTTCTCGCTCTCTGTTTCAGCCCATCTGTTTCTCGCCCTCTGTTTCAGCCCCTCTGATTCAGCCCCTATGTTTCTCGCCCTCTGTTTCAGCCCCTCTGATTCAGCCCCTCTGTTTCAGCCCCTCTGTTTCAGCCCCTCTGTTTCTCGCCCTCTGTTTCAGCCCCTCTGATTCTCGCCCTCTGTTTCAGCCGCTCTGTTTCATCTCCTCTGTTTCTCGCCCTCTGTGTCTGGCCCTCTGTTTAAGCCCCTCTGTTTCTCGCTCTCTGTTTCAGCCCCTCTGTTTCTCGCCCTCTGTTTCAGCCCCTCTGTTTCAGCCCCTCTGTATCTCGCCCTCTGTTTCAGCCCCTCTGTTTCTTGCCCTCTGTTTCAGCCACTCTGTTTCTCGCCCTCTGTTTCAGCCTCTCTGTTTCTCGCCCTCTGTTTCAGCCCCTCTGTTTCAGCCCCTCTGTTTCTCGCCCTCCGTTTCAGCCCCTCTGTTTCTCGCCCTCTGTTTCAGCCTCTCTGTTTCTCGCCCTCTCTTTCAGCCCCTCTTTTTCAGCCCCTCTGTTTCTCGCCCTCTGTTTCTCGCCCTCTGTTTCAGCCCCTCTGTTTCTTGCCCTCTATTTCAGCCACTCTGTTTCAGCCCCTCTGATTCAGCCCGTCTGATTCAGACCCTCTGTTTCTCGCCCTCTGTTCCAGCCACTCTGTTTCAGCCCCTCTGTTTCTGCCCTTCTGTTTCAGCCTCTCTGTTTCAGCCCCTCTGTTTCTTGCCCTCTGTTTAAGCCTCTCTGTTTCTCGACCTCTGTTTCAGTCCCTCTGTTTCTCGCCATCTGTTTCAGCCCCTCTGTTTCGCGCTCTCTGTTTCAGCCCCTCTGTTTCTGCTCCTCTGTTTCTCGCCCTCTGTTTCTGCGCCACTGTTTCTCGCCCTCTGTTTCATCCCCTCTGTTTCAGCCCCTCTGTTTCAGCCCCTCTGATTAAGCCCCTCTGATTCAGCACCTCTGAATCAGCCCCTCTGATTCAGCCCCTCTGTTTCAGCCCCACTGTTTCAGCCCCTCTGTTTCTCGCCCTCTATTTCAGCCCCTCTGTTTCACACCCTCTGTTTCAGCCCCTCTGTTTCAGCCCCTCTGTTTCTCGCCCTCTGTTTCAGCCCATCTGTTTCTCGCCCTCTGTTTCAGCCCCTCTGATTCAGCCCCTCTGTTTCTCGCCCTCTGTTTCAGCCCCTCTGTTTCTCGCCCTCTGTTTCAGCCCCACTGTTTCTCGACCTCTGTTTCAGTCCCTCTGTTTCTCGCCATCTGTTTCAGCCCCTCTGTTTCAGCCCCTCTGTTTCAGCCCCTCTGTTTCAGCCCCTCTGTTTCTCGCCCTCTGTTTCAGCCCCTCTGTTTCTCGCCCTCTGTTTCAGCCTCTCTGTTTCTCGCCCTCTGTTTCAGCCCCCCTGGTTCAGCCCCTCTGTTTCAGCCCCTCTATTTCTCGCCCTCTGCATCAGCCACTTTGTTTCAGCCCCTCTGTTTCAGCCCCTCTGTTTCTCGCCCTCTGTTTCAGCCCCTCTGTTTCTCGCCCTCTGTTTCAGCCTCTCTGTTTCTCGCCCTCTGTTTCAGCCCCCCTGGTTCAGCCCCTCTGTTTCAGCCTCTCTGTTTCTCGCCCTCTGTTTCAGCCCCTCTGTTTCAGCCCCTCTGTTTCAGCCCCTCTTTTTCAGCCCCTCTGTTTCTCGCCCTCTGTTTCTCGCCCTCTGTTTCAGTCCCTCTGTTTCTTGCCCTCTGTTTCAGCACCTCTGTTTCAGCCCCTCTGATTCAGCCCGTCTGATTCAGACCCTCTGTTTCTCGTTCTCTGTTCCAGCCACTCTGTTTCAGCCCCTCTGTTTCTGCCCTTCTGTTTCAGCCTCTCTGTTTCAGCCGATCTGTTTCTTGCGCTCTGTTTCAGCCTCTCTGTTTCTCGACCTCTGTTTCAGTCCCTCTGTTTCTCGCCATCTGTTTCAGCCCCTCAGTTTCGCGCTCTCTGTTTCAGCCCCTCTGTTTCTGCTCCTCTGTTTCTCGCCCTCTGTTTCTGCGCCTCTGTTTCTCGCCCTCTGTTTCAGCCCCTCTGTTTCTCGCCCTCTGTTTCAGCCCCTCTGATTAAGCCCCTCTGTTTCAGCCCCTCTGATTCAGCCCCTCTGAATCAGCCCCTCTGATTCAGCCCCTCTGTTTCAGCCCCTCTGTTTCAGCCCCTCTGTTTCTCGCCCTCTGTTTCAGCCCCTCTGTTTCTCACCCTCTGTTTCAGCCCCTCTGTTTCAGCCCCTCTGTTTCTCGCTCTCTGTTTCAGCCCATCTGTTTCTCGCCCTCTGTTTCAGCCCCTCTGATTCAGCCCCTCTGTTTCTCGCCCTCTGTTTCAGCCCCTCTGTTTCTCACCCTCTGTTTCAGCCCCTCTGTTTCTCGATCTCTGTTTCAGCCCCTCTGATTCAGCCCCTCTGTTTCTCGCCCTCTGTTTCAGCCCCTCTGTTTCTTGCCCTCTGTTTCAGCCACTGTGTTTCTCGCCCTCTGTTTCAGCCTCTCTGTTTCTCGCCCTCTGTTTCAGCCCCTCTGTTTCAGCCCCTCTGTTTCAGCCCCTCTGTTTCTCGCCCTCTGTTTCAGCCCCTCTGTCTCTCGCCCTCTGTTTCAGCCTCTCTGTTTCTCGCCCTCTCTTTCAGCCCCTCTTTTTCAGCCCCTCTGTTTCTCGCCCTCTGTTTCTCGCCCTCTGTTTCAGCCCCTCTGTTTCTTGCCCTCTGTTTCAGCCCCTCTGTTTCAGCCCCTCTGATTCAGCCCGTCTGATTCAGACCCTCTGTTTCTCGCCCTCTGTTCCAGCCACTCTGTTTCAGCCCCTCTGTTTCTGCCCTTCTGTTTCAGCCTCTCTGTTTCAGCCCCTCTGTTTCTTGCCCTCTGTTTCAGCCTCTCTGTTTCTCGACCTCTGTTTCAGTCCCTCTGTTTCTCGCCATCTGTTTCAGCCCCTCTGTTTCGCGCTCTCTGTTTCAGCCCCTCTGTTTCTGCTCCTCTGTTTCTCGCCCTCTGTTTCTGCGCCTCTGTTTCTCGCCCTCTGTTTCAGCCCCTCTGTTTCAGCCCCTCTGTTTCAGCCCCTCTGATTAAGCCCCTCTGATCCAGCCCCTCTGAATCAGCCCCTCTGATTCAGCCCCTCTGTTTCAGCCCCACTGTTTCAGCCCCTCTGTTTCTCGCCCTCTATTTCAGCCCCTCTGTTTCACACCCTCTGTTTCAGCCCCTCTGTTTCAGCCCCTCTGTTTCTCGCCCTCTGTTTCAGCTCATCTGTTTCTCGCCCTCTGTTTCAGCCCCTCTGATTCAGCCCCTCTGTTTCTCGCCCTCTGTTTCAGCCCCTCTGTTTCTCGCCCTCTGTTTCAGCCCCACTGTTTCTCGCCCTCTGTTTCAGCCCCTCTGTTTCTCGCCCTCTGTTTCAGCCCCTCTGTTTCTGCCCTTCTGTTTCAGCCTCTCTGTTTCAGCCCCTCTGTTTCTTGCCCTCTGTTTCAGCCCCTCTGTTTCTGCCCTTCTGTTTCAGCCTCTCTGTTTCAGCCCCTCTGTTTCAGCCCCTCTGTTTCAGCCCCTCTGTTTCTCGCCCTCTGTTTCAGCCCCTCTGTTTCTCGCCCTCTGTTTCAGCCTCTCTGTTTCTCGCCCTCTGTTTCAGCCCCCCTGGTTCAGCCCCTCTGTTTCAGCCCCTCTATTTCTCGCCCTCTGCATCAGCCACTTTGTTTCAGCCCCTCTGTTTCAGCCCCTATGTTTCTCGCCCTCTGTTTCAGCCCCTCTGTTTCTCGCCCTCTGTTTCAGCCTCTCTGTTTCTCGCCCTCTGTTTCAGCCCCCCTGGTTCAGCCCCTCTGTTTCAGCCTCTCTGTTTCTCGCCCTCTGTTTCAGCCCCTCTGTTTCAGCCCCTCTGTTTTAGCCCCTCTTTTTCAGCCCCTCTGTTTCTCGCCCTCTGTTTCTCGCCCTCTGTTTCAGCCCCTCTGTTTCTTGCCCTCTGTTTCAGCACCTCTGTTTCAGCCCCTCTGATTCAGCCCGTCTGATTCAGACCCTCTGTTTCTCGTCCTCTGTTCCAGCCACTCTGTTTCAGCCCCTCTGTTTCTGCCCTTCTGTTTCAGCCTCTCTGTTTCAGCCCCTCTGTTTCTTGCGCTCTGTTTCAGCCTCTCTGTTTCTCGACCTCTGTTTCAGTCCCTCTATTTCTCGCCATCTGTTTCAGCCCCTCAGTTTCGCGCTCTCTGTTTCAGCCCCTCTGTTTCTGCTCCTCTGTTTCTCGCCCTCTGTTTCTGCGCCTCTGTTTCTCGCCCTCCGTTTCAGCCCCTCTGTTTCTCGCCCTCTGTTTCAGCCCCTCTGATTAAGCCCCTCTGTTTCAGCCCCTCTGATTAAGCCCCTCTGATTCAGCCCCTCTGAATCAGCCCCTCTGATTCAGCCCCTCTGTTTCTCGCCCTCTGTTTCAGCCCCTCTGTTTCTCGCCCTCTGTTTCAGCCCCTCTGTTTCTCACCCTCTGTTTCAGCCCCTCTGTTTCAGCCCCTCTGTTTCTCGCTCTCTGTTTCAGCCCATCTGTTTCTCGCCCTCTGTTTCAGCCCCTCTGATTCAGCCCCTCTGTTTCTCGCCCTCTGTTTCAGCCCCTCTGTTTCTCACCCTCTGTTTCAGCCCCTCTGTTTCTCGCCCTCTGTTTCAGCCCCTCTGTTTCAGTCCCTCTGTTTCTCGCCCTCTGTTTCAGCCCCTCTGTTTCAGCCCCTCTGTTTCTCGCCCTCTGTTTCAGCCCCTCTGTTTCTTGCCCTCTGTTTCAGCCACTCTGTTTCTCGCCCTCTGTTTCAGCCTTTCTGTATCTCGCCCTCTGTTTCAGCCGCTCTGTTTCAGCCCCTCTGTTTCAGCCCCTCTGTTTCAGTCCTCTGTTTCTCGCCCTCTGTTTCAGCCCCTCTGTTTCTCGCCCTCAGTTTCAGCCTCTCTGTTTCTCGCCCTCTGTTTCAGCCCCTCTCTTTCAGCCCCTCTGTATCTCGCCCTCTGTTTCAGCCCCTCTGTTTCTCGCCCTCTGTATCAGCCGCTTTGTTTCAGCCCCTCTGTTTCAGCCCCTCTTTTTCAGCCCCTCTGTTTCTCGCCCTCTGTTTCTCGTTCTCTGTTTCAGCCCCTCTGTTTCTCGCCCTCTGTTTCAGCCCCTCTGTTTCAGCCCCTCTGATTCAGCCCGTCTGATTCAGCCCCTCTGTTTCTCGCCCTCTGTTTCAGCCCCTCTGTTTCAGCCTCTCTGTTTCTCGCCCTCTGTTTCTCGCCCTCTGTTTCAGCCCCTCTGTTTCTTGCCCTCTGTTTCAGCCCCTCTGTTTCAGCCCCTCTGATTCAGCCCGTCTGATTCAGACCCTCTGTTTCTCGCCCTCTGTTCCAGCCACTCTGTTTCAGCCCCTCTGATTCAGCCCGTCTGATTCAGACCCTCTGTTTCTCGCCCTCTGTTCCAGCCACTCTGTTTCAGCCCCTCTGTTTCTGCCCTTCTGTTTCAGCCTCTCTGTTTCAGCCCCTCTGTTTCTTGCCCTCTGTTTCAGCCTCTCTGTTTCTCGACCTCTGTTTCAGTCCCTCTGTTTCTCGCCATCTGTTTCAGCCCCTCTGGTTCGCGCTCTCTGTTTCAGCCCCTCTGTTTCTGCTCCTCTGTTTCTCGCCCTCTGTTTCTGCGCCTCTGTTTCTCGCCCTCTGTTTCAGCCCCTCTGTTTCAGCCCCTCTGTTTCAGCCCCTCTGATTAAGCCCCTCTGATTCAGCCCCTCTGAATCAGCCCCTCTGATTCAGCCCCTCTGTTTCAGCCCCACTGTTTCAGCCCCTCTGTTTCTCGCCCTCTATTTCAGCCCCTCTGTTTCACACCCTCTGTTTCAGCCCCTCTGTTTCAGCCCCTCTGATTAAGCCCCTCTGATTCAGCCCCTCTGAATCAGCCCCTCTGATTCAGCCCCTCTGTTTCAGCCCCACTGTTTCAGCCCCTCTGTTTCTCGCCCTCTATTTCAGCCCCTCTGTTTCACACCCTCTGTTTCAGCCCCTCTGTTTCAGCCCCTCTGATTCAGCCCCTCTGAATCAGCCCCTCTGATTCAGCCCCTCTGTTTCAGCCCCACTGTTTCAGCCCCTCTGTTTCTCGCCCTCTATTTCAGCCCCTCTGTTTCTCGCCCTCTGTTTCAGCCCCTCTGTTTCTCGCCCTCTGTTTCTCGCCCTCTGTTTCAGCCCCTCTGTTTCTTGCCCTCTGTTTCAGCCCCTCTGTTTCAGCCCCTCTGATTCAGCCCGTCTGATTCAGACCCTCTGTTTCTCGCCCTCTGTTCCAGCCACTCTGTTTCAGCCCCTCTGTTTCTGCCCTTCTGTTTCAGCCTCTCTGTTTCAGCCCCTCTGTTTCTTGCCCTCTGTTTCAGCCTCTCTGTTTCTCGACCTCTGTTTCAGTCCCTCTGTTTCTCGCCATCTGTTTCAGCCCCTCTGTTTCGCGCTCTCTGTTTCAGCCCCTCTGTTTCTGCTCCTCTGTTTCTCGCCCTCTGTTTCTGCGCCTCTGTTTCTCGCCCTCTGTTTCAGCCCCTCTGTTTCAGCCCCTCTGTTTCAGCCCCTCTGATTAAGCCCCTCTGATTCAGCCCCTCTGAATCAGCCCCTCTGATTCAGCCCCTCTGTTTCAGCCCCACTGTTTCAGCCCCTCTGTTTCTCGCCCTCTATTTCAGCCCCTCTGTTTCACACCCTCTGTTTCAGCCCCTCTGTTTCAGCCCCTCTGTTTCTCGCCCTCTGTTTCAGCCCATCTGTTTCTCGCCCTCTGTTTCAGCCCCTCTGATTCAGCCCCTCTGTTTCTCGCCCTCTGTTTCAGCCCCTCTGTTTCTCGCCCTCTGTTTCAGCCCCACTGTTTCTCGCCCTCTGTTTCAGCCCCTCTGTTTCTCGCCCTCTGTTTCAGCCCCTCTGTTTCTGCCCTTCTGTTTCAGCCTCTCTGTTTCAGCCCCTCTGTTTCTTGCCCTCTGTTTCAGCCCCTCTGTTTCTGCCCTTCTGTTTCAGCCTCTCTGTTTCAGCCCCTCTGTTTCAGCCCCTCTGTTTCAGCCCCTCTGTTTCTCGCCCTCTGTTTCAGCCCCTCTGTTTCTCGCCCTCTGTTTCCGCCTCTCTGTTTCTCGCCCTCTGTTTCAGCCCCCCTGGTTCAGCCCCTCTGTTTCAGCCCCTCTATTTCTCGCCCTCTGCATCAGCCACTTTGTTTCAGCCCCTCTGTTTCAGCCCCTCTGTTTCTCGCCCTCTGTTTCAGCCCCTCTGTTTCTCGCCCTCTGTTTCAGCCTCTCTGTTTCTCGCCCTCTGTTTCAGCCCCCCTGGTTCAGCCCCTCTGTTTCAGCCTCTCTGTTTCTCGCCCTCTGTTTCAGCCCCTCTGTTTCAGCCCCTCTGTTTCTGCTCCTCTGTTTCTCGCCCTCTGTTTCTGCGCCTCTGTTTCTCGCCCTCTGTTTCAGCCCCTCTGTTTCTTGCCCTCTGTTTCAGCACCTCTGTTTCAGCCCCTCTGATTCAGCCCGTCTGATTCAGACCCTCTGTTTCTCGTCCTCTGTTCCAGCCACTCTGTTTCAGCCCCTCTGTTTCAGCCCTTCTGTTTCAGCCTCTCTGTTTCAGCCCCTCTGTTTCTTGCGCTCTGTTTCAGCCTCTCTGTTTCTCGACCTCTGTTTCAGTCCCTCTGTTTCTCGCCATCTGTTTCAGCCCCTCAGTTTCGCGCTCTCTGTTTCAGCCCCTCTGTTTCTGCTCCTCTGTTTCTCGCCCTCTGTTTCTGCGCCTCTGTTTCTCGCCCTCTGTTTCAGCCCCTCTGTTTCTCGCCCTCTGTTTCATCCCCTCTGATTAAGCCCCTCTGTTTCAGCCCATCTGATTAAGCCCCTCTGATTCAGCCCCTCTGAATCAGCCCCTCTGATTCAGCCCCTCTGTTTCTCGCCCTCTGTTTCAGCCCCTCTGTTTCTCGCCCTCTGTTTCAGCCCCTCTGTTTCTCACCCTCTGTTTCAGCCCCTCTGTTTCAGCCCCTCTGTTTCTCGCTCTCTGTTTCAGCCCATCTGTTTCTCGCCCTCTGTTTCAGCCCCTCTGTTTCAGCCCCTCTGTTTCTGCCCTTCTGTTTCAGCCTCTCTGTTTCAGCCCCTCTGTTTCTTGCCGTCTGTTTCAGCCTCTCTGTTTCTCGACCTCTGTTTCAGTCCCTCTGTTTCTCGCCATCTGTTTCAGCCCCTCTGTTTCAGCCCCTCTGTTTCAGCCAATCTGTTTCAGCCCCGCTGTTTCTCGCCCTCTGTTTCAGACCCTCTGTTTCTCGCCCTCTCTTTCAGCCTCTCTGTTTCTCGCCCTCTGTTTCTGCCCCTCAGTTTCTCGCCCTCTGTTTCAGCCCCTCTGTTTCTCGCCTTCTGTTTCAGCCCCTCTGATTCAGCCCCTCTGTTTCAGCCCTTCTGATTCAGCCCCTCTGATTCAGCCCCTCTGTTTCTCGCCATCTGTTTCAGCCCCTCTGTTTCAGCCCTTTTGTTTCAGCCACTCTGTTTCAGCCCCTCTGTTTCTTGCCCTCTGTTTCAGCCCCTCTGTTTCTCGATCTCTGTTTCAGTCCCTCTGTTTCTCGCCATCTGTTTCAGCCCCTCTGTTTCGCGCTCTCTGTTTCAGCCCCTCTGTTTCAGCTCCTCTGTTTCTCGCCCTCTTTTTCAGCCCCTGTGATTCAGCCCCTCTGTTTCAGCCCCTCTGAATCAGCCCCTCTGATTCAGCCCCTCTGTTTCAGCCCCTCTGTTTCAGCCCCTCTGTTTCTCGCCCTCTGTTTCAGCCCCTCTGTTTCTCACCCTCTGTTTCAGCCCCTCTGTTTCAGCCCATCTGTTTCTCGCTCTCTGTTTCAGCCCCTCTGTTTCTCGCCCTCTGTTTCAGCCCCTCTGATTTAGCCCCTCTGTTTCTCGCCCTCTGTTTCAGCCCCTCTGTTTCTCGCCCTCTGTTTCAGCCCCTCTGTTTCTCGCCCTCTGTTTCTCGCCCTCTGTTTCAGCCCCTCTGTTTCTTGCCCTCTGTTTCAGCCCCTCTGTTTCAGCCCCTCTGATTCAGCCCGTCTGATTCAGATCCTCTGTTTCTCGCCCTCTGTTCCAGCCACTCTGTTTCAGCCCCTCTGTTTCTGCCCTTCTGTTTCAGCCTCTCTGTTTCAGCCCCTCTGTTTCTTGCCCTCTGTTTCAGCCTCTCTGTTTCTCGACCTCTGTTTCAGTCCCTCTGTTTCTCGCCATCTGTTTCAGCCCCTCTGTTTCGCGCTCTCTGTTTCAGCCCCTCTGTTTCTGCTCCTCTGTTTCTCGCCCTCTGTTTCTGCGCCTCTGTTTCTCGCCCTCTGTTTCAGCCCCTCTGTTTCAGCCCCTCTGTTTCAGCCCCTCTGATTAAGCCCCTCTGATTCAGCCCCTCTGAATCAGCCCCTCTGATTCAGCCCCTCTGTTTCAGCCCCACTGTTTCAGCCCCTCTGTTTCTCGCCCTCTATTTCAGCCCCTCTGTTTCACACCCTCTGTTTCAGCCCCTCTGTTTCAGCCCCTCTGTTTCTCGCCCTCTGTTTCAGCCCATCTGTTTCTCGCCCTCTGTTTCAGCCCCTCTGATTCAGCCCCTCTGTTTCTCGCCCTCTGTTTCAGCCCCTCTGTTTCTCGCCCTCTGTTTCAGCCCCACTGTTTCTCGCCCTCTGTTTCAGCCCCTCTGTTTCTCGCCCTCTGTTTCAGCCCCTCTGTTTCTGCCCTTCTGTTTCAGCCTCTCTGTTTCAGACCCTCTGTTTCTTGCCCTCTGTTTCAGCCCCTCTGTTTCTGCCCTTCTGTTTCAGCCTCTCTGTTTCAGCCCCTCTGTTTCAGCCCCTCTGTTTCAGCCCCTCTGTTTCTCGCCCTCTGTTTCAGCCCCTCTGTTTCTCGCCCTCTGTTTCCGCCTCTCTGTTTCTCGCCCTCTGTTTCAGCCCCCCTGGTTCAGCCCCTCTGTTTCAGCCCCTCTATTTCTCGCCCTCTGCATCAGCCACTTTGTTTCAGCCCCTCTGTTTCAGCCCCTCTGTTACTCGCCCTCTGTTTCAGCCCCTCTGTTTCTCGCCCTCTGTTTCAGCCTCTCTGTTTCTCGCCCTCTGTTTCAGCCCCCCTGGTTCAGCCCCTCTGTTTCAGCCTCTCTGTTTCTCGCCCTCTGTTTCAGCCCCTCTGTTTCAGCCCCTCTGTTCCAGCCCCTCTTTTTCAGCCCCTCTGTTTCTCGCCCTCTGTTTCTCGCCCTCTGTTTCAGCCCCTCTGTTTCTTGCCCTCTGTTTCAGCACCTCTGTTTCAGCCCCTCTGATACAGCCCGTCTGATTCAGACCCTCTGTTTCTCGTCCTCTGTTCCAGCCACTCTGTTTCAGCCCCTCTGTTTCTGCCCTTCTGTTTCAGCCTCTCTGTTTCAGCCCCTCTGTTTCTTGCGCTCTGTTTCAGCCTCTCTGTTTCTCGACCTCTGTTTCAGTCCCTCTGTTTCTCGCCATCTGTTTCAGCCCCTCAGTTTCGCGCTCTCTGTTTCAGCCCCTCTGTTTCTGCTCCTCTGTTTCTCGCCCTCTGTTTCAGCCCCTCTGTTTCTCGCCCTCTGTTTCAGCCCCTCTGATTAAGCCCCTCTGTTTCAGCCCCTCTGATTAAGCCCCTCTGATTCAGCCCCTCTGAATCAGCCCCTCTGATTCAGCCCCTCTGTTTCTCGCCCTCTGTTTCAGCCCCTCTGTTTCAGCCCCTCTGTTTCAGTCCTCTGTTTCTCGCCCTCTGTTTCAGCCCCTCTGTTTCTCGCCCTCAGTTTCAGCCTCTCTGTTTCTCGCCCTCTGTTTCAGCCCCTCTCTTTCAGCCCCTCTGTATCTCGCCCTCTGTTTCAGCCCCTCTGTTTCTCGCCCTCTGTATCAGCCGCTTTGTTTCAGCCCCTCTGTTTCAGCCCCTCTTTTTCAGCCCCTCTGTTTCTCGCCCTCTGTTTCTCGTTCTCTGTTTCAGCCCCTCTGTTTCTCGCCCTCTGTTTCAGCCCCTCTGTTTCAGCCCCTCTGATTCAGCCCGTCTGATTCAGCCCCTCTGTTTCTCGCCCTCTGTTTCAGCCCCTCTGTTTCAGCCTCTCTGTTTCTCGCCCTCTGTTTCTCGCCCTCTGTTTCAGCCCCTCTGTTTCTTGCCCTCTGTTTCAGCCCCTCTGTTTCAGCCCCTCTGATTCAGCCCGTCTGATTCAGACCCTCTGTTTCTCGCCCTCTGTTCCAGCCACTCTGTTTCAGCCCCTCTGATTCAGCCCGTCTGATTCAAACCCTCTGTTTCTCGCCCTCTGTTCCAGCCACTCTGTTTCAGCCCCTCTGTTTCTGCCCTCCTGTTTCAGCCTCTCTGTTTCAGCCCCTCTGTTTCTTGCCCTCTGTTTCAGCCTCTCTGTTTCTCGACCTCTGTTTCAGTCCCTCTGTTTCTCGCCATCTGTTTCAGCCCCTCTGTTTCGCGCTCTCTGTTTCAGCCCCTCTGTTTCTGCTCCTCTGTTTCTCGCCCTCTGTTTCTGCGCCTCTGTTTCTCGCCCTCTGTTTCAGCCCCTCTGTTTCAGCCCCTCTGTTTCAGCCCCTCTGATTAAGCCCCTCTGATTCAGCCCCTCTGAATCAGCCCCTCTGATTCAGCCCCTCTGTTTCAGCCCCACTGTTTCAGCCCCTCTGTTTCTCGCCCTCTATTTCAGCCCCTCTGTTTCACACCCTCTGTTTCAGCCCCTCTGTTTCAGCCCCTCTGTTTCTCGCCCTCTGTTTCAGCCCATCTGTTTCTCGCCCTCTGTTTCAGCCCCTCTGATTCAGCCCCTCTGTTTCTCGCCCACTGTTTCAGCCCCTCTGTTTCTCGCCCTCTGTTTCAGCCCCACTGTTTCTCGCCCTCTGTTTCAGCCCCTCTGTTTCTCGCCCTCTGTTTCAGCCCCTCTGTTTCTGCCCTTCTGTTTCAGAATCTCTGTTTCAGCCCCTCTGTTTCTTGCCCTCTGTTTCAGCCTCTCTGTTTCTCGACCTCTGTTTCAGTCCCTCTGTTTCTCGCCATCTGTTTCAGCCCCTCTGTTTCAGCCCCTCTGTTTCAGCCCCTCTGTTTCAGCCCCTCTGTTTCTCGCCCTCTGTTTCAGCCCCTCTGTTTCTCGCCCTCTCTTTCAGCCTCTCTGTTTCTCGCCCTCTGTTTCTGCCCCTCAGTTTCTCCCCCTCTGTTTCAGCCCCTCTGTTTCTCGCCTTCTGTTTCAGCCCCTCTGATTCAGCCCCTCTGTTTCAGCCCTTCTGATTCAGCCCCTCTGATTCAGCCCCTCTGTTTCTCGCCATCTGTTTCAGCCCCTCTGTTTCAGCCCTTTTGTTTCAGCCACTCTGTTTCAGCCCCTCTGTTTCTTGCCCTCTGTTTCAGCCCCTCTGTTTCTCGACCTCTGTTTCAGTCCCTCTGTTTCTCGCCATCTGTTTCAGCCCCTCTGTTTCGCGCTCTCTGTTTCAGCCCCTCTGTTTCAGCTCCTCTGTTTCTCGCCCTCTTTTTCAGCCCCTCTGATTCAGCCCCTCTGTTTCAGCCCCTCTGAATCAGCCCCTCTGATTCAGCCCCTCTGTTTCAGCCCCTCTGTTTCAGCCCCTCTGTTTCTCGCCCTCTGTTTCAGCCCCTCTGTTTCTCACCCTCTGTTTCAGCCCCTCTGTTTCAGCCCATCTGTTTCTCGCTCTCTGTTTCAGCCCCTCTGTTTCTCGCCCTCTGTTTCAGCCCCTCTGATTTAGCCCCTCTGTTTCTCGCCCTCTGTTTCAGCCCCTCTGTTTCTCGCCCTCTGTTTCAGCCCCTCTGTTTCTCGCCCTCTGTTTCTCGCCCTCTGTTTCAGCCCCTCTGTTTCTTGCCCTCTGTTTCAGCCCCTCTGTTTCAGCCCCTCTGATTCAGCCCGTCTGATTCAGACCCTCTGTTTCTCGCCCTCTGTTCCAGCCACTCTGTTTCAGCCCCTCTGTTTCTGCCCTTCTGTTTCAGCCTCTCTGTTTCAGCCCCTCTGTTTATTGCCCTCTGTTTCAGCCTCTCTGTTTCTCGACCTCTGTTTCAGTCCCTCTGTTTCTCGCCATCTGTTTCAGCCCCTCTGTTTCGCGCTCTCTGTTTCAGCCCCTCTGTTTCTGCTCCTCTGTTTCTCGCCCTCTGTTTCTGCGCCTCTGTTTCTCGCCCTCTGTTTCAGCCCCTCTGTTTCAGCCCCTCTGTTTCAGCCCCTCTGATTAAGCCCCTCTGATTCAGCCCCTCTGAATCAGCCCCTCTGATTCAGCCCCTCTGTTTCAGCCCCACTGTTTCAGCCCCTCTGTTTCTCGCCCTCTATTTCAGCCCCTCTGTTTCACACCCTCTGTTTCAGCTCCTCTGTTTCAGCCCCTCTGTTTCTCGCCCTCTGTTTCAGCCCATCTGTTTCTCGCCCTCTGTTTCAGCCCCTCTGATTCAGCCCCTCTGTTTCTCGCCCTCTGTTTCAGCCCCTCTGTTTCTCGCCCTCTGTTTCAGCCCCACTGTTTCTCGCCCTCTGTTTCAGCCCCTCTGTTTCTCGCCCTCTGTTTCAGCCCCTCTGTTTCTGCCCTTCTGTTTCAGCCTCTCTGTTTCAGTCCCTCTGTTTCTTGCCCTCTGTTTCAGCCCCTCTGTTTCTGCCCTTCTGTTTCAGCCTCTCTGTTTCAGCCCCTCTGTTTCAGCCCCTCTGTTTCAGCCCCTCTGTTTCTCGCCCTCTGTTTCAGCCCCTCTGTTTCTCGCCCTCTGTTTCAGCCCCTCTGTTTCAGCCCCTCTATTTCTCGCCCTCTGCATCAGCCACTTTGTTTCAGCCCCTCTGTTTCAGCCCCTCTGTTTCAGCCCCTCTGTTTCTCGCCCTCTGTTTCAGCCCATCTGTTTCTCGCCCTCTGTTTCAGCCCCTCTGATTCAGCCCCTCTGTTTCTCGCCCACTGTTTCAGCCCCTCTGTTTCTCGCCCTCTGTTTCAGCCCCACTGTTTCTCGCCCTCTGTTTCAGCCCCTCTGTTTCTCGCCCTCTGTTTCAGCCCCTCTGTTTCTGCCCTTCTGTTTCAGAATCTCTGTTTCAGCCCCTCTGTTTCTTGCCCTCTGTTTCAGCCTCTCTGTTTCTCGACCTCTGTTTCAGTCCCTCTGTTTCTCGCCATCTGTTTCAGCCCCTCTGTTTCAGCCCCTCTGTTTCAGCCCCTCTGTTTCAGCCCCTCTGTTTCTCGCCCTCTGTTTCAGCCCCTCTGTTTCTCGCCCTCTCTTTCAGCCTCTCTGTTTCTCGCCCTCTGTTTCTGCCCCTCAGTTTCTCCCCCTCTGTTTCAGCCCCTCTGTTTCTCGCCTTCTGTTTCAGCCCCTCTGATTCAGCCCCTCTGTTTCAGCCCTTCTGATTCAGCCCCTCTGATTCAGCCCCTCTGTTTCTCGCCATCTGTTTCAGCCCCTCTGTTTCAGCCCTTTTGTTTCAGCCACTCTGTTTCAGCCCCTCTGTTTCTTGCCCTCTGTTTCAGCCCCTCTGTTTCTCGACCTCTGTTTCAGTCCCTCTGTTTCTCGCCATCTGTTTCAGCCCCTCTGTTTCGCGCTCTCTGTTTCAGCCCCTCTGTTTCAGCTCCTCTGTTTCTCGCCCTCTTTTTCAGCCCCTCTGATTCAGCCCCTCTGTTTCAGCCCCTCTGAATCAGCCCCTCTGATTCAGCCCCTCTGTTTCAGCCCCTCTGTTTCAGCCCCTCTGTTTCTCGCCCTCTGTTTCAGCCCCTCTGTTTCTCACCCTCTGTTTCAGCCCCTCTGTTTCAGCCCATCTGTTTCTCGCTCTCTGTTTCAGCCCCTCTGTTTCTCGCCCTCTGTTTCAGCCCCTCTGATTTAGCCCCTCTGTTTCTCGCCCTCTGTTTCAGCCCCTCTGTTTCTCGCCCTCTGTTTCAGCCCCTCTGTTTCTCGCCCTCTGTTTCTCGCCCTCTGTTTCAGCCCCTCTGTTTCTTGCCCTCTGTTTCAGCCCCTCTGTTTCAGCCCCTCTGATTCAGCCCGTCTGATTCAGACCCTCTGTTTCTCGCCCTCTGTTCCAGCCACTCTGTTTCAGCCCCTCTGTTTCTGCCCTTCTGTTTCAGCCTCTCTGTTTCAGCCCCTCTGTTTATTGCCCTCTGTTTCAGCCTCTCTGTTTCTCGACCTCTGTTTCAGTCCCTCTGTTTCTCGCCATCTGTTTCAGCCCCTCTGTTTCGCGCTCTCTGTTTCAGCCCCTCTGTTTCTGCTCCTCTGTTTCTCGCCCTCTGTTTCTGCGCCTCTGTTTCTCGCCCTCTGTTTCAGCCCCTCTGTTTCAGCCCCTCTGTTTCAGCCCCTCTGATTAAGCCCCTCTGATTCAGCCCCTCTGAATCAGCCCCTCTGATTCAGCCCCTCTGTTTCAGCCCCACTGTTTCAGCCCCTCTGTTTCTCGCCCTCTATTTCAGCCCCTCTGTTTCACACCCTCTGTTTCAGCTCCTCTGTTTCAGCCCCTCTGTTTCTCGCCCTCTGTTTCAGCCCATCTGTTTCTCGCCCTCTGTTTCAGCCCCTCTGATTCAGCCCCTCTGTTTCTCGCCCTCTGTTTCAGCCCCTCTGTTTCTCGCCCTCTGTTTCAGCCCCACTGTTTCTCGCCCTCTGTTTCAGCCCCTCTGTTTCTCGCCCTCTGTTTCAGCCCCTCTGTTTCTGCCCTTCTGTTTCAGCCTCTCTGTTTCAGTCCCTCTGTTTCTTGCCCTCTGTTTCAGCCCCTCTGTTTCTGCCCTTCTGTTTCAGCCTCTCTGTTTCAGCCCCTCTGTTTCAGCCCCTCTGTTTCAGCCCCTCTGTTTCTCGCCCTCTGTTTCAGCCCCTCTGTTTCTCGCCCTCTGTTTCAGCCCCTCTGTTTCAGCCCCTCTATTTCTCGCCCTCTGCATCAGCCACTTTGTTTCAGCCCCTCTGTTTCAGCCCCTCTGTTTCAGCCCCTCTGTTTCTCGCCCTCTGTTTCAGCCCATCTGTTTCTCGCCCTCTGTTTCAGCCCCTCTGATTCAGCCCCTCTGTTTCTCGCCCACTGTTTCAGCCCCTCTGTTTCTCGCCCTCTGTTTCAGCCCCACTGTTTCTCGCCCTCTGTTTCAGCCCCTCTGTTTCTCGCCCTCTGTTTCAGCCCCTCTGTTTCTGCCCTTCTGTTTCAGAATCTCTGTTTCAGCCCCTCTGTTTCTTGCCCTCTGTTTCAGCCTCTCTGTTTCTCGACCTCTGTTTCAGTCCCTCTGTTTCTCGCCATCTGTTTCAGCCCCTCTGTTTCTCGCCCTCTGTTTCAGCCTCTCTGTTTCAGCCCCTCTGTTTCTCGCCCTCTGTTTCAGCCCCTCTGTTTCTCGCCCTCTCTTTCAGCCTCTCTGTTTCTCGCCCTGTGTTTCAGCCTTTCTGTATCTCGCCCTCTGTTTCAGCCGCTCTGTTTCAGCCCCTCTGTTTCAGCCCCTCTGTTTCAGTCCTCTGTTTCTCGCCCTCTGTTTCAGCCCCTCTGTTTCTCGCCCTCAGTTTCAGCCTCTCTGTTTCTCGCCCTCTGTTTCAGCCCCTCTCTTTCAGCCCCTCTGTATCTCGCCCTCTGTTTCAGCCCCTCTGTTTCTCGCCCTCTGTATCAGCCGCTTTGTTTCAGCCCCTCTGTTTCAGCCCCTCTTTTTCAGCCCCTCTGTTTCTCGCCCTCTGTTTCTCGTTCTCTGTTTCAGCCCCTCTGTTTCTCGCCCTCTGTTTCAGCCCCTCTGTTTCAGCCTCTCTGTTTCTCGCCCTCTGTTTCTCGCCCTCTGTTTCAGCCCCTCTGTTTCTTGCCCTCTGTTTCAGCCCCTCTGTTTCAGCCCTCTGATTCAGCCCGTCTGATTCAGACCCTCTGTTTCTCGCCCCTCTGTTCCAGCCACTCTGTTTCAGCCCCTCTGATTCAGCCCGTCTGATTCAGACCCTCTGTTTCTCGCCCTCTGTTCCAGCCACTCTGTTTCAGCCCCTCTGTTTCTGCCCTTCTGTTTCAGCCTCTCTGTTTCAGCCCCTCTGTTTCTTGCCCTCTGTTTCAGCCTCTCTGTTTCTCGACCTCTGTTTCAGTCCCTCTGTTTCTCGCCATCTGTTTCAGCCCCTCTGTTTCGCGCTCTCTGTTTCAGCCCCTCTGTTTCTGCTCCTCTGTTTCTCGCCCTCTGTTTCTGCGCCTCTGTTTCTCGCCCTCTGTTTCAGCCCCTCTGTTTCAGCCCCTCTGTTTCAGCCCCTCTGATTAAGCCCTCTGATTCAGCCCCTCTGAATCAGCCCCTCTGATTCAGCCCCTCTGTTTCAGCCCCACTGTTTCAGCCCCTCTGTTTCTCGCCCTCTATTTCAGCCCCTCTGTTTCACACCCTCTGTTTCAGCCCCTCTGTTTCAGCCCCTCTGTTTCTCGCCCTCTGTTTCAGCCCATCTGTTTCTCGCCCTCTGTTTCAGCCCCTCTGATTCAGCCCCTCTGTTTCTCGCCCACTGTTTCAGCCCCTCTGTTCCTCGCCCTCTGTTTCAGCCCCACTGTTTCTCGCCCTCTGTTTCAGCCCCTCTGTTTCTCGCCCTCTGTTTCAGCCCCTCTGTTTCTGCCCTTCTGTTTCAGCCTCTCTGTTTCAGCCCCTCTGTTTCTTGCCCTCTGTTTCAGCCTCTCTGTTTCTCGACCTCTGTTTCAGTCCCTCTGTTTCTCGCCATCTGTTTCAGCCCCTCTGTTTCAGCCCCTCTGTTTCAGCCCCTCTGTTTCAGCCCCTCTGTTTCTCGCCCTCTGTTTCAGCCCCTCTGTTTCTCGCCCTCTGTTTCAGCCTCTCTGTTTCTCGCCCTCTGTTTCAGCCCCCCTGGTTCAGCCCCTCTGTTTCAGCCCCTCTGTTTCTCGCCCTCTGTTTCTGCGCCTCTGTTTCTCGCCCTCTGTTTCAGCCCCTCTGTTTCAGCCCCTCTGTTTCAGCCCCTCTGATTAAGCCCCTCTGATTCAGCCCCTCTGAATCAGCCCCTCTGATTCAGCCCCTCTGTTTCAGCCCCACTGTTTCAGCCCCTCTGTTTCTCGCCCTCTATTTCAGCCCCTCTGTTTCACACCCTCTGTTTCAGCCCCTCTGTTTCAGCCCCTCTGTTTCTCGCCCTCTGTTTCAGCCCATCTGTTTCTCGCCCTCTGTTTCAGCCCCTCTGATTCAGCCCTCTGTTTCTCGCCCACTGTTTCAGCCCCTCTGTTTCTCGCCCTCTGTTTCAGCCCCACTGTTTCTCGCCCTCTGTTTCAGCCCCTCTGTTTCTCGCCCTCTGTTTCAGCCCCTCTGTTTCTGCCCTTCTGTTTCAGCCTCTCTGTTTCAGCCCTCTGTTTCTTGCCCTCTGTTTCAGCCTCTCTGTTTCTCGACCTCTGTTTCAGTCCCTCTGTTTCTCGCCATCTGTTTCAGCCCCTCTGTTTCAGCCCCTCTGTTTCAGCCCCTCTGTTTCAGCCCCTCTGTTTCTCGCCCTCTGTTTCAGCCCCTCTGTTTCTCGCCCTCTCTTTCAGCCTCTCTGTTTCTCGCCCTCTGTTTCTGCCCCTCAGTTTCTCGCCCTCTGTTTCAGCCCCTCTGTTTCTCGCCTTCTGTTTCAGCCCCTCTGATTCAGCCCCTCTGTTTCAGCCCTTCTGATTCAGCCCCTCTGATTCAGCCCCTCTGTTTCAGTCCTCTGTTTCTCGCCCTCTGTTTCAGCCCCTCTGTTTCTCGCCCTCAGTTTCAGCCTCTCTGTTTCTCGCCTTCTGTTTCTCGCCCTCTGCTTCAGCCCCTCTGTTTCTTGCCCTCTGTTTCAGCCACTCTGTTTCTCGCCCTCTGTTTCAGCCTTTCTGTATCTCGCCCTCTGTTTCAGCCGCTCTGTTTCAGCCCCTCTGTTTCAGCCCCTCTGTTTCAGTCCTCTGTTTCTCGCCCTCTGTTTCAGCCCCTCTGTTTCTCGCCCTCAGTTTCAGCCTCTCTGTTTCTCGCCCTCTGTTTCAGCCCCTCTCTTTCAGCCCCTCTGTATCTCGCCCTCTGTTTCAGCCCCTCTGTTTCTCGCCCTCTGTATCAGCCGCTTTGTTTCAGCCCCTCTGTTTCAGCCCCTCTTTTTCAGCCCCTCTGTTTCTCGCCCTCTGTTTCTCGTTCTCTGTTTCAGCCCCTCTGTTCTCGCCCTCTGTTTCAGCCCCTCTGTTTCAGCCTCTCTGTTTCTCGCCCTCTGTTTCTCGCCCTCTGTTTCAGCCCCTCTGTTTCTTGCCCTCTGTTTCAGCCCCTCTGTTTCAGCCCCTCTGATTCAGCCCGTCTGATTCAGACCCTCTGTTTCTCGCCCTCTGTTCCAGCCACTCTGTTTCAGCCCCTCTGATTCAGCCCGTCTGATTCAGACCCTCTGTTTCTCGCCCTCTGTTCCAGCCACTCTGTTTCAGCCCCTCTGTTTCTGCCCTTCTGTTTCAGCCTCTCTGTTTCAGCCCCTCTGTTTCTTGCCCTCTGTTTCAGCCTCTCTGTTTCTCGACCTCTGTTTCAGTCCCTCTGTTTCTCGCCATCTGTTTCAGCCCCTCTGTTTCGCGCTCTCTGTTTCAGCCCCTCTGTTTCTGCTCCTCTGTTTCTCGCCCTCTGTTTCTGCGCCTCTGTTTCTCGCCCTCTGTTTCAGCCCCTCTGTTTCAGCCCCTCTGTTTCAGCCCCTCTGATTAAGCCCCTCTGATTCAGCCCCTCTGAATCAGCCCCTCTGATTCAGCCCCTCTGTTTCAGCCCCACTGTTTCAGCCCCTCTGTTTCTCGCCCTCTATTTCAGCCCCTCTGTTTCACACCCTCTGTTTCAGCCCCTCTGTTTCAGCCCCTCTGTTTCTCGCCCTCTGTTTCAGCCCATCTGTTCTCGCCCTCTGTTTCAGCCCCTCTGATTCAGCCCCTCTGTTTCTCGCCCACTGTTTCAGCCCCTCTGTTTCTCGCCCTCTGTTTCAGCCCCACTGTTTCTCGCCCTCTGTTTCAGCCCCTCTGTTTCTCGCCCTCTGTTTCAGCCCCTCTGTTTCTGCCCTTCTGTTTCAGCCTCTCTGTTTCAGCCCCTCTGTTTCTTGCCCTCTGTTTCAGCCTCTCTGTTTCTCGACCTCTGTTTCAGTCCCTCTGTTTCTCGCCATCTGTTTCAGCCCCTCTGTTTCAGCCCCTCTGTTTCAGCCCCTCTGTTTCAGCCCCTCTGTTTCTCGCCCTCTGTTTCAGCCCCTCTGTTTCTCGCCCTCTGTTTCAGCCTCTCTGTTTCTCGCCCTCTGTTTCAGCCCCCCTGGTTCAGCCCCTCTGTTTCAGCCCCTCTGTTTCTCGCCCTCTGTTTCTGCGCCTCTGTTTCTCGCCCTCTGTTTCAGCCCCTCTGTTTCAGCCCCTCTGTTTCAGCCCCTCTGATTAAGCCCCTCTGATTCAGCCCCTCTGAATCAGCCCCTCTGATTCAGCCCCTCTGTTTCAGCCCCCACTGTTTCAGCCCCTCTGTTTCTCGCCCTCTATTTCAGCCCCTCTGTTTCACACCCTCTGTTTCAGCCCCTCTGTTTCAGCCCCTCTGTTTCTCGCCCTCTGTTTCAGCCCATCTGTTTCTCGCCCTCTGTTTCAGCCCCTCTGATTCAGCCCCTCTGTTTCTCGCCCACTGTTTCAGCCCCTCTGTTTCTCGCCGTCTGTTTCAGCCCCACTGTTTCTCGCCCTCTGTTTCAGCCCCTCTGTTTCTCGCCCTCTGTTTCAGCCCCTCTGTTTCTGCCCTTCTGTTTCAGCCTCTCTGTTTCAGCCCCTCTGTTTCTCGCCCTCTGTTTCAGCCCCTCTGTTTCTCGCCCTCTGTTTCAGCCCCTCTGTTTCAGCCCCTCTGTTTCAGCCCCTCTGATTAAGCCCCTCTGATTCAGCCCCTCTGAATCAGCCCCTCTGATTCAGCCCCTCTGTTTCAGCCCCCACTGTTTCAGCCCCTCTGTTTCTCGCCCTCTATTTCAGCCCCTCTGTTTCACACCCTCTGTTTCAGCCCCTCTGTTTCAGCCCCTCTGTTTCTCGCCCTCTGTTTCAGCCCATCTGTTTCTCGCCCTCTGTTTCAGCCCCTCTGATTCAGCCCCTCTGTTTCTCGCCCACTGTTTCAGCCCCTCTGTTCCTCGCCCTCTGTTTCAGCCCCACTGTTTCTCGCCCTCTGTTTCAGCCCCTCTGTTTCTCGCCCTCTGTTTCAGCCCCTCTGTTTCTGCCCTTCTGTTTCAGCCTCTCTGTTTCAGCCCCTCTGTTTCTTGCCCTCTGTTTCAGCCTCTCTGTTTCTCGACCTCTGTTTCAGTCCCTCTGTTTCTCGCCATCTGTTTCAGCCCCTCTGTTTCAGCCCCTCTGTTTCAGCCCCTCTGTTTCAGCCCCTCTGTTTCTCGCCCTCTGTTTCAGCCCCTCTGTTTCTCGCCCTCTGTTTCAGCCTCTCTGTTTCTCGCCCTCTGTTTCAGCCCCCCCTGGTTCAGCCCCTCTGTTTCAGCCCCTCTGTTTCTCGCCCTCTGTTTCTGCGCCTCTGTTTCTCGCCCTCTGTTTCAGCCCCTCTGTTTCAGCCCCTCTGTTTCAGCCCCTCTGATTAAGCCCCTCTGATTCAGCCCCTCTGAATCAGCCCCTCTGATTCAGCCCCTCTGTTTCAGCCCCACTGTTTCAGCCCCTCTGTTTCTCGCCCTCTATTTCAGCCCCTCTGTTTCACACCCTCTGTTTCAGCCCTCTGTTTCAGCCCCTCTGTTTCTCGCCCTCTGTTTCAGCCCATCTGTTTCTCGCCCTCTGTTCAGCCCCTCTGATTCAGCCCCTCTGTTTCTCGCCCACTGTTTCAGCCCCTCTGTTTCTCGCCCTCTGTTTCAGCCCCACTGTTTCTCGCCCTCTGTTTCAGCCCCTCTGTTTCTCGCCCTCTGTTTCAGCCCCTCTGTTTCTGCCCTTCTGTTTCAGCCTCTCTGTTTCAGCCCCTCTGTTTCTTGCCCTCTGTTTCAGCCTCTCTGTTTCTCGACCTCTGTTTCAGTCCCTCTGTTTCTCGCCATCTGTTTCAGCCCCTCTGTTTCAGCCCCTCTGTTTCAGCCCCTCTGTTTCAGCCCCTCTGTTTCTCGCCCTCTGTTTCAGCCCCTCTGTTTCTCGCCCTCTCTTTCAGCCTCTCTGTTTCTCGCCCTCTGTTTCTGCCCCTCAGTTTCTCGCCCTCTGTTTCAGCCCCTCTGTTTCTCGCCTTCTGTTTCAGCCCCTCTGATTCAGCCCCTCTGTTTCAGCCCTTCTGATTCAGCCCCTCTGATTCAGCCCCTCTGTTTCAGTCCTCTGTTTCTCGCCCTCTGTTTCAGCCCCTCTGTTTCTCGCCCTCAGTTTCAGCCTCTCTGTTTCTCGCCTTCTGTTTCTCGCCCTCTGCTTCAGCCCCTCTGTTTCTTGCCCTCTGTTTCAGCCACTCTGTTTCTCGCCCTCTGTTTCAGCCTTTCTGTATCTCGCCCTCTGTTTCAGCCGCTCTGTTTCAGCCCCTCTGTTTCAGCCCCTCTGTTTCAGTCCTCTGTTTCTCGCCCTCTGTTTCAGCCCCTCTGTTTCTCGCCCTCAGTTTCAGCCTCTCTGTTTCTCGCCCTCTGTTTCAGCCCCTCTCTTTCAGCCCCTCTGTATCTCGCCCTCTGTTTCAGCCCCCTCTGTTTCTCGCCCTCTGTATCAGCCGCTTTGTTTCAGCCCCTCTGTTTCAGCCCCTCCCTCTGTTTCAGCCCCTCTTTTTCAGCCCCTCTGTTTCTCGCCCTCTGTTTCTCGTTCTCTGTTTCAGCCCCTCTGTTTCTCGCCCTCTGTTTCAGCCCCTCTGTTTCAGCCTCTCTGTTTCTCGCCCTCTGTTTCTCGCCCTCTGTTTCAGCCCCTCTGTTTCTTGCCCTCTGTTTCAGCCCCTCTGTTTCAGCCCCTCTGATTCAGCCCGTCTGATTCAGACCCTCTGTTTCTCGCCCTCTGTTCCAGCCACTCTGTTTCAGCCCCTCTGATTCAGCCCGTCTGATTCAGACCCTCTGTTTCTCGCCCTCTGTTCCAGCCACTCTGTTTCAGCCCCTCTGTTTCTGCCCTTCTGTTTCAGCCTCTCTGTTTCAGCCCCTCTGTTTCTTGCCCTCTGTTTCAGCCTCTCTGTTTCTCGACCTCTGTTTCAGTCCCTCTGTTTCTCGCCATCTGTTTCAGCCCCTCTGTTTCGCGCTCTCTGTTTCAGCCCCTCTGTTTCTGCTCCTCTGTTTCTCGCCCTCTGTTTCTGCGCCTCTGTTTCTCGCCCTCTGTTTCAGCCCCTCTGTTTCAGCCCCTCTGTTTCAGCCCCTCTGATTAAGCCCCTCTGATTCAGCCCCTCTGAATCAGCCCCTCTGATTCAGCCCCTCTGTTTCAGCCCCACTGTTTCAGCCCCTCTGTTTCTCGCCCTCTATTTCAGCCCCTCTGTTTCACACCCTCTGTTTCAGCCCCTCTGTTTCAGCCCCTCTGTTTCTCGCCCTCTGTTTCAGCCCATCTGTTTCTCGCCCTCTGTTTCAGCCCCTCTGATTCAGCCCCTCTGTTTCTCGCCCACTGTTTCAGCCCCTCTGTTTCTCGCCCTCTGTTTCAGCCCCACTGTTTCTCGCCCTCTGTTTCAGCCCCTCTGTTTCTCGCCCTCTGTTTCAGCCCCTCTGTTTCTGCCCTTCTGTTTCAGCCTCTCTGTTTCAGCCCCTCTGTTTCTTGCCCTCTGTTTCAGCCTCTCTGTTTCTCGACCTCTGTTTCAGTCCCTCTGTTTCTCGCCATCTGTTTCAGCCCCTCTGTTTCAGCCCCTCTGTTTCAGCCCCTCTGTTTCAGCCCCTCTGTTTCTCGCCCTCTGTTTCAGCCCCTCTGTTTCTCGCCCTCTGTTTCAGCCTCTCTGTTTCTCGCCCTCTGTTTCAGCCCCCCTGGTTCAGCCCCTCTGTTTCAGCCCCTCTGTTTCTCGCCCTCTGTTTCTGCGCCTCTGTTTCTCGCCCTCTGTTTCAGCCCCTCTGTTTCAGCCCCTCTGTTTCAGCCCCTCTGATTAAGCCCCTCTGATTCAGCCCCTCTGAATCAGCCCCTCTGATTCAGCCCCTCTGTTTCAGCCCCACTGTTTCAGCCCCTCTGTTTCTCGCCCTCTATTTCAGCCCCTCTGTTTCACACCCTCTGTTTCAGCGCCTCTGTTTCAGCCCCTCTGTTTCTCGCCCTCTGTTTCAGCCCATCTGTTTCTCGCCCTCTGTTTCAGCCCCTCTGATTCAGCCCCTCTGTTTCTCGCCCACTGTTTCAGCCCCTCTGTTTCTCGCCGTCTGTTTCAGCCCCACTGTTTCTCGCCCTCTGTTTCAGCCCCTCTGTTTCTCGCCCTCTGTTTCAGCCCCTCTGTTTCTGCCCTTCTGTTTCAGCCTCTCTGTTTCAGCCCCTCTGTTTCTTGCCCTCTGTTTCAGCCTCTCTGTTTCTCGACCTCTGTTTCAGTCCCTCTGTTTCTCGCCATCTGTTTCAGCCCCTCTGTTTCAGCCCCTCTGTTTCAGCCCCTCTGTTTCAGCCCCTCTGTTTCTCGCCCTCTGTTTCAGCCCCTCTGTTTCTCGCCCTCTCTTTCAGCCTCTCTGTTTCTCGCCCTCTGTTTCTGCCCCTCAGTTTCTCGCCCTCTGTTTCAGCCCCTCTGTTTCTCGCCTTCTGTTTCAGCCCCTCTGATTCAGCCCCTCTGTTTCAGCCCTTCTGATTCAGCCCCTCTGATTCAGCCCCTCTGTTTCTCGCCATCTGTTTCAGCCCCTCTGTTTCAGCCCTTTTGTTTCAGCCACTCTGTTTCAGCCCCTCTGTTTCTTGCCCTCTGTTTCAGCCCCTCTGTTTCTCGACCTCTGTTTCAGTCCCTCTGTTTCTCGCCATCTGTATCAGCCCCTCTGTTTCGCGCTCTCTGTTTCAGCCCCTCTGTTTCAGCTCCTCTGTTTCTCGCCCTCTTTTTCAGCCCCTCTGTTTCTCACCCTCTGTTTCAGCCCCTCTGTTTCAGCCCCTCTGTTTCAGCCCCTCTGTTTCTCGCCCTCTGTTTCAGCCCCACTGTTTCTCGCCCTCTGTTTCAGCCCCTCTGTTTCTCGCCCTCTGTTTCAGCCCCTCTGTTTCTGCCCTTCTGTTTCAGCCTCTCTGTTTCAGCCCCTCTGTTTCTTGCCCTCTGTTTCAGCCCATCTGTTTCTCGACCTCTGTTTCAGTCCCTCTGTTTCTCGCCATCTGTTTCAGCCCCTCTGTTTCAGCCCCTCTGTTTCAGCCCCTCTGTTTCAGCCCCTCTGTTTCTCGCCCTCTGTTTCAGCCCCTCTGTTTCTCGCCCTCTCTTTCAGCCTCTCTGTTTCTCGCCCTCTGTTTCTGCCCCTCAGTTTCTCGCCCTCTGTTTCAGCCCCTCTGTTTCTCGCCTTCTGTTTCAGCCCCTCTGATTCAGCCCCTCTGTTTCAGCCCTTCTGATTCAGCCCCTCTGATTCAGCCCCTCTGTTTCAGTCCTCTGTTTCTCGCCCTCTGTTTCAGCCCCTCTGTTTCTCGCCCTCAGTTTCAGCCTCTCTGTTTCTCGCCTTCTGTTTCTCGCCCTCTGTTTCAGCCCCTCTGTTTCTTGCCCTCTGTTTCAGCCACTCTGTTTCTCGCCCTCTGTTTCAGCCTTTCTGTATCTCGCCCTCTGTTTCAGCCGCTCTGTTTCAGCCCCTCTGTTTCAGCCCCTCTGTTTCAGTCCTCTGTTTCTCGCCCTCTGTTTCAGCCCCTCTGTTTCTCGCCCTCAGTTTCAGCCTCTCTGTTTCTCGCCCTCTGTTTCAGCCCCTCTCTTTCAGCCCCTCTGTATCTCGCCCTCTGTTTCAGCCCCTCTGTTTCTCGCCCTCTGTATCAGCCGCTTTGTTTCAGCCCCTCTGTTTCAGCCCCTCTTTTTCAGCCCCTCTGTTTCTCGCCCTCTGTTTCTCGTTCTCTGTTTCAGCCCCTCTGTTTCTCGCCCTCTGTTTCAGCCCCTCTGTTTCAGCCTCTCTGTTTCTCGCCCTCTGTTTCTCGCCCTCTGTTTCAGCCCCTCTGTTTCTTGCCCTCTGTTTCAGCCCCTCTGTTTCAGCCCCTCTGATTCAGCCCGTCTGATTCAGACCCTCTGTTTCTCGCCCTCTGTTCCAGCCACTCTGTTTCAGCCCCTCTGATTCAGCCCGTCTGATTCAGACCCTCTGTTTCTCGCCCTCTGTTCCAGCCACTCTGTTTCAGCCCCTCTGTTTCTGCCCTTCTGTTTCAGCCTCTCTGTTTCAGCCCCTCTGTTTCTTGCCCTCTGTTTCAGCCTCTCTGTTTCTCGACCTCTGTTTCAGTCCCTCTGTTTCTCGCCATCTGTTTCAGCCCCTCTGTTTCGCGCTCTCTGTTTCAGCCCCTCTGTTTCTGCTCCTCTGTTTCTCGCCCTCTGTTTCTGCGCCTCTGTTTCTCGCCCTCTGTTTCAGCCCCTCTGTTTCAGCCCCTCTGTTTCAGCCCCTCTGATTAAGCCCCTCTGATTCAGCCCCTCTGAATCAGCCCCTCTGATTCAGCCCCTCTGTTTCAGCCCCACTGTTTCAGCCCCTCTGTTTCTCGCCCTCTATTTCAGCCCCTCTGTTTCACACCCTCTGTTTCAGCCCCTCTGTTTCAGCCCCTCTGTTTCTCGCCCTCTGTTTCAGCCCATCTGTTTCTCGCCCTCTGTTTCAGCCCCTCTGATTCAGCCCCTCTGTTTCTCGCCCACTGTTTCAGCCCCTCTGTTTCTCGCCCTCTGTTTCAGCCCCACTGTTTCTCGCCCTCTGTTTCAGCCCCTCTGTTTCTCGCCCTCTGTTTCAGCCCCTCTGTTTCTGCCCTTCTGTTTCAGCCTCTCTGTTTCAGCCCCTCTGTTTCTTGCCCTCTGTTTCAGCCTCTCTGTTTCTCGACCTCTGTTTCAGTCCCTCTGTTTCTCGCCATCTGTTTCAGCCCCTCTGTTTCAGCCCCTCTGTTTCAGCCCCTCTGTTTCAGCCCCTCTGTTTCTCGCCCTCTGTTTCAGCCCCTCTGTTTCTCGCCCTCTGTTTCAGCCTCTCTGTTTCTCGCCCTCTGTTTCAGCCCCCCTGGTTCAGCCCCTCTGTTTCAGCCCCTCTGTTTCTCGCCCTCTGTTTCTGCGCCTCTGTTTCTCGCCCTCTGTTTCAGCCCCTCTGTTTCAGCCCCTCTGTTTCAGCCCCTCTGATTAAGCCCCTCTGATTCAGCCCCTCTGAATCAGCCCCTCTGATTCAGCCCCTCTGTTTCAGCCCCACTGTTTCAGCCCCTCTGTTTCTCGCCCTCTATTTCAGCCCCTCTGTTTCACACCCTCTGTTTCAGCCCCTCTGTTTCAGCCCCTCTGTTTCTCGCCCTCTGTTTCAGCCCATCTGTTTCTCGCCCTCTGTTTCAGCCCCTCTGATTCAGCCCCTCTGTTTCTCGCCCACTGTTTCAGCCCCTCTGTTTCTCGCCGTCTGTTTCAGCCCCACTGTTTCTCGCCCTCTGTTTCAGCCCCTCTGTTTCTCGCCCTCTGTTTCAGCCCCTCTGTTTCTGCCCTTCTGTTTCAGCCTCTCTGTTTCAGCCCCTCTGTTTCTTGCCCTCTGTTTCAGCCTCTCTGTTTCTCGACCTCTGTTTCAGTCCCTCTGTTTCTCGCCATCTGTTTCAGCCCCTCTGTTTCAGCCCCTCTGTTTCAGCCCCTCTGTTTCAGCCCCTCTGTTTCTCGCCCTCTGTTTCAGCCCCTCTGTTTCTCGCCCTCCCTTTCAGCCTCTCTGTTTCTCGCCCTCTGTTTCTGCCCCTCAGTTTCTCGCCCTCTGTTTCAGCCCCTCTGTTTCTCGCCTTCTGTTTCAGCCCCTCTGATTCAGCCCCTCTGTTTCAGCCCTTCTGATTCAGCCCCTCTGATTCAGCCAGCCCCTCTGATTCAGCCCCTCTGTTTCTCGCCATCTGTTTCAGCCCCTCTGTTTCAGACCTTTTGTTTCAGCCACTCTGTTTCAGCCCCTCTGTTTCTTGCCCTCTGTTTCAGCCCCTCTGTTTCTCGACCTCTGTTTCAGTCCCTCTGTTTCTCGCCATCTGTTTCAGCCCCTCTGTTTCGCGCTCTCTGTTTCAGCCCCTCTGTTTCAGCTCCTCTGTTTCTCGCCCTCTTTTTCAGCCCCTCTGATTCAGCCCCTCTGTTTCAGCCCCTCTGAATCAGCCCCTCTGATTCAGCCCCTCTGTTTCAGCCCCTCTGTTTCAGCCCCTCTGTTTCTCGCCCTCTGTTTCAGCCCCTCTGTTTCTCACCCTCTGTTTCAGCCCCTCTGTTTCAGCCCCTCTGTTTCAGCCCGTCTGTTTCTCGCTCTCTGTTTCAGCCCCTCTGTTTCTCGCCCTCTGTTTCAGCCCCTCTGATTTAGCCCCTCTGTTTCTCGCCCTCTGTTTCAGCCCCTCTGTTTCTCGCCCTCTGTTTCAGCCCCTCTGTTTCTCGCCCTCTGTTTCAGCCCCTCTGTTTCAGCCCCTCTGTTTCTCGCCCTCTGTTTCAGCCCCTCTATTTCTCGCCCTCTGTTTCTGCCCCTCTGTTTTAGCCCCACTGTTTCAGCCCCTCTGTTTCTCACCCTCTGTTTCAGCCCCTCTGTTTCTTGCCCTCTGTTTCAGCCACTCTGTTTCTCGCCCTCTGTTTCAGCCTCTCTGTTTCTCGCCCTCTGTTTCAGCCACTCTGTTTCAGCCCCTCTGTTTCAGCCCCTCTGTTTCAGCCCCTCTGTTTCTCGCCCTCTGTTTCAGCCCCTCTGTTTCTCGCCCTCTGTTTCAGCCTCTCTGTTTCTCGCCCTCTGTTTCAGCCCCTCTGTTTCAGCCGCTCTGTTTCAGCCCCTCTATTTCTCGCCCTCTGCATCAGCCGCTTTGTTTCAGCCCCTCTGTTTCTTGCCCTCTGTTTCAGCCCCTCTTTTTCTCGACCTCTGCTTCAGTCCCTCTGTTTCTCGCCATCTGTTTCAGCCCCTCTGTTTCGCGCTCTCTGTTTCAGCCCCTCTGTTTCAGCCCCTCTGTTTCTCACCCTCTGTTTCAGCCCCTCTGTTTCAGCTCCTCTGTTTCAGCCCTCTGTTTCAGCCCCTCTGTTTCTCGCTCTCTGTTTCAGCCCATCTGTTTCTCGCCCTCAGTTTCAGCCCCTCTGATTCAGCCCCTATGTTTCTCGCCCTCTGTTTCAGCCCCTCTGATTCAGCCCCTCTGTTTCTCGCCCTCTGTTTCAGCCCCTCTGTTTCTCGCCCTCTGTTTCAGCCCCTCTGTTTCTCGCCCTCTGTTTCAGCCACTCTTTTTCAGCCCCTCTGTTTCTCGCCCTCTGTTTCAGCCCCTCTGTTTCTCGCCCTCTGTTTCAGCCCCTCTATTTCTCGCCCTCTGTTTCAGCCCCTCTGTTTTAGCCCCACTGTTTCAGCCCCTTTGTTTCAGCCCCTCTGTTTCTCGCCCTCTGTTTCAGCCGCTCTGTTTCTCGACTTCTGTATCAGCCCCTCTGTTTCAGCCCCTCTGTTTCAGTCCCTCTGTTTCTCGCCCTCTGTTTCAGCCCCTCTGTTTCAGCCCCTCTGTTTCTCGCCCTCTGTTTCAGCCCCTCTGTTTCTTGCCCTCTGTTTCAGACACTCTGTTTCTCGCCCTCTGTTTCAGCCTCTCTGTATCTCGCCCTCTGTTTCAGCCCCTCTGTTTCAGCCCCTGTGTTTTAGCCCCTCTGTTTCAGTCCTCTGTTTCTCGCCCTCAGTTTCAGCCTCTCTGTTTCTCGCCCTCTGTTTCATCCCCACTCTTTCAGCCCCTCTGTATCTCGCCCTCTGTTTCAGCCTCTCTGTATCTCGCCCTCTGTTTCAGCCCCTCTGTTTCAGCCCCTGTGTTTCAGCCCCTCTGTTTCAGTCCTCTGTTTCTCGCCCTCAGTTTCAGCCTCTCTGTTTCTCGCCCTCTGTATCAGCCGCTTTGTTTCAGCCCCTCTGTTTCAGCCCCTCTTTTTCAGCCCCTCTGTTTCTCGCCCTCTGTTTCTCGCCCTCTGTTTCAGCCCCTCTGTTTCTCGCCATCTGTTTCAGCCCCTCTGTTTCAGCCCCACTGATTCAGCCCGTCTGATTCAGCCCCTCTGTTTCTCGCCCTCTGTTTCAGCCACTCTGTTTCAGTCCCTCTGTTTCTTGCCCTCTGTTTCAGCCCCTCTGATTCTCGCCCTCTATTTCAGCCCCTCTGTTTCTCGCCCTCTGTTTCAGCCCCTCTGTTTCTCGCCCTCTGTTTCAGGCTCTCTGTTCCAGCCCCTCTGTTTCAGTCCCTCTGTTTCTCGCCCTCTGTTTCTGCACGTCTGTTTCTCGCCCTCTGTTTCAGCCCCTCTGTTTCTCACCCTCTGTTTCAGCCCCTCTGTTTCTCGCCCTCTGTTTCAGCCCCTCTGATTCAGCCCCTCTGTTTCAGCCCCTCTGAATCAGTCCATCTGATTCAGCCCCTCTGTTTCAGCCCCTGTGTTTCAGCCCCTCTATTTCATCCCCTCTGTTTCTCGCCCTCTGTTTCTCACCCTCAGCTTCTCGCCCTCTGTTTCAGCCCCTCCCTTTTTCGCCCTCTGTTTCAGCCCCTCTGTTTCTCGCCCTCTGTTTCAGCCCCTCTGTTTCTCGCCCTCTGTTTCAGCCCCTCTGTTTCAGCCCCTCTGATTCAGCCCGTCTGATTCAGCCCCTCTGTTTCTCGCCCTTTGTTTCAGCCACTCTGTTTCAGCCCCTCTGTTTCTTGCCCTCTGTTTCAGCCCCTCTGTTTCTCGCCCTCTGTTTAAGCCCCTCTGTTTCTCGCCCTCTGTTTCAGCCCCTCTGTTTCTCGCCCTCTATTTTAGTCCCTCTGTTTCGCGCTCTCTGTTTCAGCCCCTCTGTTTCAGTCCCTCTGTTTCTCGCCATCTGTTTCTGCCCGTCTGTTTCTCGCCCTCTGTTTCAGCCCCTCTGTTTCTCGCCCTCTGTTTCAGCCTCTCTGTTTCTCGCCCTCTGTTTCAGCCCCTCTGATTCAGCCCCTCTGTTTCAGCACCTCTGAATCAGCCCCTCTGATTCAGCCCCTCTGTTACAGCCCCTCTGTTTCTCACCCTCTGTTTCAGCCCCTCTGTTTCAGCCCCTCTGTTTCTCGCCCTCTGATTCAGCCCCTCTGTTTCTCGCCCTTTGTTTCAGCCCCTCTGTTTCTCGCCCTCTTTTTCAGCCCCTCTGTTTCTTGCGCTCTGTTTCAGCCCCTCTGTTTCAGCCCCTCTGTTTAAGCCCCTCTGTTTCTCGCCCTCTGTTTCAGCCCCTCTGTTTCTCACCCTCTGTTTCAGCCCCTCTGTTTCTCCCCCTCTGTTTCAGCCCCTCTATTTCTCGCCCTCTGTTTCAGCCCCTCTGTTTCAGCCCCACTGTGTCAGCCCCTCTGTTTCAGCCACTCTGTTTCTCGCCCTCTGTTTCAGCCCCTCTGTTTCAGCCCCTCTGTTTCAGTCCCTCTGTTTCTCGCCCTCTGTTTCAGCCCCTCTGTTTCTCGCCCTCTGTTTCAGCCCCTCTGTTTCTCGCCCTCTGTTTTAGCCCCTCTGTTTCAGCCCCTCTGTTTCAGCCCCTCTGTTTCAGCCCCTCTGTTTCCCGCCCTCTGTTTCAGCCCCTCTGTTTCTTGACCTCTGTTTCAGCCCCTCTGTTTCTCGCCCTCTGTTTCAGCCTCTCTGTTTCAGCCCCTCTGTTTCTCGCCCTCTGATTCAGCCCCTCTGTTTCAGCCCCTCTGTTTCAGTCACTCTGTTTCTCGCCCTCTGTTTCTAACCCTCTGTTTCAGTCCCTCTGTTTCTCGCCCTCTGTTTCAGCCCCTCTGTTTCTCGCCCTCTGTTTCAGCCCCTCTGTTTCAGCCCCACTGTGTCAGCCCCTCTGTTTCAGCCCCTCTGTTTCTCGCCCTCTGTTTCAGCCCCTCTGTTTCAGCTCCTCTGTTTCAGCCCCTCTGTTTCAGCCCCTCTGTTTCACGCCCTCTGTTTCAGCCCCTCTGTTTCATGCCCTCTGTTTCAGCCCCTCTGTTTCTCGCCCTCTGTTTCAGCCTCTCTGTTTCAGCCCCTCTGTTTCAGCCCCTCTGTTTCTCGCCCTCTGTTTCAGCCCCTCTGTTTCTCGCCCTCTGTTTCAGCCCCTCTGTTTCAGCCCCTCTGTTTCAGTCCCTCTGTTTCTCGCCCTCTGTTTCTCGCCCTCTGTTTCAGCCCCTCTGTTTCTCGCCCTCTGTTTCAGCCCCTCTGTTTCTCGCCCTCTGTTTCAACCCCTCTGTTTCAGCCCCTCTGTTTCAGTCCCTCTCTTTCTCGCCCTCTGTTTCTCGCACTCTGTTTCAGCCCCTCTGTTTCTCGCCCTCTGTTTCAGCCCCTCTGTTTCTCGCCCTCTGTTTCAGCCCCTCTGTTTCAGCCCCTCTGTTTCAGCCCCTCTGTTTCTCGCCCTCTGTTTCAGCCCCTCTGTTTCTTGCCCTCTGTTTCAGCCCCTCTGTTTCTCGCCCTCTGTTTCAGCCTCTCTGTTTCTCGCCCTCGGATTCAGCCCCTCTGTTTCAGCCCCTCTGTTTCAGCCCCCCTGTTTCAGCCCCTCTGTTCCTCGCCCTCTGTTTCAGCCCCTCTGTTTCTCGCCCTCTGTTTCAGCCCTCTGATTCAGCCACTCTGTTTCAGCCCCTCTGATTCAGCCCCTCTGTTTCAGCCCCTCTATTTCAGCCCCTTTGTTTCAGCCCCTCTGTTTCATCCACTCTGTTTCTCGCCCTCTGTTTCTCACCCTCTGTTTCTCGCCCTCTGTTTCAGCCCCTCTGTTTTTCGCCCTCTGTTTCAGCCCCTCTGTTTCTCGCCCTCTGTTTCAGCCCCTCTGTTTTTCGCCCTCTGTTTCAGCCCCTCTATTTCAGCCGCTTTGTTTCAGCCCCTGTTTCAGCTCCTCTGTTTCAGCCCCTGTGTTTCTCGCCCTCTGTTTCTCGCCCGCTGTTTCAGCCCCTTTGTTTCTCGCCCTCTGTTTCAGCCCCTCTGTTTCAGTCCCTCTGATTCAGCCCCTCTGATTCAGCCCCTCTGTTTCTCGCCCTCTGTTTCAGCCCCTCTGTTTCAGCCCCTCTGTTTCTGCCCCTCTGTTTCAGCCCCTCTGTTTCTCGCCCTCTGTTTCAGTCCCTCTGTTTTTCGCCCTCTGTTTCAGCCCCTCTGTATCTCGCCCTCTGTTTCAGGCTCTCTGTTTCAGCCCGTCTGTTTCAGCCCCTCTGTTTCAGCCCCTCTGTTTCTGGCCCTCTGTTTCTCGCCCGCTGTTTCAGCCCCTTTGTTTCTCGCCCTCTGTTTCAGCCCCTCTGTTTCAGCCCCTCTGATTCAGACCCTCTGTTTCAGCCCCTCTGTTTCAGCCCCTCTGTTTCAAGCCCTCAGTTTCTGCCCCTCTGTTTCTCGCCCTCTGTTTCAGCCCCTCTGTTTCAGCCCCTCTGTTTCAGCCCCTCTGTTTCTCGCCCTCTGTTTCAGCCCCTCTGTTTCTCGCCCTCTGTTTCAGACCCTCTGTTTCAGCCCCTCTGTTTCTTGCCCTCTGTTTCAGCCCCTCTGTTTCTCGCCTTCTGTTTCAGCCCCTCTGATTCAGCCCCTCTGTTTCAGCCCTTCTGATTCAGCCCCTCTGATTCAGCCCCTCTGTTTCTCGCCATCTGTTTCAGCCCCTCTGTTTCAGCCCTTCTGTTTCAGCCACTCTGTTTCAGCCCCTCTGTTTCTTGCCCTCTGTTTCAGCCCCTCTGTTTCTGGACCTCTGTTTCAGTCCCTCTGTTTCTCGCCATCTGTTTCAGCCCCTCTGTTTCGCGCTCTCTGTTTCAGCCCCTCTGTTTCAGCTCCTCTGTTTCTCGCCCTCTTTTTCTGCCCCTCTGTTTCTCGCCCTCTGTTTCAGCCCCTCTGTTTCTCGCCCTCTTTTTCAGCCCCTCTGATTAAGCCCCTCTGTTTCAGCCCCTCTGAATCAGCCCCTCTGATTCAGCCCCTCTGTTTCAGACCCTCTGTTTCAGCCCCTCTGTTTCTCGCCCTCTGTTTCAGCCCCTCTGTTTCTCACCCTCTGTTTCAGACCCTCTGTTTCAGCCCATCTGTTTCTCGCTCTCTGTGTCAGCCCCTCTGTTTCTCGCCCTCTGTTTCAGCCCCTCTGATTTAGCCCCTCTGTTTCTCGCCCTCTGTTTCAGCCCCTCTGTTTCTCGCCCTCTGTTTCAGCCCCTCTGTTTCTCGCCCTCTGTTTCAGCCCCTCTGTTTCAGCCCCTCTGTTTCAGCCCCTCTGTTTCTCGCCCTCTGTTTCAGCCCCTCTATTTCTCGCCCTCTGTTTCAGCCCCTCTGTTTTAGCCCCACTGTTTCAGCCCCTCTGTTTCTCGCCCTCTGTTTCAGCCCCTCTGTTTCTTGCCCTCTGTTTCAGCCACTCGGTTTCTCGCCCTCTGTTTCAGCCTCTCTGTTTCTCGCCCTCTGTTTCAGCCCCTCTGTTTCAGCCCCTCTGTTTCAGCCCCTCTGTTTCAGCCCCTCTGTTTCTCGCCCTCTGTTTCAGCCCCTCTGTTTCTCGCCCTCTGTTTCAGCCTCTCTGTTTCTCGCCCTCTGTTTCAGCCCCTCTGTTTCAGCCCCTCTGTTTCAGCCCCTCTATTTCTCGCCCTCTGCATCAGCCGCTTTGTTTCAGCCCCTCTGTTTCTTGCCCTCTGTTTCTGCCCCTCTGTTTCTCGACCTCTGTTTCAGTCCCTCTGTTTCTCGCCATCTATTTCAGCCCCTCTGTTTCGCGCTCTCTGTTTCAGCCCCTCTGTTTTTGCTCCTCTGTTTCTCGCCCTCTGTTTCTGCCCCTCTGTTTCAGTCCCTCTGTTTCAGCCCCTCTGTTTCTCGCCCTCTGTTTCAGCCCCTCTGATTAAGCCCCTCTGTTTCAGCCCCTCTGATTAAGCCCCTCTGATTCAGCCCCTCTGAATCAGCCCCTCTGATTCAGCCCCTCTGTTTCAGCCCCTCTGTTTCAGCCCCTCTGTTTCTCGCCCTCTGTTTCAGCCCCTCTGTTTCTCACCCTCTGTTTCAGCCCCTCTGTTTCAGCCCCTCTGTTTCTCGCTCTCTGTTTCAGCCCATCTGTTTCTCGCCCTCTGTTTCAGCCCCTCTGATCCAGCCCCTCTGTTTCTCGCCCTCTGTTTCAGCCTCTCTGTTTCAGCCCCTCTGTTTCTCGCCCTCTGTTTCAGCCCCTCTGTTTCAGCCCCTCTGTTTCAGTCACTCTGTTTCTCGCCCTCTGTTTCTAACCCTCTGTTTCAGCCCCTCTGTTTCTCGACGTCTGTTTCAGTCCCCCTGTTTCTCGCCCTCTGTTTCAGCCTCTCTATTTCTCGCACTCTGTTTCAGCCCATCTGTTTCAGCCCCACTGTGTCAGCCCCTCTGTTTCAGACCCTCTGTTTCTCGCCCTCTGTTTCAGCCCCTCTGTTTCTCGCCCTCTGTTTCAGCCCCTCTGTTTCAGCCCCTCTGTTTCTCGCCCTCTGTTTCAGCCCCTCTGTTTCTCGCCCTCTGTTTCAGCCCCTCTGTTTCAGCCCCTCTGTTTCAGTCCCTCTGTTTCTCGCCCTCTGTTTCTCGCTCTCTGTTTCAGCCCCTCTGTTTCTCGCCCTCTGCTTCAGCCCCTCTGTTTCTCGCCCTCTGTTTCAGCCCCTCTGTTTCAGCTCCTCTGTTTCAGCCCCTCTGTTTCAGCCCCTCTGTTTCTCGCCCTCTGTTTCAGCCCCTCTGTTTCATGCCCTCTGTTTCAGCCCCTCTGTTTCTCGCCCTCTGTTTCAGCCTCTCTGTTTCAGCCCCTCTGTTTCAGCCCCTCTGTTTCTCGCCCTCTGTTTCAGCCCCTCTGTTTCTCGGCCTCTGTTTCAGCCCCTCTGTTTCAGCCCCTCTGTTTCAGTCCCTCTGTTTCTCGCCCTCTGTTTCTCGCCCTCTGTTTCAGCCCCTCTGTTTCTCGCCCTCTGTTTCAGCCCCTCTGTTTCAGCCCCTCTGTTTCAGTCCCTCTGTTTCTCGCCCTGTGTTTCTCGCACTCTGTTTCAGCCCCTCTGTTTCCCGCCCTCTGTTTCAGCCCCTCTCTTTCTCGCCCTCTGTTTCAGCCCCTCTGTTTCAGCCCCTCTATTTCAGCCCCTCTGTTTCTCGCCCTCTGTTTCAGCCCCTCTGTTTCTTGCCCTCTGTTTCAGCCCCTCTGTTTCTCGCCCTCTGTTTCAGCCTCTCTGTTTCTCGCCCTCGGATTCAGCCCCTCTGTTTTGGCCCCTCTGTTTCAGCCCCTCTGATTCAGCCACTCTGTTTCAGCCCCTCTGATTCAGCCCCTCTGTTTCAGCCCCTCTATTTCAGCCCCTTTGTTTCAGCCCCTCTGTTTCATCCACTCTGTTTCTCGCCCTCTGTTTCTCACCCTCTGTTTCTCGCCCTCTGTTTCAGCCCCTCTGTTTTTCTCCCTCTGTTTCAGCCCCTCTGTTTCAGCCCCTCTGTTTCAGTCACTCTGTTTCTCGCCCTCTGTTTCTAACCCTCTGTTTCAGCCCCTCTGTTTCTCGACGTCTGTTTCAGTCCCCCTGTTTCTCGCCCTCTGTTTCAGCCTCTCTATTTCTCGCACTCTGTTTCAGCCCATCTGTTTCAGCCCCACTGTGTCAGCCCCTCTGTTTCAGACCCTCTGTTTCTCGCCCTCTGTTTCAGCCCCTCTGTTTCTCGCCCTCTGTTTCAGCCCCTCTGTTTCAGCCCCTCTGTTTCTCGCCCTCTGTTTCAGCCCCTCTGTTTCTCGCCCTCTGTTTCAGCCCCTCTGTTTCAGCCCCTCTGTTTCAGTCCCTCTGTTTCTCGCCCTCTGTTTCTCGCTCTCTGTTTCAGCCCCTCTGTTTCTCGCCCTCTGCTTCAGCCCCTCTGTTTCTCGCCCTCTGTTTCAGCCCCTCTGTTTCAGCTCCTCTGTTTCAGCCCCTCTGTTTCAGCCCCTCTGTTTCTCGCCCTCTGTTTCAGCCCCTCTGTTTCATGCCCTCTGTTTCAGCCCCTCTGTTTCTCGCCCTCTGTTTCAGCCTCTCTGTTTCAGCCCCTCTGTTTCAGCCCCTCTGTTTCTCGCCCTCTGTTTCAGCCCCTCTGTTTCTCGGCCTCTGTTTCAGCCCCTCTGTTTCAGCCCCTCTGTTTCAGTCCCTCTGTTTCTCGCCCTCTGTTTCTCGCCCTCTGTTTCAGCCCCTCTGTTTCTCGCCCTCTGTTTCAGCCCCTCTGTTTCAGCCCCTCTGTTTCAGTCCCTCTGTTTCTCGCCCTGTGTTTCTCGCACTCTGTTTCAGCCCCTCTGTTTCCCGCCCTCTGTTTCAGCCCCTCTCTTTCTCGCCCTCTGTTTCAGCCCCTCTGTTTCAGCCCCTCTATTTCAGCCCCTCTGTTTCTCGCCCTCTGTTTCAGCCCCTCTGTTTCTTGCCCTCTGTTTCAGCCCCTCTGTTTCTCGCCCTCTGTTTCAGCCTCTCTGTTTCTCGCCCTCGGATTCAGCCCCTCTGTTTTGGCCCCTCTGTTTCAGCCCCTCTGATTCAGCCACTCTGTTTCAGCCCCTCTGATTCAGCCCCTCTGTTTCAGCCCCTCTATTTCAGCCCCTTTGTTTCAGCCCCTCTGTTTCATCCACTCTGTTTCTCGCCCTCTGTTTCTCACCCTCTGTTTCTCGCCCTCTGTTTCAGCCCCTCTGTTTTTCTCCCTCTGTTTCAGCCCCTCTGTTTCTCGCCCTCTGTTTCAGGCTCTCTGTTTCAGCCCGTCTGTTTCAGACCCTCTGTTTCAGCCCCTCTGTTTCTCGCCCTCTGTTTCTCGCCCGCTGTTTCAGCCCCTTTGTTTCTCGCCCTCTGTTTCAGTCCCTCTGTTTCAGCACCTCTGAATCAGCCCCTCTGATTCAGCCCCTCTGTTACAGCCCCTCTGTTTCTCACCCTCTGTTTCAGCCCCTCTGTTTCAGCCCCTCTGTTTCTCGCCCTCTGTTTCAGCCCCTCTGTTTCTCGCCCTCTGTTTCAGACCCTCTGATTCAGCCCTTCTGTTTCTCGCCCTTTGTTTCAGCCCCTCTGTTTCTCGCCCTCTTTTTCAGCCCCTCTGTTTCTTGCGCTCTGTTTCAGCCCCTCTGTTTCAGCCCCTCTGTTTAAGCCCCTCTGTTTCTCGCCCTCTGTTTCAGCCCCTCTGTTTCTCACCCTCTGTTTCAGCCCCTCTGTTTCTCCCCCTCTGTTTCAGCCCCTCTATTTCTCGCCCTCTGTTTCAGCCCCTCTGTTTCAGCCCCACTGTGTCAGCCCCTCTGTTTCAGCCACTCTGTTTCTCGCCCTCTGTTTCAGCCCCTCTGTTTCAGCCCCTCTGTTTCAGTCCCTCTGTTTCTCGCCCTCTGTTTCAGCCCCTCTGTTTCTCGCCCTCTGTTTCAGCCCCTCTGTTTCTCGCCCTCTGTTTTAGCCCCTCTGTTTCAGCCCCTCTGTTTCAGCCCCTCTGTTTCAGCCCCTCTGTTTCCCGCCCTCTGTTTCAGCCCCTCTGTTTCTTGACCTCTGTTTCAGCCCCTCTGTTTCTCGCCCTCTGTTTCAGCCTCTCTGTTTCAGCCCCTCTGTTTCTCCCCCTCTGATTCAGCCCTTCTGTTTCAGCCCCTCTGTTTCAGTCACTCTGTTTCTCGCCCTCTGTTTCTAACCCTCTGTTTCAGTCCCTCTGTTTCTCGCCCTCTGTTTCAGCCCCTCTGTTTCTCGCCCTCTGTTTCAGCCCCTCTGTTTCAGCTCCTCTGTTTCAGCCCCTCTGTTTCAGCCCCTCTGTTTCACGCCCTCTGTTTCAGCCCCTCTGTTTCATGCCCTCTGTTTCAGCCCCTCTGTTTCTCGCCCTCTGTTTCAGCCTCTCTGTTTCAGCCCCTCTGTTTCAGCCCCTCTGTTTCTCGCCCTCTGTTTCAGCCCCTCTGTTTCTCGCCCTCTGTTTCAGCCCCTCTGTTTCAGCCCCTCTGTTTCAGTCCCTCTGTTTCTCGCCCTCTGTTTCTCGCCCTCTGTTTCAGCCCCTCTGTTTCTCGCCCTCTGTTTCAGCCCCTCTGTTTCTCGCCCTCTGTTTCAACCCCTCTGTTTCAGCCCCTCTGTTTCAGTCCCTCTGTTTCTCGCCCTCTGTTTCTCGCACTCTGTTTCAGCCCCTCTGTTTCTCGCCCTCTGTTTCAGACCCTCTGTTTCTCGCCCTCTGTTTCAGCCCCTCTGTTTCAGCCCCTCTGTTTCAGCCCCTCTGTTTCTCGCCCTCTGTTTCAGCCCCTCTGTTTCTTGCCCTCTGTTTCAGCCCCTCTGTTTCTCGCCCTCTGTTTCAGCCTCTCTGTTTCTCGCCCTCGGATTCAGCCCCTCTGTTTCAGCCCCTCTGTTTCAGCCCCTCTGTTTCAGCCCCTCTGTTCCTCGCCCTCTGTTTCAGCCCCTCTGTTTCTCGCCCTCTGTTTCAGCCCTCTGATTCAGCCACTCTGTTTCAGCCCCTCTGATTCAGCCCCTCTGTTTCAGCCCCTCTATTTCAGCCCCTTTGTTTCAGCCCCTCTGTTTCATCCACTCTGTTTCTCGCCCTCTGTTTCTCACCCTCTGTTTCTCGCCCTCTGTTTCAGCCCCTCTGTTTTTCGCCCTCTGTTTCAGCCCCTCTGTTTCTCGCCCTCTGTTTCAGCCCCTCTGTTTTTCGCCCTCTGTTTCAGCCCCTCTATTTCAGCCGCTTTGTTTCAGCCCCTGTTTCAGCCCCTCTGTTTCAGCCCCTGTGTTTCTCGCCCTCTGTTTCTCGCCCGCTGTTTCAGCCCCTTTGTTTCTCGCCCTCTGTTTCAGCCCCTCTGTTTCAGTCCCTCTGATTCAGCCCCTCTGATTCAGCCCCTCTGTTTCTCGCCCTCTGTTTCAGCCCCTCTGTTTCAGCCCCTCTGTTTCTGCCCCTCTGTTTCAGCCCCTCTGTTTCTCGCCCTCTGTTTCAGTCCCTCTGTTTTTCGCCCTCTGTTTCAGCCCCTCTGTATCTCGCCCTCTGTTTCAGGCTCTCTGTTTCAGCCCGTCTGTTTCAGCCCCTCTGTTTCAGCCCCTCTGTTTCTGGCCCTCTGTTTCTCGCCCGCTGTTTCAGCCCCTTTGTTTCTCGCCCTCTGTTTCAGCCCCTCTGTTTCAGCCCCTCTGATTCAGACCCTCTGTTTCAGCCCCTCTGTTTCAGCCCCTCTGTTTCAAGCCCTCAGTTTCTGCCCCTCTGTTTCTCGCCCTCTGTTTCAGCCCCTCTGTTTCAGCCCCTCTGTTTCAGCCCCTCTGTTTCTCGCCCTCTGTTTCAGCCCCTCTGTTTCTCGCCCTCTGTTTCAGACCCTCTGTTTCAGCCCCTCTGTTTCTTGCCCTCTGTTTCAGCCCCTCTGTTTCTCGCCTTCTGTTTCAGTCCCTCTGATTCAGCCCCTCTGTTTCAGCCCTTCTAATTCAGCCCCTCTGATTCAGCCCCTCTGTTTCTCGCCATCTGTTTCAGCCCCTCTGTTTCAGCCCTTCTGTTTCAGCCACTCTGTTTCAGCCCCTCTGTTTCTTGCCCTCTGTTTCAGCCCCTCTGTTTCTCGACCTCTGTTTCAGTCCCTCTGTTTCTCGCCATCTGTTTCAGCCCCTCTGTTTCGCGCTCTCTGTTTCAGCCCCTCTGTTTCAGCTCCTCTGTTTCTCGCCCTCTTTTTCTGCCCCTCTGTTTCTCGCCCTCTGTTTCAGCCCCTCTGTTTCTCGCCCTCTTTTTCAGCCCCTCTGATTAAGCCCCTCTGTTTCAGCCCCTCTGAATCAGCCCCTCTGATTCAGCCCCTCTGTTTCAGCCCCTCTGTTTCAGCCCCTCTGTTTCTCGCCCTCTGTTTCAGCCCCTCTGTTTCTCACCCTCTGTTTCAGACCCTCTGTTTCAGCCCATCTGTTTCTCGCTCTCTGTGTCAGCCCCTCTGTTTCTCGCCCTCTGTTTCAGCCCCTCTGATTTAGCCCCTCTGTTTCTCGCCCTCTGTTTCAGCCCCTCTGTTTCTCGCCCTCTGTTTCAGCCCCTCTGTTTCTCGCCCTCTGTTTCAGCCCCTCTGTTTCAGCCCCTCTGTTTCAGCCCCTCTGTTTCTCGCCCTCTGTTTCAGCCCCTCTATTTCTCGCCCTCTGTTTCAGCCCCTCTGTTTTAGCCCCACTGTTTCAGCCCCTCTGTTTCTCGCCCTCTGTTTCAGCCCCTCTGTTTCTTGCCCTCTGTTTCAGCCACTCTGTTTCTCGCCCTCTGTTTCAGCCTCTCTGTTTCTCGCCCTCTGTTTCAGCCCCTCTGTTTCAGCCCCTCTGTTTCAGCCCCTCTGTTTCTCGCCCTCTGTTTCAGCCCCTCTGTTTCTCGCCCTCTGTTTCAGCCTCTCTGTTTCTCGCCCTCTGTTTCAGCCCCTCTGTTTCAGCCCCTCTGTTTCAGCCCCTCTATTTCTCGCCCTCTGCATCAGCCGCTTTGTTTCAGCCCCTCTGTTTCTTGCCCTCTGTTTCTGCCCCTCTGTTTCTCGACCTCTGTTTCAGTCCCTCTGTTTCTCGCCATCTATTTCAGCCCCTCTGTTTCGCGCTCTCTGTTTCAGCCCCTCTGTTTCTGCTCCTCTGTTTCTCGCCCTCTGTTTCTGCCCCTCTGTTTCAGTCCCTCTGTTTCAGCCCCTCTGTTTCTCGCCCTCTGTTTCAGCCCCTCTGTTTCAGCCCCTCTGTTTCAGTCCCTCTGTTTCTCGCCCTCTGTTTCTCGCCCTCTGTTTCAGCCCCTCTGTTTCTCGCCCTCTGTTTCAGCCCCTCTGTTTCTCGCCCTCTGTTTCAACCCCTCTGTTTCAGCCCCTCTGTTTCAGTCCCTCTGTTTCTCGCCCTCTGTTTCTCGCACTCTGTTTCAGCCCCTCTGTTTCTCGCCCTCTGTTTCAGACCCTCTGTTTCTCGCCCTCTGTTTCAGCCCCTCTGTTTCAGCCCCTCTGTTTCAGCCCCTCTGTTTCTCGCCCTCTGTTTCAGCCCCTCTGTTTCTTGCCCTCTGTTTCAGCCCCTCTGTTTCTCGCCCTCTGTTTCAGCCTCTCTGTTTCTCGCCCTCGGATTCAGCCCCTCTGTTTCAGCCCCTCTGTTTCAGCCCCTCTGTTTCAGCCCCTCTGTTCCTCGCCCTCTGTTTCAGCCCCTCTGTTTCTCGCCCTCTGTTTCAGCCCTCTGATTCAGCCACTCTGTTTCAGCCCCTCTGATTCAGCCCCTCTGTTTCAGCCCCTCTATTTCAGCCCCTTTGTTTCAGCCCCTCTGTTTCATCCACTCTGTTTCTCGCCCTCTGTTTCTCACCCTCTGTTTCTCGCCCTCTGTTTCAGCCCCTCTGTTTTTCGCCCTCTGTTTCAGCCCCTCTGTTTCTCGCCCTCTGTTTCAGCCCCTCTGTTTTTCGCCCTCTGTTTCAGCCCCTCTATTTCAGCCGCTTTGTTTCAGCCCCTGTTTCAGCCCCTCTGTTTCAGCCCCTGTGTTTCTCGCCCTCTGTTTCTCGCCCGCTGTTTCAGCCCCTTTGTTTCTCGCCCTCTGTTTCAGCCCCTCTGTTTCAGTCCCTCTGATTCAGCCCCTCTGATTCAGCCCCTCTGTTTCTCGCCCTCTGTTTCAGCCCCTCTGTTTCAGCCCCTCTGTTTCTGCCCCTCTGTTTCAGCCCCTCTGTTTCTCGCCCTCTGTTTCAGTCCCTCTGTTTTTCGCCCTCTGTTTCAGCCCCTCTGTATCTCGCCCTCTGTTTCAGGCTCTCTGTTTCAGCCCGTCTGTTTCAGCCCCTCTGTTTCAGCCCCTCTGTTTCTGGCCCTCTGTTTCTCGCCCGCTGTTTCAGCCCCTTTGTTTCTCGCCCTCTGTTTCAGCCCCTCTGTTTCAGCCCCTCTGATTCAGACCCTCTGTTTCAGCCCCTCTGTTTCAGCCCCTCTGTTTCAAGCCCTCAGTTTCTGCCCCTCTGTTTCTCGCCCTCTGTTTCAGCCCCTCTGTTTCAGCCCCTCTGTTTCAGCCCCTCTGTTTCTCGCCCTCTGTTTCAGCCCCTCTGTTTCTCGCCCTCTGTTTCAGACCCTCTGTTTCAGCCCCTCTGTTTCTTGCCCTCTGTTTCAGCCCCTCTGTTTCTCGCCTTCTGTTTCAGTCCCTCTGATTCAGCCCCTCTGTTTCAGCCCTTCTAATTCAGCCCCTCTGATTCAGCCCCTCTGTTTCTCGCCATCTGTTTCAGCCCCTCTGTTTCAGCCCTTCTGTTTCAGCCACTCTGTTTCAGCCCCTCTGTTTCTTGCCCTCTGTTTCAGCCCCTCTGTTTCTCGACCTCTGTTTCAGTCCCTCTGTTTCTCGCCATCTGTTTCAGCCCCTCTGTTTCGCGCTCTCTGTTTCAGCCCCTCTGTTTCAGCTCCTCTGTTTCTCGCCCTCTTTTTCTGCCCCTCTGTTTCTCGCCCTCTGTTTCAGCCCCTCTGTTTCTCGCCCTCTTTTTCAGCCCCTCTGATTAAGCCCCTCTGTTTCAGCCCCTCTGAATCAGCCCCTCTGATTCAGCCCCTCTGTTTCAGCCCCTCTGTTTCAGCCCCTCTGTTTCTCGCCCTCTGTTTCAGCCCCTCTGTTTCTCACCCTCTGTTTCAGACCCTCTGTTTCAGCCCATCTGTTTCTCGCTCTCTGTGTCAGCCCCTCTGTTTCTCGCCCTCTGTTTCAGCCCCTCTGATTTAGCCCCTCTGTTTCTCGCCCTCTGTTTCAGCCCCTCTGTTTCTCGCCCTCTGTTTCAGCCCCTCTGTTTCTCGCCCTCTGTTTCAGCCCCTCTGTTTCAGCCCCTCTGTTTCTCGCCCTCTGTTTCAGCCCCTCTATTTCTCGCCCTCTGTTTCAGCCCCTCTGTTTTAGCCCCACTGTTTCAGCCCCTCTGTTTCTCGCCCTCTGTTTCAGCCCCTCTGTTTCTTGCCCTCTGTTTCAGCCACTCTGTTTCTCGCCCTCTGTTTCAGCCTCTCTGTTTCTCGCCCTCTGTTTCAGCCCCTCTGTTTCAGCCCCTCTGTTTCAGTCCCTCTGTTTCTCGCCCTCTGTTTCAGCCCCTCTGTTTCTCGCCCTCTGTTTCAGCCTCTCTGTTTCTCGCCCTCTGTTTCAGCCCCTCTGTTTCAGCCCCTCTGTTTCAGCCCCTCTATTTCTCGCCCTCTGCATCAGCCGCTTTGTTTCAGCCCCTCTGTTTCTTGCCCTCTGTTTCTGCCCCTCTGTTTCTCGACCTCTGTTTCAGTCCCTCTGTTTCTCGCCATCTATTTCAGCCCCTCTGTTTCGCGCTCTCTGTTTCAGCCCCTCTGTTTCTGCTCCTCTGTTTCTCGCCCTCTGTTTCTGCCCCTCTGTTTCAGTCCCTCTGTTTCAGCCCCTCTGTTTCTCGCCCTCTGTTTCAGCCCCTCTGATTAAGCCCCTCTGTTTCAGCCCCTCTGATTAAGCCCCTCTGATTCAGCCCCTCTGAATCAGCCCCTCTGATTCAGCCCCTCTGTTTCAGCCCCTCTGTTTCAGCCCCTCTGTTTCTCGCCCTCTGTTTCAGCCCCTCTGTTTCTCACCCTCTGTTTCAGCCCCTCTGTTTCAGCCCCTCTGTTTCTCGCTCTCTGTTTCAGCCCATCTGTTTCTCGCCCTCTGTTTCAGCCCCTCTGATCCAGCCCCTCTGTTTCTCGCCCTCTGTTTCAGCCTCTCTGTTTCAGCCCCTCTGTTTCTCGCCCTCTGTTTCAGCCCCTCTGTTTCAGCCCCTCTGTTTCAGTCACTCTGTTTCTCGCCCTCTGTTTCTAACCCTCTGTTTCAGCCCCTCTGTTTCTCGACGGCTGTTTCAGTCCCCCTGTTTCTCGCCCTCTGTTTCAGCCTCTCTATTTCTCGCACTCTGTTTCAGCCCATCTGTTTCAGCCCCACTGTGTCAGCCCCTCTGTTTCAGACCCTCTGTTACTCGCCCTCTGTTTCAGCCCCTCTGTTTCTCGCCCTCTGTTTCAGCCCCTCTGTTTCAGCCCCTCTGTTTCTCGCCCTCTGTTTCAGCCCCTCTGTTTCTCGCCCTCTGTTTCAGCCCCTCTGTTTCAGCCCCTCTGTTTCAGTCCCTCTGTTTCTCGCCGTCTGTTTCTCGCTCTCTGTTTCAGCCCCTCTGTTTCTCGCCCTCTGCTTCAGCCCCTCTGTTTCTCGCCCTCTGTTTCAGCCCCTCTGTTTCAGCTCCTCTGTTTCAGCCCCTCTGTTTCAGCCCCTCTGTTTCTCGCCCTCTGTTTCAGCCCCTCTGTTTCATGCCCTCTGTTTCAGCCCCTCTGTTTCTCGCCCTCTGTTTCAGCCTCTCTGTTTCAGCCCCTCTGTTTCAGCCCCTCTGTTTCTCGCCCTCTGTTTCAGCCCCTCTGTTTCTCGGCCTCTGTTTCAGCCCCTCTGTTTCAGCCCCTCTGTTTCAGTCCCTCTGTTTCTCGCCCTCTGTTTCTCGCCCTCTGTTTCAGCCCCTCTGTTTCTCGCCCTCTGTTTCAGCCCCTCTGTTTCAGCCCCTCTGTTTCAGTCCCTCTGTTTCTCGCCCTGTGTTTCTCGCACTCTGTTTCAGCCCCTCTGTTTCCCGCCCTCTGTTTCAGCCCCTCTCTTTCTCGCCCTCTGTTTCAGCCCCTCTGTTTCAGCCCCTCTATTTCAGCCCCTCTGTTTCTCGCCCTCTGTTTCAGCCCCTCTGTTTCTTGCCCTCTGTTTCAGCCCCTCTGTTTCTCGCCCTCTGTTTCAGCCTCTCTGTTTCTCGCCCTCGGATTCAGCCCCTCTGTTTTGGCCCCTCTGTTTCAGCCCCTCTGATTCAGCCACTCTGTTTCAGCCCCTCTGATTCAGCCCCTCTGTTTCAGCCCCTCTATTTCAGCCCCTTTGTTTCAGCCCCTCTGTTTCATCCACTCTGTTTCTCGCCCTCTGTTTCTCACCCTCTGTTTCTCGCCCTCTGTTTCAGCCCCTCTGTTTTTCTCCCTCTGTTTCAGCCCCTCTGTTTCTCGCCCTCTGTTTCAGGCTCTCTGTTTCAGCCCGTCTGTTTCAGACCCTCTGTTTCAGCCCCTCTGTTTCTCGCCCTCTGTTTCTCGCCCGCTGTTTCAGCCCCTTTGTTTCTCGCCCTCTGTTTCAGTCCCTCTGATTCAGCCCCTCTGATTCAGCCCCTCTGTTTCTCGCCCTCTGTTTCAGCCCCTCTGTTTCAGCCCCTCTGTTTCTGCCCCTCTGTTTCAGCCCCTCTGTTTCTCGCCCTCTGTTTCAGTCCCTCTGTTTTTCGCCCTCTGTTTCAGCCCCTCTGTTTCTCGCCCTTTGTTTCAGGCTCTCTGTTTCAGCCCGTCTGTTTCAGCCCGTCTGTTTCAGCCCCTCTGTTTCAGCCCCTCTGTTTCAGCCCCTCTGATTCAGACCCTCTGTTTCAGCCCCTCTGTTTCAGCCCCTCTGTTTCAAGCCCTCAGTTTCTGCCCCTCTGTTTCTCGCCCTCTGTTTCAGCCCCTCTGTTTCAGCCCCTCTGTTTCTTGCCCTCTGTTTCAGCCCCTCTGTTTCTCGCCCTCTGTTTCAGACCCTCTGTTTCAGCCCCTCTGTTTCTCGCCCTCTGTTTCAGCCCCTCTGATTCAGCCCCTCTGTTTCAGCCCTTCTGATTCAGCCCCTCTGATTCAGCCCCTCTGTTTCTCGCCATCTGTTTCAGCCCCTCTGTTTCAGCCCTTCTATTTCAGCCACTCTGTTTCAGCCCCTCTGTTTCTTGCCCTCTGTTTCAGCCCCTCTGTTTCTCGACCTCTGTTTCAGTCCCTCTGTTTCTCGCCATCTGTTTCAGCCCCTCTGTTACGCGCTCTCTGTTTCAGCCCCACTGTTTCAGCTCCTCTGTTTCTCGCCCTCTTTTTCTGCCCCTCTGTTTCTCGCCCTCTGTTTCAGCCACTCTGTTTCTCGCACTCTTTTTCAGCCCCTCTGATTAATCCCCTCTGTTTCAGCCCCTCTGAATCAGCCCCTCTGATTCAGCCCCTCTGTTTCAGCCCCTCTGTTTCAGCCCCTCTGTTTCTCGCCCTCTGTTTCAACCCCTCTGTTTCTCACCCTCAGTTTCAGCCCATCTGTTTCTCGCTCACTGTTTCAGCCCCTCTGATTTAGCCCCTCTGTTTCTTGCGCTCTGTTTCAGCCCCTCTGTTTCTCGCCCTCTGTTTCAGCCCCTCTATTTCTCGCCCTCTGTTTCAGCCCCTCTGTTTTAACCCCACTGTTTCAGCCCCTCTGTTTCTCGCCCTCTGTTTCAGCCCCTCTGTTTCTTGCCCTCTGTTTCAGCCACTCTGTTTCTCGCCCTCTGTTTCAGCCTCTCTGTTTCTCGCCCTCTGTTTCAGCCCCTCTGTTTCAGCCCCTCTGTTTCAGCCCCTCTGTTTCAGCCCCTCTGTTTCTCGCCCTCTGTTTCAGCCCCTCTGTTTCTCGCCCTCTGTTTCAGCCTCTCTGTTTCTCGCCCTCTGTTTCAGCCCCTCTGTTTCAGCCCCTCTGCTTCAGCCCCTCTATTTCTCGCCCTCTGCATCAGCCGCTTTGTTTCAACCCCTCTGTTTCTTGCCCTCTGTTTCAGCCCCTCTGTTTCTCGACCTCTGTTTCAGTCCCTCTGTTTCTCGCCATCTGTTTCAGCCCCTCTGTTTCGCGCTCTCTGTTTCAGAACCTCTGTTTCTGCTCCTCTGTTTCTCGCCCTCTGTTTCTTCCCCTCTGTTTCAGTCCCTCTGTTTCAGCCCCTCTGTTTCTCGCCCTCTGTTTCAGCCCCTCTGATTAAGCCCCTCTGTTTCAGCCCCTCTGATTAAGCCCCTCTGATTCAGCCCCTCTGAATCAGCCCCTCTGATTCAGCCCCTCTGTTTCAGCCCCTCTGTTTCAGCACCTCTGTTTCTCGACCTCTGTTTCAGCCCCTCTGTTTCTCACCCTCTGTTTCAGCCCCTCTGTTTCAGCCCCTCTGTTTCTCGCTCTCTGTTTCAGCCCATCTGTTTCTCGCCCTCTGTTTCAGCCCCTCTGTTTCTCGCCCTCTGTTTCAGCCCCTCTGATTCAGCCCCTCTGTTTCTGGCCCTCTGTTTCAGCCCCTCTGTTTCTCGCCCTCTGTTTCAGCCCCTCTGTTTCTCGCCCTCTGTTTCAGCCCCTCTGTTTCAGCCCCTCTGTTTCTCGCCCTCTGTTTCAGCCCCTCTGTTTCTCGCCCTCTGTTTCAGCCCCTCTATTTCTCGCCCTCTGTTTCAGCCCCTCTGTTTCTCGCCCTCTGTTTCAGCCGCTCTGTTTCTCGTCTTCTGTATCAGCCCCTCTGTTTCAGCCCCTCTGTTTCAGTCCCTCTGTTTCTCGCCCTCTGTTTCAGCCCCTCTGTTTCAGCCCCTCTGTTTCTCGCCCTCTGTTTCAGCCCCTCTGTTTCTTGCCCTCTGTTTCAGCCACTCTGTTTCTCGCCCTCTGTTTCAGCCTCTCTGTATCTCGCCCTCTGTTTCAGCCCCTCTTTTTCAGCACCTCTGTTTCAGCCCCTCTGTTTCAGTCCTCTGTTTCTCGCCCTCAGTTTCAGCCTCTCTGTTTCTCGCCCTCTGTTTCATCCCCTCTCTTTCAGCCCCTCTGTATCTCGCCCTCTGTTTCAGCCCCTCTGTTTCTCGCCCTCTGTATCAGCCGCTTTGTTTCAGCCCCTCTGTTTCAGCCCCTCTTTTTCAGCCCCTCTGTTTCTCGCCCTCTGTTTCTCGCCCTCTGTTTCAGCCCCTCTGTTACTAGCCCTCTGTTTCAGCCCCTCTGTTTCAGCCCCTCTGATTCAGCCCGTCTGATTCAGCCCCTCTGTTTCTCGCCCTCTGTTTCAGCCACTCTGTTTCAGCCCCTCTGTTTCTCGCCCTCTGTTTCAGCCCCTCTGTTTCTCGCCCTCTGTTTCAGCCCCTCTGTTTCTCGCCCTCTGTTTCAGTCCCTCTGTTTCGCGCTCTCTGTTCCAGCCCCTCTGTTTCAGTCCCTCGGTTTCTCGCCCTCTGTTTCTGCACGTCTGTTTCTCGCCCTCTGTTTCAGCCCCTCTGTTTCTCGCCCTCTGTTTCAGCCCCTCTGTTTCTCGCCCTCTGTTTCAGCCCCTCTGATTCAGCCCCTCTGTTTCAGCCCCTCTGAATCAGCCCATCTGATTCAGCCCCTCTGTTTCAGCCCCTGTGTTTCAGCCCCTCTATTTCATCCCCTCTGTTTCTCGCCCTCTGTTTCTCACCCTCTGCTTCTTGCCCTCTGTTTCAGCCCCTCCCTTTTTCGCCCTCTGTTTCAGCCCCTCTGTTTCTCGCCCTCTGTTTCAGCCCCTCTGTTTCAGCCCCTCTGTTTCTCGCCCTTTGTTTCAGCCACTCTGTTTCAGCCCCTCTGTTTCTTGCCCTCTGTTTCAGCCCCTCTGTTTCTCGCCCTCTGTTTAAGCCCCTCTGTTTCTCGCCCTCTGATTCAGCCCCTCTGTTTCTCGCCCTCTATTTCATTCCCTCTGTTTCGCGCTCTCTGTTTCAGCCCCTCTGTTTCAGTCCCTCTGTTTCTCGCCCTCTGTTTCTGCCCGTCTGTTTCTCGCCCTCTGTTTCAGCCCCTCTGTTTCTCGCCCTCTGTTTCAGCCCCTCTGTTTCTCGCCCTCTGTTTCAGCCCCTCTGATTCAGCCCCTCTGTTTCAGCACCTCTGAATCAGCCCCTCAGATTCAGCCCCTCTGTTTCAGCCCCTCTGTTTCTCACCCTCTGTTTCAGCCCCTCTGTTTCAGCCCCTCTGTTTCTCGCCCTCTGTTTCAGCCCCTCTGTTTCTCGCCCTCTGTTTCAGATCCTCTGATTCAGCCCCTCTGTTTCTCGCCCTCTGTTTCAGCCCCTCTGTTTCTCGCCCTCTTTTTCAGCCCCTCTGTTTCTTCCCCTCTGTTTCTGCCCCTCTGTTTCAGCCCCTCTGTTTCAGCCCCTCTGTTTCTCGCCCTCTGTTTCAGCCCCTCTGTTTCTCACCCTCTGTTTCAGCCCCTCTGTTTCTCCCCCTCTGTTTCAGACCCTCTATTTCTCGCCCTCTGTTTCAGCCCCTCTGTTTCAGCCCCACTGTGTCAGCCCCTCTGTTTCAGCCACTCTGTTTCTCGCCCTCTGTTTCAGCCCCTCTGTTTCAGCCCCTCAGTTTCAGTCCCTCTGTTTCTCGCCCTCTGTTTCTCGCCCTCTGTTTCAGCCCCTCTGTTTCTCGCCCTCTGTTTCAGCCCCTCTGTTTCTCGCCCTCTGTTTCAGCCCCTCTGTTTCAGTCCCTCTGATTCAGCCCCTCTGATTCAGCCACTCTGTTTCTCGCCCTCTGTTTCAGCCCCTCTGTTTCAGCCCCTCTGTTTCAGTCCCTCTGTTTCTCGCCCTCTGTTTCTCGCCCTCTGTTTTAGCCCCTCTGTTTCCCGCCCTCTGTTTCAGCCCCTCTGTTTCTTGACCTCTGTTTCAGCCCCTCTGTTTCTCGCCCTCTGTTTCAGCCTCTCTGTTTCAGCCCCTCTGTTTCTCGCCCTCTGATTCAGCCCCTCTGTTTCAGCCCCTCTGTTTCAGTCACTCTGTTTCTCGCCGTCTGTTTCTAACCCTCTGATTCAGCCCCTCTGTTTCAGCCCCTCTGTTTCTCGACCTCTGTTTCAGTCCCTCTGTTTCTCGCCCTCTCTTTCAGCCTCTCTATTTCTCGCACTCTGTTTCAGCCCATCTGTTTCAGCCCCACTGTGTCAGCCCCTCTGTTTCAGACCCTCTGTTTCTCGCCCTCTGTTTCTCGCCCTCTGTTTCTCGCCCTCTGTTTCAGCCCCTCTGTTTCTCGTCCTCTGTTTCTCGCCCTCTGTTTCAGCCCCTCTGTTTCTCGTCCTCTGTTTCAGCCCCTCTGTTTCAGCCCCTCTGTTTCAGTCCCTCTGTTTCTCGCCCTCTGTTTCTCGCCCTCTGTTTCAGCCCCTCTGTTTCTCGCCCTCTGTTTCAGCCCCTCTGTTTCAGCCCCTCTGTTTCAGCCCCTCTGTTTCAGCCCCTCCGTTTCTCGCCCTCTGTTTCAGCCCCTCTGTTTCTCGCCCTCTGTTACAGCCCCTCTGTTTCTCACCCTCTGTTTCAGTCCCTCTGTTTCGCGCTCTCTGTTTCAGCCCCTCTGTTTCACTCCCTCTGTTTCTCGCCCTCTGTTTCTGCCCGTCTGTTTCTCGCCCTCTGTTTCAGCCCCTCTGTTTCTCGCCCTCTGTTTCAGCCCCTCTGTTTCTCGCCCTCTGTTTCAGACCCTCTGATTCAGCCCCTCTGTTTCAGCCCCTCTGAATCAGCCCCTCAGATTCAGCCCCTCTGTTTCAGCCCCTCTGTTTCAGCCCCTCTGTTTCAGCCCCTCTGTTTCAGCCCCTCTGTTTCTCGCCCTCTGTTTCAGCCCCTCTGTTTCAGCCCCACTGTGTCAGCCCCTCTGTTTCAGCCCCTCTATTTCTCGCCCTCTGTTTCAGCCCCTCTGTTTCAGCCCCACTGTGTCAGCCCCTCTATTTCAGCCCCTCTGTTTCTCGCCCTCTGTTTCGGCCCCTCTGTTTCTCGCCCTCTGTTTCAGTCCCTCTGTTTCGCACTCCCTGTTCCAGCCCCTCTGTTTCAGTCCCTCTGTTTCTCGCCCTCTGTTTCTGCACGTCTGTTTCTCGCCCTCTGTTTCAGCCCCTCTGTTTCTCCCCTTCTGTTTCAGCCCCTCTGTTTCAGCCCCACTGTGTCAGCCCCTCTGTTTCAGCCCCTCTGTTTCTCGCCCTCTGTTTCAGCCCCTCTGTTTCTCGCCCTCTGTTTCAGCCCCTCTGTTTCTCGCCCTCTGTTTCAGCCCCTCTGTTTCAGCCCCACTGTGTCAGCCCCTCTGTTTCAGCCCCTCTGTTTCTCGCCCTCTGTTTCAGCCCCTCTGTTTCTCGCCCTCTGTTTCAGCCCCTCTGTTTCAGCCCCTCTGTTTCAGTCCCTCTGTTTCTCGCCCTCTGTTTCTCGCTCTCTGTTTCAGCCCCTCTGTTTCTCGCCCTCTGCTTCAGCCCCTCTGTTTCTCGGCCTCTGTTTCAGCCCCTCTGTTTCAGCTCCTCTGTTTCAGCCCCTCTGTTTCAGCCCCTCTGTTTCTCGCCCTCTGTTTCAGCCCCTCTGTTTCATGCCCTCTGTTTCAGCCCCTCTGTTTCTCGCCCTCTGTTTCAGCCTCTCTGTTTCAGCCCCTCTGTTTCAGCCCCTCTGTTTCTCGCCCTCTGTTTCAGCCCCTCTGTTTCTCGCCCTCTGTTTCAGCCCCTCTGTTTCAGCCCCTCTGTTTCAGTCCCTCTGTTTCTCGCCCTCTGTTTCTCGCCCTCTGTTTCAGCCCCTCTGTTTCTCGCCCTCTGTTTCAGCCCCTCTGTTTCAGCCCCTCTGTTTCAGCCCCTCTGTTTCAGCCCCTCCGTTTCTCGCCCTCTGTTTCAGCCCCTCTGTTTCTCGCCCTCTGTTACAGCCCCTCTGTTTCTCACCCTCTGTTTCAGTCCCTCTGTTTCGCGCTCTCTGTTTCAGCCCCTCTGTTTCAGTCCCTCTGTTTCTCGCCCTCTGTTTCTGCCCGTCTGTTTCTCGCCCTCTGTTTCAGCCCCTCTGTTTCTCGCCCTCTGTTTCAGCCCCTCTGTTTCTCGCCCTCTGTTTCAGACCCTCTGATTCAGCCCCTCTGTTTCAGCCCCTCTGAATCAGCCCCTCAGATTCAGCCCCTCTGTTTCAGCCGCTCTGTTTCAGCCCCTCTGTTTCAGCCCCTCTGTTTCAGCCCCTCTGTTTCTCGCCCTCTGTTTCAGCCCCTCTGTTTCAGCCCCACTGTGTCAGCCCCTCTGTTTCAGCCCCTCTATTTCTCGCCCTCTGTTTCAGCCCCTCTGTTTCAGCCCCACTGTGTCAGCCCCTCTGTTTCAGCCCCTCTGTTTCTCGCCCTCTGTTTCAGCCCCTCTGTTTCTCGCCCTCTGTTTCAGTCCCTCTGTTTCGCACTCCCTGTTCCAGCCCCTCTGTTTCAGTCCCTCTGTTTCTCGCCCTCTGTTTCTGCACGTCTGTTTCTCGCCCTCTGTTTCAGCCCCTCTGTTTCTCCCCTTCTGTTTCAGCCCCTCTGTTTCAGCCCCACTGTGTCAGCCCCTCTGTTTCAGCCCCTCTGTTTCTCGCCCTCTGTTTCAGCCCCTCTGTTTCTCGCCCTCTGTTTCAGCCCCTCTGTTTCTCGCCCTCTGTTTCAGCCCCTCTGTTTCAGCCCCACTGTGTCAGCCCCTCTGTTTCAGCCCCTCTGTTTCTCGCCCTCTGTTTCAGCCCCTCTGTTTCTCGCCCTCTGTTTCAGCCCCTCTGTTTCAGCCCCTCTGTTTCAGTCCCTCTGTTTCTCGCCCTCTGTTTCTCGCTCTCTGTTTCAGCCCCTCTGTTTCTCGCCCTCTGCTTCAGCCCCTCTGTTTCTCGCCCTCTGTTTCAGCCCCTCTGTTTCAGCTCCTCTGTTTCAGCCCCTCTGTTTCAGCCCCTCTGTTTCTCGCCCTCTGTTTCAGCCCCTCTGTTTCATGCCCTCTGTTTCAGCCCCTCTGTTTCTCGCCCTCTGTTTCAGCCTCTCTGTTTCAGCCCCTCTGTTTCAGCCCCTCTGTTTCTCGCCCTCTGTTTCAGCCCCTCTGTTTCTCGCCCTCTGTTTCAGCCCCTCTGTTTCAGCCCCTCTGTTTCAGTCCCTCTGTTTCTCGCCCTCTGTTTCTCGCCCTCTGTTTCAGCCCCTCTGTTTCTCGCCCTCTGTTTCAGCCCCTCTGTTTCTCGCCCTCTGTTTCAGCCCCTCTGTTTCAGCCCCTCTGTTTCAGTCCCTCTGTTTCTCGCCCTGTGTTTCTCGCACTCTGTTTCAGCCCCTCTGTTTCCCGCCCTCTGTTTCAGCCCCTCTGTTTCTCGCCCTCTGTTTCAGCCCCTCTGTTTCAGCCCCTCTGTTTCAGCCCCTCTGTTTCAGCCCCTCTGTTTCTCACCCTCTGTTTCAGCCCCTCTGTTTCTTGCCCTCTGTTTCAGCCCCTCTGTTTCTCGCCCTCTGTTTCAGCCTCTCTGTTTCTCGCCCTCGGATTCAGCCCCTCTGTTTCGGCCCCTCTGTTTCAGCCCCTCTGATTCAGCCACTCTGTTTCAGCCCCTCTGATTCAGCCCCTCTGTTTCAGCCCCTCTATTTCAGCCCCTTTGTTTCAGCCCCTCTGTTTCATCCACTCTGTTTCTCGCCCTCTGTTTCTCACCCTCTGTTTCTCGCACTCTGTTTCAGCCCCTCTGTTTATCGCCCTCTGTTTCAGCCCCTCTGTTTCTCGCCCTCTGTTTCAGGCTCTCTGTTTCAGCCCGTCTGTTTCAGCCCCTCTGTTTCAGCCTCTCTGTTTCTCGCCCTCTGTTTCTCGCCCGCTGTTTCAGCCCCTTTGTTTCTCGCCCTCTGTTTCAGCCCCTCTGTTTCAGTCCCTCTGATTCAGCCCCTCTGATTCAGCCCCTCTGTTTCTCGCCCTCTGTTTCAGCCCCTCTGTTTCAGCCCCTCTGTTTCTACCCCTCTGTTTCAGCCCCTCTGTTTCTCGCCCTCTGTTTCAGTCCCTCTGTTTTTCGCCCTCTGTTTCAGCCCCTCTGTTTCTCGCCCTCTGTTTCAGGCTCTCTGTTTCAGCCCGTCTGTTTCAGCCCCTCTGTTTCAGCCCCTCTGTTTCAGCCCCTCTGTTTCAGCCCCTCTGATTCAGACCCTCTGTTTCAGCCCCTCTGTTTCAGCCCCTCTGTTTCAAGACCTCAGTTTCTGCCCCTCTGTTTCTCGCCCTCTGTTTCAGCCCCTCTGTTTCAGCCCCTCTGTTTCAGCCCCTCTGTTTCTCGCCCTCTGTTTCAGCCCCTCTGTTTCTCGCCCTCTGTTTCAGACCCTCTGTTTCAGCCCCTCTGTTTCTCGCCCTCTGTTTCTGCCCCTCAGTTTCTCGCCCTCTGTTTCAGCCCCTCTGTTTCTCGCCTTCTGTTTCAGCCCCTCTGATTCAGCCCCTCTGTTTCAGCCCTTCTGATTCAGCCCCTCTGATTCAGCCCCTCTGTTTCTCGCCATCTGTTTCAGCCCCTCTGTTTCAGCCCTTCTGTTTCAGCCACTCTGTTTCAGCCCCTCTGTTTCTTGCCCTCTGTTTCAGCCCCGCTGTTTCTCGACCTCTGTTTCAGTCCCTCTGTTTCTCGCCATCTGTTTCAGCCTCTCTGTTTCGCGCTCTCTGTTTCAGCCCCTCTGTTTTAGCTCCTCTGTTTCTCGCCCTCTTTTTCTGCCCCTCTGTTTCTCGCCCTCTGTTTCAGCCCCTCTGTTTCTCGCCCTCTTTTTCAGCCCCTCTGATTAATCCCCTCTGTTTCAGCCCCTCTGAATCAGCCCCTCTGATTCAGCCCCTCTGTTTCAGCCCCTCTGTTTCAGCCCCTCTGTTTCTCGCCCTCTGTTTCAGCCCCTCTGTTTCTCACCCTCTGTTTCAGCCCCTCTGTTTCAGCCCATCTGTTTCTCGCTCTCTGTTTCAGCCCCTCTGATTTAGCCCCTCTGTTTCTCGCCCTCTGTTTCTGCCCGTCTGTTTCTCGCCCTCTGTTTCAGCCCCTCTGTTTCTCGCCCTCTGTTTCAGCCCCTCTGTTTCTCGCCCTCTGTTTCAGCCCCTCTGATTCAGCCCCTCTGTTTCAGCACCTCTGAATCAGCCCCTCTGATTCAGCCCCTCTGTTTCAGCCCCTCTGTTTCTCACCCACTCTTTCAGCCCCACTGTTTCAGCCCCTCCGTTTCTCGCCCTCTGTTTCAGCCCCTCTGTTTCTCACCCTCTGTTTCAGACCCTCTGATTCAGCCCCTCTGTTTCTCGCCCTCTGTTTCAGCCCCTCTGTTTCTCGCCCTCTGTTTCAGACCCTCTGATTCAGCCCCTCTGTTTCAGCCCCTCTGAATCAGCCCCTCAGATTCAGCCCCTCTGTTTCAGCCCCTCTGTTTCAGCCCCTCTGTTTCTCACCCTCTGTTTCAGCCCCTCTGTTTCTCCCCCTCTGTTTCAGCCCCTCTATTTCTCGCCCTCTGTTTCAGCCCCTCTGTTTCAGCCCCACTGTGTCAGCCCCTCTGTTTCAGCCACTCTGTTTCTCGCCCTCTGTTTCCGCCCCTCTGTTTCAGCCCCTCTGTTTCAGTCCCTCTGTTTCTCGCCCTCTGTTTCTTGCCCTCTGTTTCAGCCCCTCTGTTTCTCGCCCTCTGTTTCAGCCCCTCTGTTTCTCGCCCTCTGTTTTAGCCCCTCTGTTTCAGCCCCTCTGTTTCAGCCCCTCTGTTTCCCGCCCTCTGTTTCAGCCCCTCTGTTTCTTGACCTCTGTATCAGCCCCTCTGTTTCTCGCCCTCTGTTTCAGCCTCTCTGTTTCAGCCCCTCTGTTTCTCGCCCTCTGATTCAGCCCCTCTGTTTCAGCCCCTCTGTTTCAGTCACTCCGTTTCTCGCCCTCTGTATCTAACCCTCTGTTTCAGCCCCTCTGTTTCTCGACCTCTGTTTCAGTCCCTCTGTTTCTCGCCCTCTGTTTCAGCCTCTCCATTTCTCGCACTCTGTTTCAGCCCATCTGTTTTAGCACCACTGTGTCAGCCCCTCTGTTTCAGACCCTCTGTTTCTCGCCCTCTGTTTCAGCCCCTCTGTTTCTCGCCCTCTGTTTCAGCCCCTCTGTTTCTCGTCCTCTGTTTCAGCCCCTCTGTTTCAGCCCCTCTGTTTCAGTCCCTCTGTTTCGCGCCCTCTGTTTCTCGCCCTCTGTTTCAGCCCCTCTGTTTCTCGCCCTCTGTTTCAGCCCCTCTGTTTCTCGCCCTCTGTTTCAGCCCCTCTGTTTCAGCCCCTCCGTTTCGCGCCCTCTGTTTCAGCCCCTCTGTTACAGCCCCTCTGTTTCTCACCCTCTGTTTCAGTCCCTCTGTTTCGCGCTCTCTGTTACAGCCCCTCTGTTTCTCACCCTCTGTTTCAGTCCCTCTGTTTCGCGCTCTCTGTTTCAGCCCCTCTGTTTCAGTCCCTCTGTTTCTCGCCCTCTGTTTCAGCCCCTCTGTTTCTCGCCCTCTGTTTCAGCCCCTCTGTTTCTCGCCCTCTGTTTCAGACCCTCTGATTCAGCCCCTCTGTTTCAGCCCCTCTGAATCAGCCCCTCTGATTCAGCCCCTCTGTTTCAGCCCCTCTGTTTCAGCCCCTCTGTTTCTCGCCCTCTGTTTAGGCCCCTCTGTTTCAGCCCCACTGTGTCAGTCCCTCTGTTTCAGCCCCTCTATTTCTCGCCCTCTGTTTCAGCCCCTCTGTTTCAGCCCCACTGTGTCAGCCCCTCTGTTTCAGCCCCTCTGTTTCTCGCCCTCTGTTTCAGCCCCTCTGTTTCTCGCCCTCTGTTTCAGTCCCTCTGTTTCGCGCTCTCTGTTCCAGCCCCTCTGTTCCGGTCCCTCTGTTTCTCGCCCTCTGTTTCAGCCCCTCTGTTTCTCGCCCTCTGTTTCAGCCCCTCTGTTTCTCCCCTTCAGTTTCAGCCCCTCTGTTTCAGTCCCACTGTGTCAGCCCCTCTGCTTCAGCCCCTCTGTTTCTCGCCCTCTGTTTCAGCCCCTCTGTTTCTCGCCCTCTGTTTCAGCCCCTCTGTTTCTCGCCCTCTGTTTCAGCCCCTCTGTTTCAGCCCCACTGTTTCAGTCCCTCTGTTTCTCGCCCTCTGTTTCTCGCCCTCTGTTTCAGCCCCTCTGTTTCTCGCCCTCTGTTTCAGCCCCTCTGTTTCTCGTCCTCTGTTTCAGCCCCTCTGTTTCAGCCCCTCTGTTTCAGCCCCTCTGTTTCTCGACCTCTGTTTCAGTCCCTCTGTTTCTCGCCCTCTGTTTCAGCCTCTCTATTTCTCGCACTCTGTTTCAGCCCATCTGTTTCAGCCCCACTGTGTCAGCCCCTCTGTTTCAGACCCTCTGTTTCTCGCCCTCTGTTTCAGCCCCTCTGCTTCTCGCACTCTGTTTCAGCCCCTCTGTTTCTCGTCCTCTGTTTCAGCCCCTCTGTTTCAGCCCCTCTGTTTCAGTCCCTCTGTTTCTCGCCCTCTGTTTCTCGCCCTCTGTTTCAGCCCCTCTGTTTCTCGCCCTCTGTTTCAGCCCCTCTGTTTCTCGCCCTCTGTTTCAGCCCCTCTGTTTCAGCCCCTCTGTTTCAGCCCCTCCGTTTCTCGCCCTCTGTTTCAGCCCCTCTGTTTCTCGCCCTCTGTTACAGCCCCTCTGTTTCTCACCCTCTGTTTCAGTTCCTCTGTTTCGCGCTCTCTGTTTCAGCCCCTCTGTTTCAGTCCCTCTGTTTCTCGCCCTCTGTTTCTGCCCGTCTGTTTCTCGCCCTCTGTTTCAGCTACTCTGTTTCTCGCCCTCTGTTTCAGCCCCTCTGTTTCTCGCCCTCTGTTTCAGCCCCTCTGTTTCAGCCCCTCTGTTTCAGCCCCTCTGAATCAGCCCCTCAGATTCAGCCCCTCTGTTTCAGCCCCTCTGTTTCAGCCCCTCTGTTTCTCGCCCTCTGTTTCAGCCCCTCTGTTTCAGCCCCACTGTGTCAGCCCCTCTGTTTCAGCCCCTCTGTTTCTCGCCCTCTGTTTCAGCCCCTCTGTTTCTCGCCCTCTGTTTCAGACCCTCTGATTCAGCCCCTCTGTTTCAGCCCCTCTGAATCAGCCCCTCAGATTCAGCCCCTCTGTTTCAGCCCCTCTGTTTCAGCACCTCTGTTTCTCACCCTCTGTTTCAGCCCCTCTGTTTCTCCCCCTCTGTTTCAGCCCCTCTATTTCTCGCCCTCTGTTTCAGCCCCTCTGTTTCAGCCCCACTGTGTCAGCCCCTCTGTTTCAGCCACTCTGTTTCTCGCCCTCTGTTTCCGCCCCTCTGTTTCAGCCCCTCTGTTTCAGTCCCTCTGTTTCTCGCCCTCTGTTTCTCGCCCTCTGTTTCAGCCCCTCTGTTTCTCGCCCTCTGTTTCAGCCCCTCTGTTTCTCGCCCTCTCTTTTAGCCCCTCTGTTTCAGCCCCTCTGTTTCAGCCCCTCTGTTTCAGCCCCTCTGTTTCCCGCCCTCTGTTTCAGCCCCTCTGTTTCTTGACCTCTGTATCAGCCCCTCTGTTTCTCGCCCTCTGTTTCAGCCTCTCTGTTTCAGCCCCTCTGTTTCTCGCCCTCTGATTCAGCCCCTCTGTTTCAGCCCCTCTGTTTCAGTCACTCCGTTTCTCGCTCTCTGTTTCTAACCCTCTGTTTCAGCCCCTCTGTTTCTCGACCTGTTTCAGTCCCTCTGTTTCTCGCCCTCTGTTTCAGCCTCTCCATTTCTCGCACTCTGTTTCAGCCCATCTGTTTCAGCACCACTGTGTCAGCCCCTCTGTTTCAGACCCTCTGTTTCTCGCCCTCTGTTTCAGCCCCTCTGTTTCTCGTCCTCTGTTTCAGCCCCTCTGTTTCAGCCCCTCTGTTTCAGTCCCTCTGTTTCTCGCCCTCTGTTTCTCGCCCTCTGTTTCAGCCCCTCTGTTTCTCGCCCTCTGTTTCAGCCCCTCTGTTTCAGCCCCTCCGTTTCGCGCCCTTTGTTTCAGCCCCTCTGTTTCTCGCCCTCTGTTACAGCCCCTCTGTTTCTCACCCTCTGTTTCAGTCCCTCTGTTTCGCGCTCTCTGTTACAGCCCCTCTGTTTCTCACCCTCTGTTTCAGTCCCTCTGTTTCGCGCTCTCTGTTTCAGCCCCTCTGTTTCAGTCCCTCTGTTTCTCGCCCTCTGTTTCTGCCCGTCTGTTTCTCGCCCTCTGTTTCAGCCCCTCTGTTTCTCGCCCTCTGTTTCAGCCCCTCTGTTTCTCGCCCTCTGTTTCAGACCCTCTGATTCAGCCCCTCTGTTTCAGCCCCTCTGAATCAGCCCCTCTGATTCAGCCCCTCTGTTTCAGCCCCTCTGTTTCAGCCCCTCTGTTTCTCGCCCTCTGTTTCAGCCCCTCTGTTTCAGCCCCACTGTCTCAGCCCCTCTGTTTCAGCCCCTCTATTTCTCGCCCTCTGTTTCAGCCCCTCTGTTTCAGCCCCACTGTGTCAGCCCCTCTGTTTCAGCCCCTCTGTTTCTCGCCCTCAGTTTCAGCCCCTCTGTTTGTCGCCCTCTGTTTCAGCCCCTCTGTTTCTCGCCCTTTGTTTCAGCCCCTCTGTTTCTCGCCTTCTGTTTCAGCCCCTCTGTTTCAGCCCCTCTGTTTCTCGCCCTCTGTTTCAGCCCCTCTGTTTCTTGCCCTCTGTTTCAGCCCCTCTGTTTCTCGCCCTCTGTTTCAGCCCCTCTGTTTCTCGCCCTCTGTTTCAGCCCCTCTGTTTCTCGCCCTCTGTTTCAGTCCCTCTGTTTCGCGCTCTCTGTTCCAGCCACTCTGTTTCTCGCCCTCTGTTTCTGCACGTCTGTTTCTCGCCCTCTGTTTCAGCCCCTCTGTTTCTCGCCCTCTGTTTCAGCCCCTCTGTTTCTCGCCCTCTGTTTCAGCCCCTCTGAATCAGCCCCTCTGTTTCAGCGCCTCTGAATCAGCCCATCTGATTCAGCCCCTCTGTTTCAGCCCCTCTGTTTCTCGCCCTTTGTTTCAGCCACTCTGTTTCTTGACCTCTGTTTCAGCCCCTCTGTTTCTCGCCCTCTGTTTCTCACCCTCTGCTTCTCGCCCTCTGTTTCAGCCCCTCCCTTTTTCGCCCTCTGTTTCAGCCCCTCTGTTTCTCGCCCTCTGTTTCAGCCCCTCTGTTTCTCGTCCTCTGTTTCAGCCCCTCTGTTTCAGCCCCTCTGTTTCAGTCCCTCTGTTTCTCGCCCTCTGTTTCTCGCCCTCTGTTTCAGCCCCTCTGTTTCTCGCCCTCTGTTTCAGCCCCTCTGTTTCTCGCCCTCTGTTTCAGCCCCTCTGTTTCAGCCCCTCTGTTTCAGCCCCTCCGTTTCTCGCCCTCTGTTTCAGCCCCTCTGTTTCTGGCCCTCTGTTACAGCCCCTCTGTTTCTCACCCTCTGTTTCAGTTCCTCTGTTTCGCGCTCTCTGTTTCAGCCCCTCTGTTTCAGTCCCTCTGTTTCTCGCCCTCTGTTTCTGCCCGTCTGTTTCTCGCCCTCTGTTTCAGCCCCTCTGTTTCTCGCCCTCTGTTTCAGCCCCTCTGTTTCTCGCCCTCTGTTTCAGACCCTCTGATTCAGCCCCTCTGTTTCAGCCCCTCTGAATCAGCCCCTCAGATTCAGCCCCTCTGTTTCAGCCCCTCTGTTTCAGTCCCTCTGTTTCTCGCCCTCTGTTTCTCGCCCTCTGTTTCAGCCCCTCTGTTTCTCGCCCTCTGTTTCAGCCCCTCTGTTTCTCGCCCTCTCTTTTAGCCCCTCTGTTTCAGCCCCTCTGTTTCAGCCCCTCTGTTTCAGCCCCTCTGTTTCCCGCCCTCTGTTTCAGCCCCTCTGTTTCTTGACCTCTGTATCAGCCCCTCTGTTTCTCGCCCTCTGTTTCAGCCTCTCTGTTTCAGCCCCTCTGTTTCTCGCCCTCTGATTCAGCCCCTCTGTTTCAGCCCCTCTGTTTCAGTCACTCCGTTTCTCGCTCTCTGTTTCTAACCCTCTGTTTCAGCCCCTCTGTTTCTCGACCTGTTTCAGTCCCTCTGTTTCTCGCCCTCTGTTTCAGCCTCTCCATTTCTCGCACTCTGTTTCAGCCCATCTGTTTCAGCACCACTGTGTCAGCCCCTCTGTTTCAGACCCTCTGTTTCTCGCCCTCTGTTTCAGCCCCTCTGTTTCTCGTCCTCTGTTTCAGCCCCTCTGTTTCAGCCCCTCTGTTTCAGTCCCTCTGTTTCTCGCCCTCTGTTTCTCGCCCTCTGTTTCAGCCCCTCTGTTTCTCGCCCTCTGTTTCAGCCCCTCTGTTTCAGCCCCTCCGTTTCGCGCCCTTTGTTTCAGCCCCTCTGTTTCTCGCCCTCTGTTACAGCCCCTCTGTTTCTCACCCTCTGTTTCAGTCCCTCTGTTTCGCGCTCTCTGTTACAGCCCCTCTGTTTCTCACCCTCTGTTTCAGTCCCTCTGTTTCGCGCTCTCTGTTTCAGCCCCTCTGTTTCAGTCCCTCTGTTTCTCGCCCTCTGTTTCTGCCCGTCTGTTTCTCGCCCTCTGTTTCAGCCCCTCTGTTTCTCGCCCTCTGTTTCAGCCCCTCTGTTTCTCGCCCTCTGTTTCAGACCCTCTGATTCAGCCCCTCTGTTTCAGCCCCTCTGAATCAGCCCCTGATTCAGCCCCTCTGTTTCAGCCCCTCTGTTTCAGCCCCTCTGTTTCTCGCCCTCTGTTTCAGCCCCTCTGTTTCAGCCCCACTGTCTCAGCCCCTCTGTTTCAGCCCCTCTATTTCTCGCCCTCTGTTTCAGCCCCTCTGTTTCAGCCCCACTGTGTCAGCCCCTCTGTTTCAGCCCCTCTGTTTCTCGCCCTCTGTTTCAGCCCCTCTGTTTCTCGCCCTCTGTTTCAGTCCCTCTGTTTCGCGCTCTCTGTTCCAGCCCCTCTGTACCGGTCCCTCTGTTTCTCGCCCTCTGTTTCTGCACGTCTGTTTCTCGCCCTCTGTTTCAGCCCCTCTGTTTCTCGCCCTCTGTTTCAGCCCCTCTGTTTCTCGCCCTCTGTTTCAGCCCCTCTGTTTCTCCCCTTCAGTTTCAGCCCCTCTGTTTCAGTCCCACTGTGTCAGCCCCTCTGTTTCAGCCCCTCTGTTTCTCGCCCTCTGTTTCTCGCCCTCTGTTTCAGCCCCTCTGTTTCTCGCCCTCTGTTTCAGCCCCTCTGTTTCAGCCCCACTGTTTCAGTCCCTCTGTTTCTCGCCCTCTGTTTCTCGCCCTCTGTTTCAGCCCCTCTGTTTCTCGCCCTCTGTTTCAGCCCCTCTGTTTCTCGTCCTCTGTTTCAGCCCCTCTGTTTCAGCCCCTCTGTTTCAGCCCCTCTGTTTCTCGACCTCTGTTTCAGTACCTCTGTTTCTCGCCCTCTGTTTCAGCCTCTCTATTTCTCGCACTCTGTTTCAGCCCATCTGTTTCAGCCCCACTGTGTCAGCCCCTCTGTTTCAGACCCTCTGTTTCTCGCCCTCTGTTTCAGCCCCTCTGCTTCTCGCCCTCTGTTTCAGCCCCTCTGTTTCTCGTCCTCTGTTTCAGCCCCTCTGATTCAGCCCCTCTGTTTCAGTCCCTCTGTTTCTCGCCCTCTGTTTCTCGCCCTCTGTTTCAGCCCCTCTGTTTCTCGCCCTCTGTTTCAGCCCCTCTGTTTCTCGCCCTCTGTTTCAGCCCCTCTGTTTCAGCCCCTCTGTTTCAGCCCCTCCGTTTCTCGCCCTCTGTTTCAGCCCCTCTGTTTCTCGCCCTCTGTTACAGCCCCTCTGTTTCTCACCCTCTGTTTCAGTTCCTCTGTTTCGCGATCTCTGTTTCAGCCCCTCTGTTTCAGTCCCTCTGTTTCTCGCCCTCTGTTTCTGCCCGTCTGTTTCTCGCCCTCTGTTTCAGCCCCTCTGTTTCTCGCCCTCTGTTTCAGCCCCTCTGTTTCTCGCCCTCTGTTTCAGACCCTCTGATTCAGCCCCTCTGTTTCAGCCCCTCTGAATCAGCCCCTCAGATTCAGCCCCTCTGTTTCAGCCCCTCTGTTTCAGCCCCTCTGTTTCTCGCCCTCTGTTTCAGCTCCTCTGTTTCAGCCCCACTGTGTCAGCCCCTCTGTTTCAGCCCCTCTATTTCTCGCCCTCTGTTTCAGCCCCTCTGTTTCAGCCCCACTGTGTCAGCCCCTCTGTTTCAGCCCCTCTGTTTGTCGCCCTCTGTTTCAGCCCCTCTGTTTCTCGCCCTTTGTTTCAGCCCCTCTGTTTCTCGCCTTCTGTTTCAGCCCCTCTGTTTCAGCCCCTCTGTTTCTCGCCCTCTGTTTCAGCCCCTCTGTTTCTTGCCCTCTGTTTCAGCCCCTCTGTTTCTCGCCCTCTGTTTCAGCCCCTCTGTTTCTCGCCCTCTGTTTCAGCCCCTCTGTTTCTCGCCCTCTGTTTCAGTCCCTCTGTTTCGCGCTCTCTGTTCCAGCCCCTCTGTTTCTCGCCCTCTGTTTCTGCACGTCTGTTTCTCGCCCTCTGTTTCAGCCCCTCTGTTTCTCGCCCTCTGTTTCAGCCCCTCTGTTTCTCGCCCTCTGTTTCAGCCCCTCTGAATCAGCCCCTCTGTTTCAGCGCCTCTGAATCAGCCCATCTGATTCAGCCCCTCTGTTTCAGCCCCTCTGTTTCTCGCCCTTTGTTTCAGCCACTCTGTTTCTTGACCTCTGTTTCAGCCCCTCTGTTTCTCGCCCTCTGTTTCTCACCCTCTGCTTCTCGCCCTCTGTTTCAGCCCCTCCCCTTTTCGCCCTCTGTTTCAGCCCCTCTGTTTCTCGCCCTCTGTTTCAGCCCCTCTGTTTCTCGTCCTCTGTTTCAGCCCCTCTGTTTCAGCCCCTCTGTTTCAGTCCCTCTGTTTCTCGCCCTTTGTTTCTCGCCCTCTGTTTCAGCCCCTCTGTTTCTCGCCCTCTGTTTCAGCCCCTCTGTTTCTCGCCCTCTGTTTCAGCCCCTCTGTTTCAGCCCCTCTGTTTCAGCCCCTCCGTTTCTCGCCCTCTGTTTCAGCCCCTCTGTTTCTGGCCCTCTGTTACAGCCCCTCTGTTTCTCACCCTCTGTTTCAGTTCCTCTGTTTCGCGCTCTCTGTTTCAGCCCCTCTGTTTCAGTCCCTCTGTTTCTCGCCCTCTGTTTCTGCCCGTCTGTTTCTCGCCCTCTGTTTCAGCCCCTCTGTTTCTCGCCCTCTGTTTCAGCCCCTCTGTTTCTCGCCCTCTGTTTCAGACCCTCTGATTCAGCCCCTCTGTTTCAGCCCCTCTGAATCAGCCCCTCAGATTCAGCCCCTCTGTTTCAGCCCCTCTGTTTCAGCCCCTCTGTTTCTCGCCCTCTGTTTCAGCCCCTCTGTTTCAGCCCCACTGTGTCAGCCCCTCTGTTTCAGCCCCTCTATTTCTCGCCCTCTGTTTCAGCCCCTCTGTTTCAGCCCCACTGTGTCAGCCCCTCTGTTTCAGCCCCTCTGTTTGTCGCCCTCTGTTTCAGTCCATCTGTTTCTCGCCCTCTGTTTCAGCCCCTCTGTTTCTCGCCTTCTGTTTCAGCCCCTGTTTCAGCCCCTCTGTTTCTCGCCCTCTGTTTCAGCCCCTCTGTTTCAGGCCCTCTGTTTCTTGCCCTCTGTTTCAGCCCCTCTGTTTCTCGCCCTCTGTTTCAGCCCCTCTGTTTCTCGCCCTCTGTTTCAGCCCCTCTGTTTCTCGCCCTCTGTTTCAGTCCCTCTGTTTCGCGCTCTCTGTTCCAGCCCCTCTGTTTCTCGCCCTCTGTTTCTGCACGTCTGTTTCTCGCCCTCTGTTTCAGCCCCTCTGTTTCTCGCCCTCTGTTTCAGCCCCTCTGTTTCTCGCCCTCTGTTTCAGCCCCTCTGATTCAGCCCCTCTGTTTCAGCGCCTCTGAATCAGCCCATCTGATTCAGCCCCTCTGTTTCAGCCCCTGTGTTTCAGCCCCTCTATTTCATCCCCTCTGTTTCTCGCCCTCTGTTTCTCACCCTCTGCTTCTCGCCCTCTGTTTCAGCCCCTCCCTTTTTCGCCCTCTGTTTCAGCCCCTCTGTTTCTCGCCCTCTGTTTCAGCCCCTCTGTTTCTTGCCCTCTGTTTCAGCCCCTCTGTTTCAGCCCCTCTGATTCAGCCCGTCTGATTCAGCCCCTCTGTTTCTCGCCCTTTGTTTCAGCCCCTCTGTTTCTCGCCCTCTGTTTCAGCCCCTCTGTTTCTCGCCCTCTGTTTCAGACCCTCTGATTCAGCCCCTCTGTTTCAGCCCCTCTGAATCAGCCCCTCAGATTCAGCCCCTCTGTTTCAGCCCCTCTGTTTCAGCCCCTCTGTTTCTCGCCCTCTGTTTCAGCCCCTCTGTTTCAGCCCCACTGTGTCAGCCCCTCTGTTTCAGCCCCTCTATTTCTCGCCCTCTGTTTCAGCCCCTCTGTTTCAGCCCCACTGTGTCAGCCCCTCTGTTTCAGCCCCTCTGTTTGTCGCCCTCTGTTTCAGCCCATCTGTTTCTCGCCCTCTGTTTCAGCCCCTCTGTTTCTCGCCTTCTGTTTCAGCCCCTGTTTCAGCCCCTCTGTTTCTCGCCCTCTGTTTCAGCCCCTCTGTTTCAGGCCCTCTGTTTCTTGCCCTCTGTTTCAGCCCCTCTGTTTCTCGCCCTCTGTTTCAGCCCCTCTGTTTCTCGCCCTCTGTTTCAGCCCCTCTGTTTCTCGCCCTCTGTTTCAGTCCCTCTGTTTCGCGCTCTCTGTTCCAGCCCCTCTGTTTCTCGCCCTCTGTTTCTGCACGTCTGTTTCTCGCCCTCTGTTTCAGCCCCTCTGTTTCTCGCCCTCTGTTTCAGCCCCTCTGTTTCTCGCCCTCTGTTTCAGCCCCTCTGATTCAGCCCCTCTGTTTCAGCGCCTCTGAATCAGCCCATCTGATTCAGCCCCTCTGTTTCAGCCCCTGTGTTTCAGCCCCTCTATTTCATCCCCTCTGTTTCTCGCCCTCTGTTTCTCACCCTCTGCTTCTCGCCCTCTGTTTCAGCCCCTCCCTTTTTCGCCCTCTGTTTCAGCCCCTCTGTTTCTCGCCCTCTGTTTCAGCCCCTCTGTTTCTTGCCCTCTGTTTCAGCCCCTCTGTTTCAGCCCCTCTGATTCAGCCCGTCTGATTCAGCCCCTCTGTTTCTCGCCCTTTGTTTCAGCCACTCTGTTTCAGCCCCTCTGTTTCTTGCCCTCTGTTTCAGCCCCTCGGTTTCTCGCCCTCTGTTTAAGCCCCTCTGTTTCTCGCCCTCTGTTTCAGCCCCTCTGCTTCTCGCCCTCTATTTCAGTCCCTCTGTTTCGCGCTCTCTGTTTCAGCCCCTCTGTTTCAGTCCCTCTGTTTCTCGCCCTCTGTTTCTGCCCGTCTGTTTCTCGCCCTCTGTTTCAGCCTCTCTGTTTCTCGCCCTCTGTTTCAGCCCCTCTGTTTCTCGCCCTCTGTTTCAGCCCCTCTGATTCAGCCCCTCTGTTTCAGCACCTCTGAATCAGCCCCTCTGATTCAGCCCCTCTGTTTCAGCCCCTCTGTTTCTCACCCTCTGTTTCAGCCCCTCTATTTCAGCCCCTCTGTTTCTCGCCCTCTGTTTCAGCTCCTCTGTTTCTCGCCATCTGTTTCAGACCCTCTGATTCAGCCCCTCTGTTTCTCGCCCTCTGTTTCAGCCCCTCTGTTTCTCGCCCTCTTTTTCAGCCCCTCTGTTTCTTGCCCTCTGTTTCAGCCCCTCTGTTTCAGCCCCTCTGTTTCTCGCCCTCTGTTTCAGCCCCTCTGTTTCTCACCCTCTGTTTCAGCCCCTCTGTTTCTCCCCCTCTGTTTCAGCCCCTCTATTTCTCGCCCTCTGTTTCAGCCCCTCTGTTTCAGCCCCACTGTGTCAGCCCCTCTGTTTCAGCCACTCTGTTTCTCGCCTCTGTTTCAGCCCCTCTGATTCAGCACCTCTGTTTCAGTCCCTCTGTTTCTCGCCCTCTGTTTCTCGCCCTCTGTTTCAGCCCCTCTGTTTCTCGCCTTCTGTTTCAGCCCCTGTTTCAGCCCCTCTGTTTCTCGCCCTCTGTTTCAGCCCCTCTGTTTCAGGCCCTCTGTTTCTTGCCCTCTGTTTCAGCCCCTCTGTTTCTCGCCCTCTGTTTCAGCCCCTCTGTTTCTCGCCCTCTGTTTCAGCCCCTCTGTTTCTCGCCCTCTGTTTCAGTCCCTCTGTTTCGCGCTCTCTGTTCCAGCCCCTCTGTTTCTCGCCCTCTGTTTCTGCACGTCTGTTTCTCGCCCTCTGTTTCAGCCCCTCTGTTTCTCGCCCTCTGTTTCAGCCCCTCTGTTTCTCGCCCTCTGTTTCAGCCCCTCTGATTCAGCCCCTCTGTTTCAGCGCCTCTGAATCAGCCCATCTGATTCAGCCCCTCTGTTTCAGCCCCTGTGTTTCAGCCCCTCTATTTCATCCCCTCTGTTTCTCGCCCTCTGTTTCTCACCCTCTGCTTCTCGCCCTCTGTTTCAGCCCCTCCCTTTTTCGCCCTCTGTTTCAGCCCCTCTGTTTCTCGCCCTCTGTTTCAGCCCCTCTGTTTCTTGCCCTCTGTTTCAGCCCCTCTGTTTCAGCCCCTCTGATTCAGCCCGTCTGATTCAGCCCCTCTGTTTCTCGCCCTTTGTTTCAGCCACTCTGTTTCAGCCCCTCTGTTTCTTGCCCTCTGTTTCAGCCCCTCGGTTTCTCGCCCTCTGTTTAAGCCCCTCTGTTTCTCGCCCTCTGTTTCAGCCCCTCTGCTTCTCGCCCTCTATTTCAGTCCCTCTGTTTCGCGCTCTCTGTTTCAGCCCCTCTGTTTCAGTCCCTCTGTTTCTCGCCCTCTGTTTCTGCCCGTCTGTTTCTCGCCCTCTGTTTCAGCCTCTCTGTTTCTCGCCCTCTGTTTCAGCCCCTCTGTTTCTCGCCCTCTGTTTCAGCCCCTCTGATTCAGCCCCTCTGTTTCAGCACCTCTGAATCAGCCCCTCTGATTCAGCCCCTCTGTTTCAGCCCCTCTGTTTCTCACCCTCTGTTTCAGCCCCTCTATTTCAGCCCCTCTGTTTCTCGCCCTCTGTTTCAGCTCCTCTGTTTCTCGCCATCTGTTTCAGACCCTCTGATTCAGCCCCTCTGTTTCTCGCCCTCTGTTTCAGCCCCTCTGTTTCTCGCCCTCTTTTTCAGCCCCTCTGTTTCTTGCCCTCTGTTTCAGCCCCTCTGTTTCAGCCCCTCTGTTTCTCGCCCTCTGTTTCAGCCCCTCTGTTTCTCACCCTCTGTTTCAGCCCCTCTGTTTCTCCCCCTCTGTTTCAGCCCCTCTATTTCTCGCCCTCTGTTTCAGCCCCTCTGTTTCAGCCCCACTGTGTCAGCCCCTCTGTTTCAGCCACTCTGTTTCTCGCCTCTGTTTCAGCCCCTCTGATTCAGCACCTCTGTTTCAGTCCCTCTGTTTCTCGCCCTCTGTTTCTCGCCCTCTGTTTCAGCCCCTCTGTTTCTCGCCCTCTGTTTCAGCCCCTCTGTTTCTCACCCTCTGTTTTAGCCCCTCTGTTTCAGCCCCTCTGTTTCAGACCCTCTGTTTCAGCCCCTCTGTTTCCCGCCCTCTGTTTCAGCCCCTCTGTTTCTTGACCTCTGTTTCAGCCCCTCTGTTTCTCGCCCTCTGTTTCAGTCTCTCTGTTTCAGCCCCTCTGTTTCTCGCCCTCTGATTCAGCCCCTCTGTTTCAGCCCCTCTGTTTCAGCCCCTCTGTTTCTAACCCACTGTTTCAGCCCCTCTGTTTCTCGACCTCTGTTTCAGTCCCTCTGTTTCTCGCCCTCTGTTTCAGCCTCTCTATTTCTCGCACTCTGTTTCAGCCCATCTGTTTCAGCCCCACTGTGTCAGCCCCTCTGTTTCAGACCCTCTGTTTCTCGCCCTCTGTTTCAGCCCCTCTGTTCCTCGCCCTCTGTTTCAGCCCCTCTGTTTCTCGTCCTCTGTTTCAGCCCCTCTGTTTAAGCCCCTCTGTTTCAGTCCCTCTGTTTCTCGCCCTCTGTTTCCCGCCCTCTGTTTCAGCCCCTCTGTTTCTCGCCCTCTCTTTCAGCCCCTCTGTTTCAGCCCCTCTGTTTCAGCCCCTCCGTTTCTCGCCCTCTGTTTCAGCCCGTCTGTTTCTCGCCCTCTGATACAGCCCCTCTGTTTCTCACCCTCTGTTTCAGTCCCTCTGTTTCGCGCTCTCTGTTTCAGCCCCTCTGTTTCAGTCCCTCTGTTTCACGCCCTCTGTTTCTGCCCGTCTGTTTCTCGCCCTCTGTTTCAGCCCCTCTGTTTCTCGCCCTCTGTTTCAGCCCCTCTGTTTCTCGCCCTCTGTTTCAGACCCTCTGATTCAGCCCCTCTGTTTCAGCCCCTCTGAATCAGCCCCTCTGATTCAGCCCCTCTGTTTCAGCCCCTCTGTTTCAGCCCCTCTGTTTCTCGCCCTCTGTTTCAGCCCCTCTGTTTCAGCCCCACAGTGTCAGCCCCTCTGTTTCAGCCCCTCTATTTGTCGCCCTCAGTTTCAGCCCCTCTGTTTCAGCCCCACTGTGTCAGCCCCATTGTTTCAGCCCCTCTGTTTCTCGCCCTCTGTTTCAGCCCCTCTGTTTCTCGCCCTCTGTTTCAGCCCCTCTGTTTCTCGCCCTCTGTTTCAGCCCCTCTGTTTCAGCCCCTCTGTTTCAGTCCCTCTGTTTCAGTCCCTCTGTTTCTCGCCCTCTGTTTCAGCCCCTCTGTTTCTCGCCCTCTGTTTCAGCCCCTCTGTTTCATGCCCTCTGTTTCAGCCCCTCTGTTTCTCGCCCTCTGTTTCAGCCTCTCTGTTTCAGCCCCTCTGTTTCAGCCCCTCTGTTTCTCGCCCTCTGTTTCAGCCCCTCTGTTTCTCGCCCTCTGTTTCAGCCCCTCTGTTTCAGCCCCTCTGTTTCAGTCCCTCTGTTTCTCGCCCTCTGTTTCTCGCCCTCTGTTTCAGCCCCTCTGTTTCTCGCCCTCTGTTTCAGCCCCTCTGTTTCAGCCCCTCTGTTTCAGCCCCTCTGTTTCAGCCCCTCCGTTTCTCGCCCTCTGTTTCAGCCCCTCTGTTTCTCGCCCTCTGTTACAGCCCCTCTGTTTCTCACCCTCTGTTTCAGTCCCTCTGTTTCGCGCTCTCTGTTTCAGCCCCTCTGTTTCAGTCCCTCTGTTTCTCGCCCTCTGTTTCTGGCCGTCTGTTTCTCGCCCTCTGTTTCAGCCCCTCTGTTTCTCGCCCTCTGTTTCAGCCCCTCTGTTTCTCGCCCTCTGTTTCAGACCCTCTGATTCAGCCCCTCTGTTTCAGCCCCTCTGAATCAGCCCCTCAGATTCAGCCCCTCTGTTTCAGCCCCTCTGTTTCAGCCCCTCTGTTTCAGCCCCTCTGTTTCAGCCCCTCTGTTTCTCGCCCTCTGTTTCAGCCCCTCTGTTTCAGCCCCACTGTGTCAGCCCCTCTGTTTCAGCCCCTCTATTTCTCGCCCTCTGTTTCAGCCCCTCTGTTTCAGCCCCACTGTGTCAGCCCCTCTGTTTCAGCCCCTCTGTTTCTCGCCCTCTGTTTCGGCCCCTCTGTTTCTCGCCCTCTGTTTCAGTCCCTCTGTTTCGCACTCCCTGTTCCAGCCCCTCTGTTTCAGTCCCTCTGTTTCTCGCCCTCTGTTTCTGCACGTCTGTTTCTCGCCCTCTGTTTCAGCCCCTCTGTTTCTCCCCTTCTGTTTCAGCCCCTCTGTTTCAGCCCCACTGTGTCAGCCCCTCTGTTTCAGCCCCTCTGTTTCTCGCCCTCTGTTTCAGCCCCTCTGTTTCTCGCCCTCTGTTTCAGCCCCTCTGTTTCTCGCCCTCTGTTTCAGCCCCTCTGTTTCAGCCCCACTGTGTCAGCCCCTCTGTTTCAGCCCCTCTGTTTCTCGCCCTCTGTTTCAGCCCCTCTGTTTCTCGCCCTCTGTTTCAGCCCCTCTGTTTCAGCCCCTCTGTTTCAGTCCCTCTGTTTCTCGCCCTCTGTTTCTCGCTCTCTGTTTCAGCCCCTCTGTTTCTCGCCCTCTGCTTCAGCCCCTCTGTTTCTCGCCCTCTGTTTCAGCCCCTCTGTTTCAGCTCCTCTGTTTCAGCCCCTCTGTTTCAGCCCCTCTGTTTCTCGCCCTCTGTTTCAGCCCCTCTGTTTCATGCCCTCTGTTTCAGCCCCTCTGTTTCTCGCCCTCTGTTTCAGCCTCTCTGTTTCAGCCCCTCTGTTTCAGCCCCTCTGTTTCTCGCCCTCTGTTTCAGCCCCTCTGTTTCTCGCCCTCTGTTTCAGCCCCTCTGTTTCAGCCCCTCTGTTTCAGTCCCTCTGTTTCTCGCCCTCTGTTTCTCGCCCTCTGTTTCAGCCCCTCTGTTTCTCGCCCTCTGTTTCAGCCCCTCTGTTTCTCGCCCTCTGTTTCAGCCCCTCTGTTTCATCCCCTCTGTTTCAGTCCCTCTGTTTCTCGCCCTGTGTTTCTCGCACTCTGTTTCAGCCCCTCTGTTTCCCGCCCTCTGTTTCAGCCCCTCTGTTTCTCGCCCTCTGTTTCAGCCCCTCTGTTTCAGCCCCTCTGTTTCAGCCCCTCTGTTTCAGCCCCTCTGTTTCTCACCCTCTGTTTCAGCCCCTCTGTTTCTTGCCCTCTGTTTCAGCCCCTCTGTTTCTCGCCCTCTGTTTCAGCCTCTCTGTTTCTCGCCCTCGGATTCAGCCCCTCTGTTTCGGCCCCTCTGTTTCAGCCCCTCTGATTCAGCCACTCTGTTTCAGCCCCTCTATTTCAGCCCCTCTGTTTCAGCCCCTCTATTTCAGCCCCTTTGTTTCAGCCCCTCTGTTTCATCCACTCTGTTTCTCGCCCTCTGTTTCTCACCCTCTGTTTCTCGCACTCTGTTTCAGCCCCTCTGTTTATCGCCCTCTGTTTCAGCCCCTCTGTTTCTCGCCCTCTGTTTCAGGCTCTCTGTTTCAGCCCGTCTGTTTCAGCCCCTCTGTTTCAGCCTCTCTGTTTCTCGCCCTCTGTTTCTCGCCCGCTGTTTCAGCCCCTTTGTTTCTCGCCCTCTGTTTCAGCCCCTCTGTTTCAGTCCCTCTGATTCAGCCCCTCTGATTCAGCCCCTCTGTTTCTCGCCCTCTGTTTCAGCCCCTCTGTTTCAGCCCCTCTGTTTCTGCCCCTCTGTTTCAGCCCCTCTGTTTCTCGCCCTCTGTTTCAGTCCCTCTGTTTTTCGCCCTCTGTTTCAGCCCCTCTGTTTCTCGCCCTCTGTTTCAGGCTCTCTGTTTCAGCCCGTCTGTTTCAGCCCCTCTGTTTCAGCCCCTCTGTTTCAGCCCCTCTGTTTCAGCCCCTCTGATTCAGACCCTCTGTTTCAGCCCCTCTGTTTCAGCCCCTCTGTTTCAAGCCCTCAGTTTCTGCCCCTCTGTTTCTCGCCCTCTGTTTCAGCCCCTCTGTTTCAGCCCCTCTGTTTCAGCCCCTCTGTTTCTCGCCCTCTGTTTCAGCCCCTCTGTTTCTCGCCCTCTGTTTCAGACCCTCTGTTTCAGCCCCTCTGTTTCTCGCCCTCTGTTTCTGCCCCTCAGTTTCTCGCCCTCTGTTTCAGCCCCTCTGTTTCTCGCCTTCTGTTTCAGCCCCTCTGATTCAGCCCCTCTGTTTCAGCCCTTCTGATTCAGCCCCTCTGATTCAGCCCCTCTGTTTCTCGCCATCTGTTTCAGCCCCTCTGTTTCAGCCCTTCTGTTTCAGCCACTCTGTTTCAGCCCCTCTGTTTCTTGCCCTCTGTTTCAGCCCCGCTGTTTCTCGACCTCTGTTTCAGTCCCTCTGTTTCTCGCCATCTGTTTCAGCCTCTCTGTTTCGCGCTCTCTGTTTCAGCCCCTCTGTTTCAGCTCCTCTGTTTCTCGCCCTCTTTTTCTGCCCCTCTGTTTCTCGCCCTCTGTTTCAGCCCCTCTGTTTCTCGCCCTCTTTTTCAGCCACTCTGATTAATCCCCTCTGTTTCAGCCCCTCTGAATCAGCCCCTCTGATTCAGCCCCTCTGTTTCAGCCCCTCTGTTTCAGCCCCTCTGTTTCTCGCCCTCTGTTTCAGCCCCTCTGTTTCTCACCCTCTGTTTCAGCCCCTCTGTTTCAGCCCATCTGTTTCTCGCTCTCTGTTTCAGCCCCTCTGATTTAGCCCCTCTGTTTCTCGCCCTCTGTTTCTGCCCGTCTGTTTCTCGCCCTCTGTTTCAGCCCCTCTGTTTCTCGCCCTCTGTTTCAGCCCCTCTGTTTCTCGCCCTCTGTTTCAGCCCCTCTGATTCAGCCCCTCTGTTTCAGCACCTCTGAATCAGCCCCTCTGATTCAGCCCCTCTGTTTCAGCCCCTCTGTTTCTCACCCTCTCTTTCAGCCCCACTGTTTCAGCCCCTCCGTTACTCGCCCTCTGTTTCAGCCCCTCTGTTTCTCGCCCTCTGTTTCAGACCCTCTGATTCAGCCCCTCTGTTTCTCGCCCTCTGTTTCAGCCCCTCTGTTTCTCGCCCTCTGTTTCAGACCCTCTGATTCAGCCCCTCTGTTTCAGCCCCTCTGAATCAGCCCCTCAGATTCAGCCCCTCTGTTTCAGCCCCTCTGTTTCAGCCCCTCTGTTTCTCACCCTCTGTTTCAGCCCCTCTGTTTCTCCCCCTCTGTTTCAGCCCCTCTATTTCTCGCCCTCTGTTTCAGCCCCTCTGTTTCAGCCCCACTGTGTCAGCCCCTCTGTTTCAGCCACTCTGTTTCTCGCCCTCTGTTTCCGCCTCTCTGTTTCAGCCCCTCTGTTTCAGTCCCTCTGTTTCTCGCCCTCTGTTTCTCGCCCTCTGTTTCAGCCCCTCTGTTTCTCGCCCTCTGTTTCAGCCCCTCTGTTTCTCGCCCTCTGTTTTAGCCCCTCTGTTTCAGCCCCTCTGTTTCAGCCCCTCTGTTTCAGCCCCTCTGTTTCTCACCCTCTGTTTCTCGCACTCTGTTTCAGCCCCTCTGTTTATCGCCCTCTGTTTCAGCCCCTCTGCTTCTCGCCCTCTGTTTCAGGCTCTCTGTTTCAGCCCGTCTGTTTCAGCCCCTCTGTTTCTCGCCCTCTGTTTCTCGCCCGCTGTTTCAGCCCCTTTGTTTCTCGCCCTCTGTTTCAGCCCCTCTGTTTCAGTCCCTCTGATTCAGCCCCTCTGATTCAGCCCCTCTGTTTCTCGCCCTCTGTTTCAGTCCCTCTGTTTTTCGCCCTCTGTTTCAGACCCTCTGTTTCTCGCCCTCTGTTTCAGGCTCTCTGTTTCAGCCCGTCTGTTTCAGCCCCTCTGTTTCAGCCCCTCTGTTTCAGCCCCTCTGTTTCAGCCCCTCTGATTCAGACCCTCTGTTTCAGCCCCTCTGTTTCATCCACTCTGTTTCTCGCCCTCTGTTTCTCACCCTCTGTTACTCGCCCTCTGTTTCAGCCACTCTGTTTCAGCCCCTCTGTTTCATCCACTCTGTTTCTCGCCCTCTGTTTCTCACCCTCTGTTACTCGCCCTCTGTTTCAGCCCCTCTGTTTCTCGCCTTCTGTTTCAGCCCCTCTGATTCAGCCCCTCTGTTTCAGCCCCTCTGATTCAGCCCCTCTGTTTCAGCCCCTCTCTTTCAGCCCCCCTGATTCAGCCCATCTGTTTCTCGGCCTCTGTTTCAGCCCCTCTGATTCAGCGCCTCTGTTTCAGCCCCTCTGTTTCTCCCCCTCTTTTCCAGCCCCTCTGTTTCAGCCCCTCTGTTTCAGCCACTCTGTTTCAGCCCCTCTGTTTCAGCCCCTCTGTTTCAGCCCATCTGTTTCTCGGCCTCTGTTTCAGCCCCTCTGTTTTTCGCCCTCTTTTTCAGCACCTCTGTTTCAGCCCGTCTGTTTCAGCCACTCTGTTTCTCGCCCTCTGTTTCAGCCCCTCTGTTTCTCACCCTCTTTTTCAGCCCCTCTGATTCAGCCCCTCTGTTTCTCGCCCTCTGTTTCAGCCGCTCTGTTTCTCGCCCTCTGTTTCAGCCCCTCTGTTTCTCGCTCTCTGTTTCAGCCCCTCTGTTTCTCGCCCACTGTTTCAGCCCCACTGTTTCAGACCCTCTGTTTCAGCCCCTCTGTTTCAGCCCCTCTGTTTCAGCCCCTCTGTTTCTCGCCCTGTGTTTCAGCCTTTCTGTTTCAGCCCCTCTGTTTCTCGCCCTCCGTTTCTGCCCCTCTGTTTCTCGCCCTCTCTTTCAGCCCCTCTGTTTCTCGCCCTCTGTTTCAGCCCCTCTGTTTCAGCCCCTCTGTTTCTCGCCCTCTGTTTCTGCCCCTCTGTTTCTCGCCCTCTGTTTCAGCCCCTCTGTTTCTCGCCTTCTGTTTCAGCCCCTCTGATTCAGCCCCTCTGTTTCAGCCCCTCTGATTCAGCCCCTCTGTTTCAGCCCCTCTGTTTCAGCCCCTCCGTTTCAGCCCCTCTGTTTCAGCCCCACTGTTTCTCACCCTGGGTTTCAGCCTTTCTGTTTCAGTCCCTCTGTTTCTCGCCCTCTGTTTCTGCCCCTCTGTCTCTCGCGCTCTGTTTCAGCCCCTCTGTTTCTCGCCCTCTGTTTCAGCCCCTCTGTTTCTCGCCTTCTGTTTCAGCCCCTCTGATTCAGCCCCTCTGTTTCAGCCCCTCTGATTCAGCCCCTCTGTTTCAGCCGCTCTGTTTCAGCCACTCTGTTTCAGCCCCTCTGTTTCATCCACTCTGTTTCTCGCCCTCTGTTTCTCACCCTCTGTTACTCGCCCTCTGTTTCAGCCCCTCTGTTTCTCGCCTTCTGTTTCAGCCCCTCTGATTCAGCCCCTCTGTTTCAGCCCCTCTGATTCAGCCCCTCTGTTTCAGCCCCTCTCTTTCAGCCCCCCTGATTCAGCCCATCTGTTTCTCGGCCTCTGTTTCAGCCCCTCTGATTCAGCGCCTCTGTTTCAGCCCCTCTGTTTCTCCCCCTCTTTTCCAGCCCCTCTGTTTCAGCCCCTCTGTTTCAGCCACTCTGTTTCAGCCCCTCTGTTTCAGCCCCTCTGTTTCAGCCCATCTGTTTCTCGGCCTCTGTTTCAGCCCCTCTGTTTTTCGCCCTCTTTTTCAGCACCTCTGTTTCAGCCCGTCTGTTTCAGCCACTCTGTTTCTCGCCCTCTGTTTCAGCCCCTCTGTTTCTCACCCTCTTTTTCAGCCCCTCTGATTCAGCCCCTCTGTTTCTCGCCCTCTGTTTCAGCCGCTCTGTTTCTCGCCCTCTGTTTCAGCCCCTCTGTTTCTCGCTCTCTGTTTCAGCCCCTCTGTTTCTCGCCCACTGTTTCAGCCCCACTGTTTCAGACCCTCTGTTTCAGCCCCTCTGTTTCAGCCCCTCTGTTTCAGCCCCTCTGTTTCTCGCCCTGTGTTTCAGCCTTTCTGTTTCAGCCCCTCTGTTTCTCGCCCTCCGTTTCTGCCCCTCTGTTTCTCGCCCTCTCTTTCAGCCCCTCTGTTTCTCGCCCTCTGTTTCAGCCCCTCTGTTTCAGCCCCTCTGTTTCTCGCCCTCTGTTTCTGCCCCTCTGTTTCTCGCCCTCTGTTTCAGCCCCTCTGTTTCTCGCCTTCTGTTTCAGCCCCTCTGATTCAGCCCCTCTGTTTCAGCCCCTCTGATTCAGCCCCTCTGTTTCAGCCCCTCTGTTTCAGCCCCTCCGTTTCAGCCCCTCTGTTTCAGCCCCACTGTTTCTCGCCCTGTGTTTCAGCCTTTCTGTTTCAGTCACTCTGTTTCTCGCACTCTGTTTCTGCCCCTCTGTCTCTCGCGCTCTGTTTCAGCCCCTCTGTTTCTCGCCCTCTGTTTCAGCCCCTCTGTTTCTCGCCTTCTGTTTCAGCCCCTCTGATTCAGCCCCTCTGTTTCAGCCCCTCTGATTCAGCCCCTCTGTTTCAGCCGCTCTGTTTCAGCCACTCTGTTTCAGCCCCTCTGTTTCATCCACTCTGTTTCTCGCCCTCTGTTTCTCACCCTCTGTTACTCGCCCTCTGTTTCAGCCCCTCTGTTTCTCGCCTTCTGTTTCAGCCCCTCTGATTCAGCCCCTCTGTTTCAGCCCCTCTGATTCAGCCCCTCTGTTTCAGCCCCTCTCTTTCAGCCCCTCTGATTCAGCCCCTCTGTTTCTCGCCCACTGTTTCAGCCCCACTGTTTCAGACCCTCTGAATCAGCCACTCTGTTTCAGCCCCTCTGTTTCTCGCCGTCTGTTTCAGCCCCTCTGTTTCTCGCCCTCTGTTTCAGCCCCTCTGTTTCTCCCCCTCTGTTTCAGCCCCTCTGTTTCAGCCCCTCTGTTACAGCCCCTCTGTTTCGCACCCTCTGTCTCTGCCCCTCTGATTCAGCCCCTCTGATTCAGCCCCTCTGATTCAGCCCCTCTGATTCAGCCCCTCTGTTTCCCGCCCCTCTGTTTCAGCCCCTCTGTTTCTCGCCCTCAGTTTCAGCCCCTCTGTTTCTCGCCCTCTGTTTCAGCCCCTCTGTTTCAGCCCCTCTGTTTCTCACCCTCTGTTTCAGCCCCTCTGTTTCTCGCCCTCTGTTTCAGCCCCTCTGTTTCTCGCCCTCTGTTTCAGGCCCTATGATTCAGCCCCTCTGTTTCAGCCCCTCTGTTTCTTCCCCACAGTTCCAGCCCATCTGTTTCAGCCCCTCTGTTTCAGCCCCTCTGTTTCAGCCCCTCTGTTTGTCGCCCTGTGTTTCAGCCCCTCTGTTTTCGCCCTCTTTTTCAGCCCCTCTGTTTCAGCCCGTATGTTTCAGCCACTGTGTTTCTCGCCCTCTGTTTCAGCCCCTCTGTTTCTCACCCTCTGTTTCAGCCCCTCTGATTCAGCCCCTCTGTTTCTCGCCCTCTGTTTCAGCCCCACTGTTTCTCGCCCTCTGTTTCAGCCCCTCTGTTTCACTCGCTCTGTTTCAGCCCCTCTGTTTCAGCCCCTCTGTTTCAGCCCCTCTGTTTCTCACCCTCTGTTTCAGCCCCTCTGATTCAGCCCCTCTGTTTCTCGCCCTCTGTTTCAGCCCCACTGTTTCTCGCCCTCTGTTTCAGCCCCTCTGTTTCACTCGCTCTGTTTCAGCCCCACTGTTTCAGCCCCTCTGTTTCAGCCCCTCTGATTAAGCCCCTCTGTTTCAGCCCCTCTGAATCAGCCCCTCTGATTCAGCACCTCTGTTTCAGCCCCTCTGTTTCAGCCCCTCTGTTTCAGCCCCTCTGTTTCTCGCCCTCTGTTTCAGCCCCTCTGTTTCTCGCCCTCTGTTTCAGCCACTCAATTTCTCGCCCTCTGTTTCAGCCCCTCTGATTCAGCCCCTCTGTTTCTCACCCTCTATTTCAGCCCCTCTGATTCAGCCCCTCTGATTCAGCTCCACTCATTCAGCCCCTCTGATTCAGCCCCTCTGTTTCCAGCCCCTCTCTTTCAGCCCCTCTGTTTCTAGCCCTCTGTTTCTGCCCCTCTGTTTCTCGCCCTCTGTTTCAGCCCCTCTGTTTCTCGCCTTCTGTTTCAGCCCCTCTGATTCAGCCCCTCTGTTTCAGCCCCTCTGATTCAGCCCCTCTGTTTCAGCCCCTCTGTTACAGCCCCTCTGTTTCAGCCCCTCTGTTTCATCCACTCTGTTTCTCGCCCTCTGTTTCTCACCCTCTGTTACTTGCCCTCTGTTTCAGCCCCTCTGTTTCTCGCCCTCTGTTTCAGCCCCTCTGTTTCAGCCCCTTTTTTCTCGCCCTCTGTATCTGCCCCTCTGTTTCTCGCCCTCTGTTTCAGCACCGCTGATTCAGCCCCTCTGTTTCAGCCCCTCTGAATCAGCCACTCTGATTCAGCCCCTCTGTTTCAGCCCCTCTGTTTCAGCCCCTCTGTTTCTCGCCCTCTGTTTTAGCCCCTCTGTTTCTCGCCCTCTGTTTCAGCCCCTCTGTTTCTCGCCCTCTGTTTCAGCCCCTCTGATTCAACCCCTCTGTTTCAGCCCCTCTGATTCAGTCCCTCTGATTCAGCCCCTCTGATTCAGCTCCTCTGTTTCTCGCCCTCTGTTTCAGCCCCTCTGTTTCAGCCCCTCTGTTTCAGCCCCTCTGTTTCGCACCCTCTGTCTCTGCCCCTCTGATTCAGCACCTCTGATTCAGCCCCTCTGATTCAGCCCCTCTGATTCAGCCCCTCTGTTTCCCGCCCCTCTGTTTCAGCCCCTCTGTTTCTCGCCCTCAGTTTCAGCCCCTCTGTTTCTCGCCCTCTGTTTCAGCCCCTCTGTTTCAGCCCCTCTGTTTCAGCCCCTCTGTTTCTCGCCCTCTGTTTCAGCCCCTCTGTTTCTCGCCCTCTGTTTCAGCCCCTCTGTTTCTCGCCCTCTGTTTCAGCCCCTCTGATTCAGCCCCTCTGTTTCTTCCCCCCAGTTCCAGCCCCTCTGTTTCAGCCCCTCTGTTTCAGCCCCTCTGTTTCAGCCCCTCTGTTTGTCGCCCTCTGTTTCAGCCCCTCTGTTTTCGCCCTCTTTTTCAACCCCTCTGTTTCAGCCCGTATGTTTCAGCCACTCTGTTTCTCGCCCTCTGTTTCAGCCCCTCTGTTTCTCACCCTCTGTTTCAGCCCCTCTGATTCAGCCCCTCTGTTTCTCGCCCTCTGTTTCAGCCCCACTGTTTCTCGCCCTCTGTTTCAGCCCCTCTGTTTCTCGCCCTCTGTTTCAGCCCCTCTGTTTCTCGCCTTCTGTTTCAGCCCCTCTGATTCAGCCCCTCTGTTTCAGCCCCTCTGATTCAGCCCCTCTGTTTCAGCCGCTCTGTTTCAGCCACTCTGTTTCAGCCCCTCTGTTTCATCCACTCTGTTTCTCGCCCTCTGTTTCTCACCCTCTGTTACTCGCCCTCTGTTTCAGCCCCTCTGTTTCTCGCCTTCTGTTTCAGCCCCTCTGATTCAGCCCCTCTGTTTCAGCCCCTCTGATTCAGCCCCTCTGTTTCAGCCCCTCTCTTTCAGCCCCTCTGATTCAGCCCCTCTGTTTCAGCCCCTCTGTTTCAGCCCCTCTGTTTCAGCCCCTCTGAATCAGCCACTCTGTTTCAGCCCCTCTGTTTCTCGCCGTCTGTTTCAGCCCCTCTGTTTCTCGCCCTCTGTTTCAGCCCCTCTGTTTCTCCCCCTCTGTTTCAGCCCCTCTGTTTCAGCCCCTCTGTTACAGCCCCTCTGTTTCGCACCCTCTGTCTCTGCCCCTCTGATTCAGCCCCTCTGATTCAGCCCCTCTGATTCAGCCCCTCTGATTCAGCCCCTCTGTTTCCCGCCCCTCTGTTTCAGCCCATCTGTTTCTCGCCCTCAGTTTCAGCCCCTCTGTTTCTCGCCCTCTGTTTCGGCCCCTCTGTTTCAGCCCCTCTGTTTCTCACCCTCTGTTTCAGCCCCTCTGTTTCTCGCCCTCTGTTTCAGCCCCTCTGTTTCTCGCCCTCTGTTTCAGGCCCTCTGATTCAGCCCCTCTGTTTCAGCCCCTCTGTTTCTTCCCCACAGTTCCAGCCCCTCTGTTTCAGCCCCTCTGTTTCAGCCCCTCTGTTTCAGCCCCTCTGTTTGTCGCCCTCTGTTTCAGCCCCTCTGTTTTCGCCCTCTTTTTCAGCCCCTCTGTTTCAGCCCGTATGTTTCAGCCACTCTGTTTCTCGCCCTCTGTTTCAGCCCCTCTGTTTCTCACCCTCTGTTTCAGCCCCTCTGATTCAGCCCCTCTGTTTCTCGCCCTCTGTTTCAGCCCCACTGTTTCTCGCCCTCTGTTTCAGCCCCTCTGTTTCACTCGCTCTGTTTCAGCCCCACTGTTTCAGCCCCTCTGTTTCAGCCCCTCTGTTTCAGCCCCTCTGTTTCTAGCCCACTGTTTCAGCCCCTCTGTTTCTCGCCCTCTGTTTCAGCCCCTCTGTTTCAGCCCATCTGTTTCTCGCCCTCTGTTTCTGCCCTTCTGTTTCTCGCCCTCTGTTTCAGCCCCTCAGTTTCTCGCCCACTGTTTCAGCTCCGCTGATTAAGCCCCTCTGTTTCAGCCCCTCTGAATCAGCCCCTCTGATTCAGCTCCTCTGTTTCAGCCCCTCTGTTTCAGCCCCTCTGTTTCAGCCCCTCTGTTTCTCGCCCTCTGTTTCAGCCCCTCTGTTTGTCGGCCTCTGTTTCAGCCCCTCTGTTTCAGCCCCTCTGTTTCTCGCCCTCTGTTTCTGCCCCTCTGTTTCTCGCCCTCTGTTTCAGCCCCTCTGTTTCTCGCCTTCTGTTTCAGCCCCTCTGATTCAGCGCCTCTGTTTCAGCCCCTCTGTTTCTCCCCCTCTTTTCCAGCCCCTCTGTTTCAGCCCCTCTGTTTCAGCCACTCTGTTTCAGCCCCTCTGTTTCAGCCCCTCTGTTTCAGCCCATCTGTTTCTCGGCCTCTGTTTCAGCCCCTCTGTTTTTCGCCCTCTTTTTCAGCACCTCTGTTTCAGCCCGTCTGTTTCAGCCACTCTGTTTCTCGCCCTCTGTTTCAGCCCCTCTGTTTCTCACCCTCTTTTTCAGCCCCTCTGATTCAGCCCCTCTGTTTCTCGCCCTCTGTTTCAGCCGCTCTGTTTCTCGCCCTCTGTTTCAGCCCCTCTGTTTCTCGCCCTCTGTTTCAGCCCCTCTGTTTCTCGCCCACTGTTTCAGCCCCACTGTTTCAGACCCTCTGTTTCAGCCCCTCTGTTTCAGCCCCTCTGTTTCAGCCCCTCTGTTTCTCGCCCTGTGTTTCAGCCTTTCTGTTTCAGCCCCTCTGTTTCTCGCCCTCCGTTTCTGCCCCTCTGTTTCTCGCCCTCTCTTTCAGCCCCTCTGTTTCTCGCCCTCTGTTTCAGCCCCTCTGTTTCAGCCCCTCTGTTTATCGCCCTCTGTTTCTGCCCCTCTGTTTCTCGCCCTCTGTTTCAGCCCCTCTGTTTCTCGCCTTCTGTTTCAGCCCCTCTGATTCAGCCCCTCTGTTTCAGCCCCTCTGATTCAGCCCCTCTGTTTCAGCCCCTCTGTTTCAGCCCCTCCGTTTCAGCCCCTCTGTTTCAGCCCCACTGTTTCTCGCCCTGGTTCAGCCTTTCTGTTTCAGTCCCTCTGTTTCTCGCCCTCTGTTTCTGCCCCTCTGTCTCTCGCGCTCTGTTTCAGCCCCTCTGTTTCTCGCCCTCTGTTTCAGCCCCTCTGTTTCTCGCCTTCTGTTTCAGCCCCTCTGATTCAGCCCCTCTGTTTCAGCCCCTCTGATTCAGCCCCTCTGTTTCAGCCGCTCTGTTTCAGCCACTCTGTTTCAGCCCCTCTGTTTCATCCACTCTGTTTCTCGCCCTCTGTTTCTCACCCTCTGTTACTCGCCCTCTGTTTCAGCCCCTCTGTTTCTCGCCTTCTGTTTCAGCCCCTCTGATTCAGCCCCTCTGTTTCAGCCCCTCTGATTCAGCCCCTCTGTTTCAGCCCCTCTCTTTCAGCCCCTCTGATTCAGCCCCTCTGTTTCAGCCCCTCTGTTTCAGCCCCTCTGTTTCAGCCCCTCTGAATCAGCCACTCTGTTTCAGCCCCTCTGATTCAGCCCCTCTGTTTCTCACCCTCTATTTCAGCCCCTCTGATTCAGCCCCTCTGATTCAGCTCCACTCATTCAGCCCCTCTGATTCAGCCCCTCTGTTTCCAGCCCCTCTCTTTCAGCCCCTCTGTTTCTAGCCCTCTGTTTCTGCCCCTCTGTTTCTCGCCCTCTGTTTCAGCCCCTCTGTTTCTCGCCTTCTGTTTCAGCCCCTCTGATTCAGCCCCTCTGTTTCAGCCCCTCTGATTCAGCCCCTCTGTTTCAGCCCCTCTGTTACAGCCCCTCTGTTTCAGCCCCTCTGTTTCATCCACTCTGTTTCTCGCCCTCTGTTTCTCACCCTCTGTTACTTGCCCTCTGTTTCAGCCCCTCTGTTTCTCGCCCTCTGTTTCAGCCCCTCTGTTTCAGCCCCTTTTTTCTCGCCCTCTGTATCTGCCCCTCTGTTTCTCGCCCTCTGTTTCAGCCCCGCTGATTCAGCCCCTCTGTTTCAGCCCCTCTGAATCAGCCACTCTGATTCAGCCCCTCTGTTTCAGCCCCTCTGTTTCAGCCCCTCTGTTTCTCGCCCTCTGTTTTAGCCCCTCTGTTTCTCGCCCTCTGTTTCAGCCCCTCTGTTTCTCGCCCTCTGTTTCAGCCCCTCTGATTCAACCCCTCTGTTTCAGCCCCTCTGATTCAGTCCCTCTGATTCAGCCCCTCTGATTCAGCTCCTCTGTTTCTCGCCCTCTGTTTCAGCCCCTCTGTTTCAGCCCCTCTGTTTCAGCCCCTCTGTTTCGCACCCTCTGTCTCTGCCCCTCTGATTCAGCACCTCTGATTCAGCCCCTCTGATTCAGCCCCTCTGATTCAGCCCCTCTGTTTCCCGCCCCTCTGTTTCAGCCCCTCTGTTTCTCGCCCTCAGTTTCAGCCCCTCTGTTTCTCGCCCTCTGTTTCAGCCCCTCTGTTTCAGCCCCTCTGTTTCAGCCCCTCTGTTTCTCGCCCTCTGTTTCAGCCCCTCTGTTTCTCGCCCTCTGTTTCAGCCCCTCTGTTTCTCGCCCTCTGTTTCAGCCCCTCTGATTCAGCCCCTCTGTTTCTTCCCCCCAGTTCCAGCCCCTCTGTTTCAGCCCCTCTGTTTCAGCCCCTCTGTTTCAGCCCCTCTGTTTGTCGCCCTCTGTTTCAGCCCCTCTGTTTTCGCCCTCTTTTTCAACCCCTCTGTTTCAGCCCGTATGTTTCAGCCACTCTGTTTCTCGCCCTCTGTTTCAGCCCCTCTGTTTCTCACCCTCTGTTTCAGCCCCTCTGATTCAGCCCCTCTGTTTCTCGCCCTCTGTTTCAGCCCCACTGTTTCTCGCCCTCTGTTTCAGCCCCTCTGTTTCTCGCCCTCTGTTTCAGCCCCTCTGTTTCTCGCCTTCTGTTTCAGCCCCTCTGATTCAGCCCCTCTGTTTCAGCCCCTCTGATTCAGCCCCTCTGTTTCAGCCGCTCTGTTTCAGCCACTCTGTTTCAGCCCCTCTGTTTCATCCACTCTGTTTCTCGCCCTCTGTTTCTCACCCTCTGTTACTCGCCCTCTGTTTCAGCCCCTCTGTTTCTCGCCTTCTGTTTCAGCCCCTCTGATTCAGCCCCTCTGTTTCAGCCCCTCTGATTCAGCCCCTCTGTTTCAGCCCCTCTCTTTCAGCCCCTCTGATTCAGCCCCTCTGTTTCAGCCCCTCTGTTTCAGCCCCTCTGTTTCAGCCCCTCTGAATCAGCCACTCTGTTTCAGCCCCTCTGTTTCTCGCCGTCTGTTTCAGCCCCTCTGTTTCTCGCCCTCTGTTTCAGCCCCTCTGTTTCTCCCCCTCTGTTTCAGCCCCTCTGTTTCAGCCCCTCTGTTACAGCCCCTCTGTTTCGCACCCTCTGTCTCTGCCCCTCTGATTCAGCCCCTCTGATTCAGCCCCTCTGATTCAGCCCCTCTGATTCAGCCCCTCTGTTTCCCGCCCCTCTGTTTCAGCCCATCTGTTTCTCGCCCTCAGTTTCAGCCCCTCTGTTTCTCGCCCTCTGTTTCGGCCCCTCTGTTTCAGCCCCTCTGTTTCTCACCCTCTGTTTCAGCCCCTCTGTTTCTCGCCCTCTGTTTCAGCCCCTCTGTTTCTCGCCCTCTGTTTCAGGCCCTCTGATTCAGCCCCTCTGTTTCAGCCCCTCTGTTTCTTCCCCACAGTTCCAGCCCCTCTGTTTCAGCCCCTCTGTTTCAGCCCCTCTGTTTCAGCCCCTCTGTTTGTCGCCCTCTGTTTCAGCCCCTCTGTTTTCGCCCTCTTTTTCAGCCCCTCTGTTTCAGCCCGTATGTTTCAGCCACTCTGTTTCTCGCCCTCTGTTTCAGCCCCTCTGTTTCTCACCCTCTGTTTCAGCCCCTCTGATTCAGCCCCTCTGTTTCTCGCCCTCTGTTTCAGCCCCACTGTTTCTCGCCCTCTGTTTCAGCCCCTCTGTTTCACTCGCTCTGTTTCAGCCCCACTGTTTCAGCCCCTCTGTTTCAGCCCCTCTGTTTCAGCCCCTCTGTTTCTAGCCCACTGTTTCAGCCCCTCTGTTTCTCGCCCTCTGTTTCAGCCCCTCTGTTTCAGCCCACCTGTTTCTCGCCCTCTGTTTCTGCCCTTCTGTTTCTCGCCCTCTGTTTCAGCCCCTCAGTTTCTCGCCCACTGTTTCAGCTCCGCTGATTAAGCCCCTCTGTTTCAGCCCCTCTGAATCAGCCCCTCTGATTCAGCTCCTCTGTTTCAGCCCCTCTGTTTCAGCCCCTCTGTTTCAGCCCCTCTGTTTCTCGCCCTCTGTTTCAGCCCCTCTGTTTGTCGGCCTCTGTTTCAGCCCCTCTGTTTCAGCCCCTCTGTTTCTCGCCCTCTGTTTCTGCCCCTCTGTTTCTCGCCCTCTGTTTCAGCCCCTCTGTTTCTCGCCTTCTGTTTCAGCCCCTCTGATTCAGCGCCTCTGTTTCAGCCCCTCTGTTTCTCCCCCTCTTTTCCAGCCCCTCTGTTTCAGCCCCTCTGTTTCAGCCACTCTGTTTCAGCCCCTCTGTTTCAGCCCCTCTGTTTCAGCCCATCTGTTTCTCGGCCTCTGTTTCAGCCCCTCTGTTTTTCGCCCTCTTTTTCAGCACCTCTGTTTCAGCCCGTCTGTTTCAGCCACTCTGTTTCTCGCCCTCTGTTTCAGCCCCTCTGTTTCTCACCCTCTTTTTCAGCCCCTCTGATTCAGCCCCTCTGTTTCTCGCCCTCTGTTTCAGCCGCTCTGTTTCTCGCCCTCTGTTTCAGCCCCTCTGTTTCTCGCCCTCTGTTTCAGCCCCTCTGTTTCTCGCCCACTGTTTCAGCCCCACTGTTTCAGACCCTCTGTTTCAGCCCCTCTGTTTCAGCCCCTCTGTTTCAGCCCCTCTGTTTCTCGCCCTGTGTTTCAGCCTTTCTGTTTCAGCCCCTCTGTTTCTCGCCCTCCGTTTCTGCCCCTCTGTTTCTCGCCCTCTCTTTCAGCCCCTCTGTTTCTCGCCCTCTGTTTCAGCCCCTCTGTTTCAGCCCCTCTGTTTATCGCCCTCTGTTTCTGCCCCTCTGTTTCTCGCCCTCTGTTTCAGCCCCTCTGTTTCTCGCCTTCTGTTTCAGCCCCTCTGATTCAGCCCCTCTGTTTCAGCCCCTCTGATTCAGCCCCTCTGTTTCAGCCCCTCTGTTTCAGCCCCTCCGTTTCAGCCCCTCTGTTTCAGCCCCACTGTTTCTCGCCCTGGTTCAGCCTTTCTGTTTCAGTCCCTCTGTTTCTCGCCCTCTGTTTCTGCCCCTCTGTCTCTCGCGCTCTGTTTCAGCCCCTCTGTTTCTCGCCCTCTGTTTCAGCCCCTCTGTTTCTCGCCTTCTGTTTCAGCCCCTCTGATTCAGCCCCTCTGTTTCAGCCCCTCTGATTCAGCCCCTCTGTTTCAGCCGCTCTGTTTCAGCCACTCTGTTTCAGCCCCTCTGTTTCATCCACTCTGTTTCTCGCCCTCTGTTTCTCACCCTCTGTTACTCGCCCTCTGTTTCAGCCCCTCTGTTTCTCGCCTTCTGTTTCAGCCCCTCTGATTCAGCCCCTCTGTTTCAGCCCCTCTGATTCAGCCCCTCTGTTTCAGCCCCTCTCTTTCAGCCCCTCTGATTCAGCCCCTCTGTTTCAGCCCCTCTGTTTCAGCCCCTCTGTTTCAGCCCCTCTGAATCAGCCACTCTGTTTCAGCCCCTCTGTTTCTCGCCGTCTGTTTCAGCCCCTCTGTTTCTCGCCCTCTGTTTCAGCCCCTCTGTTTCTCCCCCTCTGTTTCAGCCCCTCTGTTTCAGCCCCTCTGTTACAGCCCCTCTGTTTCGCACCCTCTGTCTCTGCCCCTCTGATTCAGCCCCTCTGATTCAGCCCCTCTGATTCAGCCCCTCTTATTCAGCCCCTCTGTTTCCCGCCCCTCTGTTTCAGCCCCTCTGTTTCTCGCCCTCAGTTTCAGCCCCTCTGTTTCTCGCCCTCTGTTTCAGCCCCTCTGTTTCAGCCCCTCTGTTTCTCACCCTCTGTTTCAGCCCCTCTGTTTCTCGCCCTCTGTTTCAGCCCCTCTGTTTCTCGCCCTCTGTTTCAGTTCCTCTGATTCTTCCCCACAGTTCCAGCCCCTCTGTTTCAGCCCCTCTGTTTCAGCCCCTCTGTTTCAGCCCCTCTGTTTGTCGCCCTCTGTTTCAGCCCCTCTGTTTTCGCCCTCTTTTTCAGCCCCTCTGTTTCAGCCCGTATGTTTCAGCCACTCTGTTTCTCGCCCTCTGTTTCAGCCCCTCTGTTTCTCACCCTCTGTTTCAGCCCCTCTGATTCAGCCCCTCTGTTTCTCGCCCTCTGTTTCAGCCCCACTGTTTCTCGCCCTCTGTTTCAGCCCCTCTGTTTCACTCGCTCTGTTTCAGCCCCACTGTTTCAGCCCCTCTGTTTCAGCCCCTCTGTTTCAGCCCCTCTGTTTCTAGCCCACTGTTTCAGCCCCTCTGTTTCTCGCCCTCTGTTTCAGCCCCTCTGTTTCAGCCCATCTGTTTCTCGCCCTCTGTTTCTGCCCTTCTGTTTCTCGCCCTCTGTTTCAGCCCCTCAGTTTCTCGCCCACTGTTTCAGCTCCGCTGATTAAGCCCCTCTGTTTCAGCCCCTCTGAATCAGCCCCTCTGATTCAGCTCCTCTGTTTCAGCCCCTCTGTTTCAGCCCCTCTGTTTCAGCCCCTCTTTTTCTCGCCCTCTGTTTCAGCCCCTCTGTTTCTCGCCCTCTGTTTCAGCCACTCAATTTCTCGCCCTCTGTTTCAGCCCCTCTGATTCAGCCCCTCTGTTTCTCACCCTCTATTTCAGCCCCTCTGATTCAGCCCCTCTGATTCAGCTCCACTCATTCAGCCCCTCTGATTCAGCCCCTCTGTTTCCCGCCCCTCTCTTTCAGCCCCTCTGTTTCTAGCCCTCTGTTTCAGCCCATCTGTTTCTCGCCCTCTGTTTCTGCCCTTCTGTTTCTCGCCCTCTGTTTCAGCCCCTCAGTTTCTCGCCCACTGTTTCAGCTCCGCTGATTAAGCCCCTCTGTTTCAGCCCCTCTGAATCAGCCCCTCTGATTCAGCTCCTCTGTTTCAGCCCCTCTGTTTCAGCCCCTCTGTTTCAGCCCCTCTGTTTCTCGCCCTCTGTTTCAGCCCCTCTGTTTCTCGCCCTCTGTTTCAGCCCCTCTGTTTCTCGCCCTCTGTTTCAGCCCCTCTGTTTCTCGCCCTCTGTTTCAGCCACTCAATTTCTCGCCCTCTGTTTCAGCCCCTCTGATTCAGCCCCTCTGTTTCTCACCCTCTATTTCAGCCCCTCTGATTCAGCCCCTCTGATTCAGCTCCACTCATTCAGCCCCTCTGATTCAGCCCCTCTGTTTCCCGCCCCTCTCTTTCAGCCCCTCTGTTTCTAGCCCTCTGTTTCTGCCCCTCTGTTTCTCGCCCTCTGTTTCATCCCCTCTGTTTCTCGCCTTCTGTTTCAGCCCCTCTGATTCAGCCCCTCTGTTTCAGCCCCTCTGATTCAGCCCCTCTGTTTCAGCCCCTCTGTTACAGCCCCTCTGTTTCAGCCCCTCTGTTTCATCCACTCTGTTTCTCGCCCTCTGTTTCTCACCCTCTGTTACTTGTCCTCTGTTTCAGCCCCTCTGTTTCTCGCCCTCTGTTTCAGCCCCTCTGTTTCAGCCCCTTTTTTCTCGCCCTCTGTATCTGCCCCTCTGTTTCTCGCCCTCTGTTTCAGCCCCGCTGATTCAGCCCCTCTGTTTCAGCCCCTCTGAATCAGCCACTCTGATTCAGCCCCTCTGTTTCAGCCCCTCTGTTTCAGCCCCTCTGTTTCTCGCCCTCTGTTTTAGCCCCTCTGTTTCTCGCCCTCTGTTTCAGCCCCTCTGTTTCTCGCCCTCTGTTTCAGCCCCTCTGATTCAACCCCTCTGTTTCAGCCCCTCTGATTCAGTCCCTCTGATTCAGCCCCTCTGATTCAGCTCCTCTGTTTCTCGCCCTCTGTTTCAGCCCCTCTGTTTCAGCCCCTCTGTTTCAGCCCCTCTGTTTCGCACCCTCTGTCTCTGCCCCTCTGATTCAGCACCTCTGATTCAGCCCCTCTGATTCAGCCCCTCTGTTTCAGCCCCTCTGTTTCTCGCCCTCAGTTTCAGCCCCTCTGTTTCTCGCCCTCTGTTTCAGCCCCTCTGTTTCAGCCCCTCTGTTTCTCGCCCTCTGTTTCAGCCCCTCTGTTTCTCGCCCTCTGTTTCAGCCCCTCTGTTTCTCGCCCTCTGTTTCAGCCCCTCTGATTCAGCCCCTCTGTTTCTTCCCCCCAGTTCCAGCCCCTCTGTTTCAGCCCCTCTGTTTCAGCCCCTCTGTTTCGCGCCCTCTGTTTCAGCCCCTCTGTTTTCGCCCTCTTTTTCAACCCCTCTGTTTCAGCCCGTATGTTTCAGCCACTCTGTTTCTCGCCCTCTGTTTCAGCCCCTCTGTTTCTCACCCTCTGTTTCAGCCCCTCTGATTCAGCCCCTCTGTTTCTCGCCCTCTGTTTCAGCCCCACTGTTTCTCGCCCTCTGTTTCAGCCCCTCTGTTTCTCGCCCTCTGTTTCAGCCCCACTGTTTCAGCCCCTCTGTTTCAGCCCCTCTGTTTCAGCCCCTCTGTTTCTAGCCCACTGTTTCAGCCCCTCTGTTTCTCACCATCTGTTTCAGCCCCTCAGTTTCTCGCCCACTGTTTCAGCTCCGCTGATTAAGCCCCTCTGTTTCAGCCCCTCTGAATCAGCCCCTCTGATTCAGCTCCTCTGTTTCAGCCCCTCTGTTTCAGCCCCTCTGTTTCAGCCCCTCTGTTTCTCGCCCTCTGTTTCAGCCCCTCTGATTCAGCCCCTCTGTTTCAGCCCCTCTGATTCAGTCCCTCTGATTCAGCCCCTCTGATTCAGCCCCTCTGTTTCTCGCCCTCTGTTTCTCACCATCTGTTTCAGCCCCTCAGTTTCTCGCCCACTGTTTCAGCTCCGCTGATTAAGCCCCTCTGTTTCAGCCCCTCTGAATCAGCCCCTCTGTTTCAGCCCCTCTGTTTCAGCCCCTCTGTTTCTCGCCCTCTGTTTCAGCCCCTCTGTTTCTCGCCCGCTGTTTCAGCCCCTCTATTTCTCGCCCTCTGTTTCAGCTCCTCTGATTCAGCCCCTCTGTTTCAGCCCCTCTGATTCAGCCACTCTGTTTCAGCCCCTCTGTTTCTCGCCCTCTGTTTCATCCCCTCTGTTTCTCGCGCTCTGTTTCTCACCATCTGTTTCTCGCCATCTGTTTCAGCCCCTCTGTTTTTCGCCCTCTGTTTCAGCCCCTCTGTTTCTCGCCCTCTGTTTCAGGCTCTCTGTTTCAGCCCGTCTGTTTCAGCCCCTCTGTTTCAGCCCCTCTGTTTCTCGCCCTCTCTTTCTCGCCCGCTGTTTCAGCCCGTTTGTTTCTCGCCCTCTGTTTCAGCCCCTCTGTTTCAGCCCCTCTGATTCAGCCCCTCTGATTCAGCCCCTCTGTTTCTCCCCCTCTGTTTCAGCCCCTCTGTTTTAGCCCCTCTGTTTCAGCGCCTCTGTTTCAACCCCTCTGTTTCTCGCCCTCTGTTTCAGCCCCTCTGTTTCAGCCCCTCTGTTTCTCGCCCTCTGTTTCAGCCCCTCTGTTTCTCGCCCTCTGTTTCAGCCATTCTGTTTCAGCCCCTCTGTTTCTCGCCCTCGGTTTCAGCCCCTCTGTTTCAGCCCCTCTGTTTCAGCCCCTCTGTTTCAGCACCTCTGTTTCTCGCCTTCTGTTTCAGCCCCTCTGATTCAGCCCCTCTGTTTCAGCCCCTCTGATTCAGCCCCTCTGTTTCAGCCCCTCTGTTTCAGCCCCTCTGTTTCATCCGCTCTGTTTCTCGCCCTCTGTTTCTCGCCCTCTATTTCAGCCCCTCAGTTTGTCGGCCTCTGTTTCAGCCCCTCTGTTTCAGCCCCTCTGTTTCTCGCCCTCTGTTTCTGCCCCTCTGTTTCTCGCCCTCTGTTTCAGCCCCTCTGTTTCTCGCCTTCTGTTTCAGCCCCTCTGATTCAGCGCCTCTGTTTCAGCCCCTCTGTTTCTCCCCCTCTTTTCCAGCCCCTCTGTTTCAGCCCCTCTGTTTCAGCCACTCTGTTTCAGCCCCTCTGTTTCAGCCCCTCTGTTTCAGCCCATCTGTTTCTCGGCCTCTGTTTCAGCCCCTCTGTTTTTCGCCCTCTTTTTCAGCACCTCTGTTTCAGCCCGTCTGTTTCAGCCACTCTGTTTCTCGCCCTCTGTTTCAGCCCCTCTGTTTCTCACCCTCTTTTTCAGCCCCTCTGATTCAGCCCCTCTGTTTCTCGCCCTCTGTTTCAGCCGCTCTGTTTCTCGCCCTCTGTTTCAGCCCCTCTGTTTCTCGCTCTCTGTTTCAGCCCCTCTGTTTCTCGCCCACTGTTTCAGCCCCACTGTTTCAGACCCTCTGTTTCAGCCCCTCTGTTTCAGCCCCTCTGTTTCAGCCCCTCTGTTTCTCGCCCTGTGTTTCAGCCTTTCTGTTTCAGCCCCTCTGTTTCTCGCCCTCCGTTTCTGCCCCTCTGTTTCTCGCCCTCTCTTTCAGCCCCTCTGTTTCTCGCCCTCTGTTTCAGCCCCTCTGTTTCAGCCCCTCTGTTTCTCGCCCTCTGTTTCTGCCCCTCTGTTTCTCGCCCTCTGTTTCAGCCCCTCTGTTTCTCGCCTTCTGTTTCAGCCCCTCTGATTCAGCCCCTCTGTTTCAGCCCCTCTGATTCAGCCCCTCTGTTTCAGCCCCTCTGTTTCAGCCCCTCCGTTTCAGCCCCTCTGTTTCAGCCCCACTGTTTCTCGCCCTGTGTTTCAGCCTTTCTGTTTCAGTCCCTCTGTTTCTCGCCCTCTGTTTCTGCCCCTCTGTCTCTCGCGCTCTGTTTCAGCCCCTCTGTTTCTCGCCCTCTGTTTCAGCCCCTCTGTTTCTCGCCTTCTGTTTCAGCCCCTCTGATTCAGCCCCTCTGTTTCAGCCCCTCTGATTCAGCCCCTCTGTTTCAGCCGCTCTGTTTCAGCCACTCTGTTTCAGCCCCTCTGTTTCATCCACTCTGTTTCTCGCCCTCTGTTTCTCACCCTCTGTTACTCGCCCTCTGTTTCAGCCCCTCTGTTTCTCGCCTTCTGTTTCAGCCCCTCTGATTCAGCCCCTCTGTTTCAGCCCCTCTGATTCAGCCACTCTGTTTCAGCCCCTCTCTTTCAGCCCCTCTGATTCAGCCCATCTGTTTCTCGGCCTCTGTTTCAGCCCCTCTGATTCAGCGCCTCTGTTTCAGCCCCTCTGTTTCTCCCCCTCTTTTCCAGCCCCTCTGTTTCAGCCCCTCTGTTTCAGCCACTCTGTTTCAGCCCCTCTGTTTCAGCCCCTCTGTTTCAGCCCATCTGTTTCTCGGCCTCTGTTTCAGACCCTCTGTTTTTCGCCCACTTTTTCAGCACCTCTGTTTCAGCCCGTCTGTTTCAGCCACTCTGTTTCTCGCCCTCTGTTTCAGCCCCTCTGTTTCTCACCCTCTTTTTCAGCCCCTCTGATTCAGCCCCTCTGTTTCTCGCCCTCTGTTTCAGCCGCTCTGTTTCTCGCCCTCTGTTTCAGCCCCTCTGTTTCTCGCTCTCTGTTTCAGCCCCTCTGTTTCTCGCCCACTGTTTCAGCCCCACTGTTTCAGACCCTCTGTTTCAGCCCCTCTGTTTCAGCCCCTCTGTTTCAGCCCCTCTGTTTCTCGCCCTGTGTTTCAGCCTTTCTGTTTCAGCCCCTCTGTTTCTCGCCCTCCGTTTCTGCCCCTCTGTTTCTCGCCCTCTCTTTCAGCCCCTCTGTTTCTCGCCCTCTGTTTCAGCCCCTCTGTTTCTCGCCCTCTGTTTCTGCCCCTCTGTTTCTCGCCCTCTGTTTCAGCCCCTCTGTTTCTCGCCTTCTGTTTCAGCCCCTCTGATTCAGCCCCTCTGTTTCAGCCCCTCTGATTCAGCCCCTCTGTTTCAGCCCCTCTGTTTCAGCCCCTCCGTTTCAGCCCCTCTGTTTCAGCCCCACTGTTTCTCGCCCTGTGTTTCAGCCTTTCTGTTTCAGTCACTCTGTTTCTCGCCCTCTGTTTCTGCCCCTCTGTCTCTCGCGCTCTGTTTCAGCCCCTCTGTTTCTCGCCCTCTGTTTCAGCCCCTCTGTTTCTCGCCTTCTGTTTCAGCCCCTCTGATTCAGCCCCTCTGTTTCAGCCCCTCTGATTCAGCCCCTCTGTTTCAGCCCCTCTCTTTCAGCCCCTCTGATTCAGCCCCTCTGTTTCAGCCCCTCTGTTTCAGCCCCTCTGTTTCAGCCCCTCTGAATCAGCCACTCTGTTTCAGCCCCTCTGTTTCTCGCCGTCTGTTTCAGCCCCACTGTTTCTCGCCCTCTGTTTCAGCCCCTCTGTTTCACTCGCTCTGTTTCAGCCCCACTGTTTCAGCCCCTCTGTTTCAGCCCCTCTGTTTCAGCCCCTCTGTTTCTAGCCCACTGTTTCAGCCCCTCTGTTTCTCGCCCTCTGTTTCAGCCCCTCTGTTTCAGCCCATCTGTTTCTCGCCCTCTGTTTCTGCCCTTCTGTTTCTCGCCCTATGTTTCAGCCCCTCAGTTTCTCGCCCACTGTTTCAGCTCCGCTGATTAAGCCCCTCTGTTTCAGCCCCTCTGAATCAGCCCCTCTGATTCAGCTCCTCTGTTTCAGCCCCTCTGTTTCAGCCCCTCTGTTTCAGCCCCTCTGTTTCTCGCCCTCTGTTTCAGCCCCTCTGTTTGTCGGCCTCTGTTTCAGCCCCTCTGTTTCAGCCCCTCTGTTTCTCGCCCTCTGTTTCTGCCCCTCTGTTTCTCGCCCTCTGTTTCAGCCCCTCTGTTTCTCGCCTTCTGTTTCAGCCCCTCTGATTCAGCGCCTCTGTTTCAGCCCCTCTGTTTCTCCCCCTCTTTTCCAGCCCCTCTGTTTCAGCCCCTCTGTTTCAGCCACTCTGTTTCAGCCCCTCTGTTTCAGCCCCTCTGTTTCAGCCCATCTGTTTCTCGGCCTCTGTTTCAGCCCCTCTGTTTTTCGCCCTCTTTTTCAGCACCTCTGTTTCAGCCCGTCTGTTTCAGCCACTCTGTTTCTCGCCCTCTGTTTCAGCCCCTCTGTTTCTCACCCTCTTTTTCAGCCCCTCTGATTCAGCCCCTCTGTTTCTCGCCCTCTGTTTCAGCCGCTCTGTTTCTCGCCCTCTGTTTCAGCCCCTCTGTTTCTCGCCCTCTGTTTCAGCCCCTCTGTTTCTCGCCCACTGTTTCAGCCCCACTGTTTCAGACCCTCTGTTTCAGCCCCTCTGTTTCAGCCCCTCTGTTTCAGCCCCTCTGTTTCTCGCCCTGTGTTTCAGCCTTTCTGTTTCAGCCCCTCTGTTTCTCGCCCTCCGTTTCTGCCCCTCTGTTTCTCGCCCTCTCTTTCAGCCCCTCTGTTTCTCGCCCTCTGTTTCAGCCCCTCTGTTTCAGCCCCTCTGTTTCTCGCCCTCTGTTTCTGCCCCTCTGTTTCTCGCCCTCTGTTTCAGCCCCTCTGTTTCTCGCCTTCTGTTTCAGCCCCTCTGATTCAGCCCCTCTGTTTCAGCCCCTCTGATTCAGCCCCTCTGTTTCAGCCCCTCTGTTTCAGCCCCTCCGTTTCAGCCCCTCTGTTTCAGCCCCACTGTTTCTCGCCCTGGTTCAGCCTTTCTGTTTCAGTCCCTCTGTTTCTCGCCCTCTGTTTCTGCCCCTCTGTCTCTCGCGCTCTGTTTCAGCCCCTCTGTTTCTCGCCCTCTGTTTCAGCCCCTCTGTTTCTCGCCTTCTGTTTCAGCCCCTCTGATTCAGCCCCTCTGTTTCAGCCCCTCTGATTCAGCCCCTCTGTTTCAGCCGCTCTGTTTCAGCCACTCTGTTTCAGCCCCTCTGTTTCATCCACTCTGTTTCTCGCCCTCTGTTTCTCACCCTCTGTTACTCGCCCTCTGTTTCAGCCCCTCTGTTTCTCGCCTTCTGTTTCAGCCCCTCTGTTTCAGCCCCTCTGATTCAGCCCCTCTGTTTCAGCCCCTCTCTTTCAGCCCCTCTGATTCAGCCCCTCTGTTTCAGCCCCTCTGTTTCAGCCCCTCTGTTTCAGCCCCTCTGAATCAGCCACTCTGTTTCAGCCCCTCTGTTTCTCGCCGTCTGTTTCAGCCCCTCTGTTTCTCGCCCTCTGTTTCAGCCCCTCTGTTTCTCCCCCTCTGTTTCAGCCCCTCTGTTTCAGCCCCTCTGTTACAGCCCCTCTGTTTCGCACCCTCTGTCTCTGCCCCTCTGATTCAGCCCCTCTGATTCAGCCCCTCTGATTCAGCCCCTCTTATTCAGCCCCTCTGTTTCCCGCCCCTCTGTTTCAGCCCCTCTGTTTCTCGCCCTCAGTTTCAGCCCCTCTGTTTCTCGCCCTCTGTTTCAGCCCCTCTGTTTCAGCCCCTCTGTTTCTCACCCTCTGTTTCAGCCCCTCTGTTTCTCGCCCTCTGTTTCAGCCCCTCTGTTTCTCGCCCTCTGTTTCAGTTCCTCTGATTCAGCCCCTCTGTTTCAGCCCCTCTGTTTCTTCCCCACAGTTCCAGCCCCTCTGTTTCAGCCCCTCTGTTTCAGCCCCTCTGTTTCAGCCCCTCTGTTTGTCGCCCTCTGTTTCAGCCCCTCTGTTTTCGCCCTCTTTTTCAGCCCCTCTGTTTCAGCCCGTATGTTTCAGCCACTCTGTTTCTCGCCCTCTGTTTCAGCCCCTCTGTTTCTCACCCTCTGTTTCAGCCCCTCTGATTCAGCCCCTCTGTTTCTCGCCCTCTGTTTCAGCCCCACTGTTTCTCGCCCTCTGTTTCAGCCCCTCTGTTTCACTCGCTCTGTTTCAGCCCCACTGTTTCAGCCCCTCTGTTTCAGCCCCTCTGTTTCAGCCCCTCTGTTTCTAGCCCACTGTTTCAGCCCCTCTGTTTCTCGCCCTCTGTTTCAGCCCCTCTGTTTCAGCCCATCTGTTTCTCGCCCTCTGTTTCTGCCCTTCTGTTTCTCGCCCTCTGTTTCAGCCCCTCAGTTTCTCGCCCACTGTTTCAGCTCCGCTGATTAAGCCCCTCTGTTTCAGCCCCTCTGAATCAGCCCCTCTGATTCAGCTCCTCTGTTTCAGCCCCTCTGTTTCAGCCCCTCTGTTTCAGCCCCTCTGTTTCTCGCCCTCTGTTTCAGCCCCTCTGTTTCTCGCCCTCTGTTTCAGCCACTCAATTTCTCGCCCTCTGTTTCAGCCCCTCTGATTCAGCCCCTCTGTTTCTCACCCTCTATTTCAGCCCCTCTGATTCAGCCCCTCTGATTCAGCTCCACTCATTCAGCCCCTCTGATTCAGCCCCTCTGTTTCCCGCCCGTCTCTTTCAGCCCCTCTGTTTCTAGCCCTCTGTTTCAGCCCATCTGTTTCTCGCCCTCTGTTTCTGCCCTTCTGTTTCTCGCCCTCTGTTTCAGCCCCTCAGTTTCTCGCCCACTGTTTCAGCTCCGCTGATTAAGCCCCTCTGTTTCAGCCCCTCTGAATCAGCCCCTCTGATTCAGCTCCTCTGTTTCAGCCCCTCTGTTTCAGCCCCTCTGTTTCAGCCCCTCTGTTTCTCGCCCTCTGTTTCAGCCCCTCTGTTTCTCGCCCTCTGTTTCAGCCACTCAATTTCTCGCCCTCTGTTTCAGCCCCTCTGATTCAGCCCCTCTGTTTCTCACCCTCTATTTCAGCCCCTCTGATTCAGCCCCTCTGATTCAGCTCCACTCATTCAGCCCCTCTGATTCAGCCCCTCTGTTTCCCGCCCCTCTCTTTCAGCCCCTCTGTTTCTAGCCCTCTGTTTCTGCCCCTCTGTTTCTCGCCCTCTGTTTCATCCCCTCTGTTTCTCGCCTTCTGTTTCAGCCCCTCTGATTCAGCCCCTCTGTTTCAGCCCCTCTGATTCAGCCCCTCTGTTTCAGCCCCTCTGTTACAGCCCGTCTGTTTCAGCCCCTCTGTTTCATCCACTCTGTTTCTCGCCCTCTGTTTCTCACCCTCTGTTACTTGCCCTCTGTTTCAGCCCCTCTGTTTCTCGCCCTCTGTTTCAGCCCCTCTGTTTCAGCCCCTTTTTTCTCGCCCTCTGTATCTGCCCCTCTGTTTCTCGCCCTCTGTTTCAGCCCCGCTGATTCAGCCCCTCTGTTTCAGCCCCTCTGAATCAGCCACTCTGATTCAGCCCCTCTGTTTCAGCCCCTCTGTTTCAGCCCCTCTGTTTCTCGCCCTCTGTTTTAGCCCCTCTGTTTCTCGCCCTCTGTTTCAGCCCCTCTGTTTCAGCCCCTCTGTTTCAGCCCCTCTGTTTCTCGCCCTCTGTTTCAGCCCCTCTGTTTCTCGCCCTCTGTTTCAGACCCTCTGTTTCAGCCCCTCTGTTTCTCGCCCTCTGTTTCTGCCCCTCAGTTTCTCGCCCTCTGTTTCAGCCCCTCTGTTTCTCGCCTTCTGTTTCAGCCCCTCTGATTCAGCCCCTCTGTTTCAGCCCTTCTGATTCAGCCCCTCTGATTCAGCCCCTCTGTTTCTCGCCATCTGTTTCAGCCCCTCTGTTTCAGCCCTTCTGTTTCAGCCACTCTGTTTCAGCCCCTCTGTTTCTTGCCCTCTGTTTCAGCCCCGCTGTTTCTCGACCTCTGTTTCAGTCCCTCTGTTTCTCGCCATCTGTTTCAGCCTCTCTGTTTCGCGCTCTCTGTTTCAGCCCCTCTGTTTTAGCTCCTCTGTTTCTCGCCCTCTTTTTCTGCCCCTCTGTTTCTCGCCCTCTGTTTCAGCCCCTCTGTTTCTCGCCCTCTTTTTCAGCCCCTCTGATTAATCCCCTCTGTTTCAGCCCCTCTGAATCAGCCCCTCTGATTCAGCACCTCTGTTTCAGCCCCTCTGTTTCAGCCCCTCTGTTTCTCGCCCTCTGTTTCAGCCCCTCTGTTTCTCACCCTCTGTTTCAGCCCCTCTGTTTCAGCCCATCTGTTTCTCGCTCTCTGTTTCAGCCCCTCTGATTTAGCCCCTCTGTTTCTCGCCCTCTGTTTCTGCCCGTCTGTTTCTCGCCCTCTGTTTCAGCCCCTCTGTTTCTCGCCCTCTGTTTCAGCCCCTCTGTTTCTCGCCCTCTGTTTCAGCCCCTCTGATTCAGCCCCTCTGTTTCAGCACCTCTGAATCAGCCCCTCTGATTCAGCCCCTCTGTTTCAGCCCCTCTGTTTCTCACCCTCTCTTTCAGCCCCACTGTTTCAGCCCCTCCGTTTCTCGCCCTCTGTTTCAGCCCCTCTGTTTCTCACCCTCTGTTTCAGACCCTCTGATTCAGCCCCTCTGTTTCTCGCCCTCTGTTTCAGCCCCTCTGTTTCTCGCCCTCTGTTTCAGACCCTCTGATTCAGCCCCTCTGTTTCAGCCCCTCTGAATCAGCCCCTCAGATTCAGCCCCTCTGTTTCAGCCCCTCTGTTTCAGCCCCTCTGTTTCTCACCCTCTGTTTCAGCCCCTCTGTTTCTCCCCCTCTGTTTCAGCCCCTCTATTTCTCGCCCTCTGTTTCAGCCCCTCTGTTTCAGCCCCACTGTGTCAGCCCCTCTGTTTCAGCCACTCTGTTTCTCGCCCTCTGTTTCCGCCCCTCTGTTTCAGCCCCTCTGTTTCAGTCCCACTGTTTCTCGCCCTCTGTTTCTTGCCCTCTGTTTCAGCCCCTCTGTTTCTCGCCCTCTGTTTCAGCCCCTCTGTTTCTCGCCCTCTGTTTTAGCCCCTCTGTTTCAGCCCCTCTGTTTCAGCCCCTCTGTTTCCAGCCCTCTGTTTCAGCCCCTCTGTTTCTTGACCTCTGTATCAGCCCCTCTGTTTCTCGCCCTCTGTTTCAGCCTCTCTGTTTCAGCCCCTCTGTTTCTCGCCCTCTGATTCAGCCCCTCTGTTTCAGCCCCTCTGTTTCAGTCACTCCGTTTCTCGCCCTCTGTATCTAACCCTCTGTTTCAGCCCCTCTGTTTCTCGACCTCTGTTTCAGTCCCTCTGTTTCTCGCCCTCTGTTTCAGCCTCTCCATTTCTCGCACTCTGTTTCAGCCCATCTGTTTCAGCACCACTGTGTCAGCCCCTCTGTTTCAGACCCTCTGTTTCTCGCCCTCTGTTTCAGCCCCTCTGTTTCTCGCCCTCTGTTTCAGCCCCTCTGTTTCTCGTCCTCTGTTTCAGCCCCTCTGTTTCAGCCCCTCTGTTTCAGTCCCTCTGTTTCTCGCCCTCTGTTTCTCGCCCTCTGTTTCAGCCCCTCTGTTTCTCGCCCTCTGTTTCAGCCCCTCTGTTTCTCGCCCTCTGTTTCAGCCCCTCTGTTTCAGCCCCTCCGTTTCGCGCCCTCTGTTTCAGCCCCTCTGTTACAGCCCCTCTGTTTCTCACCCTCTGTTTCAGTCCCTCTGTTTCGCGCTCTCTGTTACAGCCCCTCTGTTTCTCACCCTCTGTTTCAGTCCCTCTGTTTCGCGCTCTCTGTTTCAGCCCCTCTGTTTCAGTCCCTCTGTTTCTCGCCCTCTGTTTCTGCCCGTCTGTTTCTCGCCCTCTGTTTCAGCCCCTCTGTTTCTCGCCCTCTGTTTCAGCCCCTCTGTTTCTCGCCCTCTGTTTCAGACCCTCTGATTCAGCCCCTCTGTTTCAGCCCCTCTGAATCAGCCCCTCTGATTCAGCCCCTCTGTTTCAGCCCCTCTGTTTCAGCCCCTCTGATTCAGCCCCTCTGTTTCAGCACCTCTGAATCAGCCCCTCTGATTCAGCCCCTCTGTTTCAGCCCCTCTGTTTCTCACCCTCTCTTTCTGCCCCACTGTTTCAGCCCCTCCGTTTCTCGCCCTCTGTTTCAGCCCCTCTGTTTCTCACCCTCTGTTTCAGACCCTCTGATTCAGCCCCTCTGTTTCTCGCCCTCTGTTTCAGCCCCTCTGTTTCTCGCCCTCTGTTTCAGACCCTCTGATTCAGCCCCTCTGTTTCAGCCCCTCTGAATCAGCCCCTCAGATTCAGCCCCTCTGTTTCTCACCCTCTGTTTCAGCCCCTCTGTTTCTCCCCCTCTGTTTCAGCCCCTCTATTTCTCGCCCTCTGTTTCAGCCCCTCTGTTTCAGCCCCACTGTGTCAGCCCCTCTGTTTCAGCCACTCTGTTTCTCGCCCTCTGTTTCCGCCCCTCTGTTTCAGCCCCTCTGTTTCAGTCCCTCTGTTTCTCGCCCTCTGTTTCTTGCCCTCTGTTTCAGCCCCTCTGTTTCTCGCCCTCTGTTTCAGCCCCTCTGTTTCTCGCCCTCTGTTTTAGCCCCTCTGTTTCAGCCCCTCTGTTTCAGCCCCTCTGTTTCCCGCCCTCTGTTTCAGCCCCTCTGTTTCTTGACCTCTGTATCAGCCCCTCTGTTTCTCGCCCTCTGTTTCAGCCTCTCTGTTTCAGCCCCTCTGTTTCTCGCCCTCTGATTCAGCCCCTCTGTTTCAGCCCCTCTGTTTCAGTCACTCCGTTTCTCGCCCTCTGTATCTAACCCTCTGTTTCAGCCCCTCTGTTTCTCGACCTCTGTTTCAGTCCCTCTGTTTCTCGCCCTCTGTTTCAGCCTCTCCATTTCTCGCACTCTGTTTCAGCCCATCTGTTTCAGCACCACTGTGTCAGCCCCTCTGTTTCAGACCCTCTGTTTCTCGCCCTCTGTTTCAGCCCCTCTGATTCTCGCCCTCTGTTTCAGCCCCTCTGTTTCTCGTCCTCTGTTTCAGCCCCTCTGTTTCAGCCCCTCTGTTTCAGTCCCTCTGTTTCTCGCCCTCTGTTTCTCGCCCTCTGTTTCAGCCCCTCTGTTTCTCGCCCTCTGTTTCAGCCCCTCTGTTTCAGCCCCTCCGTTTCGCGCCCTCTGTTTCAGCCCCTCTGTTACAGCCCCTCTGTTTCTCACCCTCTGTTTCAGTCCCTCTGTTTCGCGCTCTCTGTTACAGCCCCTCTGTTTCTCACCCTCTGTTTCAGTCCCTCTGTTTCGCGCTCTCTGTTTCAGCCCCTCTGTTTCAGTCCCTCTGTTTCTCGCCCTCTGTTTCTGCCCGTCTGTTTCTCGCCCTCTGTTTCAGCCCCTCTGTTTCTCGCCCTCTGTTTCAGCCCCTCTGTTTCTCGCCCTCTGTTTCAGACCCTCTGATTCAGCCCCTCTGTTTCAGCCCCTCTGAATCAGCCCCTCTGATTCAGCCCCTCTGTTTCAGCCCCTCTGTTTCAGCCCCTCTGTTTCTCGCCCTCTGTTTCAGCCCCTCTGTTTCAGCCCCACTGTGTCAGCCCCTCTGTTTCAGCCCCTCTATTTCTCGCCCTCTGTTTCAGCCCCTCTGTTTCAGCCCCACTGTGTCAGCCCCTCTGTTTCAGCCCCTCTGTTTCTCGCCCTCAGTTTCAGCCCCTCTGTTTCTCGCCCTCTGTTTCAGTCCCTCTGTTTCGCGCTCTCTGTTCCAGCCCCTCTGTTCCGGTCCCTCTGTTTCTCGCCCTCTGTTTCTGCACGTCTGTTTCTCGCCCTCTGTTTCAGCCCCTCTGTTTCTCCCCTTCAGTTTCAGCCCCTCTGTTTCAGTCCCACTGTGTCAGCCCCTCTGTTTCAGCCCCTCTGTTTCTCGCCCTCTGTTTCAGCCCCTCTGTTTCTCGCCCTCTGTTTCAGCCCCTCTGTTTCTCGCCCTCTGTTTCAGCCCCTCTGTTTCAGCCCCACTGTTTCAGTCCCTCTGTTTCTCGCCCTCTGTTTCTCGCCCTCTGTTTCAGCCCCTCTGTTTCTCGCCCTCTGTTTCAGCCCCTCTGTTTCTCGTCCTCTGTTTCAGCCCCTCTGTTTCAGCCCCTCTGTTTCAGCCCCTCTGTTTCTCGACCTCTGTTTCAGTCCCTCTGTTTCTCGCCCTCTGTTTCAGCCTCTCTATTTCTCGCACTCTGTTTCAGCCCATCTGTTTCAGCCCCACTGTTTCTCACCCTCTGTTTCAGTCCCTCTGTTTCGCGCTCTCTGTTTCAGCCCCTCTGTTACAGTCCCTCTGTTTCTCGCCCTCTGTTTCTGGCCGTCTGTTTCTCGCCCTCTGTTTCAGCCCCTCTGTTTCTCGCCCTCTGTTTCAGCCCCTCTGTTTCTCGCCCTCTGTTTCAGACCCTCTGATTCAGCCCCTCTGTTTCAGCCCCTCTGAATCAGCCCCTCAGATTCAGCCCCTCTGTTTCAGCCCCTCTGTTTCAGCCCCTCTGTTTCAGCCCCTCTGTTTCAGCCCCTCTGTTTCTCGCCCTCTGTTTCAGCCCCTCTGTTTCAGCCCCACTGTGTCAGCCCCTCTGTTTCAGCCCCTCTATTTCTCGCCCTCTGTTTCAGCCCCTCTGTTTCAGCCCCACTGTGTCAGCCCCTCTGTTTCAGCCCCTCTGTTTCTCGCCCTCTGTTTCGGCCCCTCTGTTTCTCGCCTTCTGTTTCAGCCCCTCTGATTCAGCCCCTCTGTTTCAGCCCTTCTGATTCAGCCCCTCTGATTCAGCCCCTCTGTTTCTCGCCATCTGTTTCAGCCCCTCTGTTTCAGCCCTTCTGTTTCAGCCACTCTGTTTCAGCCCCTCTGTTTCTTGCCCTCTGTTTCAGCCCCGCTGTTTCTCGACCTCTGTTTCAGTCCCTCTGTTTCTCGCCATCTGTTTCAGCCTCTCTGTTTCGCGCTCTCTGTTTCAGCCCCTCTGTTTTAGCTCCTCTGTTTCTCGCCCTCTTTTTCTGCCCCTCTGTTTCTCGCCCTCTGTTTCAGCCCCTCTGTTTCTCGCCCTCTTTTTCAGCCCCTCTGATTAATCCCCTCTGTTTCAGCCCCTCTGAATCAGCCCCTCTGATTCAGCACCTCTGTTTCAGCCCCTCTGTTTCAGCCCCTCTGTTTCTCGCCCTCTGTTTCAGCCCCTCTGTTTCTCACCCTCTGTTTCAGCCCCTCTGTTTCAGCCCATCTGTTTCTCGCTCTCTGTTTCAGCCCCTCTGATTTAGCCCCTCTGTTTCTCGCCCTCTGTTTCTGCCCGTCTGTTTCTCGCCCTCTGTTTCAGCCCCTCTGTTTCTCGCCCTCTGTTTCAGCCCCTCTGTTTCTCGCCCTCTGTTTCAGCCCCTCTGATTCAGCCCCTCTGTTTCAGCACCTCTGAATCAGCCCCTCTGATTCAGCCCCTCTGTTTCAGCCCCTCTGTTTCTCACCCTCTCTTTCAGCCCCACTGTTTCAGCCCCTCCGTTTCTCGCCCTCTGTTTCAGCCCCTCTGTTTCTCACCCTCTGTTTCAGACCCTCTGATTCAGCCCCTCTGTTTCTCGCCCTCTGTTTCAGCCCCTCTGTTTCTCGCCCTCTGTTTCAGACCCTCTGATTCAGCCCCTCTGTTTCAGCCCCTCTGAATCAGCCCCTCAGATTCAGCCCCTCTGTTTCAGCCCCTCTGTTTCAGCCCCTCTGTTTCTCACCCTCTGTTTCAGCCCCTCTGTTTCTCCCCCTCTGTTTCAGCCCCTCTATTTCTCGCCCTCTGTTTCAGCCCCTCTGTTTCAGCCCCACTGTGTCAGCCCCTCTGTTTCAGCCACTCTGTTTCTCGCCCTCTGTTTCCGCCCCTCTGTTTCAGCCCCTCTGTTTCAGTCCCACTGTTTCTCGCCCTCTGTTTCTTGCCCTCTGTTTCAGCCCCTCTGTTTCTCGCCCTCTGTTTCAGCCCCTCTGTTTCTCGCCCTCTGTTTTAGCCCCTCTGTTTCAGCCCCTCTGTTTCAGCCCCTCTGTTTCCAGCCCTCTGTTTCAGCCCCTCTGTTTCTTGACCTCTGTATCAGCCCCTCTGTTTCTCGCCCTCTGTTTCAGCCTCTCTGTTTCAGCCCCTCTGTTTCTCGCCCTCTGATTCAGCCCCTCTGTTTCAGCCCCTCTGTTTCAGTCACTCCGTTTCTCGCCCTCTGTATCTAACCCTCTGTTTCAGCCCCTCTGTTTCTCGACCTCTGTTTCAGTCCCTCTGTTTCTCGCCCTCTGTTTCAGCCTCTCCATTTCTCGCACTCTGTTTCAGCCCATCTGTTTCAGCACCACTGTGTCAGCCCCTCTGTTTCAGACCCTCTGTTTCTCGCCCTCTGTTTCAGCCCCTCTGTTTCTCGCCCTCTGTTTCAGCCCCTCTGTTTCTCGTCCTCTGTTTCAGCCCCTCTGTTTCAGCCCCTCTGTTTCAGTCCCTCTGTTTCTCGCCCTCTGTTTCTCGCCCTCTGTTTCAGCCCCTCTGTTTCTCGCCCTCTGTTTCAGCCCCTCTGTTTCTCGCCCTCTGTTTCAGCCCCTCTGTTTCAGCCCCTCCGTTTCGCGCCCTCTGTTTCAGCCCCTCTGTTACAGCCCCTCTGTTTCTCACCCTCTGTTTCAGTCCCTCTGTTTCGCGCTCTCTGTTACAGCCCCTCTGTTTCTCACCCTCTGTTTCAGTCCCTCTGTTTCGCGCTCTCTGTTTCAGCCCCTCTGTTTCAGTCCCTCTGTTTCTCGCCCTCTGTTTCTGCCCGTCTGTTTCTCGCCCTCTGTTTCAGCCCCTCTGTTTCTCGCCCTCTGTTTCAGCCCCTCTGTTTCTCGCCCTCTGTTTCAGACCCTCTGATTCAGCCCCTCTGTTTCAGCCCCTCTGAATCAGCCCCTCTGATTCAGCCCCTCTGTTTCAGCCCCTCTGTTTCAGCCCCTCTGATTCAGCCCCTCTGTTTCAGCACCTCTGAATCAGCCCCTCTGATTCAGCCCCTCTGTTTCAGCCCCTCTGTTTCTCACCCTCTCTTTCTGCCCCACTGTTTCAGCCCCTCCGTTTCTCGCCCTCTGTTTCAGCCCCTCTGTTTCTCACCCTCTGTTTCAGACCCTCTGATTCAGCCCCTCTGTTTCTCGCCCTCTGTTTCAGCCCCTCTGTTTCTCGCCCTCTGTTTCAGACCCTCTGATTCAGCCCCTCTGTTTCAGCCCCTCTGAATCAGCCCCTCAGATTCAGCCCCTCTGTTTCTCACCCTCTGTTTCAGCCCCTCTGTTTCTCCCCCTCTGTTTCAGCCCCTCTATTTCTCGCCCTCTGTTTCAGCCCCTCTGTTTCAGCCCCACTGTGTCAGCCCCTCTGTTTCAGCCACTCTGTTTCTCGCCCTCTGTTTCCGCCCCTCTGTTTCAGCCCCTCTGTTTCAGTCCCTCTGTTTCTCGCCCTCTGTTTCTTGCCCTCTGTTTCAGCCCCTCTGTTTCTCGCCCTCTGTTTCAGCCCCTCTGTTTCTCGCCCTCTGTTTTAGCCCCTCTGTTTCAGCCCCTCTGTTTCAGCCCCTCTGTTTCCCGCCCTCTGTTTCAGCCCCTCTGTTTCTTGACCTCTGTATCAGCCCCTCTGTTTCTCGCCCTCTGTTTCAGCCTCTCTGTTTCAGCCCCTCTGTTTCTCGCCCTCTGATTCAGCCCCTCTGTTTCAGCCCCTCTGTTTCAGTCACTCCGTTTCTCGCCCTCTGTATCTAACCCTCTGTTTCAGCCCCTCTGTTTCTCGACCTCTGTTTCAGTCCCTCTGTTTCTCGCCCTCTGTTTCAGCCTCTCCATTTCTCGCACTCTGTTTCAGCCCATCTGTTTCAGCACCACTGTGTCAGCCCCTCTGTTTCAGACCCTCTGTTTCTCGCCCTCTGTTTCAGCCCCTCTGATTCTCGCCCTCTGTTTCAGCCCCTCTGTTTCTCGTCCTCTGTTTCAGCCCCTCTGTTTCAGCCCCTCTGTTTCAGTACCTCTGTTTCTCGCCCTCTGTTTCTCGCCCTCTGTTTCAGCCCCTCTGTTTCTCGCCCTCTGTTTCAGCCCCTCTGTTTCAGCCCCTCCGTTTCGCGCCCTCTGTTTCAGCCCCTCTGTTACAGCCCCTCTGTTTCTCACCCTCTGTTTCAGTCCCTCTGTTTCGCGCTCTCTGTTACAGCCCCTCTGTTTCTCACCCTCTGTTTCAGTCCCTCTGTTTCGCGCTCTCTGTTTCAGCCCCTCTGTTTCAGTCCCTCTGTTTCTCGCCCTCTGTTTCTGCCCGTCTGTTTCTCGCCCTCTGTTTCAGCCCCTCTGTTTCTCGCCCTCTGTTTCAGCCCCTCTGTTTCTCGCCCTCTGTTTCAGACCCTCTGATTCAGCCCCTCTGTTTCAGCCCCTCTGAATCAGCCCCTCTGATTCAGCCCCTCTGTTTCAGCCCCTCTGTTTCAGCCCCTCTGTTTCTCGCCCTCTGTTTCAGCCCCTCTGTTTCAGCCCCACTGTGTCAGCCCCTCTGTTTCAGCCCCTCTATTTCTCGCCCTCTGTTTCAGCCCCTCTGTTTCAGCCCCACTGTGTCAGCCCCTCTGTTTCAGCCCCTCTGTTTCTCGCCCTCAGTTTCAGCCCCTCTGTTTCTCGCCCTCTGTTTCAGTCCCTCTGTTTCGCGCTCTCTGTTCCAGCCCCTCTGTTCCGGTCCCTCTGTTTCTCGCCCTCTGTTTCTGCACGTCTGTTTCTCGCCCTCTGTTTCAGCCCCTCTGTTTCTCCCCTTCAGTTTCAGCCCCTCTGTTTCAGTCCCACTGTGTCAGCCCCTCTGTTTCAGCCCCTCTGTTTCTCGCCCTCTGTTTCAGCCCCTCTGTTTCTCGCCCTCTGTTTCAGCCCCTCTGTTTCTCGCCCTCTGTTTCAGCCCCTCTGTTTCAGCCCCACTGTTTCAGTCCCTCTGTTTCTCGCCCTCTGTTTCTCGCCCTCTGTTTCAGCCCCTCTGTTTCTCGCCCTCTGTTTCAGCCCCTCTGTTTCTCGTCCTCTGTTTCAGCCCCTCTGTTTCAGCCCCTCTGTTTCAGCCCCTCTGTTTCTCGACCTCTGTTTCAGTCCCTCTGTTTCTCGCCCTCTGTTTCAGCCTCTCTATTTCTCGCACTCTGTTTCAGCCCATCTGTTTCAGCCCCACTGTTTCTCACCCTCTGTTTCAGTCCCTCTGTTTCGCGCTCTCTGTTTCAGCCCCTCTGTTACAGTCCCTCTGTTTCTCGCCCTCTGTTTCTGGCCGTCTGTTTCTCGCCCTCTGTTTCAGCCCCTCTGTTTCTCGCCCTCTGTTTCAGCCCCTCTGTTTCTCGCCCTCTGTTTCAGACCCTCTGATTCAGCCCCTCTGTTTCAGCCCCTCTGAATCAGCCCCTCAGATTCAGCCCCTCTGTTTCAGCCCCTCTGTTTCAGCCCCTCTGTTTCAGCCCCTCTGTTTCAGCCCCTCTGTTTCTCGCCCTCTGTTTCAGCCCCTCTGTTTCAGCCCCACTGTGTCAGCCCCTCTGTTTCAGCCCCTCTATTTCTCGCCCTCTGTTTCAGCCCCTCTGTTTCAGCCCCACTGTGTCAGCCCCTCTGTTTCAGCCCCTCTGTTTCTCGCCCTCTGTTTCGGCCCCTCTGTTTCTCGCCCTCTGTTTCAGTCCCTCTGTTTCGCACTCCCTGTTCCAGCCCCTCTGTTTCAGTCCCTCTGTTTCTCGCCCTCTGTTTCTGCACGTCTGTTTCTCGCCCTCTGTTTCAGCCCCTCTGTTTCTCCCCTTCTGTTTCAGCCCCTCTGTTTCAGCCCCACTGTGTCAGCCCCTCTGTTTCAGCCCCTCTGTTTCTCGCCCTCTGTTTCAGCCCCTCTGTTTCTCGCCCTCTGTTTCAGCCCCTCTGTTTCTCGCCCTCTGTTTCAGCCCCTCTGTTTCAGCCCCACTGTGTCAGCCCCTCTGTTTCAGCCCCTCTGGTTCTCGCCCTCTGTTTCAGCCCCTCTGTTTCTCGCCCTCTGTTTCAGCCCCTCTGTTTCAGCCCCTCTGTTTCAGTCCCTCTGTTTCTCGCCCTCTGTTTCTCGCTCTCTGTTTCAGCCCCTCTGTTTCTCGCCCTCTGCTTCAGCCCCTCTGTTTCTCGCCCTCTGTTTCAGCCCCTCTGTTTCAGCTCCTCTGTTTCAGCCCCTCTGTTTCAGCCCCTCTGTTTCTCGCCCTCTGTTTCAGCCCCTCTGTTTCATGCCCTCTGTTTCAGCCCCTCTGTTTCTCGCCCTCTGTTTCAGCCTCTCTGTTTCAGCCCCTCTGTTTCAGCCCCTCTGTTTCTCGCCCTCTGTTTCAGCCCCTCTGTTTCTCGCCCTCTGTTTCAGCCCCTCTGTTTCAGCCCCTCTGTTTCAGTCCCTCTGTTTCTCGCCCTCTGTTTCTCGCCCTCTGTTTCAGCCCCTCTGTTTCTCGCCCTCTGTTTCAGCCCCTCTGTTTCTCGCCCTCTGTTTCAGCCCCTCTGTTTCATCCCCTCTGTTTCAGTCCCTCTGTTTCTCGCCCTGTGTTTCTCGCATTCTGTTTCAGCCCCTCTGTTTCCCGCCCTCTGTTTCAGCCCCTCTGTTTCTCGCCCTCTGTTTCAGCCCCTCTGTTTCAGCCCCTCTGTTTCAGCCCCTCTGTTTCAGCCCCTCTGTTTCTCACCCTCTGTTTCAGCCCCTCTGTTTCTTGCCCTCTGTTTCAGCCCCTCTGTTTCTCGCCCTCTGTTTCAGCCTCTCTGTTTCTCGCCCTCGGATTCAGCCCCTCTGTTTCGGCCCCTCTGTTTCAGCCCCTCTGATTCAGCCACTCTGTTTCAGCCCCTCTATTTCAGCCCCTCTGTTTCAGCCCCTCTATTTCAGCCCCTTTGTTTCAGCCCCTCTGTTTCATCCACTCTGTTTCTCGCCCTCTGTTTCTCACCCTCTGTTTCTCGCACTCTGTTTCAGCCCCTCTGTTTATCGCCCTCTGTTTCAGCCCCTCTGTTTCTCGCCCTCTGTTTCAGGCTCTCTGTTTCAGCCCGTCTGTTTCAGCCCCTCTGTTTCAGCCTCTCTGTTTCTCGCCCTCTGTTTCTCGCCCGCTGTTTCAGCCCCTTTGTTTCTCGCCCTCTGTTTCAGCCCCTCTGTTTCAGTCCCTCTGATTCAGCCCCTCTGATTCAGCCCCTCTGTTTCTCGCCCTCTGTTTCAGCCCCTCTGTTTCAGCCCCTCTGTTTCTGCCCCTCTGTTTCAGCCCCTCTGTTTCTCGCCCTCTGTTTCAGTCCCTCTGTTTTTCGCCCTCTGTTTCAGCCCCTCTGTTTCTCGCCCTCTGTTTCAGGCTCTCTGTTTCAGCCCGTCTGTTTCAGCCCCTCTGTTTCAGCCCCTCTGTTTCAGCCCCTCTGTTTCAGCCCCTCTGATTCAGACCCTCTGTTTCAGCCCCTCTGTTTCAGCCCCTCTGTTTCAAGCCCTCAGTTTCTGCCCCTCTGTTTCTCGCCCTCTGTTTCAGCCCCTCTGTTTCAGCCCCTCTGTTTCAGCCCCTCTGTTTCTCGCCCTCTGTTTCAGCCCCTCTGTTTCTCGCCCTCTGTTTCAGACCCTCTGTTTCAGCCCCTCTGTTTCTCGCCCTCTGTTTCTGCCCCTCAGTTTCTCGCCCTCTGTTTCAGCCCCTCTGTTTCTCGCCTTCTGTTTCAGCCCCTCTGATTCAGCCCCTCTGTTTCAGCCCTTCTGATTCAGCCCCTCTGATTCAGCCCCTCTGTTTCTCGCCATCTGTTTCAGCCCCTCTGTTTCAGCCCTTCTGTTTCAGCCACTCTGTTTCAGCCCCTCTGTTTCTTGCCCTCTGTTTCAGCCCCGCTGTTTCTCGACCTCTGTTTCAGTCCCTCTGTTTCTCGCCATCTGTTTCAGCCTCTCTGTTTCGCGCTCTCTGTTTCAGCCCCTCTGTTTCAGCTCCTCTGTTTCTCGCCCTCTTTTTCTGCCCCTCTGTTTCTCGCCCTCTGTTTCAGCCCCTCTGTTTCTCGCCCTCTTTTTCAGCCACTCTGATTAATCCCCTCTGTTTCAGCCCCTCTGAATCAGCCCCTCTGATTCAGCCCCTCTGTTTCAGCCCCTCTGTTTCAGCCCCTCTGTTTCTCGCCCTCTGTTTCAGCCCCTCTGTTTCTCACCCTCTGTTTCAGCCCCTCTGTTTCAGCCCATCTGTTTCTCGCTCTCTGTTTCAGCCCCTCTGATTTAGCCCCTCTGTTTCTCGCCCTCTGTTTCTGCCCGTCTGTTTCTCGCCCTCTGTTTCAGCCCCTCTGTTTCTCGCCCTCTGTTTCAGCCCCTCTGTTTCTCGCCCTCTGTTTCAGCCCCTCTGATTCAGCCCCTCTGTTTCAGCACCTCTGAATCAGCCCCTCTGATTCAGCCCCTCTGTTTCAGCCCCTCTGTTTCTCACCCTCTCTTTCAGCCCCACTGTTTCAGCCCCTCCGTTACTCGCCCTCTGTTTCAGCCCCTCTGTTTCTCGCCCTCTGTTTCAGACCCTCTGATTCAGCCCCTCTGTTTCTCGCCCTCTGTTTCAGCCCCTCTGTTTCTCGCCCTCTGTTTCAGACCCTCTGATTCAGCCCCTCTGTTTCAGCCCCTCTGAATCAGCCCCTCAGATTCAGCCCCTCTGTTTCAGCCCCTCTGTTTCAGCCCCTCTGTTTCTCACCCTCTGTTTCAGCCCCTCTGTTTCTCCCCCTCTGTTTCAGCCCCTCTATTTCTCGCCCTCTGTTTCAGCCCCTCTGTTTCAGCCCCACTGTGTCAGCCCCTCTGTTTCAGCCACTCTGTTTCTCGCCCTCTGTTTCCGCCCCTCTGTTTCAGCCCCTCTGTTTCAGTCCCTCTGTTTCTCGCCCTCTGTTTCTCGCCCTCTGTTTCAGCCCCTCTGTTTCTCGCCCTCTGTTTCAGCCCCTCTGTTTCTCGCCCTCTGTTTTAGCCCCTCTGTTTCAGCCCCTCTGTTTCAGCCCCTCTGTTTCAGCCCCTCTGTTTCTCACCCTCTGTTTCTCGCACTCTGTTTCAGCCCCTCTGTTTATCGCCCTCTGTTTCAGCCCCTCTGCTTCTCGCCCTCTGTTTCAGGCTCTCTGTTTCAGCCCGTCTGTTTCAGCCCCTCTGTTTCTCGCCCTCTGTTTCTCGCCCGCTGTTTCAGCCCCTTTGTTTCTCGCCCTCTGTTTCAGCCCCTCTGTTTCAGTCCCTCTGATTCAGCCCCTCTGATTCAGCCCCTCTGTTTCTCGCCCTCTGTTTCAGTCCCTCTGTTTTTCGCCCTCTGTTTCAGACCCTCTGTTTCTCGCCCTCTGTTTCAGGCTCTCTGTTTCAGCCCGTCTGTTTCAGCCCCTCTGTTTCAGCCCCTCTGTTTCAGCCCCTCTGTTTCAGCCCCTCTGATTCAGACCCTCTGTTTCAGCCCCTCTGTTTCAGCCCCTCTGTTTCAAGACCTCAGTTTCTGCCCCTCTGTTTCTCGCCCTCTGTTTCAGCCCCTCTGTTTCAGCCCCTCTGTTTCAGCCCCTCTGTTTCTCGCCCTCTGTTTCAGCCCCTCTGTTTCTCGCCCTCTGTTTCAGACCCTCTGTTTCAGCCCCTCTGTTTCTCGCCCTCTGTTTCTGCCCCTCAGTTTCTCGCCCTCTGTTTCAGCCCCTCTGTTTCTCGCCTTCTGTTTCAGCCCCTCTGATTCAGCCCCTCTGTTTCAGCCCTTCTGATTCAGCCCCTCTGATTCAGCCCCTCTGTTTCTCGCCATCTGTTTCAGCCCCTCTGTTTCAGCCCTTCTGTTTCAGCCACTCTGTTTCAGCCCCTCTGTTTCTTGCCCTCTGTTTCAGCCCCGCTGTTTCTCGACCTCTGTTTCAGTCCCTCTGTTTCTCGCCATCTGTTTCAGCCTCTCTGTTTCGCGCTCTCTGTTTCAGCCCCTCTGTTTTAGCTCCTCTGTTTCTCGCCCTCTTTTTCTGCCCCTCTGTTTCTCGCCCTCTGTTTCAGCCCCTCTGTTTCTCGCCCTCTTTTTCAGCCCCTCTGATTAATCCCCTCTGTTTCAGCCCCTCTGAATCAGCCCCTCTGATTCAGCACCTCTGTTTCAGCCCCTCTGTTTCAGCCCCTCTGTTTCTCGCCCTCTGTTTCAGCCCCTCTGTTTCTCACCCTCTGTTTCAGCCCCTCTGTTTCAGCCCATCTGTTTCTCGCTCTCTGTTTCAGCCCCTCTGATTTAGCCCCTCTGTTTCTCGCCCTCTGTTTCTGCCCGTCTGTTTCTCGCCCTCTGTTTCAGCCCCTCTGTTTCTCGCCCTCTGTTTCAGCCCCTCTGTTTCTCGCCCTCTGTTTCAGCCCCTCTGATTCAGCCCCTCTGTTTCAGCACCTCTGAATCAGCCCCTCTGATTCAGCCCCTCTGTTTCAGCCCCTCTGTTTCTCACCCTCTCTTTCAGCCCCACTGTTTCAGCCCCTCCGTTTCTCGCCCTCTGTTTCAGCCCCTCTGTTTCTCACCCTCTGTTTCAGACCCTCTGATTCAGCCCCTCTGTTTCTCGCCCTCTGTTTCAGCCCCTCTGTTTCTCGCCCTCTGTTTCAGACCCTCTGATTCAGCCCCTCTGTTTCAGCCCCTCTGAATCAGCCCCTCAGATTCAGCCCCTCTGTTTCAGCCCCTCTGTTTCAGCCCCTCTGTTTCTCACCCTCTGTTTCAGCCCCTCTGTTTCTCCCCCTCTGTTTCAGCCCCTCTATTTCTCGCCCTCTGTTTCAGCCCCTCTGTTTCAGCCCCACTGTGTCAGCCCCTCTGTTTCAGCCACTCTGTTTCTCGCCCTCTGTTTCCGCCCCTCTGTTTCAGCCCCTCTGTTTCAGTCCCTCTGTTTCTCGCCCTCTGTTTCATGCCCTCTGTTTCAGCCCCTCTGTTTCTCGCCCTCTGTTTCAGCCCCTCTGTTTCTCGCCCTCTGTTTTAGCCCCTCTGTTTCAGCCCCTCTGTTTCAGCCCCTCTGTTTCCAGCCCTCTGTTTCAGCCCCTCTGTTTCTTGACCTCTGTATCAGCCCCTCTGTTTCTCGCCCTCTGTTTCAGCCTCTCTGTTTCAGCCCCTCTGTTTCTCGCCCTCTGATTCAGCCCCTCTGTTTCAGCCCCTCTGTTTCAGTCACTCCGTTTCTCGCCCTCTGTATCTAACCCTCTGTTTCAGCCCCTCTGTTTCTCGACCTCTGTTTCAGTCCCTCTGTTTCTCGCCCTCTGTTTCAGCCTCTCCATTTCTCGCACTCTGTTTCAGCCCATCTGTTTCAGCACCACTGTGTCAGCCCCTCTGTTTCAGACCCTCTGTTTCTCGCCCTCTGTTTCAGCCCCTCTGTTTCTCGCCCTCTGTTTCAGCCCCTCTGTTTCTCGTCCTCTGTTTCAGCCCCTCTGTTTCAGCCCCTCTGTTTCAGTCCCTCTGTTTCTCGCCCTCTGTTTCTCGCCCTCTGTTTCAGCCCCTCTGTTTCTCGCCCTCTGTTTCAGCCCCTCTGTTTCTCGCCCTCTGTTTCAGCCCCTCTGTTTCAGCCCCTCCGTTTCGCGCCCTCTGTTTCAGCCCCTCTGTTTCAGCCCCTCTGTTTCTCACCCTCTGTTTCAGTCCCTCTGTTTCGCGCTCTCTGTTACAGCCCCTCTGTTTCTCACCCTCTGTTTCAGTCCCTCTGTTTCGCGCTCTCTGTTTCAGCCCCTCTGTTTCAGTCCCTCTGTTTCTCGCCCTCTGTTTCTGCCCGTCTGTTTCTCGCCCTCTGTTTCAGCCCCTCTGTTTCTCGCCCTCTGTTTCAGCCCCTCTGTTTCTCGCCCTCTGTTTCAGACCCTCTGATTCAGCCCCTCTGTTTCAGCCCCTCTGAATCAGCCCCTCTGATTCAGCCCCTCTGTTTCAGCCCCTCTGTTTCAGCCCCTCTGATTCAGCCCCTCTGTTTCAGCACCTCTGAATCAGCCCCTCTGATTCAGCCCCTCTGTTTCAGCCCCTCTGTTTCTCACCCTCTCTTTCTGCCCCACTGTTTCAGCCCCTCCGTTTCTCGCCCTCTGTTTCAGCCCCTCTGTTTCTCACCCTCTGTTTCAGACCCTCTGATTCAGCCCCTCTGTTTCTCGCCCTCTGTTTCAGCCCCTCTGTTTCTCGCCCTCTGTTTCAGACCCTCTGATTCAGCCCCTCTGTTTCAGCCCCTCTGAATCAGCCCCTCAGATTCAGCCCCTCTGTTTCAGCCCCTCTGTTTCAGCCCCTCTGTTTCTCACCCTCTGTTTCAGCCCCTCTGTTTCTCCCCCTCTGTTTCAGCCCCTCTATTTCTCGCCCTCTGTTTCAGCCCCTCTGTTTCAGCCCCTCTGTTTCTCGCCCTCTGTTTCAGCCCCTCTGTTTCTTGACCTCTGTATCAGCCCCTCTGTTTCTCGCCCTCTGTTTCAGCCTCTCTGTTTCAGCCCCTCTGTTTCTCGCCCTCTGATTCAGCCCCTCTGTTTCAGCCCCTCTGTTTCAGTCACTCCGTTTCTCGCCCTCTGTATCTAACCCTCTGTTTCAGCCCCTCTGTTTCTCGACCTCTGTTTCAGTCCCTCTGTTTCTCGCCCTCTGTTTCAGCCTCTCCATTTCTCGCACTCTGTTTCAGCCCATCTGTTTCAGCACCACTGTGTCAGCCCCTCTGTTTCAGACCCTCTGTTTCTCGCCCTCTGTTTCAGCCCCTCTGTTTCTCGCCCTCTGTTTCAGCCCCTCTGTTTCTCGTCCTCTGTTTCAGCCCCTCTGTTTCAGCCCCTCTTATTCAGTCCCTCTGTTTCTCGCCCTCTGTTTCTCGCCCTCTGTTTCAGCCCCTCTGTTTCTCGCCCTCTGTTTCAGCCCCTCTGTTTCTCGCCCTCTGTTTCAGCCCCTCTGTTTCAGCCCCTCCGTTTCGCGCCCTCTGTTTCAGCCCCTCTGTTACAGCCCCTCTGTTTCTCACCCTCTGTTTCAGTCCCTCTGTTTCGCGCTCTCTGTTACAGCCCCTCTGTTTCTCACCCTCTGTTTCAGTCCCTCTGTTTCGCGCTCTCTGTTTCAGCCCCTCTGTTTCAGTCCCTCTGTTTCTCGCCCTCTGTTTCTGCCCGTCTGTTTCTCGCCCTCTGTTTCAGCCCCTCTGTTTCTCGCCCTCTGTTTCAGCCCCTCTGTTTCTCGCCCTCTGTTTCAGACCCTCTGATTCAGCCCCTCTGTTTCAGCCCCTCTGAATCAGCCCCTCTGATTCAGCCCCTCTGTTTCAGCCCCTCTGTTTCAGCCCCTCTGATTCAGCCCCTCTGTTTCAGCACCTCTGAATCAGCCCCTCTGATTCAGCCCCTCTGTTTCAGCCCCTCTGTTTCTCACCCTCTCTTTCTGCCCCACTGTTTCAGCCCCTCCGTTTCTCGCCCTCTGTTTCAGCCCCTCTGTTTCTCACCCTCTGTTTCAGACCCTCTGATTCAGCCCCTCTGTTTCTCGCCCTCTGTTTCAGCCCCTCTGTTTCTCGCCCTCTGTTTCAGACCCTCTGATTCAGCCCCTCTGTTTCAGCCCCTCTGAATCAGCCCCTCAGATTCAGCCCCTCTGTTTCAGCCCCTCTGTTTCAGCCCCTCTGTTTCTCACCCTCTGTTTCAGCCCCTCTGTTTCTCCCCCTCTGTTTCAGCCCCTCTATTTCTCGCCCTCTGTTTCAGCCCCTCTGTTTCAGCCCCACTGTGTCAGCCCCTCTGTTTCAGCCACTCTGTTTCTCGCCCTCTGTTTCCGCCCCTCTGTTTCAGCCCCTCTGTTTCAGTCCCTCTGTTTCTCGCCCTCTGTTTCTTGCCCTCTGTTTCAGCCCCTCTGTTTCTCGCCCTCTGTTTCAGCCCCTCTGTTTCTCGCCCTCTGTTTTAGCCCCTCTGTTTCAGCCCCTCTGTTTCAGCCCCTCTGTTTCCCGCCCTCTGTTTCAGCCCCTCTGTTTCTTGACCTCTGTATCAGCCCCTCTGTTTCTCGCCCTCTGTTTCAGCCTCTCTGTTTCAGCCCCTCTGTTTCTCGCCCTCTGATTCAGCCCCTCTGTTTCAGCCCCTCTGTTTCAGTCACTCCGTTTCTCGCCCTCTGTATCTAACCCTCTGTTTCAGCCCCTCTGTTTCTCGACCTCTGTTTCAGTCCCTCTGTTTCTCGCCCTCTGTTTCAGCCTCTCCATTTCTCGCACTCTGATTCAGCCCATCTGTTTCAGCACCACTGTGTCAGCCCCTCTGTTTCAGACCCTCTGTTTCTCGCCCTCTGTTTCAGCCCCTCTGTTTCTCGCCCTCTGTTTCAGCCCCTCTGTTTCTCGTCCTCTGTTTCAGCCCCTCTGTTTCAGCCCCTCTGTTTCAGTCCCTCTGTTTCTCGCCCTCTGTTTCTCGCCCTCTGTTTCAGCCCCTCTGTTTCTCGCCCTCTGTTTCAGCCCCTCTGTTTCAGCCCCTCCGTTTCGCGCCCTCTGTTTCAGCCCCTCTGTTACAGCCCCTCTGTTTCTCACCCTCTGTTTCAGTCCCTCTGTTTCGCGCTCTCTGTTACAGCCCCTCTGTTTCTCACCCTCTGTTTCAGTCCCTCTGTTTCGCGCTCTCTGTTTCAGCCCCTCTGTTTCAGTCCCTCTGTTTCTCGCCCTCTGTTTCTGCCCGTCTGTTTCTCGCCCTCTGTTTCAGCCCCTCTGTTTCTCGCCCTCTGTTTCAGCCCCTCTGTTTCTCGCCCTCTGTTTCAGACCCTCTGATTCAGCCCCTCTGTTTCAGCCCCTCTGAATCAGCCCCTCTGATTCAGCCCCTCTGTTTCAGCCCCTCTGTTTCAGCCCCTCTGTTTCTCGCCCTCTGTTTCAGCCCCTCTGTTTCAGCCCCACTGTGTCAGCCCCTCTGTTTCAGCCCCTCTATTTCTCGCCCTCTGTTTCAGCCCCTCTGTTTCAGCCCCACTGTGTCAGCCCCTCTGTTTCAGCCCCTCTGTTTCTCGCCCTCAGTTTCAGCCCCTCTGTTTCTCGCCCTCTGTTTCAGTCCCTCTGTTTCGCGCTCTCTGTTCCAGCCCCTCTGTTCCGGTCCCTCTGTTTCTCGCCCTCTGTTTCTGCACGTCTGTTTCTCGCCCTCTGTTTCAGCCCCTCTGTTTCTCCCCTTCAGTTTCAGCCCCTCTGTTTCAGTCCCACTGTGTCAGCCCCTCTGTTTCAGCCCCTCTGTTTCTCGCCCTCTGTTTCAGCCCCTCTGTTTCTCGCCCTCTGTTTCAGCCCCTCTGTTTCTCGCCCTCTGTTTCAGCCCCTCTGTTTCAGCCCCACTGTTTCAGTCCCTCTGTTTCTCGCCCTCTGTTTCTCGCCCTCTGTTTCAGCCCCTCTGTTTCTCGCCCTCTGTTTCAGCCCCTCTGTTTCTCGTCCTCTGTTTCAGCCCCTCTGTTTCAGCCCCTCTGTTTCAGCCCCTCTGTTTCTCGACCTCTGTTTCAGTCCCTCTGTTTCTCGCCCTCTGTTTCAGCCTCTCTATTTCTCGCACTCTGTTTCAGCCCATCTGTTTCAGCCCCACTGTGTCAGCCCCTCTGTTTCAGACCCTCTGTTTCTCGCCCTCTGTTTCAGCCCCTCTGCTTCTCGCACTCTGTTTCAGCCCCTCTGTTTCTCGTCCTCTGTTTCAGCCCCTCTGTTTCAGCCCCTCTGTTTCAGTCCCTCTGTTTCTCGCCCTCTGTTTCTCGCCCTCTGTTTCAGCCCCTCTGTTTCTCGCCCTCTGTTTCAGCCCCTCTGTTTCTCGCCCTCTGTTTCAGACCCTCTGTTTCAGCCCCTCTGTTTCAGCCCCTCCGTTTCTCGCCCTCTGTTTCAGCCCCTCTGTTTCTCGCCCTCTGTTACAGCCCCTCTGTTTCTCACCCTCTGTTTCAGTTCCTCTGTTTCGCGCTCTCTGTTTCAGCCCCTCTGTTTCAGTCCCTCTGTTTCTCGCCCTCTGTTTCTGCCCGTCTGTTTCTCGCCCTCTGTTTCAGCCCCTCTGTTTCAGCCCCTCTGTTTCTCGCCCTCTGTTTCAGACCCTCTGATTCAGCCCCTCTGTTTCAGCCCCTCTGAATCAGCCCCTCAGATTCAGCCCCTCTGTTTCAGCCCCTCTGTTTCAGCCCCTCTGTTTCTCGCCCTCTGTTTCAGCCCCTCTGTTTCAGCCCCACTGTGTCAGCCCCTCTGTTTCAGCCCCTCTGTTTCTTGCCCTCTGTTTCATCCCCTCTGTTTCTCGCCCTCTGTTTCAGACCCTCTGATTCAGCCCCTCTGTTTCAGCCCCTCTGAATCAGCCCCTCAGATTCAGCCCCTCTGTTTCAGCCCCTCTGTTTCAGCCCCTCTGTTTCTCACCCTCAGTTTCAGCCCCTCTGTTTCTCCCCCTCTGTTTCAGCCCCTCTATTTCTCGCCCTCTGTTTCAGCCCCTCTGTTTCAGCCCCACTGTGTCAGCCCCTCTGTTTCAGCCACTCTGTTTCTCGCCCTCTGTTTCCGCCCCTCTGTTTCAGCCCCTCTGTTTCAGTCCCTCTGTTTCTCGCCCTCTGTTTCTCGCCCTCTGTTTCAGCCCCTCTGTTTCTCGCCCTCTGTTTCAGCCCCTCTGTTTCTCGCCCTCTGTTTTAGCCCCTCTGTTTCAGCCCCTCTGTTTCAGCCCCTCTGTTTCAGCCCCTCTGTTTCCCGCCCTCTGTTTCAGCCCCTCTGTTTCTTGACCTCTGTATCAGCCCCTCTGTTTCTCGCCCTCTGTTTCAGCCTCTCTGTTTCAGCCCCTCTGTTTCTCGCCCTCTGATTCAGCCCCTCTGTTTCAGCCCCTCTGTTTCAGTCACTCCGTTTCTCGCCCTCTGTTTCTAACCCTCTGTTTCAGCCCCTCTGTTTCTCGACCTGTTTCAGTCCCTCTGTTTCTCGCCCTCTGTTTCAGCCTCTCCATTTCTCGCACTCTGTTTCAGCCCATCTGTTTCAGCACCACTGTGTCAGCCCCTCTGTTTCAGACCCTCTGTTTCTCGCCCTCTGTTTCAGCCCCTCTGTTTCTCGCCCTCTGTTTCAGCCCCTCTGTTTCTCGTCCTCTGTTTCAGCCCCTCTGTTTCAGCCCCTCTGTTTCAGTCCCTCTGTTTCTCGCCCTCTGTTTCTCGCCCTCTGTTTCAGCCCCTCTGTTTCTCGCCCTCTGTTTCAGCCCCTCTGTTTCTCGCCCTCTGTTTCAGCCCCTCTGTTTCAGCCCGTCCGTTTCGCGCCCTCTGTTTCAGCCCCTCTGTTTCTCGCCCTCTGTTACAGCCCCTCTGTTTCTCACCCTCTGTTTCAGTCCCTCTGTTTCGCGCTCTCTGTTACAGCCCCTCTGTTTCTCACCCTCTGTTTCAGTCCCTCTGTTTCGCGCTCTCTGTTTCAGCCCCTCTGTTTCAGTCCCTCTGTTTCTCGCCCTCTATTTCTGCCCGTCTGTTTCTCGCCCTCTGTTTCAGCCCCTCTGTTTCTCGCCCTCTGTTTCAGCCCCTCTGTTTCTCGCCCTCTGTTTCAGACCCTCTGATTCAGCCCCTCTGTTTCAGCCCCTCTGAATCAGCCCCTCTGATTCAGCCCCTCTGTTTCAGCCCCTCTGTTTCAGCCCCTCTGTTTCTCGCCCTCTGTTTCAGCCCCTCTGTTTCAGCCCCACTGTCTCAGCCCCTCTGTTTCAGCCCCTCTATTTCTCGCCCTCTGTTTCAGCCCCTCTGTTTCAGCCCCACTGTGTCAGCCCCTCTGTTTCAGCCCCTCTGTTTCTCGCCCTCTGTTTCAGCCCCTCTGTTTCTCGCCCTCTGTTTCAGTCCCTCTGTTTCGCGCTCTCTGTTCCAGCCCCTCTGTACCGGTCCCTCTGTTTCTCGCCCTCTGTTTCTGCACGTCTGTTTCTCGCCCTCTGTTTCAGCCCCTCTGTTTCTCGCCCTCTGTTTCAGCCCCTCTGTTTCTCGCCCTCTGTTTCAGCCCCTCTGTTTCTCCCCTTCAGTTTCAGCCCCTCTGTTTCAGTCCCACTGTGTCAGCCCCTCTGTTTCAGCCCCTCTGTTTCTCGCCCTCTGTTTCAGCCCCACTGTTTCTCGCCCTCTGTTTCAGCCCCTCTGTTTCTCGCCCTCTGTTTCAGCCCCTCTGTTTCAGCCCCACTGTTTCAGTCCCTCTGTTTCTCGCCCTCTGTTTCTCGCCCTCTGTTTCAGCCCCTCTGTTTCTCGCCCTCTGTTTCAGCCCCTCTGTTTCTCGTCCTCTGTTTCAGCCCCTCTGTTTCAGCCCCTCTGTTTCAGCCCCTCTGTTTCTCGACCTCTGTTTCAGTCCCTCTGTTTCTCGCCCTCTGTTTCAGCCTCTCTATTTCTCGCAATCTGTTTCAGCCCATCTGTTTCAGCCCCACTGTGTCAGCCCCTCTGTTTCAGACCCTCTGTTTCTCGCCCTCTGTTTCAGCCCCTCTGCTTCTCGCCCTCTGTTTCAGCCCCTCTGTTTCTCGTCCTCTGTTTCAGCCCCTCTGATTCAGCCCCTCTGTTTCAGTCCCTCTGTTTCTCGCCCTCTGTTTCTCGCCCTCTGTTTCAGCCCCTCTGTTTCTCGCCCTCTGTTTCAGCCCCTCTGTTTCTCGCCCTCTGTTTCAGCCCCTCTGTTTCAGCCCCTCTGTTTCAGCCCCTCCGTTTCTCGCCCTCTGTTTCAGCCCCTCTGTTTCTCGCCCTCTGTTACAGCCCCTCTGTTTCTCACCCTCTGTTTCAGTTCCTCTGTTTCGCGCTCTCTGTTTCAGCCCCTCTGTTTCAGTCCCTCTGTTTCTCGCCCTCTGTTTCTGCCCGTCTGTTTCTCGCCCTCTGTTTCAGCCCCTCTGTTTCTCGCCCTCTGTTTCAGCCCCTCTGTTTCTCGCCCTCTGTTTCAGACCCTCTGATTCAGCCCCTCTGTTTCAGCCCCTCTGAATCAGCCCCTCAGATTCAGCCACTCTGTTTCAGCCCCTCTGTTTCAGCCCCTCTGTTTCTCGCCCTCTGTTTCAGCTCCTCTGTTTCAGCCCCACTGTGTCAGCCCATCTGTTTCAGCCCCTCTGTTTCTCGCCCTCTGTTTCAGCCCCTCTGTTTCAGCCCCACTGTGTCAGCCCCTCTGTTTCAGCCCCTCTGTTTGTCGCCCTCTGTTTCAGCCCCTCTGTTTCTCGCCCTCTGTTTCAGCCCCTCTGTTTCTCGCCTTCTGTTTCAGCCCCTCTGTTTCAGCCCCTCTGTTTCTCGCCCTCTGTTTCAGCCCCTCTGTTTCAGCCCCTCTGTTTCTTGCCCTCTGTTTCAGCCCCTCTGTTTCTCGCCCTCTGTTTCAGCCCCTCTGTTTCTCGCCCTCTGTTTCAGCCCCTCTGTTTCTCGCCCTCTGTTTCAGTCCCTCTGTTTCGCGCTCTCTGTTCCAGCCCCTCTGTTTCTCGCCCTCTGTTTCTGCACGTCTGTTTCTCGCCCTCTGTTTCAGCCCCTCTGTTTCTCGCACTCTGTTTCAGCCCCTCTGTTTCTCGCCCTCTGTTTCAGCCCCTCTGATTCAGCCCCTCTGTTTCAGCGCCTCTGAATCAGCCCATCTGATTCAGCCCCTCTGTTTCAGCCCCTCTGTTTCTCGCCCTTTGTTTCAGCCACTCTGTTTCTTGACCTCTGTTTCAGCCCCTCTGTTTCTCGCCCTCTGTTTCTCACCCTCTGCTTCTCGCCCTCTGTTTCAGCCCCTCCCTTTTTCGCCCTCTGTTTCAGCCCCTCTGTTTCTCGCCCTCTGTTTCAGCCCCTCTGTTTCTTGCCCTCTGTTTCAGCCCCTCTGTTTCAGCCCCTCTGATTCAGCCCGTCTGATTCAGCCCCTCTGTTTCTCGCCCTTTGTTTCAGCCACTCTGTTTCAGCCCCTCTGTTTCTTGCCCTCTGTTTCAGCCCCTCTGTTTCTCGCCCTCTGTTTAAGCCCCTCTGTTTCTCGCCCTCTGTTTCAGCCCCTCTGCTTCTCGCCCTCTATTTCAGTCCCTCTGTTTCGCGCTCTCTGTTTCAGCCCCTCTGTTTCAGTCCCTCTGTTTCTCGCCCTCTGTTTCTGCCCGTCTGTTTCTCGCCCTCTGTTTCAGCCTCTCTGTTTCTCGCCCTCTGTTTCAGCCCCTCTGTTTCTCGCCCTCTGTTTCAGCCCCTCTGATTCAGCCCCTCTGTTTCAGCACCTCTGAATCAGCCCCTCTGATTCAGCCCCTCTGTTTCAGCCCCTCTGTTTCTCACCCTCTGTTTCAGCCCCTCTGTTTCAGCCCCTCTGTTTCTCGCCCTCTGTTTCAGCTCCTCTGTTTCTCGCCTTCTGATTCAGACCCTCTGATTCAGCCCCTCTGTTTCTCGCCCTCTGTTTCTGCCCCTCTGTTTCTCGCCCTCTTTTTCAGCCCCTCTGTTTCTTGCCCTCTGTTTCAGCCCCTCTGTTTCAGTCCCTCTGTTTCAGCCCCTCTGTTTCTCGCCCTCTGTTTCAGCCCCTCTGTTTCTCACCCTCTGTTTCAGCCCCTCTGTTTCTCCCCCTCTGTTTCAGCCCCTCTATTTCTCGCCCTCTGTTTCAGCCCCTCTGTTTCAGCCCCACTGTGTCAGCCCCTCTGTTTCAGCCACTCTGTTTCTCGCCCTCTGTTTCAGCCCCTCTGATTCAGCCCCTCTGTTTCAGTCCCTCTGTTTCTCGCCCTCTGTTTCTCGCCCTCTGTTTCAGCCCCTCTGTTTCTCGCCCTCTGTTTCAGCCCCTCTGTTTCTCGCCCTCTGTTTTAGCCCCTCTGTTTCAGCCCCTCTGTTTCAGCCCCTCTGTTTCAGCCCCTCTGTTTCCCGCCCTCTGTTTCAGCCCCTCTGTTTCTTGACCTCTGTTTCAGTCCCTCTGTTTCTCGCCCTCTGTTTCAGTCTCTCTGTTTCAGCCCCTCTGTTTCAGCCCCTCTGTTTCAGTCACTCTGTTTCTCGCCCTCTGTTTCTAACCCACTGTTTCAGCCCCTCTGTTTCTCGACCTCTGTTTCAGTCCCTCTGTTTCTCGCCCTCTGTTTCAGCCTCTCTATTTCTCGCACTCTGTTTCAGCCCCACTGTGTCAGCCCCTCTGTTTCAGACCCTCTGTTTCTCGCCCTCTGTTTCAGCCCCTCTGCTTCTCGCCCTCTGTTTCAGCCCCTCTGTTTCTCGTCCTCTGTTTCAGCCCCTCTGTTTCAGCCCCTCTGTTTCAGTCCCTCTGTTTCTCGCCCTCTGTTTCTCGCCCTCTGTTTCAGCCCCTCTGTTTCTCGCCCTCTGTTTCAGCCCCTCTGTTTCTCGCCCTCTGTTTCAGCCCCTCTGTTTCAGCCCCTCTGTTTCAGCCCCTCCGTTTCTCGCCCTCTGTTTCAGCCCCTCTGTTTCTCGCCCTCTGTTACAGCCCCTCTGTTTCTCACCCTCTGTTTCAGTTCCTCTGTTTGGCGCTCTCTGTTTCAGCCCCTCTGTTTCAGTCCCTCTGTTTCTCGCCCTCTGTTTCTGCCCGTCTGTTTCTCGCCCTCTGTTTCAGCCCCTCTGTTTCTCGCCCTCTGTTTCAGCCCCTCTGTTTCTCGCCCTCTGTTTCAGACCCTCTGATTCAGCCCCTCTGTTTCAGCCCCTCTGAATCAGCCCCTCAGATTCAGCCCCTCTGTTTCAGCCCCTCTGTTTCAGCCCCTCTGTTTCTCGCCCTTTGTTTCAGCCCCTCTGTTTCAGCCCCACTGTGTCAGCCCCTCTGTTTCAGCCCCTCTATTTCTCGCCCTCTGTTTCAGCCCCTCTGTTTCAGCCCCACTGTGTCAGCCCCTCTGTTTCAGCCCCTCTGTTTGTCGCCCTCTGTTTCAGCCCATCTGTTTCTCGCCCTCTGTTTCAGCCCCTCTGTTTCTCGCCTTCTGTTTCAGCCCCTGTTTCAGCCCCTCTGTTTCAGGCCCTCTGTTTCTTGCCCTCTGTTTCAGCCCCTCTGTTTCTCGCCCTCTGTTTCAGCCCCTCTGTTTCTCGCCCTCTGTTTCAGCCCCTCTGTTTCTCGCCCTCTGTTTCAGTCCCTCTGTTTCGCGCTCTCTGTTCCAGCCCCTCTGTTTCTCGCCCTCTGTTTCTGCACGTCTGTTTCTCGCCCTCTGTTTCAGCCCCTCTGTTTCTCGCCCTCTGTTTCAGCCCCTCTGTTTCTCGCCCTCTGTTTCAGCCCCTCTGATTCAGCCCCTCTGTTTCAGCGCCTCTGAATCAGCCCATCTGATTCAGCCCCTCTGTTTCAGCCCCTGTGTTTCAGCCCCTCTATTTCATCCCCTCTGTTTCTCGCCCTCTGTTTCTCACCCTCTGCTTCTCGCCCTCTGTTTCAGCCCCTCCCTTTTTCGCCCTCTGTTTCAGCCCCTCTGTTTCTCGCCCTCTGTTTCAGCCCCTCTGTTTCTTGCCCTCTGTTTCAGCCCCTCTGTTTCAGCCCCTCTGATTCAGCCCGTCTGATTCAGCCCCTCTGTTTCTCGCCCTTTGTTTCAGCCACTCTGTTTCAGCCCCTCTGTTTCTTGCCCTCTGTTTCAGCCCCTCGGTTTCTCGCCCTCTGTTTAAGCCCCTCTGTTTCTCGCCCTCTGTTTCAGCCCCTCTGCTTCTCGCCCTCTATTTCAGTCCCTCTGTTTCGCGCTCTCTGTTTCAGCCCCTCTGTTTCAGTCCCTCTGTTTCTCGCCCTCTATTTCTGCCCGTCTGTTTCTCGCCCTCTGTTTCAGCCTCTCTGTTTCTCGCCCTCTGTTTCAGCCCCTCTGTTTCTCGCCCTCTGTTTCAGCCCCTCTGATTCAGCCCCTCTGTTTCAGCACCTCTGAATCAGCCCCTCTGATTCAGCCCCTCTGTTTCAGCCCCTCTGTTTCTCACCCTCTGTTTCAGCCCCTCTATTTCAGCCCCTCTGTTTCTCGCCCTCTGTTTCAGCTCCTCTGTTTCTCGCCATCTGTTTCAGACCCTCTGATTCAGCCCCTCTGTTTCTCGCCCTCTGTTTCTGCCCCTCTGTTTCTCGCCCTCTTTTTCAGCCCCTCTGTTTCTTGCCCTCTGTTTCAGCCCCTCTGTTTCAGCCCCTCTGTTTCAGCCCCTCTGTTTCTCGCCCTCTGTTTCAGCCCCTCTGTTTCTCACCCTCTGTTTCAGCCCCTCTGTTTCTCCCCCTCTGTTTCAGCCCTTCTATTTCTCGCCCTCTGTTTCAGCCCCTCTGTTTCAGCCCCACTGTGTCAGCCCCTCTGTTTCAGCCACTCTGTTTCTCGCCCTCTGTTTCAGCCCCTCTGATTCAGCACCTCTGTTTCAGTCCCTCTGTTTCTCGCCCTCTGTTTCTCGCCCTCTGTTTCAGCCCCTCTGTTTCTCGCCCTCTGTTTCAGCCCCTCTGTTTCTCACCCTCTGTTTTAGCCCCTCTGTTTCAGCCCCTCTGTTTCAGACCCTCTGTTTCAGCCCCTCTGTTTCCCGCCCTCTGTTTCAGCCCCTCTGTTTCTTGACCTCTGTTTCAGCCCCTCTGTTTCTCGCCCTCTGTTTCAGTCTCTCTGTTTCAGCCCCTCTGTTTCTCGCCCTCTGATTCAGCCCCTCTGTTTCAGCCCCTCTGTTTCAGCCCCTCTGTTTCTAACCCACTGTTTCAGCCCCTCTGTTTCTCGACCTCTGTTTCAGTCCCTCTGTTTCTCGCCCTCTGTTTCAGCCTCTCTATTTCTCGCACTCTGTTTCAGCCCATCTGTTTCAGCCCCACTGTGTCAGCCCCTCTGTTTCAGACCCTCTGTTTCTCGCCCTCTGTTTCAGCCCCTCTGTTCCTCGCCCTCTGTTTCAGCCCCTCTGTTTCTCGTCCTCTGTTTCAGCCCCTCTGTTTAAGCCCCTCTGTTTCAGTCCCTCTGTTTCTCGCCCTCTGTTTCCCGCCCTCTGTTTCAGCCCCTCTGTTTCTCGCCCTCTCTTTCAGCCCCTCTGTTTCAGCCCCTCTGTTTCAGCCCCTCCGTTTCTCGCCCTCTGTTTCAGCCCCTCTGTTTCTCGCCCTCTGTTACAGCCCCTCTGTTTCTCACCCTCTGTTTCAGTCCCTCTGTTTCGCGCTCTCTGTTTCAGCCCCTCTGTTTCAGTCCCTCTGTTTCACGCCCTCTGTTTCTGCCCGTCTGTTTCTCGCCCTCTGTTTCAGCCCCTCTGTTTCTCGCCCTCTGTTTCAGCCCCTCTGTTTCTCGCCCTCTGTTTCAGACCCTCTGATTCAGCCCCTCTGTTTCAGCCCCTCTGAATCAGCCCCTCTGATTCAGCCCCTCTGTTTCAGCCCCTCTGTTTCAGCCCCTCTGTTTCTCGCCCTCTGTTTCAGCCCCTCTGTTTCAGCCCCACAGTGTCAGCCCCTCTGTTTCAGCCCCTCTATTTGTCGCCCTCAGTTTCAGCCCCTCTGTTTCAGCCCCACTGTGTCAGCCCCATTGTTTCAGCCCCTCTGTTTCTCGCCCTCTGTTTCAGCCCCTCTGTTTCTCGCCCTCTGTTTCAGCCCCTCTGTTTCTCGCCCTCTGTTTCAGCCCCTCTGTTTCAGCCCCTCTGTTTCAGTCCCTCTGTTTCTCGCCCTCTGTTTCTCGCCCTCTGTTTCAGCCCCTCGTTTTCTCGCCCTCTGTTACAGCCCCTCTGTTTCTCGCCCTCTGTTTCAGCCCCTCTGTTTCAGCTCCTCTCTTTCAGCCCCTCTGTTTCAGCCCCTCTGTTTCTCGCCCTCTGTTTCAGCCCCTCTGTTTCTTGCCCTCTGTTTCAGCCCCTCTGTTTCTCGCCCTCTGTTTCAGCCTCTCTGTTTCAGCCCCTCTGTTTCAGCCCCTCTGTTTCTCGCCCTCTGTTTCAGCCCCTCTGTTTCTCGCCATCTGTTTCAGCCCCTCTGTTTCAGCCCCTCTGTTTCAGTCCCTCTGTTTCTCGCCCTCTGTTTCTCGCCCTCTGTTTCAGCCCCTCGGTTTCTCGCCCTCTGTTTCAGTCCCTCTGTTTCTCGCCCTCTGTTTCAGCCCCTCTAATTCTCGCCCTCTGTTTCAGCCCCTCTGTTTCAGCCCCACTATGTCAGCCCCTCTGTTTCAGACCCTCTGTTTCTCGCGCTCTGTTTCTCGCCCTCTGTTTCTCGCCCTCTGTTTCAGCCCCTCTGTTTCTCGCCCTCTGTTTCAGTCCCTCTGTTTCTCGCCCTCTGTTTCAGCCCCTCTAATTCTCGCCCACTGTTTCAGCCCCTCTGTTTCAGCCCCACTGTGTCAGCCCCTCTGTTTCGGACCCTCTGTTTCTCGCACTTTGTTTCTCGTCCTCTGTTTCAGCCCCTCTGTTTCAGCCCCTCTGTTTCAGTCCCTCTGTTTCTCGCCCTCTGTTTCTCGCCCTCTGTTTCAGCCCCTCTGTTTCTCGCCCTCTGTTTCAGCCCCTCTGTTTCTCGCCCTCTGTTTCAGCCCCTCTGTTTCAGCCCCTCTGTTTCAGCCCCTCCGTTTCTCGCCCGCTGTTTCAGCCCCTCTGTTTCTCGCCCTCTGTTACAGCCCCTCTGTTTCTCACCCTCTGTTTCAGTTCCTCTGTTTTACGCTCTCTGTTTCAGCCCCTCTGTTTCAGTCCCTCTGTTTCTCGCCCTCTGTTTCTGCCCGTCTGTTTCTCGCCCTCTGTTTCAGCCCCTCTGTTTCTCGCCCTCTGTTTCAGCCCCTCTGTTTCTCGCCCTCTGTTTCAGACCCTCTGATTCAGCCCCTCTGTTTCAGCCCCTCTGAATTAGCCCCTCAGATTCAGCCCCTCTGTTTCAGCCCCTCTGTTTCAGCCCCTCTGTTTCTCGCCCTCTATTTCAGCCCCTCTGTTTCAGCCCCACTGTGTCAGCCCCTCTGTTTCAGCCCCTCTATTTCTCGCCCTCTGTTTCAGCCCCTCTGTTTCAGCCCCACTGTGTCAGCCCCTCTGTTTCAGCCCCTCTGTTTCTCGCCCTCTGTTTCAGCCCCTCTGTTTCTCGCCCTCTGTTTCAGCCCCTCTGTTTCTCGCCTTCTGTTTCAGCCTCTCTGTTTCAGCCCCTCTGTTTCTCGCCCTCTGTTTCAGCCCCTCTGTTTCAGCCCCTCTGTTTCTTGCCCTCTGTTTCAGCCCCTCTGTTTCTCGCCCTCTGTTTCAGCCCCTCTATTTCTCGCCCTCTGTTTCAGCCTCTCTGTTTCTCACCCTCTGTTTCAGTCCCTCTGTTTCGCGCTCTCTGTTCCAGCCCCTCTGTTTCTCGCCCTCTGTTTCTGCACGTCTGTTTCTTGCCCTCTGTTTCAGCCCCTCTGTTTCTCGCCCTCTGTTTCACCCCTCTGATTCAGCCCCTCTGTTTCAGCGCCTCTGAATCAGCCCATCTGATTCAGCCCCTCTGTTTCAGCCCCTGTGTTTCAGCCCCTCTATTTCATCCCCTCTGTTTCTCGCCCTCTGTTTCTCACCCTCTGCTTCTCGCCCTCTGTTTCAGCCCCTCCCTTTTTCGCCCTCTGTTTCAGCCCCTCTGTTTCTCGCTCACTGTTTCAGCCCCTCTGTTTCTCGCCCTCTGTTTCAGCCCCTCTGTTTCAGCCCCACTGATTCAGCCCGTCTGATTCAGCCCCTCTGTTTCTCGCCCTTTGTTTCAGCCATACTGTTTCAGCCCCTCTGTTTCTTACCCTCTGTTTCAGCCCCTCTGTTTCTCGCCATCTGTTTAAGCCCCTCTGTTTCTCGCCCTCTGTTTCAGCCCCTCTGTTTCTCGCCCTCTATTTCAGTCCCTCTGTTTCGCGCTCTCTGTTTCAGCCCCTCTGTTTCAGTCCCTCTGTTTCTCGCCCTCTGTTTCTGCCCGTCTGTTTCTCGCCCTCTGTTTCAGCCCCTCTGTTTCTCGCCCTCTGTTTCAGCCCCTCTGTTTCTCGCCCTCTGTTTCAGCCCCTCTGATTCAGCCACTCTGTTTCAGCACCTCTGAATCAGCCCCTCTGATTCAGCCCCTCTGTTTCAGCCCCTCTGTTTCTCACCCTCTGTTTCAGCCCCTCTGTTTCAGCCCTTCTGTTTCTCGCCCTCTGTTTCAGCCCCTCTGTTTCTCGCCCTCTGTTTCAGACCCTCTGATTCAGCCCCTCTGTTTCTCGCCCTCTGTTTCAGCCCCTCTGTTTCTCGCCCTCTTTTTCAGCCCCTCTGTTTCTTGCCCTCTGTTTCAGCCCCTCTGTTTCAGCCCCTCTGTTTCAGCCCCTCTGTTTCTCGCCCTCTGTTTCAGCCCCTCTGTTTCTCACCCTCTGTTTCAGCCCCTCTGTTTCTCCCCCTCTGTTTCAGTCCCTCTATTTCTCGCCCTCTGTTTCAGCCCCTCTGTTTCAGCCCCACTGTGTCAGCCCCTCTGTTTCAGCCACTCTGTTTCTCGCCCTCTGTTTCAGCCCCTCTGATTCAACCCCTCTGTTTCAGTCCCTCTGTTTCTCGCCCTCTGTTTCTCGCCCTCTGTTTCAGCCCCTCTGTTTCTCGCCCTCTGTTTCAGCCCCTCTGTTTCTCGCCCTCTGTTTTAGCCCCTCTGTTTCAGCCCCTCTGTTTCAGCCCCTCTGTTTCGGCCCCTCTGTTTCCCGCCCTCTGTTTCAGCCCCTCTGTTTCTTGACCTCTGTTTCAGCCCCTCTGTTTCTCGCCCTCTGATTCAGCCCCTCTGTTTCAGCCCCTCTGTTTCAGTCACTCTGTTTCTCGCCCTCTGTTTCTAACCCACTGTTTCAGCCCCTCTGTTTCCCGCCCTCTGTTTCAGCCCCTCTGTTTCTCGTCCTCTGTTTCAGCCCCTCTGTTTCAGCCCCTCTGTTTCAGTCCCTCTGTTTCTCGCCCTCTGTTTCAGCCCCTCTGTTTCAGCCCCTCTGTTTCAGCCCCTCCGTTTCTCGCCCTCTGTTTCAGCCCCTCTGTTTCTCGCCCTCTGTTACAGCCCCTCTGTTTCTCACCCTCTGTTTCAGTCCCTCTGTTTCGCGCTCTCTGTTTCAGCCCCTCTGTTTCAGTCCCTCTGTTTCTCGCCCTCTGTTTCTGCCCGTCTGTTTCTCGCCCTCTGTTTCAGCCCCTCTGTTTCTCGCCCTCTGTTTCAGCCCCTCTGTTTCTCGCCCTCTGTTTCAGACCCTCTGATTCAGCCCCTCTGTTTCAGCCCCTCTGAATCAGCCCCTCTGATTCAGCCCCTCTGTTTCAGCCCCTCTGTTTCAGCCCCTCTGTTTCTCGCCCTCTGTTTCAGCCCCTCTGTTTCAGCCCCACAGTGTCAGCCCCTCTGTTTCAGCCCATCTATTTGTCGCCCTCTGTTTCAGCCCCTCTGTTTCAGCCCCACTGTGTCAGCCCCATTGTTTCAGCCCCTCTGTTTCTCGCCCTCTGATTCAGCCCCTCTGTTTCTCGCCCTCTGTTTCAGCCCCTCTGTTTCTCGCCCTCTGTTTCAGCCCCTCTGTTTCAGCCCCTCTGTTTCAGTCCCTCTGTTTCTCGCCCTCTGTTTCTCGCCCTCTGTTTCAGCCCCTCTGTTTCTCGCCCTCTGCTTCAGCCCCTCTGTTTCTCGCCCTCTGTTTCAGCCACTCTGTTTCAGCTCCTCTCTTTCAGCCCCTCTGTTTCAGCCCCTCTGTTTCTCGCCCTCTGTTTCAGCCCCTCTGTTTCTTGCCCTCTGTTTCAGCCCCTCTGTTTCTCGCCCTCTGTTTCAGCCTCTCTGTTTCAGCCCCTCTGTTTCAGCCCCTCTGTTTCTCGCCCTCTGTTTCAGCCCATCTGTTTCTCGCCCTCTGTTTCAGCCCCTCTGTTTCAGCCCCTCTGTTTCAGTCCCTCTGTTTCTCGCCCTCTGTTTCTCGCCCTCTGTTTCAGCCCCTCTTTTTCTCGCCCTCTGTTTCAGTCCCTCTGTTTCTCGCCCTCTGTTTCAGCCCCTCTAATTCTCGCCCTCTGTTTCAGCCCCTCTGTTTCAGCCCCACTGTGTCAGCCCCTCTGTTTCAGACCCTCTGTTTCTCGCGCTCTGTTTCAGCCCCTCTGTTTCTCGCCCTCTGTTTCAGCCCCTCTGTTTCTCGCCCTCTGAATCAGCCCCTCTGATTCAGCCCCTCTGTTTCAGCCCCTCTGTTTCAGCTCCTCTGTTTCTCACCCTCTGTTTCAGCCCCTCTGTTTCTCACCCTCTGTTTCAGCCCCTCTGTTTCAGCCCCTCTGTTTCTCGCCCTCTGTTTCAGCCCCTTTGTTTCTCGCCCTCTGTTTCAGCCCCTCTGAGTCAGCCCCTCTGTTTCTCGCCCTCTGTTTCAGCCCCTCTGTTTCTCGCCCTCTGTTTCAGTCCCTCTGTTTCGCGCTCTCTGTTCCAGCCCCTCTGTTTCAGTCCCTCTGTTTCTCGCCCTCTGTTTCTGCACGTCTGTTTCTCGCCCTCTGTTTCAGCCCCTCTGTTTCTCCCCTTCTGTTTCAGCCCCTATGTTTCTCGCCCTCTGTTTCAGCCCCTCTGTTTCAGCCCCACTGTTTCAGTCCCTCTGTTTCTCGCCCTCTGTTTCTCGCCCTCTGTTTCAGCCCCTCTCTTTCCGCCCTCTGTTTCAGCCCCTCTGTTTCTCGTCCTCTGTTTCAGCCCCGCTGTTTCAGCCCCTCTGTTTCAGCCCCTCTGTTTCTCGACCTCTGTTTCAGTCCCCCTGTTTCTCGCCCTGTTTCAGCCTCTCTATTTCTCGCACTCTGTTTCAGCCCATCTGTTTCAGCCCCACTGTGTCAGCCCCTCTGTTTCAGACCCTCTGTTTCTCGCCCTCTGTTTCAGCCCCTCTGTTTCTCGCCCTCTGTTTCAGCCCCTCTGTTTCTCGCCCTCTGTTTCAGCCCCTCTGTTTCTCGCCCTCTGTTTCAGCCCCTCTGTTTCAGCCCCACTGTTTCAGTCCCTCTGTTTCTCGCCCTCTGTTTCTCGCCCTCTGTTTCAGCCCCTCTCTTTCCGCCCTCTGTTTCAGCCCCTCTGTTTCTCGTCCTCTGTTTCAGCCCCGCTGTTTCAGCCCCTCTGTTTCAGCCCCTCTGTTTCTCGACCTCTGTTTCAGTCCCCCTGTTTCTCGCCCTGTTTCAGCCTCTCTATTTCTCGCACTCTGTTTCAGCCCATCTGTTTCAGCCCCACTGTGTCAGCCCCTCTGTTTCAGACCCTCTGTTTCTCGCCCTCTGTTTCAGCCCCTCTGTTTCTCGCCCTCTGTTTCAGCCCCTCTGTTTCTCGTCCTCTGTTTCAGCCCCTCTGTTTCAGCCCCTCTGTTTCAGTCCCTCTGTTTCTCGCCCTCTGTTTCAGCCCCTCTGTTTCTCGCCCTCTGTTTCAGCCCCTCTGTTTCTCGCCCTCTGTTTCAGCCCCTCTGTTTCAGCCCCTCTGTTTCAGCCCCTCCGTTTCTCGCCCTCTGTTTCAGCCCCTCTGTTTCTCGCCCTCTGTTACAGCCACTCTGTTTCTCACCCTCTGTTTCAGTCCCTCTGTTTCGCGCTCTCTGTTTCAGCCCCTCTGTTTCAGTCCCTCTGTTTCTCGCCCTCTGTTTCTGCCCATCTGTTTCTCGCCCTCTGTTTCAGCCCCTCTGTTTCTCGCCCTTTGTTTCAGCCCCTCTGTTTCTCACCCTCTGTTTCAGCCCCTCTGTTTCTCGCCCTCTGTTTCAGCCTCTCTGTTTCAGCCCCTCTGTTTCTCGCCCTCTGATTCAGCCCCTCTGTTTCAGCCCCTCTGTTTCAGTCACTCCGTTTCTCGCCCTCTGTTTCTAACCCTCTGTTTCAGCCCCTCTGTTTCTCGACCTCTGTTTCAGTCCCTCTGTTTCTCGCCCTCTGTTTCAGCCTTTCCATTTCTCTCACTCTGTTTCAGCCCATCTGTTTCAGCACCACTGTGTCAGCCCCTCTGTTTCAGACCCTCTGTTTCTCGCCCTCTGTTTCAGCCCCTCTGTTTCTCGCCCTCTGTTTCAGCCCCTCTGTTTCTCGTCCTCTGTTTCAGCCCCTCTGTTTCAGCCCCTCTGTTTCAGTCGCTCTGTTTCTCGCCCTCTGTTTCTCGCCCTCTGTTTCAGCCCCTCTGTTTCTCGCCCTCTGTTTCAGCCCCTCTGTTTCTCGCCCTCTGTTTCAGCCCCTCTGTTTCAGCCCCTCCGTTTCGCGCCCTCTGTTTCTCGCCCTCTGTTACAGCCCCTCTGTTTCTCACCCTCTGTTTCAGTCCCTCTGTTTCGCGCTCTCTGTTACAGCCCCTCTGTTTCTCACCCTCTGTTTCAGTCCCTCTGTTTCGCGCTCTCTGTTTCAGCCCCTCTGTTTCAGTCCCTCTGTTTCTCGCCCTCTGTTTCTGCCCGTCTGTTTCTCGCCCTCTGTTTCAGCCCCTCTGTTTCTCGCCCTCTGTTTCAGCCCCTCTCTTTCTCGCCCTCTGTTTCAGACCCTCTGATTCAGCCCCTCTGTTTCAGCCCCTCTGAATCAGCCCCTCTGATTCAGCCCCTCTGTTTCAGCCCCTCTGTTTCAGCCCCTCTGTTTCTCGCCCTCTGTTTCAGCCCCTCTGTTTCAGCCCCACTGTGTCAGCCCCTCTGTTTCAGCCCCTCTACTTCTCGCCCTCTGTTTCAGCCCCTCTGTTTCAGCCCCACTGTGTCAGCCCCTCTGTTTCAGCCCCTCTGTTTCTCGCCCTCTGTTTCAGCCCCTCTGTTTCTCGCCCTCTGTTTCAGTCCCTCTGTTTCGCGCTCTCTGTTCCAGCCCCTCTGTTTCGGTCCCTCTGTTTCTCGCCCTCTGTTTCAGGCCCTCTGTTTCAGTCCCTCTGTTTCTCGCCCTCTGTTTCTGCCCGTCTGTTTCTCGCCCTCTGTTTCAGCCCCTCTGTTTCTCGCCCTCTGTTTCAGCCCCTCTTTTTCTCGCCCTCTGTTTCAGCCCCTCTGTTTCAGCCCCTCCGTTTCGCGCCCTCTGTTTCAGCCCCTCTGTTTCTCGCCCTCTGTTACAGCCCCTCTGTTTCTCACCCTCTGTTTCAGTCCCTCTGTTTCGCGCTCTCTGTTTCAGCCCCTCTGTTTCAGTCCCTCTGTTTCTCGCCCTCTGTTTCTGCCCGTCTGTTTCTCGCCCTCTGTTTCAGCCCCTCTGTTTCTCGCCCTCTGTTTCAGCCCCTCTGTTTCTCGCCCTCTGTTTCAGACCCTCTGATTCAGCCCCTCTGTTTCAGCCCCTCTGAATCAGCCCCTCTGATTCAGCCCCTCTGTTTCAGCCCCTCTGTTTCAGCCCCTCTGTTTCTCGCCCTCTGTTTCAGCCCCTCTGTTTCAGCCCCACTGTGTCAGCCCCTCTGTTTCAGCCCCTCTATTTCTCGCCCTCTGTTTCAGCCCCTCTGTTTCAGCCCCACTGTGTCAGCCCCTCTGTTTCAGCCCCTCTGTTTCTCGCCCTCTGTTTCAGCCCCTCTGTTTCTCGCCCTCTGTTTCAGTCCCTCTGTTTCGCGCTCTCTGTTCCAGCCCCTCTGTTCCGGTCCCTCTGTTTCTCGCCCTCTGTTTCTGCACGTCTGTTTCTCGCCCTCTGTTTCAGCCCCTCTGTTTCTCCCCTTCAGTTTCAGCCCCTCTGTTTCAGTCCCACTGTGTCAGCCCCTCTGTTTCAGCCCCTCTGTTTCTCGCCCTCTGTTTCAGCCCCTCTGTTTCTCGCCCTCTGTTTCAGCCCCTCTGTTTCAGCCCCACTGTTTCAGTCCCTCTGTTTCTCGCCCTCTGTTTCTCGCCCTCTGTTTCAGCCCCTCTGTTTCTCGCCCTCTGTTTCAGCCCCTCTGTTTCTCGTCCTCTGTTTCAGTCCCTCTGTTTCTCGCCCTCTGTTTCAGCCCCTCTGTTTCAGCCCCTCTGTTTCAGCCCCTCTGTTTCTCGACCTCTGTTTCAGTCCCTCTGTTTCTCGCCCTCTGTTTCAGCCTCTCTATTTCTCGCACTCTGTTTCAGCCCATCTGTTTCAGCCCCACTGTGTCAGCCCCTCTGTTTCAGACCCTCTGTTTCTCGCCCTCTGTTTCAGCCCCTCTGCTTCTCGCCCTCTGTTTCAGCCCCTCTGTTTCTCGTCCTCTGTTTCAGCCCCTCTGTTTCAGCCCCTCTGTTTCAGTCCCTCTGTTTCTCGCCCTCTGTTTCTCGCCCTCTGTTTCAGCCCCTCTGTTTCTCGCCCTCTGTTTCAGCCCCTCTGTTTCTCGCCCTCTGTTTCAGCCCCTCTGTTTCAGCCCCTCTGTTTCAGCCCCTCCGTTTCTCGCCCTCTGTTTCAGCCCCTCTGTTTCTCGCCCTCTGTTACAGCCCCTCTGTTTCTCACCCTCTGTTTCAGTTCCTCTGTTTCGCGCTCTCTGTTTCAGCCCCTCTGTTTCAGTCCCACTGTTTCTCGCCCTCTGTTTCTGCCCGTCTGTTTCTCGCCCTCTGTTTCAGCCCCTCTGTTTCTCGCCCTCTGTTTCAGCCCCTCTGTTTCTCGCCCTCTGTTTCAGACTCTCTGATTCAGCCCCTCTGTTTCAGCCCCTCTGAATCAGCCCCTCAGATTCAGCCCCTCTGTTTCAGCCCCTCTGTTTCAGCCCCTCTGTTTCTCGCCCTCTGTTTCAGCCCCTCTGTTTCAGCCCCACTGTGTCAGCCCCTCTGTTTCAGCCCCTCTATTTCTCGCCCTCTGTTTCAGCCCCTCTGTTTCAGCCCCACTGTGTCAGCCCCTCTGTTTCAGCCCCTCTGTTTGTCGCCCTCTGTTTCAGCCCCTCTGTTTCTCGCCCTCTGTTTCAGCCCCTCTGTTTCTCGCCTTCTGTTTCAGCCCCTCTGTTTCAGCCCCTCTGTTTCTCGCCCTCTGTTTCAGCCCCTCTGTTTAAGCCCCTCTGTTTCTTGCCCTCTGTTTCAGCCCCTCTGTTTCTCGCCCTCTGTTTCAGCCCCTCTGTTTCTCGCCCTCTGTTTCAGCCCCTCTGTTTCTTGCCCTCTGTTTCAGTCCCTCTGTTTCGCGCTCACTGTTCCAGCCCCTCTGTTTCTCGCCCTCTGTTTCTGCACGTCTGTTTCTCGCCCTCTGTTTCAGCCCCTCTGTTTCTCGCCCTCTGTTTCAGCCCCTCTGTTTCTCGCCCTCTGTTTCAGCCCCTCTGTTTCAGCCCCTCTGTTTCAGCCCCACTGTGTCAGCCCCATTGTTTCAGCCCCTCTGTTTCTCGCCCTCTGTTTCAGCCCCTCTGTTTCTCGCCCTCTGTTTCAGCCCCTCTGTTTCTCGCCCTCTGTTTCAGCCCCTCTGTTTCTTACCCTGTGTTTCAGCCCCTCTGTTTCTCGCCCTCTGTTTCAGCCTCTCTGTTTCAGCCCCTCTGTTTCAGCCCCTCTGTTTCTCGCCCTCTGTTTCAGCCCCTCTGTTTCTCGCCCTCTGTTTCAGACCCTCTGTTTCAGCCCCTCTGTTTCAGTCCCTCTGTTTCTCGCCCACTGGGGCTGAAACAGAGGGGCTGAAACAGAGGGGCTGAAACAGAGGGCGACAAATAGAGGGGCTGAAACAGAGGGGCTGACACTGTGGGGCTGAAACAGAGGGGCTGAAACAGAGGGCGAGAAACAGAGGGGCTGAAACAGAGGGGCTGAAACAGAGGGGCTGAATCAGAGGGGCTGATTCAGAGGGGCTGAAACAGAGGGGCTGAATCAGAGGGTCTGAAACAGAGGGCGAGAAACAGAGGGGCTGAAACAGAGGGCGAGAAACAGAGGGGCTGAAACAGAGGGCGAGAAACAGACGGGCAGAAACAGAGGGCGTGAAACAGAGGGACTGAAACAGAGGGGCTGAAACAGAGAGCGCGAAACAGAGGGACTGAAACAGAGGGTGAGAAACAGAGGGGCTGTAACAGAGGGCGAGAAACAGAGGGGCTGAAACAGAGAGCGAGAAACGGAGGGGCTGAAACAGAGGGGCTGAAACAGAGGGGCTGAAAGAGAGGGCGAGAAACAGAGGGGCTGAAACAGAGGGCGGGAAACAGAGGGCGAGAAACAGAGGGACTGAAACAGAGGGGCTGAAACAGAGGGGCTGAAACAGAGGACGAGAAACAGAGGGGCTGAAACAGAGGGCGAGAAACAGAGGGGCTGAAACAGAGGGCGAGAAACAGAGGGTATGAAACAGAGGGGCTGACACAGTGGGGCTGAAACAGATGGGCTGAAACAGAGTGCGAGAAATAGAGAGGCTGAAACAGAGGGCGAGAAACAGAGGGACTGAAACAGAGGTCGAGAAACAGAGGGGCTGAAACAGTGGGTTAGAAACAGAGGGCGAGAAACAGAGTGACTGAAACAGAGGGGCTGAAACAGAGGGGCTGAATCAGAGGGCGAGAAACAGAGGGGCTGAAACAGAGAGACTGAAACAGAGGGCGAGAAACAGAGGGGCTGAAACAGAGGTCAAGAAACAGAGGGGCTGAAACAGAGGGCGGGAAACAGAGGGGCTGAAACAGAGGGGCTGAAACAGAGGGGCTGAAACAGAGGGGCTAAAACAGAGGGCGAGAAACAGAGGGGCTGAAACAGAGGGCGAGAAACAGAGGGGCTGAAACAGTGGGCGAGAAACAGAGGGCGAGAAACAGAGGGACTGAAACAGAGGGGCTGAATCAGAGGGGCTGAAACAGAGGGCGAGAAACAGAGTGGCTGAAACAGAGGGGCTGACACAGTGGGGCTGAAACAGAGGGGCTGAAACAGAGGGCGAGAAACAGAGGGGCTGAAACAGAGGGTGAGAAACAGAGGGGCTGAAACAGAGGGCGAGAAACAGAGGGGCTGAAACAGAGGGGCTGAAACCGAGGGGCTGAAACAGAGGGCAAGAAACAGAGGGGCTGAAAAAGAGGGCGAGAAACAGAGGGGCAGAAACAGAGGGCGAGAAACAGAGGGGCTGAATCAGAGGGTCTGAAACAGAGGGCGAGAAACAGAGGAGCTGAAACAGAGGGCGAGAAACAGAGGGGCTGAAACAGAGGGGCTGAAACAGAGGGTGAGAAACAGAGGGGCTGAAACAGAGGGGCTGAATCAGAGGAGCTGATTCAGAGGTGCTGAAACAGAGGGGCTGAATCAGAGGCCTGAAACAGAGGGCGAGAAACAGAGGGGCTGAAACAGAGGGCGAGAAACAGAGGGGCTGAAACAGAGGGCGAGAAACAGACGGGCAGAAACAGAGGGCGAGAAACAGAGGGACTGAAACAGAGGGGCTGAAACAGAGAGCGCGAAACAGAGGGACTGAAATAGAGGGCGAGAAACAGAGGGGCTGAAACAGAGGGCGAGAAACAGAGGGGCTTAAACAGAGGGCGAGAAACAGAGGGGCTGAAACAGAGGGCAAGAAACAGAGGGGCTGAAACAGAGTGGCTGAAACAAAGGGCGAGAAACAGAGGGGCTAAATCAGACGGGCTGAATCAGAGGGGCTGAAACAGAGGGGCTGAAACAGAGGGCAAGAAACAGAGGGGCTGAAACAGAGGGCGAGAAACAGAGGGGCTGAAACAGAGGGCGAAAAAGGGAGGGGCTGAAACAGAGGGCGAGAAGCAGAGGGTGAGAAACAGAGGGCGAGAAACAGAGGGGATGAAATAGAGGGGCTGAAACACAGGGGCTGAAACAGAGGGGCTGAATCAGATGGGCTGATTCAGAGGCGCTGAAACAGAGGGGCTGAATCAGAGGGGCTGAAACAGAGGGCGAGAAACAGAGGGGCTGAAACAGAGGGCGAGAAACAGAGGGGCTGAAACAGAGGGCGAGAAACAGACGTGCAGAAACAGAGGGCGAGAAACAGAGGGGCTGGAACAGAGAGCGCGAAACAGAGGGACTGAAACAGAGGGCGAGAAACAGAGGGGCTGAAACAGAGGGCGAGAAACAGAGGGGCTGAAACAGAGGGCGAGAAACAGAGGGGCTGAAACAGAGGGCAAGAAACAGAGGGGCTTAAACAGAGGGGCTGAAACAGAGGGCGAGAAACAGAGGGGCTGAAACAGAGGGGCTGAAACAGAAGGCGAGAAACAGAGGGGCTGAAACAGAGGGCGAGAAACAGAGGGGCTGAAACAGAGGGCGACAAACAGAGGGGCTGAAACAGAGGGGCTGACACAGTGGGGCTGAAACAGAGGGGCTGAAACAGAGGGCGAGAAATAGAGGGGCTGAAACAGAGGGGCTGACACAGTGGGGCTGAAACAGAGGGGCTGAAACAGAGGGCGAGAAACAGAGGGGCTGAAACAGAGGGGCTGAAACAGAGGGGCTGAATCTGAGGGGCTGATTCAGAGGGGCTGAAACAGAGGGGCTGAATCAGAGAGTCTGAAACAGAGGGCGAGAAACAGAGGGGCTGAAACAGAGGGCGAGAAACAGAGGGGCTGAAACAGAGGGCGAGAAACAGACGGGCAGAAACAGAGGGCGAGAAACAGAGGGACTGAAACAGAGGGGCTGAAACAGAGAGCGCGAAACAGAGGAACTGAAACAGAGGGTGAGAAACAGAGGGGCTGTAACAGAGGGCGAGAAACAGAGGGGCTGAAACAGAGGGCGAGAAACGGAGGGGCTGAAACAGAGGGGCTGAAACAGAGGGGCTGAAACAGAGGGCGAGAAACAGAGGGGCTGAAACAGAGGGCGAGAAACAGAGGGGCTGAAACAGAGGGCGAGAAACAGACGAGCTGAAACAGAGGGGCTGAAACAGAGGGCGAGAAACAGAGGGGCTGAAACAGCGGGTCTGAAACAGAGGGCGAGAAACAGAGGGACTGAAACAGAGGGGCTGAAACAGAGGGGCTGAAACAGAGGACGAGAAACAGAGGGGCTGAAACAGAGGGCGAGAAGCAGAGGGGCTGAAACAGAGGGCGAGAAACAGAGGGTCTGAAACAGAGGGGCTGACACAGTGGGGCTGAAACAGATGGGCTGAAACAGAGTGCGAGAAATAGAGAGGCTGAAACAGAGGGCGAGAAACAGAGGGACTGAAACAGAGGTCGAGAAACAGAGGGGCTGAAACAGAGGGGCTGAAACAGAGGGGCTGAAACAGAGGGCGAGAAACAGAGGGACTGAAACAGAGGGCGAGAAACAGAGGGGCTGAAACAGAGGGCGAGAAACAGAGGGCTGAAACAGAGGGCGAGAAACAGAGGGCGAGAAACAGAGGGACTGAAACAGTGGGGCTGAAACAGAGGGGCTGAAACAGAGGGCGAGAAACAGAGGGGCTGAAACAGAGGGCGAGAAACAGAGGGGCTGAAACAGAGGGGCTGACACAGTGGGACTGAAACAGAGGGGCTGAAACTGAAGGGGAGAAACAGAGGGGCTGAAACAGAGGGCGAGAAACAGACGTGCAGAAACAGAGGGCGAGAAACAGAGGGACCGAAACAGAGGGGCTGGAACAGAGAGCGCGAAACAGAGGGACTGAAACAGAGGGCGAGAAACAGAGGGGCTGAAACAGAGGGCGAGAAACAGAGGGGCTGAAACAGAGGGGCTGACACAGTGGGGCTGAAACAGAGGGGCTGAAACAGAGGGCGAGAAATAGAGGGGCTGAAACAGAGGGGCTGACACAGTGGGGCTGAAACAGAGGGGCTGAAACAGAGGGCGAGAAACAGAGGGGCTGAAACAGAGGGGCTGAAACAGAGGGGCTGAATCAGAGGGGCTGATTCAGAGGGGCTGAAACAGAGGGGCTGAATCAGAGGGTCTGAAACAGAGGGCGAGAAACAGAGGGGCTGAAACAGAGGGCGAGAAACAGAGGGGCTGAAACAGAGGGCGAGAAACAGACGGGCAGAAACAGAGGGCGAGAAACAGAGGGACTGAAACAGAGGGGCTGAAACAGAGAGCGCGAAAAAGAGGGACTGAAACAGAGGGTGAGAAACAGAGGGGCTGTAACAGAGGGCGAGAAACAGAGGGGCTGAAACAGAGGGCGCGAAACGGAGGGGCTGAAACAGAGGGGCTGAAACAGAGGGCGAGAAAAAGAGGGGCTGAAACAGAGGGCGAGAAACAGAGGGGCTGAAACAGAGGGCGAGAAACAGACGGGCAGAAACAGAGGGCGAGAAACAGAGGGACTGAAACAGAGGGGCTGAAACAGAGGGCGAGAAACAGAGGGACCGAAACAGAGGGGCTGGAACAGAGAGCGCGAAACAGAGGGACTGAAACAGAGGGCGAGAAACAGAGGGGCTGAAACAGAGGGCGAGAAACAGAGGGGCTGAAACAGAGGGGCTGACACAGTGGGGCTGAAACAGAGGGGCTGAAACAGAGGGCGAGAAGTAGAGGGGCTGAAACAGAGGGGCTGACACAGTGGGGCTGAAACAGAGGGGCTGAAACAGAGGGCGAGAAACAGAGGGGCTGAAACAGAGGGGCTGAAACAGAGGGGCTGAATCAGAGGGGCTGATTCAGAGGGGCTGAAACAGAGGGGCTGAATCAGAGGGTCTGAAACAGAGGGCGAGAAACAGAGGGGCTGAAACAGAGGGCGAGAAACAGAGGGGCTGAAACAGAGGGCGAGAAACAGACGGGCAGAAACAGAGGGCGAGAAACAGAGGGACTGAAACAGAGGGGCTGAAACAGAGAGCGCGAAACAGAGGGACTGAAACAGAGGGTGAGAAACAGAGGGGCTGTAACAGAGAGCGCGAAACAGAGGGACTGAAACAGAGGGTGAGAAACAGAGGGGCTGTAACAGAGGGCGAGAAACAGAGGGGCTGAAACAGAGGGCGCGAAACGGAGGGGCTGAAACAGAGGGGCTGAAACAGAGGGCGAGAAACAGAGGGGCTGAAACAGAGGGCGAGAAACAGAGGGGCTGAAACAGAGGGCGAGAAACAGAGGGCGAGCAACAGAGCGACTGAAACAGAGGGGCTGAAACAGAGGGGCTGAAACAGAGGACGAGAAACAGAGGGGCTGAAACAGAGGGCGAGAAACAGAGGGGCTGAAACAGAGGGCGAGAAACAGAGGGTCTGAAACAGAGGGGCTGACACAGTGGTGCTGAAACAGATGGGCTGAAACAGAGTGAGAGAAATGGAGAGGCTGAAACAGAGGGCGAGAAACAGAGGGACTGAAACAGAGGTCGAGAAACAGAGGGGCTGAAACAGAGGGTTAGAAACAGAGGGCGAGAAACGGAGTGACTGAAACAGAGGGGCTGAAACAGAGGGGCTGAATCAGAGGGCGAGAAACAGAGGGGCTGAAACAGAGAGGCTGAAACAGAGGGCGAGAAACAGAGGGGCTGAAACAGAGGGTGAGAAACAGAGGGGCTGAAACAAAGGGCGAGAAACAGAGGGGCTGAAACAGAGGGCGAGAAACAGATGGGCAGAAACAGAGGGCGAGAAACAGAGGGACTGAAACAGAGGGGCTGAAACAGAGAGCGCGAAACAGAGGGACTGAAACAGAGGGTGAGAAACAGAGTGGCTGTAACAGAGGGCGAGAAACAGAGGGGCTGAAACAGAGGGCGAGAAACGGAGGGGCTGAAACAGAGGGGCTGAAACAGAGGGGCTGAATCAGAGGACGAGAAACAGAGGGGCTGAAACAGAGGGCGGAAAGCGAGGGGCTGAAACAGAGGGCGAGAAACAGAGGGCGAGAAACAGAGGGACTGAAACATTGGGGCTGAAACAGAGGGGCTGAAACAGAGGGCGAGAAACAGAGGGGCTGAAACAGAGGGCGAGAAACAGAGGGGCTGAAACAGGGCGAGAAACAGGGGGACTGAAACAGAGGTCGAGAAACAGAGGGGCTGAAACAGAGGGGCTGAAACAGCGGGGCTGAAACAGAGGACGAGAAACAGAGGGGCTGAAACAGAGGGCGGAAAGAGAGGGGCTGAAACAGAGGGCGAGAAACAGAGGGCGAGAAACAGAGGGACTGAAACAGTGGGGCTGAAACAGAGGGGCTGAAACAGAGGGCGAGAAACAGAGGGGCTGAAACAGAGGGCGAGAAACAGAGGGGCTGAAACAGAGGGCGAGAAACAGAGGGGCTGAAACAGAGGGGCTGACACAGTGGGGCTGAAACATAGGGGCTGAAACAGAAGGGGAGAAACAGAGGGGCTGAAACAGAGGGCGAGAAACAGACGTGCAGAAACAGAGGGCGAGAAACAGAGGGACTGAAACAGAGGGGCTGGAACAGAGAGCGCGAAACAGAGGGACTGAAACAGAGGGCGAGAAACAGAGGGGCTGAAACAGAGGGCGAGAAACAGAGGGGCTGAATCAGAGGGGCTGAAACAGAGGGCGAGAAACAAAGGGGCTGAAACAGAGGGCGAGAAACAGAGGGGCTGAAACAGAGGGGCTGAAACAGAGGGTGAGAAACAGAGGGGCTGTAACAGAGGGTGAGAAACAGAGGAGCTGAAACAGAGGGGCTGAAACAGAGGGGCTGAATCAGAGGGGCTGATTCAGAGGGCGAGAAACAGAGGGGCTGAAACAGAGGGCGAGAAACAGAGGGGCTGAAACAGAGCGCGAGAAACAGAGGGTCTGAAACAGAGGGGCTGACACAGTGGGGCTGAAACAGAGGGGCTGAAACAGAGGGCGAGAATTAGAGGGGCTGAAACAGAGGGCGAGAAACAGAGGGACTGAAACAGAGGGCGAGAAACAGAGGGGCTGAAACAGAGGGCGAGAAACAGAGGGCGAGAAACAGAGGGACTGAAACAGAGGGGCTGAAACAGAGGGGCTGAAACAGAGGGCGAGAAACAGATGGGCTGAAACAGAGGGCGAGAAACAGAGGGGCTGAAACAGAGGGGCTGAAACAGAGAGGCTGAAACAGAAGGCGAGAAACAGAGGGGCTGAAACAGAGGGCAAGAAACAGAGGGGCTGAAACAGAGGGCGAGAAACAGAGGGGCTGAAACAGAGGGGATGAAAGAGAGGAGCTGAAACAGAGTGGCTGAAACAGAGGGCGAGAAACAGAGGGGCTGAAGCAGAGGGCGAGAAACAGAGGGGCTGAAACAGAGGGCGAGAAACAGAGGGACTGAAACAGAGGGGCTGAAACAGAGGGCGAGAAACAGAGGGGGTGAATCAGAGGGGCTGAAACAGAGGGGCTGAAACAGTGGGCGAGAAACTAAGGGACTGAAACAGCGGGCGAGACACAGAGGGGCTGAAACAGAGGGCGAGAAACAGAGGGGCTGAAACAGAGGGCGAGAAACAGAGGGGCTGAAACAATGGGGCTGACACAGTGGGGCTGAAACAGAGGGGCTGAAACAGAGGGCGACAAATAGATGGGCTGAAACAGAGGGGCTGACACTGTGGGGCTGAAACAGAGGGGCTGAAACAGAGGGCGAGAAACAGAGGGGCTGAAACAGAGGGGCTGAATCAGAGGGGCTGATTCAGAGGGGCTGAAACAGAGGGGCTGAATCAGAGGGTCTGAAACAGAGGGCGCGAAACAGAGGGACTGAAACAGAGGGTGAGAAACAGAGGGGCTGTAACAGAGGGCGAGAAACAGAGGGGCTGAAACAGAGGGCGAGAAACGGAGGGGCTGAAACAGAGGGGCTGAAACAGAGGGGCTGAAACAGAGGGCGAGAAACAGAGGGACTGAAACAGAGGGGCTGAAACAGAGGGGCTGAAACAGAGGACGAGAAACAGAGGGGCTGAAACAGAGGGCGGGAAACAGAGGGGCTGAAACAGAGGGCGAGAAACAGAGGGTCTGAAACAGAGGGGCTGACACAGTGGGGCTGAAACAGATGGGCTGAAACAGAGTGCGAGAAATAGAGAGGCTGAAACAGAGGGCGAGAAACAGAGGGACTGAAACAGAGGTCGAGAATCATAGGGGCTGAAACAGTGGGTTAGAAACAGAGGGCGAGAAACAGAGTGACTGAAACAGAGGGGCTGAAACAGAGGGGCTGAATCAGAGGGCGAGAAACAGAGGGGCTGAAACAGAGAGACTGAAACAGAGGGCGAGAAACAGAGGGGCTGAAACAGAGGTCAAGAAACAGAGGGGCTGAAACAGAGGGCGGGAAACAGAGGGGCCGAAACAGAGGGGCTGAAACAGAGGGGCTGAAACAGAGGGGCTAAAACAGAGGGCGAGAAACAGAGGGGCTGAAACAGAGGGCGAGAAACAGAGGGGCTGAAACAGAGGGCGAGAAACAGAGGGCGAGAAACAGAGGGACTGAAACAGAGGGGTTGAATCAGAGGGGCTGAAACAGAGGGCGAGAAACAGAGTGGCTGAAACAGAGGGGCTGACACAGTGGGGCTGAAACAGAGGGGCTGAAACAGAGGGCGAGAAATAGAGGGACTGAAACAGAGGGGGAGAAACAGAGGGGCTGAAACAGAGGGTGAGAAACAGAGGGGCTGAAACAGAGGGCGAGAAACAGAGGGGCTGAAACAGAGGGGCTGAAACAGAGGGGCTGAAACAGAGGGCAAGAAACAGAGGGGCTGAAAAAGAGGGCGAGAAACAGAGGGGCTGAAACAGAGGGCGAGAAACAGAGGGGCTGAATCAGAGGGTCTGAAACAGAGGGCGAGAAACAGAGGGGCTGAAACAGAGGGCGAGAAACAGAAGGGCTGAAACAGAGGGGCTGAAACAGAGGGTGAGAAACAGAGGGGCTGAAACAGAGGGGCTGAATCAGAGGGGCTGATTCAGAGGTGCTGAAACAGAGTGGCTGAATCAGAGGGGCTGAAACAGAGGGCGAGAAACAGAGGGGCTGAAACAGAGGGCGAGAAACAGAGGGGCTGAAACAGAGGGCGAGAAACAGACGGGCAGAAACAGAGGGCGAGAAACAGAGGGACTGAAACAGAGGGGCTGAAACAGAGAGCGCGAAACAGAGGGACTGAAATAGAGGGCGAGAAACAGAGGGGCTGAAACAGCGGGCGAGAAACAGAGGGGCTTAAACAGAGGGCGAGAAACAGAGGGGCTGAAACAGAGGGTAAGAAACAGAGGGGCTGAAACAGTATGGCTGAAACAAAAGGCGAGAAACAGAGGGGCTGAATCAGACGGGCTGAATCAGTGGGGCTGAAACAGAGGGGCTGAAACAGAGGGCGAGAAACAGAGGGGCTGAAACAGAGAGCGAGAAACAGAGGGTGAGAAACAGAGGGCGAGAAACAGAGGGGATGAAATAGAGGGGCTGAAACACAGGGGCTGAAACAGAGGGGCTGAATCAGATGGGCTGATTCAGAGGCGCTGAAACAGAGGGCGAGAAACAGAGGGGCTGAAACAGAGGGCGAGAAACAGACGTGCAGAAACAGAGGGCGAGAAACAGAGGGGCTGGAACAGAGAGCGCGAAACAGAGGGACTGAAACAGAGGGCGAGAAACAGAGAGGCTGAAACAGAGGGCGAGAAATAGAGGGGCTGAAACAGAGGGCGAGAAACAGAGGGGCTGAAACAGAGGGCAAGAAACAGAGGGGCTGAAACAGAGGGGCTGAAACAGAGGGCGAGAAACAGAGGGGCTGAAACAGAGAGGCTGAAACAGAAGGCGAGAAACAGAGGGGCTGAAACAGAGGGCGAGAAACAGAGGGGCTGAAACAGAGGGCGAGAAACAGAGGGGCTGAAACAGAGGGGCTGACACAGTGGGGCTGAAACAGAGGGGCTGAAACAGAGGGCGAGAAATAGAGGGGCTGAAACAGAGGGGCTGACACAGTGGGGCTGAAACAGAGGGGCTGAAATAGAGGGCGAGAAACAGAGGGGCTGAAACAGAGGGGCTGAAACAGAGGGGCTGAATCTGAGGGGCTAATTCAGAGGGGCTGAAACAGAGGGGCTGAATCAGAGGGTCTGAAACAGAGGGCGAGAAACAGAGGGGCTGAAACAGAGGGCGAGAAACAGAGGGGCTGAAACAGAGGGCGAGAAACAGACGGGCCGAAACTGAGGGCGAGAAACAGAGGGACTGAAACAGAGGGGCTGAAACAGAGAGCGCAAAACAGAGGAACTGAAACAGAGGGTGAGAAACAGAGGGGCTGTAACAGAGGGCGAGAAACAGAGGGGCTGAAACAGCGGGCGAGAAACGGAGGGGCTGAAACAGAGGGGCTGAAACAGAGGGGCTGAAACAGAGGGCGAGAAACAGAGGGGCTGAAACAGAGGGCGAGAAACAGAGGGGCTGAAACAGAGGGCGAGAAACAGAGGGCGAGAAACAGAGGGACTGAAACAGAGGGGCTGAAACAGAGGGGCTGAAACAGAGGACGAGAAACAAAGTGCGAGAAACAGAGGGTCTGAAACAGAGGGGCTGACACAGTGGGGCTGAAACAGAGGGGCTGAAACAGTGGGCGAGAATTAGAGGGGCTGAAACAGAGGGCGAGAAACAGAGGGACTGAAACAGAGGGCGAGAAACAGAGGGGCTGAAACAGAGGGCGAGAAACAGAGGGCGAGAAACAGAGCGCGAGAAACAGAGGGTCTGAAACAGAGGGGCTGACACAGTGGGGCTGAAACAGAGGGGCTGAAACAGAGGGCGAGAATTAGAGGGGCTGAAACAGAGGGCGAGAAACAGAGGGACTGAAACAGAGGGCGAGAAACAGAGGGGCTGAAACAGAGGGCGAGAAACAGAGGGCGAGAAACAGAGGGACTGAAACAGAGGGGCTGAAACAGAGGGTCTGAAACAGATGGCGAGAAACAGAGGGGCTGAAACAGAGGGCGAGAAACAGAGGGGCTGAAACAGAGGGGCTGAAACAGAGAGGCTGAAACAGAGGGCGAGAAACAGAGGGGCTGAAACAGAGGGCAAGAAACAGAGGGGCTGAAACAGAGGGCGAGAAACAGAGGGGCTGAAACAGAGGGGCTGAAAGAGAGGAGCTGAAACAGAGGGGCTGAAACAGAGGGCGAGAAACAGAGGGGCTGAAACAGAGGGCGAGAAAACGAGGGGCTGAAACAGAGGGCGAGAAACAGAGGGCGAGAAACAGAGGGACTGAAACAGAGGGGCTGAAACAGAGGGGCTGAAACAGAGGGCGAGAAACAGAGGGGCTGAAACAGAGGGCGAGAAACAGAGGGGCTGAAACAGAGGGCGAGAAACAGAGGGGCTGAAACAATGGGGCTGACACAGTGGGGCTGAAACAGAGGGGCTGAAACTGAGGGCGACAAATAGAGGGGCTGAAACAGAGGGGCTGAATCAGAGGGTCTGAAACAGAGGGCGAGAAACAGAGGGGCTGAAACAGAGGGCGAGAAACAGAGGGGCTGAAACAGAGGGGCTGAAACAGAGGGGCTGAATCAGAGGGGCTGATTCAGAGGGGCTGAAACAGAGGGGCTGAATCAGAGGGTCTGAAACAGAGGGCGAGAAACAGAGGGGCTGAAACAGAGGGCGAGAAACAGAGGGGCTGAAACAGAGGGCGAGAAACAGACGGGCAGAAACAGAGGGCGTGAAACAGAGGGACTGAAACAGAGGGGCTGAAACAGAGAGCGCGAAACAGAGGGACTGAAACAGAGGGTGAGAAACAGAGGGGCTGTAACAGAGGGCGAGAAACAGAGGGGCTGAAACAGAGGGCGAGAAACGGAGGGGCTGAAACAGAGGGGCTGAAACAGAGGGGCTGAAAGAGAGGGCGAGAAACAGAGTGGCTGAAACAGAGGGCGGGAAACAGAGGGCGAGAAACAGAGGGACTGAAACAGAGGGGCTTAAACAGAGGGGCTGAAACAGAGGACGAGAAACAGAGGGGCTGAAACAGAGGGCGAGGAACAGAGGGGCTGAAACAGAGGGCGAGAAACAGAGGGTCTGAAACAGAGGGGCTGACACAGTGGGGCTGAAACAGATGGGCTGAAACAGAGTGCGAGAAATAGAGAGGCTGAAACAGAGGGCGAGAAACAGAGGGACTGAAACAGAGGTCGAGAAACAGAGGGGCTGAAACAGTGGGTTAGAAACAGAGGGGCTGAAACAGAGGGGCTGAAACAGAGGGGCTGAATCAGAGGGCGAGAAACAGAGGGGCTGAAACAGAGAGACTGAAACAGAGGGCGAGAAACAGAGGGGCTGAAACAGAGGTCAAGAAACAGAGGGGCTGAAACAGAGGGCGGGAAACAGAGGGGCTGAAACAGAGGGTCTGAAACAGAGGGGCTGAAACAGAGGGGCTAAAACAGAGGGTGAGAAACAGAGGGGCTGAAACAGAGGGCGAGAAACAGAGGGGCTGAAACAGAGGGCGAGAAACAGAGGGCGAGAAACAGAGGGACTGAAACAGAGGTGCTGAATCAGAGGGGCTGAAACAGAGGCGAGAAACAGAGTGGCTGAAACAGAGGGGCTGACACAGTGGGGCTGAAACAGAGGGGCTGAAACAGAGGGCGAGAAATAGAGGGGCTGAAACAGAGGGGGAGAAACAGAGGGGCTGAAACAGAGGGTGAGAAACAGAGGGGCTGAAACAGAGGGCGAGAAACAGAGGGGCTGAAACAGAGGGGCTGAAACAGAGGGGCTGAAACAGAGGGCAAGAAACAGAGGGGCTGAAAAAGAGGGCGAGAAACAGAGGGGCAGAAACAGAGGGCGAGAAACAGAGGGGCTGAATCAGAGGGTCTGAAACAGATGGCGAGAAACAGAGGAGCTGAAACAGAGGGCGAGAAACAGAGGGGCTGAAATAGAGGGGCTGAAACAGAGGGTGAGAAACAGAGGGGCTGAAACAGAGGGGCTGAATCAGAGGGGCTGATTCAGAGGTGCTGAAACAGAGGGGCTGAATCAGAGGGGCTGAAACAGAGGGCGAGAAACAGAGGGGCTGAAACAGAGGGCGAGAAACAGAGAGGCTGAAACAGAGGGCGAGAAACAGACGGGCAGAAACAGAGGGCGAGAAACAGAGGGACTGAAACAGAGGGGCTGAAACAGAGAGCGCGAAACAGAGGGACTGAAATAGAGGGCGAGAAGCAGAGGGGCTGAAACAGAGGGCGAGAAACAGAGGGGCTTAAACAGAGGGCGAGAAACCGAGGGGCTGAAACAGAGGGCAAGAAACAGAGGGGCTGAAACAGAGTGGCTGAAACAAAGGGCGAGAAACAGAGGGGCTGAATCAGACGGGCTGAATCAGAGGGGCTGAAACAGAGGGGCTGAAACAGAGGGCAAGAAACAGAGGGGCTGAAACAGAGGGCGAGAAACAGAGGGGCTGAAACAGAGGGCGAAAAAGGGAGGGGCTGAAACAGAGGGCGAGAAGCAGAGGGTGAGAAACAGAGGGCGAGAAACAGAGGGGATGAAATAGAGGGGCTGAAACACAGGGGCTGAAACAGAGGGGCTGAATCAGATGGGCTGATTCAGAGGCGCTGAAACAGAGGGGCTGAATCAGAGGGGCTGAAACAGAGGGCGAGAAACAGAGGGGCTGAAACAGAGGGCGAGAAACAGAGGGGCTGAAACAGAGGGCGAGAAACAGACGTGCAGAAACAGAGGGCGAGAAACAGAGGGGCTGGAACAGAGAGCGCGAAACAGAGGGACTGAAACAGAGGGCGAGAAACAGAGGGGCTGAAACAGAGGGCGAGAAACAGAGGGGCTGAAACAGAGGGCGAGAAACAGAGGGGCTGAAACAGAGGGCAAGAAACAGAGGGCCTGAAACAGAGGGGCTGAAACAGAGGGCGAGAAACAGAGGGGCTGAAACAGAGGGCGAGAAACAGAGGGGCTGAAACAGAGGGGCTGACACAGTGGGGCTGAAACAGAGGGGCTGAAACAGAGGGCGAGAAATAGAGGGGCTGAAACAGAGGGGCTGACACAGTGGGGCTGAAACAGAGGGGCTGAAATAGAGGGCGAGAAACAGAGGGGCTGAAACAGAGGGGCTGAAACAGAGGGGCTGAATCTGAGGGGCTAATTCAGAGGGGCTGAAACAGAGGGGCTGAATCAGAGGGTCTGAAACAGAGGGCGAGAAACAGAGGGGCTGAAACAGAGGGCGAGAAACAGAGGGGCTGAAACAGAGGGCGAGAAACAGACGGGCCGAAACTGAGGGCGAGAAACAGAGGGACTGAAACAGAGGGGCTGAAACACAGAGCGCAAAACAGAGGAACTGAAACAGAGGGTGAGAAACAGAGGGGCTGTAACAGAGGGCGAGAAACAGAGGGGCTGAAACAGCGGGCGAGAAACGGAGGGGCTGAAACAGAGGGGCTGAAACAGAGGGGCTGAAACAGAGGGCGAGAAACAGAGGGGCTGAAACAGAGGGCGAGAAACAGAGGGGCTGAAACAGAGGGCGAGAAACAGAGGGCGAGAAACAGAGGGACTGAAACAGAGGGGCTGAAACAGAGGGGCTGAAACAGAGGACGAGAAACAAAGTGCGAGAAACAGAGCGCGAGAAACAGAGGGACTGAAACAGAGGGGCTGACACAGTGGGGCTGAAACAGAGGGGCTGAAACAGTGGGCGAGAATTAGAGGGGCTGAAACAGAGGGCGAGAAACAGAGGGACTGAAACAGAGGGCGAGAAACAGAGGGGCTGAAACAGAGGGCGAGAAACAGAGGGCGAGAAACAGAGCGCGAGAAACAGAGGGTCTGAAACAGAGGGGCTGACACAGTGGGGCTGAAACAGAGGGGCTGAAACAGAGGGCGAGAATTAGAGGGGCTGAAACAGAGGGCGAGAAACAGAGGGACTGAAACAGAGGGCGAGAAACAGAGGGGCTGAAACAGAGGGCGAGAAACAGAGGGCGAGAAACAGAGGGACTGAAACAGAGGGGCTGAAACAGAGGGTCTGAAACAGATGGCGAGAAACAGAGGGGCTGAAACAGAGGGCGAGAAACAGAGGGGCTGAAACAGAGGGGCTGAAACAGAGAGGCTGAAACAGAGGGCGAGAAACAGAGGGGCTGAAACAGAGGGCAAGAAACAGAGGGGCTGAAACAGAGGGCGAGAAACAGAGGGGCTGAAACAGAGGGGCTGAAAGAGAGGAGCTGAAACAGAGGGGCTGAAACAGAGGGCGAGAAACAGAGGGGCTGAAACAGAGGGCGAGAAAACGAGGGGCTGAAACAGAGGGCGAGAAACAGAGGGCGAGAAACAGAGGGACTGAAACAGAGGGGCTGAAACAGAGGGGCTGAAACAGAGGGCGAGAAACAGAGGGGCTGAAACAGAGGGCGAGAAACAGAGGGGCTGAAACAGAGGGCGAGAAACAGAGGGGCTGAAACAATGGGGCTGACACAGTGGGGCTGAAACAGAGGGGCTGAAACTGAGGGCGACAAATAGAGGGGCTGAAACAGAGGGGCTGAATCAGAGGGTCTGAAACAGAGGGCGAGAAACAGAGGGGCTGAAACAGAGGGCGAGAAACAGAGGGGCTGAAACAGAGGGGCTGAAACAGAGGGGCTGAATCAGAGGGGCTGATTCAGAGGGGCTGAAACAGAGGGGCTGAATCAGAGGGTCTGAAACAGAGGGCGAGAAACAGAGGGGCTGAAACAGAGGGCGAGAAACAGAGGGGCTGAAACAGAGGGCGAGAAACAGACGGGCAGAAACAGAGGGCGTGAAACAGAGGGACTGAAACAGAGGGGCTGAAACAGAGAGCGCGAAACAGAGGGACTGAAACAGAGGGTGAGAAACAGAGGGGCTGTAACAGAGGGCGAGAAACAGAGGGGCTGAAACAGAGGGCGAGAAACGGAGGGGCTGAAACAGAGGGGCTGAAACAGAGGGGCTGAAAGAGAGGGCGAGAAACAGAGTGGCTGAAACAGAGGGCGGGAAACAGAGGGCGAGAAACAGAGGGACTGAAACAGAGGGGCTTAAACAGAGGGGCTGAAACAGAGGACGAGAAACAGAGGGGCTGAAACAGAGGGCGAGGAACAGAGGGGCTGAAACAGAGGGCGAGAAACAGAGGGTCTGAAACAGAGGGGCTGACACAGTGGGGCTGAAACAGATGGGCTGAAACAGAGTGCGAGAAATAGAGAGGCTGAAACAGAGGGCGAGAAACAGAGGGACTGAAACAGAGGTCGAGAAACAGAGGGGCTGAAACAGTGGGTTAGAAACAGAGGGGCTGAAACAGAGGGGCTGAAACAGAGGGGCTGAATCAGAGGGCGAGAAACAGAGGGGCTGAAACAGAGAGACTGAAACAGAGGGCGAGAAACAGAGGGGCTGAAACAGAGGTCAAGAAACAGAGGGGCTGAAACAGAGGGCGGGAAACAGAGGGGCTGAAACAGAGGGTCTGAAACAGAGGGGCTGAAACAGAGGGGCTAAAACAGAGGGTGAGAAACAGAGGGGCTGAAACAGAGGGCGAGAAACAGAGGGGCTGAAACAGAGGGCGAGAAACAGAGGGCGAGAAACAGAGGGACTGAAACAGAGGTGCTGAATCAGAGGGGCTGAAACAGAGGCGAGAAACAGAGTGGCTGAAACAGAGGGGCTGACACAGTGGGGCTGAAACAGAGGGGCTGAAACAGAGGGCGAGAAATAGAGGGGCTGAAACAGAGGGGGAGAAACAGAGGGGCTGAAACAGAGGGTGAGAAACAGAGGGGCTGAAACAGAGGGCGAGAAACAGAGGGGCTGAAACAGAGGGGCTGAAACAGAGGGGCTGAAACAGAGGGCAAGAAACAGAGGGGCTGAAAAAGAGGGCGAGAAACAGAGGGGCAGAAACAGAGGGCGAGAAACAGAGGGGCTGAATCAGAGGGTCTGAAACAGATGGCGAGAAACAGAGGAGCTGAAACAGAGGGCGAGAAACAGAGGGGCTGAAATAGAGGGGCTGAAACAGAGGGTGAGAAACAGAGGGGCTGAAACAGAGGGGCTGAATCAGAGGGGCTGATTCAGAGGTGCTGAAACAGAGGGGCTGAATCAGAGGGGCTGAAACAGAGGGCGAGAAACAGAGGGGCTGAAACAGAGGGCGAGAAACAGAGAGGCTGAAACAGAGGGCGAGAAACAGACGGGCAGAAACAGAGGGCGAGAAACAGAGGGACTGAAACAGAGGGGCTGAAACAGAGAGCGCGAAACAGAGGGACTGAAATAGAGGGCGAGAAGCAGAGGGGCTGAAACAGAGGGCGAGAAACAGAGGGGCTTAAACAGAGGGCGAGAAACCGAGGGGCTGAAACAGAGGGCAAGAAACAGAGGGGCTGAAACAGAGTGGCTGAAACAAAGGGCGAGAAACAGAGGGGCTGAATCAGACGGGCTGAATCAGAGGGGCTGAAACAGAGGGGCTGAAACAGAGGGCAAGAAACAGAGGGGCTGAAACAGAGGGCGAGAAACAGAGGGGCTGAAACAGAGGGCGAAAAAGGGAGGGGCTGAAACAGAGGGCGAGAAGCAGAGGGTGAGAAACAGAGGGCGAGAAACAGAGGGGATGAAATAGAGGGGCTGAAACACAGGGGCTGAAACAGAGGGGCTGAATCAGATGGGCTGATTCAGAGGCGCTGAAACAGAGGGGCTGAATCAGAGGGGCTGAAACAGAGGGCGAGAAACAGAGGGGCTGAAACAGAGGGCGAGAAACAGAGGGGCTGAAACAGAGGGCGAGAAACAGACGTGCAGAAACAGAGGGCGAGAAACAGAGGGGCTGGAACAGAGAGCGCGAAACAGAGGGACTGAAACAGAGGGCGAGAAACAGAGGGGCTGAAACAGAGGGCGAGAAACAGAGGGGCTGAAACAGAGGGCGAGAAACAGAGGGGCTGAAACAGAGGGCAAGAAACAGAGGGCCTGAAACAGAGGGGCTGAAACAGAGGGCGAGAAACAGAGGGGCTGAAACAGGGGCTGAAACAGAAGGCGAGAAACAGAGGGGCTGAAACAGAGGGCGAGAAACAGATGGGCTGAAACAGAGGGCGACAAACAGAGGGGCTGAAACAGAGGGGCTGACACAGTGGGGCTGAAACAGAGGGGCTGAAACAGAGGGCGAGAAATAGAGGGGCTGAAACAGAGGGGCTGACACAGTGGGGCTGAAACAGAGGGGCTGAAACAGAGGGCGAGAAACAGAGGGGCTGAAACAGAGGGGCTGAAACAGTGGGGCTGAATCTGAGGGGCTGATTCAGAGGGGCTGAAACAGAGGGGCTGAATCAGAGGGTCTGAAACAGAGGGCGAGAAACAGAGGGGCTGAAACAGAGGGCGAGAAACAGAGGGGCTGAAACAGAGGGCGAGAAACAGACGGGCAGAAACAGAGGGCGAGAAACAGAGGGACTGAAACAGAGGGGCTGAAACAGAGAGCGCCAAACAGAGGAACTGAAACAGAGGGTGAGAAACAGAGGGGCTGTAACAGAGGGCGAGAAACAGAGGGGCTGAAACAGAGGGCGAGAAACGGAGGGGCTGAAACAGAGGGGCTGAAACAGAGGGGCTGAAACAGAGGGCGAGAAACAGAGGGGCTGAAACAGAGGGCGAGAAACAGAGGGGCTGAAACAGAGGGCGAGAAACAGAGGGCGAGAAACAGAGGGACTGAAACAGAGGGGCTGAAACAGAGGGGCTGAAACAGAGGACGAGAAACAGAGGGGCTGAAACAGAGGGCGAGAAGCAGAGGGGCTGAAACAGAGGGCGAGAAACAGAGGGTCTGAAACAGAGGGGCTGACACAGTGGGGCTGAAACAGAGTGCGAGAAATAGAGAGGCTGAAACAGAGGGCGAGAAACAGAGGGACTGAAACAGAGGTCGAGAAACAGAGGGGCTGAAACAGTGGGTTAGAAACAGAGGGCGAGAAACAGAGTGACTGAAACAGAGGGGCTGAAACAGAGGGGCTGAATCAGAGGGCGAGAAACAGAGGGGCTGAAACAGAGAGACTGAAACAGAGGGCGAGAAACAGAGGGGCTGAAACAGAGGTCAAGAAACAGAGGGGCTGAAACAGAGGGCGGGAAACAGAGGGGCTGAAACAGAGGGGCTGAAACAGAGGGGCTGAAACAGAGGGGCTAAAACAGAGGGCGAGAAACAGAGGGGCTGAAACAGAGGGCGAGAAACAGAGGGGCTGAAACAGAGGGCGAGAAACAGAGGGCGAGAAACAGAGGGACTGAAACAGAGGGGCTGAATCAGAGGGGCTGAAACAGAGGGCGAGAAACAGAGTGGCTGAAACAGAGGGGCTGACACAGTGGGGCTGAAACAGAGGGGCTGAAACAGAGGGCGAGAAATAGAGGGGCTGAAACAGAGGGGGAGAAACAGAGGGGCTGAAACAGAGGGTGAGAAACAGAGGGGCTGAAACAGAGGGCGAGAAACAGAGGGGCTGAAACAGAGGGGCTGAAACAGAGGGGCTGAAACAGAGGGCAAGAAACAGAGGGGCTGAAAAAGAGGGCGAGAAACAGAGGGGCAGAAACAGAGGGCGAGAAACAGAGGGGCTGAATCAGAGGGTCTGAATCAGAAGGCGAGAAACAGAGGAGCTGAAACAGAGGGCGAGAAACAGAGGGGCTGAAACAGAGGGGCTGAAACAGAGGGTGAGAAACAGAGGGGCTGAAACAGAGGGGCTGAATCAGAGGGGCTGATTCAGAGGTGCTGAAACAGAGGGGCTGAATCAGAGGGGCTGAAACAGAGGGCGAGAAACAGAGGGGCTGAAACAGAGGGCGAGAAACAGAGAGGCTGAAACAGAGGGCGAGAAACAGACGGGCAGAAACAGAGGGCGAGAAACAGAGGGACTGAAACAGAGGGGCTGAAACAGAGAGCGCGAAACAGAGGGACTGAAATAGAGGGCGAGAAGCAGAGGGGCTGAAACAGAGGGCGAGAAACAGAGGGGCTTAAACAGAGGGCGAGAAACAGAGGGGCTGAAACAGAGGGCAAGAAACAGAGGGGCTGAAACAGAGTGGCTGAAACAAAGGGCGAGAAACAGAGGGGCTGAATCAGACGGGCTGAATCAGAGGGGCTGAAACAGAGGGGCTGAAACAGAGGGCAAGAAACAGAGGGGCTGAAACAGAGGGCGAGAAACAGAGGGGCTGAAACAGAGGGCGAAAAAGGGAGAGGCTGAAACAGAGGGCGAGAAGCAGAGGGTGAGAAACAGAGGGCGAGAAACAGAGGGGCTGAAACAGAGGTCAAGAAACAGAGTGGCTGAAACAAAGGGCGAGAAACAGAGGGGCTGAAACAGAGGGGCTGAATCAGATGGGCTGATTCAGAGGCGCTGAAACAGAGGGGCTGAATCAGAGGGGCTGAAACAGAGGGCGAGACACAGAGGGGCTGAAACAGAGGGCGAGAAACAGAGGGGCTGAAACAGAGGGCGAGAAACAGACGTGCAGAAACAGAGGGCGAGAAACAGAGGGGCTGGAACAGAGAGCGCGAAACAGAGGGACTGAAACAGAGGGCGAGAAACAGAGGGGCTGAAACAGAGGGCGAGAAACAGAGGGGCTGAAACAGAGGGCGAGAAACAGAGGGGCTGAAACAGAGGGCAAGAAACAGAGGGGCTGAAACAGAGGGGCTGAAACAGAGGGCGAGAAACAGAGGGGCTGAAACAGAGGGGCTGAAACAGAAGGCGAGAAACAGAGGGGCTGAAACAGAGGGCGAGAAACAGAGGGGCTGAAACAGAGGGCGACAAACAGAGGGGCTGAAACAGAGGGGCTGACACAGTGGGGCTGAAACAGAGGGGCTGAAACAGAGGGCGAGAAATAGAGGGGCTGAAACAGAGGGGCTGACACAGTGGGGCTGAAACAGAGGAGCTGAAACAGAGGGCGAGAAACAGAGGGGCTGAAACAGAGGGGCTGAAACAGAGGGGCTGAATCTGAGGGGCTGATTCAGAGGGGCTGAAACAGAGGGGCTGAATCAGAGGGTCTGAAACAGAGGGCGAAAAACAGAGGGGCTGAAACAGAGGGCGAGAAACAGAGGGGCTGAAACAGAGGGCGAGAAACAGACGGGCAGAAACAGAGGGCGAGAAACAGAGGGACTGAAACAGAGGGGCTGAAACAGAGAGCGCGAAACAGAGGAACTGAAACAGAGGGTGAGAAACAGAGGGGCTGTAACAGAGGGCGAGAAACAGAGGGGCTGAAACAGAGGGCGAGAAACGGAGGGGCTGAAACAGAGGGGCTGAAACAGAGGGGCTGAAACAGAGGGCGAGAAACAGAGGGGCTGAAACAGAGGGCGAGAAACAGAGGGGCTGAAACAGAGGGCGAGAAACAGAGGGCGAGAAACAGAGGGACTGAAACAGAGGGGCTGAATCAGAGGGGCTGAAACAGAGGACGAGAAACAGAGGGGCTGAAACAGAGGGCGAGAAGCAGAGGGGCTGAAACAGAGGGCGAGAAACAGAGGGTCTGAAACAGAGGGGCTGACACAGTGGCGCTGAAACAGATGGGCTGAAACAGAGTGCGAGAAATAGAGAGGCTGAAACAGAGGGCGAGAAACAGAGGGACTGAAACAGAGGTCGAGAAACAGAGGGGCTGAAACAGAGGGGCTGAAACAGAGGGGCTGAAACAGAGGACGAGAAACAGAGGGGCTGAAACAGAGGGCGAGAAACAGAGGGGCTGAAACAGAGGGCGAGAAACAGAGGGCGAGAAACAGAGGGACTGAAACAGTGGGGCTGAAACAGAGGGGCTGAAACAGAGGGCGAGAAACAGAGGGGCTGAAACCGAGGGCGAGAAACAGAGGGGCTGAAACAGAGGGCGAGAAACAGAGGGGCTGAAACAGAGGGGCTGACACAGTGGGACTGAAACAGAGGGGCTGAAACTGAAGGGGAGAAACAGAGGGGCTGAAACAGAGGGCGAGAAACAGAGGGGCTGAAACAGAGGGCGAGAAACAGAGGGGCTGAAACAGAGGGCGAGAAACAGACGTGCAGAAACAGAGGGCGAGAAACAGAGGGACCGGTACAGAGGGGCTGGAACAGAGAGCGCGAAACAGAGGGACTGAAACAGAGGGCGAGAAACAGAGGGGCTGAAACAGAGGGCGAGAAACAGAGGGGCTGAAACAGAGGGGCTGACACAGTGGGGCTGAAACAGAGGGGCTGAAACAGAGGGCGAGATATAGAGGGGCTGAAACAGAGGGGCTGAGACAGTGGGGCTGAAACAGAGGGGCTGAAACAGAGGGCGAGAAACAGAGGGGCTGAAACAGAGGGGCTGAAACAGAGGGGCTGAATCAGAGGGGCTGATTCAGAGGGGCTGAAACAGAGGGGCTGATTCAGAGGGTCTGAAACAGAGGGCGAGAAACAGAGGGGCTGAAACAGAGGGCGAGAAACAGAGGGGCTGAAACAGAGGGCGAGAAACAGACGGGCAGAAACAGAGGGCGAGAAACAGAGGGACTGAAACAGAGGGGCTGAAACAGAGAGCGCGAAACAGAGGGACTGAAACAGAGGGTGAGAAACAGAGGGGCTGTAACAGAGAGCGCGAAACAGAGGGACTGAAACAGAGGGGGAGAAACAGAGGGGCTGTAACAGAGGGCGAGAAACAGAGGGGCTGAAACAGAGGGCGAGAAACGGAGGGGCTGAAACAGAGGGGCTGAAACAGAGGGCGAGAAACAGAGGGGCTGAAACAGAGGGCGAGAAACAGAGGGGCTGAAACAGAGGGCGAGAAACAGAGGGCGAGAAACAGAGGGACTGAAACAGAGGGGCTGAAACAGAGGGGCTGAAACAGAGGACGAGAAACAGAGGGGCTGAAACAGAGGGCGAGAAACAGAGGGGCTGAAACAGAGGGCGAGAAACAGAGGGTCTGAAACAGAGGGGCTGACACAGTGGTGCTGAAACAGATGGGCTGAAACAGAGTGCGAGAAATGGAGAGGCTGAAACAGAGGGCGAGAAACAGAGGGACTGAAACAGGTCGAGAAACAGAGGGGCTGAAACAGAGGGTTAGAAACAGAGGGCGAGAAACGGAGTGACTGAAACAGAGGGGCTGAAACAGAGGGGCTGAATCAGAGGGCGAGAAACAGAGGGGCTGAAACAGAGAGGCTGAAACAGAGGGCGAGAAACAGAGGGGCTGATACAGAGGTCAAGAAACAGAGGGGCTGAAACAGAGGGCGGGAAACAGAGGGGCTGAAACAGAGGGGCTGAAACAGAGGGGCTGAAACAGAGGGGCTAAAACAGAGGGCGAGAAACAGAGGGGCTGAAACAGAGGGCGAGAAACAGAGGGGCTGAAACAGAGGGCGAGAAACCGAGGGCGAGAAACAGAGGGACTGAAACAGAGGGGCTGAAACAGAGGGGCGGAAACAGAGGGCGAGAAACAGAGTGGCTGAAACAGAGGGGCTGACACAGTGGGGCTGAAACAGAGGGGCTGAAACAGAGGGCGAGAAATAGAGGGGCTGAAACAGAGGGGGAGAAACAGAGGGGCTGAAACAGAGGGTGAGAAACAGAGGGGCTGAAACAGAGGGGCTGAAACAGAGGGGCTGAATCTGAGGGGCTGATTCAGAGGGGCTGAAACAGAGGGGCTGAATCAGAGGGTCTGAAACAGAGGGCGAGAAACAGAGGGGCTGAAACAGAGGGCAAGAAACAGAGGGGCTGAAACAGAGGGGCTGACACAGTGGGGCTGAAACAGAGGGGCTGAAACAGAGGGCGAGAAACAGAGGGGCTGAAACAGAGGGGCTGAAACAGAGGGGCTGAATCTGAGGGGCTGATTCAGAGGGGCTGAAACAGAGGGGCTGAATCAGAGGGTCTGAAACAGAGGGCGAGAAGCAGAGGGTGAGAAACAGAGGGCGAGAAACAGAGGGGATGAAATAGAGGGGCTGAAACACAGGGGCTGAAACAGAGGGGCTGAATCAGATGGGCTGATTCAGAGGCGCTGAAACAGAGGGCGAGAAACAGAGGGGCTGAAACAGAGGGCGAGAAACAGACGTGCAGAAACAGAGGGCGAGAAACAGAGGGGCTGGAACAGAGAGCGCGAAACAGAGGGACTGAAACAGAGGGCGAGAAACAGAGAGGCTGAAACAGAGGGCGAGAAATAGAGGGGCTGAAACAGAGGGCGAGAAACAGAGGGGCTGAAACAGAGGGCAAGAAACAGAGGGGCTGAAACAGAGGGGCTGAAACAGAGGGCGAGAAACAGAGGGGCTGAAACAGAGAGGCTGAAACAGAAGGCGAGAAACAGAGGGGCTGAAACAGAGGGCGAGAAACAGAGGGGCTGAAACAGAGGGCGAGAAACAGAGGGGCTGAAACAGAGGGGCTGACACAGTGGGGCTGAAACAGAGGGGCTGAAACAGAGGGCGAGAAATAGAGGGGCTGAAACAGAGGGGCTGACACAGTGGGGCTGAAACAGAGGGGCTGAAATAGAGGGCGAGAAACAGAGGGGCTGAAACAGAGGGGCTGAAACAGAGGGGCTGAATCTGAGGGGCTAATTCAGAGGGGCTGAAACAGAGGGGCTGAATCAGAGGGTCTGAAACAGAGGGCGAGAAACAGAGGGGCTGAAACAGAGGGCGAGAAACAGAGGGGCTGAAACAGAGGGCGAGAAACAGACGGGCCGAAACAGAGGGCGAGAAACAGAGGGACTGAAACAGAGGGGCTGAAACAGAGAGCGCAAAACAGAGGAACTGAAACAGAGGGTGAGAAACAGAGGGGCTGTAACAGAGGGCGAGAAACAGAGGGGCTGAAACAGCGGGCGAGAAACGGAGGGGCTGAAACAGAGGGGCTGAAACAGAGGGGCTGAAACAGAGGGCGAGAAACAGAGGGGCTGAAACAGAGGGCGAGAAACAGAGGGGCTGAAACAGAGGGCGAGAAACAGAGGGCGAGAAACAGAGGGACTGAAACAGAGGGGCTGAAACAGAGGGGCTGAAACAGAGGACGAGAAACAAAGTGCGAGAAACAGAGGGTCTGAAACAGAGGGGCTGACACAGTGGGGCTGAAACAGAGGGGCTGAAACAGTGGGCGAGAATTAGAGGGGCTGAAACAGAGGGCGAGAAACAGAGGGACTGAAACAGAGGGCGAGAAACAGAGGGGCTGAAACAGAGGGCGAGAAACAGAGGGCGAGAAACAGAGCGCGAGAAACAGAGGGTCTGAAACAGAGGGGCTGACACAGTGGGGCTGAAACAGAGGGGCTGAAACAGAGGGCGAGAATTAGAGGGGCTGAAACAGAGGGCGAGAAACAGAGGGACTGAAACAGAGGGCGAGAAACAGAGGGGCTGAAACAGAGGGCGAGAAACAGAGGGCGAGAAACAGAGGGACTGAAACAGAGGGGCTGAAACAGAGGGTCTGAAACAGATGGCGAGAAACAGAGGGGCTGAAACAGAGGGCGAGAAACAGAGGGGCTGAAACAGAGGGGCTGAAACAGAGAGGCTGAAACAGAGGGCGAGAAACAGAGGGGCTGAAACAGAGGGCAAGAAACAGAGGGGCTGAAACAGAGGGCGAGAAACAGAGGGGCTGAAACAGAGGGGCTGAAAGAGAGGAGCTGAAACAGAGGGGCTGAAACAGAGGGCGAGAAACAGAGGGGCTGAAACAGAGGGCGAGAAAACGAGGGGCTGAAACAGAGGGCGAGAAACAGAGGGCGAGAAACAGAGGGACTGAAACAGAGGGGCTGAAACAGAGGGGCTGAAACAGAGGGCGAGAAACAGAGGGGCTGAAACAGAGGGCGAGAAACAGAGGGGCTGAAACAGAGGGCGAGAAACAGAGGGGCTGAAACAATGGGGCTGACACAGTGGGGCTGAAACAGAGGGGCTGAAACTGAGGGCGACAAATAGAGGGGCTGAAACAGAGGGGCTGAATCAGAGGGTCTGAAACAGAGGGCGAGAAACAGAGGGGCTGAAACAGAGGGCGAGAAACAGAGGGGCTGAAACAGAGGGGCTGAAACAGAGGGGCTGAATCAGAGGGGCTGATTCAGAGGGGCTGAAACAGAGGGGCTGAATCAGAGGGTCTGAAACAGAGGGTGAGAAACAGAGGGGCTGAAACAGAGGGCGAGAAACAGAGGGGCTGAAACAGAGGGCGAGAAACAGACGGGCAGAAACAGAGGGCGTGAAACAGAGGGACTGAAACAGAGGGGCTGAAACAGAGAGCGCGAAACAGAGGGACTGAAACAGAGGGTGAGAAACAGAGGGGCTGTAACAGAGGGCGAGAAACAGAGGGGCTGAAACAGAGGGCGAGAAACGGAGGGGCTGAAACAGAGGGGCTGAAACAGAGGGGCTGAAAGAGAGGGCGAGAAACAGAGTGGCTGAAACAGAGGGCGGGAAACAGAGGGCGAGAAACAGAGGGACTGAAACAGAGGGGCTTAAACAGAGGGGCTGAAACAGAGGACGAGAAACAGAGGGGCTGAAACAGAGGGCGAGGAACAGAGGGGCTGAAACAGAGGGCGAGAAACAGAGGGTCTGAAACAGAGGGGCTGACACAGTGGGGCTGAAACAGATGGGCTGAAACAGAGTGCGAGAAATAGAGAGGCTGAAACAGAGGGCGAGAAACAGAGGGACTGAAACAGAGGTCGAGAAACAGAGGGGCTGAAACAGTGGGTTAGAAACAGAGGGGCTGAAACAGAGGGGCTGAAACAGAGGGGCTGAATCAGAGGGCGAGAAACAGAGGGGCTGAAACAGAGAGACTGAAACAGAGGGCGAGAAACAGAGGGGCTGAAACAGAGGTCAAGAAACAGAGGGGCTGAAACAGAGGGCGGGAAACAGAGGGGCTGAAACAGAGGGTCTGAAACAGAGGGGCTGAAACAGAGGGGCTAAAACAGAGGGTGAGAAACAGAGGGGCTGAAACAGAGGGCGAGAAACAGAGGGGCTGAAACAGAGGGCGAGAAACAGAGGGCGAGAAACAGAGGGACTGAAACAGAGGTGCTGAATCAGAGGGGCTGAAACAGAGGCGAGAAACAGAGTGGCTGAAACAGAGGGGCTGACACAGTGGGGCTGAAACAGAGGGGCTGAAACAGAGGGCGAGAAATAGAGGGGCTGAAACAGAGGGGGAGAAACAGAGGGGCTGAAACAGAGGGTGAGAAACAGAGGGGCTGAAACAGAGGGCGAGAAACAGAGGGGCTGAAACAGAGGGGCTGAAACAGAGGGGCTGAAACAGAGGGCAAGAAACAGAGGGGCTGAAAAAGAGGGCGAGAAACAGAGGGGCAGAAACAGAGGGCGAGAAACAGAGGGGCTGAATCAGAGGGTCTGAAACAGATGGCGAGAAACAGAGGAGCTGAAACAGAGGGCGAGAAACAGAGGGGCTGAAATAGAGGGGCTGAAACAGAGGGTGAGAAACAGAGGGGCTGAAACAGAGGGGCTGAATCAGAGGGGCTGATTCAGAGGTGCTGAAACAGAGGGGCTGAATCAGAGGGGCTGAAACAGAGGGCGAGAAACAGAGGGGCTGAAACAGAGGGCGAGAAACAGAGAGGCTGAAACAGAGGGCGAGAAACAGACGGGCAGAAACAGAGGGCGAGAAACAGAGGGACTGAAACAGAGGGGCTGAAACAGAGAGCGCGAAACAGAGGGACTGAAATAGAGGGCGAGAAGCAGAGGGGCTGAAACAGAGGGCGAGAAACAGAGGGGCTTAAACAGAGGGCGAGAAACCGAGGGGCTGAAACAGAGGGCAAGAAACAGAGGGGCTGAAACAGAGTGGCTGAAACAAAGGGCGAGAAACAGAGGGGCTGAATCAGACGGGCTGAATCAGAGGGGCTGAAACAGAGGGGCTGAAACAGAGGGCAAGAAACAGAGGGGCTGAAACAGAGGGCGAGAAACAGAGGGGCTGAAACAGAGGGCAAAAAAGGGAGGGGCTGAAACAGAGGGCGAGAAGCAGAGGGTGAGAAACAGAGGGCGAGAAACAGAGGGGATGAAATAGAGGGGCTGAAACACAGGGGCTGAAACAGAGGGGCTGAATCAGATGGGCTGATTCAGAGGCGCTGAAACAGAGGGGCTGAATCAGAGGGGCTGAAACAGAGGGCGAGAAACAGAGGGGCTGAAACAGAGGGCGAGAAACAGAGGGGCTGAAACAGAGGGCGAGAAACAGACGTGCAGAAACAGAGGGCGAGAAACAGAGGGGCTGGAACAGAGAGCGCGAAACAGAGGGACTGAAACAGAGGGCGAGAAACAGAGGGGCTGAAACAGAGGGCGAGAAACAGAGGGGCTGAAACAGAGGGCGAGAAACAGAGGGGCTGAAACAGAGGGCAAGAAACAGAGGGCCTGAAACAGAGGGGCTGAAACAGAGGGCGAGAAACAGAGGGGCTGAAACAGGGGCTGAAACAGAAGGCGAGAAACAGAGGGGCTGAAACAGAGGGCGAGAAACAGATGGGCTGAAACAGAGGGCGACAAACAGAGGGGCTGAAACAGAGGGGCTGACACAGTGGGGCTGAAACAGAGGGGCTGAAACAGAGGGCGAGAAATAGAGGGGCTGAAACAGAGGGGCTGACACAGTGGGGCTGAAACAGAGGGGCTGAAACAGAGGGCGAGAAACAGAGGGGCTGAAACAGAGGGGCTGAAACAGTGGGGCTGAATCTGAGGGGCTGATTCAGAGGGGCTGAAACAGAGGGGCTGAATCAGAGGGTCTGAAACAGAGGGCGAGAAACAGAGGGGCTGAAACAGAGGGCGAGAAACAGAGGGGCTGAAACAGAGGGCGAGAAACAGACGGGCAGAAACAGAGGGCGAGAAACAGAGGGACTGAAACAGAGGGGCTGAAACAGAGAGCGCCAAACAGAGGAACTGAAACAGAGGGTGAGAAACAGAGGGGCTGTAACAGAGGGCGAGAAACAGAGGGGCTGAAACAGAGGGCGAGAAACGGAGGGGCTGAAACAGAGGGGCTGAAACAGAGGGGCTGAAACAGAGGGCGAGAAACAGAGGGGCTGAAACAGAGGGCGAGAAACAGAGGGGCTGAAACAGAGGGCGAGAAACAGAGGGCGAGAAACAGAGGGACTGAAACAGAGGGGCTGAAACAGAGGGGCTGAAACAGAGGACGAGAAACAGAGGGGCTGAAACAGAGGGCGAGAAGCAGAGGGGCTGAAACAGAGGGCGAGAAACAGAGGGTCTGAAACAGAGGGGCTGACACAGTGGGGCTGAAACAGAGTGCGAGAAATAGAGAGGCTGAAACAGAGGGCGAGAAACAGAGGGACTGAAACAGAGGTCGAGAAACAGAGGGGCTGAAACAGTGGGTTAGAAACAGAGGGCGAGAAACAGAGTGACTGAAACAGAGGGGCTGAAACAGAGGGGCTGAATCAGAGGGCGAGAAACAGAGGGGCTGAAACAGAGAGACTGAAACAGAGGGCGAGAAACAGAGGGGCTGAAACAGAGGTCAAGAAACAGAGGGGCTGAAACAGAGGGCGGGAAACAGAGGGGCTGAAACAGAGGGGCTGAAACAGAGGGGCTGAAACAGAGGGGCTAAAACAGAGGGCGAGAAACAGAGGGGCTGAAACAGAGGGCGAGAAACAGAGGGGCTGAAACAGAGGGCGAGAAACAGAGGGCGAGAAACAGAGGGACTGAAACAGAGGGGCTGAATCAGAGGGGCTGAAACAGAGGGCGAGAAACAGAGTGGCTGAAACAGAGGGGCTGACACAGTGGGGCTGAAACAGAGGGGCTGAAACAGAGGGCGAGAAATAGAGGGGCTGAAACAGAGGGGGAGAAACAGAGGGGCTGAAACAGAGGGTGAGAAACAGAGGGGCTGAAACAGAGGGCGAGAAACAGAGGGGCTGAAACAGAGGGGCTGAAACAGAGGGGCTGAAACAGAGGGCAAGAAACAGAGGGGCTGAAAAAGAGGGCGAGAAACAGAGGGGCAGAAACAGAGGGCGAGAAACAGAGGGGCTGAATCAGAGGGTCTGAATCAGAAGGCGAGAAACAGAGGAGCTGAAACAGAGGGCGAGAAACAGAGGGGCTGAAACAGAGGGGCTGAAACAGAGGGTGAGAAACAGAGGGGCTGAAACAGAGGGGCTGAATCAGAGGGGCTGATTCAGAGGTGCTGAAACAGAGGGGCTGAATCAGAGGGGCTGAAACAGAGGGCGAGAAACAGAGGGGCTGAAACAGAGGGCGAGAAACAGAGAGGCTGAAACAGAGGGCGAGAAACAGACGGGCAGAAACAGAGGGCGAGAAACAGAGGGACTGAAACAGAGGGGCTGAAACAGAGAGCGCGAAACAGAGGGACTGAAATAGAGGGCGAGAAGCAGAGGGGCTGAAACAGAGGGCGAGAAACAGAGGGGCTTAAACAGAGGGCGAGAAACAGAGGGGCTGAAACAGAGGGCAAGAAACAGAGGGGCTGAAACAGAGTGGCTGAAACAAAGGGCGAGAAACAGAGGGGCTGAATCAGACGGGCTGAATCAGAGGGGCTGAAACAGAGGGGCTGAAACAGAGGGCAAGAAACAGAGGGGCTGAAACAGAGGGCGAGAAACAGAGGGGCTGAAACAGAGGGCGAAAAAGGGAGGGGCTGAAACAGAGGGCGAGAAGCAGAGGGTGAGAAACAGAGGGCGAGAAACAGAGGGGCTGAAACAGAGGTCAAGAAACAGAGTGGCTGAAACAAAGGGCGAGAAACAGAGGGGCTGAAACAGAGGGGCTGAATCAGATGGGCTGATTCAGAGGCGCTGAAACAGAGGGGCTGAATCAGAGGGGCTGAAACAGAGGGCGAGACACAGAGGGGCTGAAACAGAGGGCGAGAAACAGAGGGGCTGAAACAGAGGGCGAGAAACAGACGTGCAGAAACAGAGGGCGAGAAACAGAGGGGCTGGAACAGAGAGCGCGAAACAGAGGGACTGAAACAGAGGGCGAGAAACAGAGGGGCTGAAACAGAGGGCGAGAAACAGAGGGGCTGAAACAGAGGGCGAGAAACAGAGGGGCTGAAACAGAGGGCAAGAAACAGAGGGGCTGAAACAGAGGGGCTGAAACAGAGGGCGAGAAACAGAGGGGCTGAAACAGAGGGGCTGAAACAGAAGGCGAGAAACAGAGGGGCTGAAACAGAGGGCGAGAAACAGAGGGGCTGAAACAGAGGGCGACAAACAGAGGGGCTGAAACAGAGGGGCTGACACAGTGGGGCTGAAACAGAGGGGCTGAAACAGAGGGCGAGAAATAGAGGGGCTGAAACAGAGGGGCTGACACAGTGGGGCTGAAACAGAGGAGCTGAAACAGAGGGCGAGAAACAGAGGGGCTGAAACAGAGGGGCTGAAACAGAGGGGCTGAATCTGAGGGGCTGATTCAGAGGGGCTGAAACAGAGGGGCTGAATCAGAGGGTCTGAAACAGAGGGCGAGAAACAGAGGGGCTGAAACAGAGGGCGAGAAACAGAGGGGCTGAAACAGAGGGCGAGAAACAGACGGGCAGAAACAGAGGGCGAGAAACAGAGGGACTGAAACAGAGGGGCTGAAACAGAGAGCGCGAAACAGAGGAACTGAAACAGAGGGTGAGAAACAGAGGGGCTGTAACAGAGGGCGAGAAACAGAGGGGCTGAAACAGAGGGCGAGAAACGGAGGGGCTGAAACAGAGGGGCTGAAACAGAGGGGCTGAAACAGAGGGCGAGAAACAGAGGGGCTGAAACAGAGGGCGAGAAACAGAGGGGCTGAAACAGAGGGCGAGAAACAGAGGGCGAGAAACAGAGGGACTGAAACAGAGGGGCTGAATCAGAGGGGCTGAAACAGAGGACGAGAAACAGAGGGGCTGAAACAGAGGGCGAGAAGCAGAGGGGCTGAAACAGAGGGCGAGAAACAGAGGGTCTGAAACAGAGGGGCTGACACAGTGGGGCTGAAACAGATGGGCTGAAACAGAGTGCGAGAAATAGAGAGGCTGAAACAGAGGGCGAGAAACAGAGGGACTGAAACAGAGGTCGAGAAACAGAGGGGCTGAAACAGAGGGGCTGAAACAGAGGGGCTGAAACAGAGGACGAGAAACAGAGGGGCTGAAACAGAGGGCGAGAAACAGAGGGGCTGAAACAGAGGGCGAGAAACAGAGGGCGAGAAACAGAGGGACTGAAACAGTGGGGCTGAAACAGAGGGGCTGAAACAGAGGGCGAGAAACAGAGGGGCTGAAACCGAGGGCGAGAAACAGAGGGGCTGAAACAGAGGGCGAGAAACAGAGGGGCTGAAACAGAGGGGCTGACACAGTGGGACTGAAACAGAGGGGCTGAAACTGAAGGGGAGAAACAGAGGGGCTGAAACAGAGGGCGAGAAACAGAGGGGCTGAAACAGAGGGCGAGAAACAGAGGGGCTGAAACAGAGGGCGAGAAACAGACGTGCAGAAACAGAGGGCGAGAAACAGAGGGACCGGTACAGAGGGGCTGGAACAGAGAGCGCGAAACAGAGGGACTGAAACAGAGGGCGAGAAACAGAGGGGCTGAAACAGAGGGCGAGAAACAGAGGGGCTGAAACAGAGGGGCTGACACAGTGGGGCTGAAACAGAGGGGCTGAAACAGAGGGCGAGAAATAGAGGGGCTGAAACAGAGGGGCTGAGACAGTGGGGCTGAAACAGAGGGGCTGAAACAGAGGGCGAGAAACAGAGGGGCTGAAACAGAGGGGCTGAAACAGAGGGGCTGAATCAGAGGGGCTGATTCAGAGGGGCTGAAACAGAGGGGCTGAATCAGAGGGTCTGAAACAGAGGGCGAGAAACAGAGGGGCTGAAACAGAGGGCGAGAAACAGAGGGGCTGAAACAGAGGGCGAGAAACAGACGGGCAGAAACAGAGGGCGAGAAACAGAGGGACTGAAACAGAGGGGCTGAAACAGAGAGCGCGAAACAGAGGGACTGAAACAGAGGGTGAGAAACAGAGGGGCTGTAACAGAGAGCGCGAAACAGAGGGACTGAAACAGAGGGGGAGAAACAGAGGGGCTGTAACAGAGGGCGAGAAACAGAGGGGCTGAAACAGAGGGCGAGAAACGGAGGGGCTGAAACAGAGGGGCTGAAACAGAGGGCGAGAAACAGAGGGGCTGAAACAGAGGGCGAGAAACAGAGGGGCTGAAACAGAGGGCGAGAAACAGAGGGCGAGAAACAGAGGGACTGAAACAGAGGGGCTGAAACAGAGGGGCTGAAACAGAGGACGAGAAACAGAGGGGCTGAAACAGAGGGCGAGAAACAGAGGGGCTGAAACAGAGGGCGAGAAACAGAGGGTCTGAAACAGAGGGGCTGACACAGTGGTGCTGAAACAGATGGGCTGAAACAGAGTGCGAGAAATGGAGAGGCTGAAACAGAGGGCGAGAAACAGAGGGACTGAAACAGGTCGAGAAACAGAGGGGCTGAAACAGAGGGTTAGAAACAGAGGGCGAGAAACGGAGTGACTGAAACAGAGGGGCTGAAACAGAGGGGCTGAATCAGAGGGCGAGAAACAGAGGGGCTGAAACAGAGAGGCTGAAACAGAGGGCGAGAAACAGAGGGGCTGATACAGAGGTCAAGAAACAGAGGGGCTGAAACAGAGGGCGGGAAACAGAGGGGCTGAAACAGAGGGGCTGAAACAGAGGGGCTGAAACAGAGGGGCTAAAACAGAGGGCGAGAAACAGAGGGGCTGAAACAGAGGGCGAGAAACAGAGGGGCTGAAACAGAGGGCGAGAAACCGAGGGCGAGAAACAGAGGGACTGAAACAGAGGGGCTGAAACAGAGGGGCGGAAACAGAGGGCGAGAAACAGAGTGGCTGAAACAGAGGGGCTGACACAGTGGGGCTGAAACAGAGGGGCTGAAACAGAGGGCGAGAAATAGAGGGGCTGAAACAGAGGGGGAGAAACAGAGGGGCTGAAACAGAGGGTGAGAAACAGAGGGGCTGAAACAGAGGGGCTGAAACAGAGGGGCTGAATCTGAGGGGCTGATTCAGAGGGGCTGAAACAGAGGGGCTGAATCAGAGGGTCTGAAACAGAGGGCGAGAAACAGAGGGGCTGAAACAGAGGGCAAGAAACAGAGGGGCTGAAACAGAGGGGCTGACACAGTGGGGCTGAAACAGAGGGGCTGAAACAGAGGGCGAGAAACAGAGGGGCTGAAACAGAGGGGCTGAAACAGAGGGGCTGAATCTGAGGGGCTGATTCAGAGGGGCTGAAACAGAGGGGCTGAATCAGAGGGTCTGAAACAGAGGGCGAGAAACAGAGGGGCTGAAACAGAGGGCGAGAAACAGAGGGGCTGAAACAGAGGGCGAGAAACAGACGGGCAGAAACAGAGGGCGAGAAACAGAGGGACTGAAACAGAGGGGCTGAAACAGAGAGCGCGAAACAGAGGAACTGAAACAGAGGGTGAGAAACAGAGGGGCTGTAACAGAGGGCGAGAAACAGAGGGGCTGAAACAGAGGGCGAGAAACGGAGGGGCTGAAACAGAGGGGCTGAAACAGAGGGGCTGAAACAGAGGGCGAGAAACAGAGGGGCTGAAACAGAGGGCGAGAAACAGAGGGGCTGAAACAGAGGGCGAGAAACAGAGGGCGAGAAACAGAGGGACTGAAACAGAGGGGCTGAAACAGAGGGGCTGAAACAGAGGACGAGAAACAGAGGGGCTGAAACAGAGTGCGAGAAGCAGAGGGGCTGAAACAGAGGGCGAGAAACAGAGGGTCTGAAACAGAGGGGCTGACACAGTGGGGCTGAAACAGATGGGCTGAAACAGAGTGTGAGAAATAGAGAGGCTGAAACAGAGGGCGAGAAACAGAGGGACTGAAACAGAGGTCGAGAAACAGAGGGGCTGAAACAGAGGGGCTGAAACAGAGGGGCTGAAACAGAGGACGAGAAACAGAGGGGCTGAAACAGAGGGCGAGAAACAGAGGGGCTGAAACAGAGGGCGAGAAACAGAGGGCGAGAAACAGAGGGACTGAAACAGTGGGGCTGAAACAGAGGGTCTGAAACAGAGGGCGAGAAACAGAGGGGCTGAAACAGAGGGCGAGAAACAGAGGGGCTGAAACAGAGGGCGAGAAACAGAGGGGCTGAAACAGAGGGGCTGACACAGTGGGACTGAAACAGAGGGGCTGAAACTGAAGGGGAGAAACAGAGGGGCTGAAACAGAGGGCGAGAAACAGACGTGCAGAAACAGAGGGCGAGAAACAGAGGGACCGGAACAGAGGGGCTGGAACAGAGAGCGCGAAACAGAGGGACTGAAACAGAGGGCGAGAAACAGAGGGGCTGAAACAGAGGGCGAGAAACAGAGGGGCTGAACCAGAGGGGCTGACACAGTGGGGCTGAAACAGAGGGGCTGAAACAGAGGGCGAGAAATAGAGGGGCTGAAACAGAGGGGCTGACACAGTGGGGCTGAAACAGAGGGGCTGAAACAGAGGGCGAGAAACAGAGGGGCTGAAACAGAGGGGCTGAAACAGAGGGGCTGAATCAGAGGGGCTGATTCAGAGGGGCTGAAACAGAGGGGCTGAATCAGAGGGTCTGAAACAGAGGGCGAGAAACAGAGGGGCTGAAACAGAGGGCGAGAAACAGAGGGGCTGAAACAGAGGGCGAGAAACAGACGGGCAGAAACAGAGGGCGAGAAACAGAGGGACTGAAACAGAGGGGCTGAAACAGAGAGCGCGAAACAGAGGGACTGAAACAGAGGGTGAGAAACAGAGGGGCTGTAACAGAGAGCGCGAAACAGAGGGACTGAAACAGAGGGTGAGAAACAGAGGGGCTGTAACAGAGGGGCTGAAACAGAGGGCGCGAAACGGAGGGGCTGAAACAGAGGGGCTGAAACAGAGGGCGAGAAACAGAGGGGCTGAAACAGAGGGCGAGAAACAGAGGGGCTGAAACAGAGGGCGAGAAACAGAGGGCGAGAAACAGAGGGACTGAAACAGAGGGGCTGAAACAGAGGGGCTGAAACAGAGGACGAGAAACAGAGGGGCTGAAACAGAGGGCGAGAAACAGAGGGGCTGAAACAGAGGGCGAGAAACAGAGGGTCTGAAACAGAGGGGCTGACACAGTGGTGCTGAAACAGATGGGCTGAAACAGAGTGCGAGAAATGGAGAGGCTGAAACAGAGGGCGAGAAACAGAGGGACTGAAACAGAGGTCGAGAAACAGAGGGGCTGAAACAGAGGGTTAGATACAGAGGGCGAGAAACGGAGTGACTGAAACAGAGGGGCTGAAACAGAGGGGCTGAATCAGAGGGCGAGAAACAGAGGGGCTGAAACAGAGAGGCTGAAACAGAGGGCGAGAAACAGAGGGGCTGATACAGAGGTCAAGAAACAGAGGGGCTGAAACAGAGGGCGGGAAACAGAGGGGCTGAAACAGAGGGGCTGAAACAGAGGGGCTAAAACAGAGGGCGAGAAACAGAGGGGCTGAAACAGAGGGCGAGAAACAGAGGGGCTGAAACAGAGGGCAAGAAACAGAGGGCGAGAAACAGAGGGACGGAAACAGAGGGGCTGAAACAGAGGGGCGGAAACAGAGGGCGAGAAACAGAGTGGCTGAAACAGAGGGGCTGACACAGTGGGGCTGAAACAGAGGGGCTGAAACAGAGGGCGAGAAATAGAGGGGCTGAAACAGAGGGGGAGAAACAGAGGGGCTGAAACAGAGGGTGAGAAACAGAGGGGCTGAAACAGAGGGGCTGAAACAGAGGGGCTGAATCTGAGGGGCTGATTCAGAGGGGCTGAAACAGAGGGGCTGAATCAGAGGGTCTGAAACAGAGGGCGAGAAACAGAGGGGCTGAAACAGAGGGCGAGAAACAGAGGGGCTGAATCAGAGGGTCTGAAACAGAGGGTGAGAAACAGAGGGGCTGAAACAGAGGGCGAGAAACAGAGGGGCTGAAACAGTGGGGCTGAAAGAGAGGGTGAGAAACAGAGGGGCTGAAACAGAGGGGCTGAATCAGAGGGGCTGATTCAGAGGTGCTGAAACAGAGGGGCTGAATCAGAGGGGCTGAAACAGAGGGCGAGAAACAGAGGGGCTGAAACAGAGGGCGAGAAACAGAGGGGCTGAAACAGAGGGCGAGAAACAGACGGGCAGAAACAGAGGGCGAGAAACAGAGGGGCTAAATCAGAGGGGCTGAAACAGAGAGCGAGAAACAGATGGGCTGAAACAGAGGGGCTGAAACAGAGGGTGAGAAACAGAGGGGCTGAAACAGAGGGCGAGAAACAGAGGGGCTGAAACAGAGGGGCTGAAACAGAGGTGCTGAATCAGAGGGGCTGATTCAGAGGGGCTGAAACAGAGGGGATTAATCAGAGGGGCTGAAAAAGAGGGCGAGAAACAGAGGGGCTGAAACAGAGGGCGAGAAACAGAGGGGCAGAAAAAGAGGGCGAGAAACAGAGGAGCTAAAACAGAGGGGCTGAAACAGAGAGCGCGAAACAGAGAGGCTGAAACAGATGGCGAGAAACAGAGGGACTGAAACAGAGGTCGAGAAACAGCGGGGCTGAAACAGAGGGCAAGAAACAGAGGGGCTGAAACAGAGTGGCTGAAACAGAAGGGCTGAAACAGAGTGGCTGAAACAGATGGCGAGAAACAGAGGGGCTGAATCAGAGGGGCTGAATCAGAAGGGCTGAAACAGAGGGGCTGAATCAGAGGGGCTGAAACAGAAGGCGAGAAACAGAGGGGCTGAAACAGAGGGCGAGAAACTGAGGGGCAGAAACAGAGGGCGAGAAACAGAGGGGCTGAAACAGAGGGTCTGAAACAGAGGGCGAGAAACAGAGGGGCTGAAACAGAGGGCGAGAAACAGAGGGGCTGAAACAGAGGGGCTGAAACAGAGGGGCTGAAACAGAGGGCGAGAAACAGAGGGGCAGAAACTGAGGTCTTGAAACAGAGGGGCTGAAACAGAGGGGCTGAAACAGAGGGTCTGAATCAGAGGGGCTGAAACAGACGGGCTGAAACAGAGGGGCTGAAACAGAGGGGCTGAAACAGACGGGCTGAAACAGAGAGCCTGAAACAGAGGGCGAGAAACAGAGGGGCTGAAACAGAGGGCGAAAAACAGAGGGACTGAAACAGAGGGCGAGAAACAGAGGGGCTGAAACAGAGGGGTAGAAACAGAGGGGCTGAAACAGAGGGGCTGAAACAGAGGGCGAGAAACAGAGGGGCTGAATCAGAGGGGCTGAATCAGAGGGACTGAAACAGAGGGGCTGAAACAGAGGGCGAGAAACAAAGGGGCTGAAACAGCGGGCGAGAAACAGAGGGCGAGAAACAGAGGGGCTGAAACAGAGGGGCTGAAACAGACGGGCTGAAACAGAGAGCCTGAAACAGAGGGCGAGAAACAGAGGGGCTGAAACAGAGGGCGATAAACAGAGGGGCTGAAACAGAGTGCGAGAAACAGAGGGTGAGAAACAGAGGGGCTGAAACAGAGGGGCTGAAACAGAGGGGCTGAAACAGAGGGGCTAAAACAGAGGGCGAGAAACAGAGGGGCTGAAACAGAGGGCGAGAAACAGAGGGGCTGAAACAGAGGGCGAGAAACAGAGGGCGAGAAACAGAGGGACTGAAACAGAGGGGCTGAAACAGAGGGGCGGAAACAGAGGGCGAGAAATAGAGGGGCTGAAACAGAGGGGGAGAAACAGAGGGGCTGAAACAGAGGGTGAGAAACAGAGGGGCTGAAACAGAGGGGCTGAAACAGAGGGGCTGAATCTGAGGGGCTGATTCAGAGGGGCTGAAACAGAGGGGCTGAATCAGAGGGTCTGAAACAGAGGGCGAGAAACAGAGCGGCTGAAACAGAGGGCGAGAAACAGAGGGGCTGAATCAGAGGGTCTGAAACAGAGGGCGAGAAACAGAGGGGCTGAAACAGAGGGCGAGTAACGGAGGGGCTGAAACAGTGGGGCTGAAAGAGAGGGTGAGAAACAGAGGGGCTGAAACAGAGGGGCTGAATCAGAGGGGCTGATTCAGAGGTGCTGAAACAGAGGGGCTGAATCAGAGGGGCTGAAACAGAGGGCGAGAAACAGAGGGGCTGAAACAGAGGGCGAGAAACAGAGGGGCTGAAACAGAGGGCGAGAAACAGACGGGCAGAAACAGAGGGCGAGAAACAGAGGGGCTAAATCAGAGGGGCTGAAACAGAGAGCGAGAAACAGATGGGCTGAAACAGAGGGGCTGAAACAGAGGGTGAGAAACAGAGGGGCTGAAACAGAGGGCGAGAAACAGAGGGGCTGAAAGAGAGGGGCTGAAACAGAGGGGCTGAATCAGAGGGGCTGATTCAGAGGGGCTGAAACAGAGGGGATTAATCAGAGTGGCTGAAAAAGAGGGCGAGAAACAGAGGGGCTGAAACAGAGGGCGAGAAACAGAGGGGCAGAAAAAGAGGGCGAGAAACAGAGGAGCTGAAACAGAGGGGCTGAAACAGAGAGCGCGAAACAGAGAGGCTGAAACAGATGGCGAGAAACAGAGGGACTGAAACAGAGGTCGAGAAACAGCGGGGCTGAAACAGAGGGCGAGAAATAGAGGGGCTGAAACAGAGGGGGAGAAACAGAGGGGCTGAAACAGAGGGTGAGAAACAGAGGGGCTGAAACAGAGGGGCTGAAACAGAGGGGCTGAATCTGAGGGGCTGATTCAGAGGGGCTGAAACAGAGGGGCTGAATCAGAGGGGCTGAAACAGAGAGCGCGAAACAGAGAGGCTGAAACAGATGGCGAGAAACAGAGGGACTGAAACAGAGGTCGAGAAACAGCGGGGCTGAAACAGAGGGTGAGAAATAGAGGGGCTGAAACAGAGGGGGAGAAACAGAGGGGCTGAAACAGAGGGTGAGAAACAGAGGGGCTGAAACAGAGGGGCTGAAACAGAGGGGCTGAATCTGAGGGGCTGATTCAGAGGGGCTGAAACAGAGGGGCTGAATCAGAGGGGCTGATTCAGAGGGGCTGAAACAGAGGGGATTAATCAGAGTGGCTGAAAAAGAGGGCGAGAAACAGAGGGGCTGAAACAGAGGGCGAGAAACAGAGGGGCAGAAAAAGAGGGCGAGAAACAGAGGAGCTGAAACAGAGGGGCTGAAACAGAGAGCGCGAAACAGAGAGGCTGAAACAGATGGCGAGAAACAGAGGGACTGAAACAGAGGTCGAGAAACAGCGGGGCTGAAACAGAGGGCGAGAAATAGAGGGGCTGAAACAGAGGGGGAGAAACAGAGGGGCTGAAACAGAGGGTGAGAAACAGAGGGGCTGAAACAGAGGGGCTGAAACAGAGGGGCTGAATCTGAGGGGCTGATTCAGAGGGGCTGAAACAGAGGGGCTGAATCAGAGGGTCTGAAACAGAGGGCGAGAAACAGAGGGGCTGAAACAGAGGGCGAGAAACAGAGGGGCTGAATCAGAGGGTCTGAAACAGAGGGCGAGAAACAGAGGGGCTGAAACAGAGGGCGAGTAACGGAGGGGCTGAAACAGTGGGGCTGAAAGAGAGGGTGAGAAACAGAGGGGCTGAAACAGAGGGGCTGAATCAGAGGGGCTGATTCAGAGGTGCTGAAACAGAGGGGCTGAATCAGAGGGGCTGAAACAGAGGGCGAGAAACAGAGGGGCTGAAACAGAGGGCGAGAAACAGAGGGGCTGAAACAGAGGGCGAGAAACAGACGGGCAGAAACAGAGGGCGAGAAACAGAGGGGCTAAATCAGAGGGGCTGAAACAGAGAGCGAGAAACAGATGGGCTGAAACAGAGGGGCTGAAACAGAGGGTGAGAAACAGAGGGGCTGAAACAGAGGGCGAGAAACAGAGGGGCTGAAAGAGAGGGGCTGAAACAGAGGGGCTGAATCAGAGGGGCTGATTCAGAGGGGCTGAAACAGAGGGGATTAATCAGAGTGGCTGAAAAAGAGGGCGAGAAACAGAGGGGCTGAAACAGAGGGCGAGAAACAGAGGGGCAGAAAAAGAGGGCGAGAAACAGAGGAGCTGAAACAGAGGGGCTGAAACAGAGAGCGCGAAACAGAGAGGCTGAAACAGATGGCGAGAAACAGAGGGACTGAAACAGAGGTCGAGAAACAGCGGGGCTGAAACAGAGGGCAAGAAACAGAGGGGCTGAAACAGAGTGGCTGAAACAGAAGGGCTGAAACAGAGGGGCTGAAACAGATGGCGAGAAACAGAGGGGCTGAATCAGAGGGGCTGAATCAGAAGGGCTGAAACAGAGGGGCTGAATCAGAGGGGCTGAAACAGAAGGCGAGAAACAGAGGGGCTGAAACAGAGGGCGAGAAACTGAGGGGCAGAAACAGAGGGGCTGAAACAGAGGGTCTGAAACAGAGGGCGAGAAACAGAGGGGCTGAAACAGAGGGCGAGAAACAGAGGGGCTGAAACAGAGGGGCTGAAACAGAGGGGCTGAAACAGAGGGCGAGAAACAGAGGGGCAGAAACTGAGGGCTTGAAACAGAGGGGCTGAAACAGAGGGGCTGAAACAGAGGGTCTGAATCAGAGGGGCTGAAACAGAGGGGCTGAAACAGAGGGGCTGAAACAGAGGGTCTGAATCAGAGGGGCTGAAACAGAGGGGCTGAAACAGACGGGCTGAAACAGAGAGCCTGAAACAGAGGGCGAGAAACAGAGGGGCTGAAACAGAGGGCGAAAAACAGAGGGACTGAAACAGAGGGCGAGAAACAGAGGGGCTGAAACAGAGGGGCAGAAACAGAGGGGCTGAAACAGAGGGGCTGAAACAGAGGGCGAGAAACAGAGGGGCGGAATCAGAGGGGCTGAATCAGAGGGACTGAAACAGAGGGGCTGAAACAGAGGGCGAGAAACAAAGGGGCTGAAACAGCGGGCGAGAAACAGAGGGCGAGAAACAGAGAGGCTGAAACACAGGGGCTGAAACAGATGGGCTGAAACAGAGAGCCTGAAACAGAGGGCGAGAAACAGAGGGGCTGAAACAGAGGGCGATAAACAGAGGGGCTGAAACAGAGTGCGAGAAACAGAGGGTGAGAAACAGAGGGCGATAAACAGATTTGATGAAACAGAGGGGCTGAAACAAAGGGGCTGAAATAGAGGGGCTGAAACAGAGGGGCTGAATCAGAGGGGCTGAAACAGAGTGGCTGAATCAGAGGGGCTGAAACAGTGGGGCCGAAACAGAGGGGCTGAATCCGAGGGCGAGAAACAGAGAGGCTGAAACAGAGGGCGAGAAACAGAGGGGCTGAAACAGAGGGCAAGAAACAGAGGGGCTGAAACAGAGGGTGAGAAACAGAGGGGCTGAAACAGAGGGGCTGAAACAGAGGGGCTGAAACAGAGGGGCTGAAACAGAGGGCGAGAAACAGAGGGGCTGAAACAGAGGGCGGGAAACAGAGGGGCTGAAACAGAGTGCGAGAAACACAGGGCGAGAAACAGAGGGACTGAAACAGAGGGGATGAACAGAGGGGCTGAAACAGAGGGCGAGAAACAGAGGGGCTGAAACAGAGGGCGAGAAACAGAGGGGCTGAAACAGAGGGGCTGAAACAGAGAGGCTGAAACAGAGGGCGAGAAACAGAGGGGCTGAAACAGAGGGCATGAAACAGAGGGGCTGAAACAGAGGGCGAGAAACAGAGGGGCTGAAACAGAGGGGCTGAAACAGAGGAGCTGAAACAGAGGGGCTGAAACAGAGGGCGAGAAACAGAGGGGCTGAAGCAGAGGGCGAGAAACAGAGGGGCTGAAACAGAGAGCGAGAAACAGAGGGCGAGAAACAGAGGGACTGAAACAGAGGGGCTGAAACAGAGGGGCTGAAACAGAGGGCGAGAAACAGAGGGGCTGAAACAGAGGGCGAGAAACAGAGGGGCTGAAACAGAGGGGCTGACACAGTTGGGCTGAAACAGAGGGGCTGAAACAGAGGGCGAGAAACAGAGGGGCTGAAACAGAGGGCGAGAAACAGAGGGGCTGAAACAGAGGGCGAGAAACAGAGGGGCTGAAACAGAGGGGCTGACACAGTGGGGCTGAAACAGAGGGGCTGAAACAGAAGGGGAGAAACAGAGGGGCTGAAACAGAGGGCGAGAAACAGACGTGCAGAAACAGAGGGCGAGAAACAGAGGGACTGAAACAGAGGGGCTGGAACAGGGAGTGCGAAACAGAGGGACTGAAACAGAGGGCGAGAAACAGAGGGGCTGAAACAGAGGGCGAGAAACAGAGGGGCTGAAACAGAGGGGCTGACACAGTGGGGCTGAAACAGAGGGGCTGAAACAGAGGGCGAGAAATAGAGGGGCTGAAACAGAGGGGCTGACACAGTGGGGCTGAAACAGAGGGGCTGAAACAGAGGGCGAGAAACAGAGGGGCTGAAACAGAGGGGCTGAAACAGAGGGGCTGAAACAGAGGGGCTGAAACAGAGGGGCTGAATCTGAGGGGCTGATTCAGAGGGGCTGAAACAGAGGGGCTGAATCAGAGGGTCTGAAACAGAGGGCGAGAAACAGAGGGGCTGAAACAGAGGGCGAGAAACAGAGGGGCTGAAACAGAGGGCGAGAAACAGACGGGCAGAAACAGAGGGCGAGAAACAGAGGGACTGAAACAGAGGGGCTGAAACAGAGAGCGCGAAACAGAGGGACTGAAACAGAGGGTGAGAAACAGAGGGGCTGTAACAGAGGGCGAGAAACAGAGGGGCTGAAACAGAGGGCGAGAAACGGAGGGGCTGAAACAGAGGGGCTGAAACAGAGGGGCTGAAACAGAGGGGCTGAAACAGAGGGCGAGAAACAGAGGGGCTGAAACAGAGGGCGAGAAACAGAGGGCGAGAAACAGAGGGACTGAAACAGAGGGGCTGAAACAGAGGGGCTGAAACAGAGGGCGAGAAACAGAGGGGCTGAAACAGAGGGCGAGAAACAGAGGGGCTGAAACAGAGGGGCTGAAACAGAGAGGCTGAAACAGAGGGCGAGAAACAGAGGGGCTGAAACAGAGGGCATGAAACAGAGGGGCTGAAACAGAGGGCGAGAAACAGAGGGGCTGAAACAGAGGGCGAGAAACAGAGGGCGAGAAACAGAGGGACTGAAACAGAGGGGCTGAAACAGAGGGGCTGAAACAGAGGGCGAGAAACAGAGGGGCTGAAACAGAGGGCGAGAAACAGAGGGGCTGAAACAGAGGGCGAGAAACAGAGGGGCTGAAAAAATGGGGCTGACACAGTGGGGCTGAAACAGAGGGGCTGAAACTGAGGGCGACAAATAGAGGGGCTGAAACAGAGGGGCTGACACTGTGGGGCTGAAACAGAGGGGCTGAAACAGAGGGCGAGAAACAGAGGGGCTGAAACAGAGGGGCTGAAACAGAGGGGCTGAATCAGAGGGGCTGATTCAGAGGGGCTGAAACAGAGGGGCTGAATCAGAGGGTCTGAAACAGAGGGCGAGAAACAGAGGGGCTGAAACAGAGGGCGAGAAACAGAGGGGCTGAAACAGAGGGCGAGAAACAGACGGGCAGAAACAGAGGGCGTGAAACAGAGGGACTGAAACAGAGGGGCTGAAACAGAGAGCGCGAAACAGAGGGACTGAAACAGAGGGTGAGAAACAGAGGGGCTGTAACAGAGGGCGAGAAACAGAGGGGCTGAAACAGAGGGCGAGAAACGGAGGGGCTGAAACAGAGGGGCTGAAACAGAGGGGCTGAAAGAGAGGGCGAGAAACAGAGGGGCTGAAACAGAGGGCGGGAAACAGAGGGCGAGAAACAGAGGGACTGAAACAGAGGGGCTTAAACAGAGGGGCTGAAACAGAGGACGAGAAACAGAGGGGCTGAAACAGAGGGCGAGGAACAGAGGGCCTGAAACAGAGGGCGAGAAACAGAGGGTCTGAAACAGAGGGGCTGACACAGTGGGGCTGAAACAGATGGGCTGAAACAGAGTGCGAGAAATAGAGAGGCTGAAACAGAGGGCGAGAAACAGAGGGACTGAAACAGAGGTCGAGAAACAGAGGGGCTGAAACAGTGGGTTAGAAACAGAGGGGCTGAAACAGAGGGGCTGAAACAGAGGGGCTGAATCAGAGGGCGAGAAACAGAGGGGCTGAAACAGAGAGACTGAAACAGAGGGCGAGAAACAGAGGGGCTGAAACAGAGTTCAAGAAACAGAGGGGCTGAAACAGAGGGCGGGAAACAGAGGGGCTGAAACAGAGGGTCTGAAACAGAGGGGCTGAAACAGAGGGGCTAAAACAGAGGGTGAGAAACAGAGGGGCTGAAACAGAGGGCGAGAAACAGAGGGGCTGAAACAGAGGGCGAGAAACAGAGGGCGAGAAACAGAGGGACTGAAACAGAGGTGCTGAATCAGAGGGGCTGAAACAGAGGCGAGAAACAGAGTGGCTGAAACAGAGGGGCTGACACAGTGGGGCTGAAACAGAGGGGCTGAAACAGAGGGCGAGAAATAGAGGGGCTGAAACAGAGGGGGAGAAACAGAGGGGCTGAAACAGAGGGTGAGAAACAGAGGGGCTGAAACAGAGGGCGAGAAACAGAGGGGCTGAAACAGAGGGGCTGAAACAGAGGGGCTGAAACAGAGGGCAAGAAACAGAGGGGCTGAAAAAGAGGGCGAGAAACAGAGGGGCAGAAACAGAGGGCGAGAAACAGAGGGGCTGAATCAGAGGGTCTGAAACAGATGGCGAGAAACAGAGGAGCTGAAACAGAGGGCGAGAAACAGAGGGGCTGAAATAGAGGGGCTGAAACAGAGGGTGAGAAACAGAGGGGCTGAAACAGAGGGGCTGAATCAGAGGGGCTGATTCAGAGGTGCTGAAACAGAGGGGCTGAATCAGAGGGGCTGAAACAGAGGGCGAGAAACAGAGGGGCTGAAACAGAGGGCGAGAAACAGAGAGGCTGAAACAGAGGGCGAGAAACAGACGGGCAGAAACAGAGGGCGAGAAACAGAGGGACTGAAACAGAGGGGCTGAAACAGAGAGCGCGAAACAGAGGGACTGAAATAGAGGGCGAGAAGCAGAGGGGCTGAAACAGAGGGCGAGAAACAGAGGGGCTTAAACAGAGGGCGAGAAACCGAGGGGCTGAAACAGAGGGCAAGAAACAGAGGGGCTGAAACAGAGTGGCTGAAACAAAGGGCGAGAAACAGAGGGGCTGAATCAGACGGGCTGAATCAGAGGGGCTGAAACAGAGGGGCTGAAACAGAGGGCAAGAAACAGAGGGGCTGAAACAGAGGGCGAGAAACAGAGGGGCTGAAACAGAGGGCGAAAAAGGGAGGGGCTGAAACAGAGGGCGAGAAGCAGAGGGTGAGAAACAGAGGGCGAGAAACAGAGGGGATGAAATAGAGGGGCTGAAACACAGGGGCTGAAACAGAGGGGCTGAATCAGATGGGCTGATTCAGAGGCGCTGAAACAGAGGGGCTGAATCAGAGGGGCTGAAACAGAGGGCGAGAAACAGAGGGGCTGAAACAGAGGGCGAGAAACAGAGGGGCTGAAACAGAGGGCGAGAAACAGACGTGCAGAAACAGAGGGCGAGAAACAGAGGGGCTGGAACAGAGAGCGCGAAACAGAGGGACTGAAACAGAGGGCGAGAAACAGAGGGGCTGAAACAGAGGGCGAGAAACAGAGGGGCTGAAACAGAGGGCGAGAAACAGAGGGGCTGAAACAGAGGGCAAGAAACAGAGGGCCTGAAACAGAGGGGCTGAAACAGAGGGCGAGAAACAGAGGGGCTGAAACAGGGGCTGAAACAGAAGGCGAGAAACAGAGGGGCTGAAACAGAGGGCGAGAAACAGATGGGCTGAAACAGAGGGCGACAAACAGAGGGGCTGAAACAGAGGGGCTGACACAGTGGGGCTGAAACAGAGGGGCTGAAACAGAGGGCGAGAAATAGAGGGGCTGAAACAGAGGGGCTGACACAGTGGGGCTGAAACAGAGGGGCTGAAACAGAGGGCGAGAAACAGAGGGGCTGAAACAGAGGGGCTGAAACAGAGGGGCTGAATCTGAGGGGCTGATTCAGAGGGGCTGAAACAGAGGGGCTGAATCAGAGGGTCTGAAACAGAGGGCGAGAAACAGAGGGGCTGAAACAGAGGGCAAGAAACAGAGGGGCTGAAACAGAGGGCGAGAAACAGACGGGCAGAAACAGAGGGCGAGAAACAGAGGGACTGAAACAGAGGGGCTGAAACAGAGAGCGCGAAACAGAGGAACTGAAACAGAGGGTGAGAAACAGAGGGGCTGTAACAGAGGGCGAGAAACAGAGGGGCTGAAACAGAGGGCGAGAAACGGAGGGGCTGAAACAGAGGGGCTGAAACAGAGGGGCTGAAACAGAGGGCGAGAAACAGAGGGGCTGAAACAGAGGGCGAGAAACAGAGGGGCTGAAACAGAGGGCGAGAAACAGAGGGCGAGAAACAGAGGGACTGAAACAGAGGGGCTGAAACAGAGGGGCTGAAACAGAGGACGAGAAACAGAGGGGCTGAAACAGAGGGCGAGAAGCAGAGGGGCTGAAACAGAGGGCGAGAAACAGAGGGTCTGAAACAGAGGGGCTGACACAGTGGGGCTGAAACAGAGTGCGAGAAATAGAGAGGCTGAAACAGAGGGCGAGAAACAGAGGGACTGAAACAGAGGTCGAGAAACAGAGGGGCTGAAACAGTGGGTTAGAAACAGAGGGCGAGAAACAGAGTGACTGAAACAGAGGGGCTGAAACAGAGGGGCTGAATCAGAGGGCGAGAAACAGAGGGGCTGAAACAGAGAGACTGAAACAGAGGGCGAGAAACAGAGGGGCTGAAACAGAGGTCAAGAAACAGAGGGGCTGAAACAGAGGGCGGGAAACAGAGGGGCTGAAACAGAGGGGCTGAAACAGAGGGGCTGAAACAGAGGGGCTAAAACAGAGGGCGAGAAACAGAGGGGCTGAAACAGAGGGCGCGAAACAGAGGGGCTGAAACAGAGGGCGAGAAACAGAGGGCGAGAAACAGAGGGACTGAAACAGAGGGGCTGAATCAGAGGGGCTGAAACAGAGGGCGAGAAACAGAGTGGCTGAAACAGAGGGGCTGACACAGTGGGGCTGAAACAGAGGGGCTGAAACAGAGGGCGAGAAATAGAGGGGCTGAAACAGAGGGGGAGAAACAGAGGGGCTGAAACAGAGGGTGAGAAACAGAGGGGCTGAAACAGAGGGCGAGAAACAGAGGGGCTGAAACAGAGGGGCTGAAACAGAGGGGCTGAATCAGAGGGGCTGATTCAGAGGGGCTGAAACAGAGGGGCTGAATCAGAGGGTCTGAAACAGAGGGCGAGAAACAGAGGGGCTGAAACAGAGGGCGAGAAACAGAGGGGCTGAAACAGAGGGCGAGAAACAGACGGGCAGAAACAGAGGGCGTGAAACAGAGGGACTGAAACAGAGGGGCTGAAACAGAGAGCGCGAAACAGAGGGACTGAAACAGAGGGTGAGAAACAGAGGGGCTGTAACAGAGGGCGAGAAACAGAGGGGCTGAAACAGAGGGCGAGAAACGGAGGGGCTGAAACAGAGGGGCTGAAACAGAGGGGCTGAAAGAGAGGGCGAGAAACAGAGGGGCTGAAACAGAGGGCGGGAAACAGAGGGCGAGAAACAGAGGGACTGAAACAGAGGGGCTTAAACAGAGGGGCTGAAACAGAGGACGAGAAACAGAGGGGCTGAAACAGAGGGCGAGGAACAGAGGGGCTGAAACAGAGGGCGAGAAACAGAGGGTCTGAAACAGAGGGGCTGACACAGTGGGGCTGAAACAGATGGGCTGAAACAGAGTGCGAGAAATAGAGAGGCTGAAACAGAGGGCGAGAAACAGAGGGACTGAAACAGAGGTCGAGAAACAGAGGGGCTGAAACAGTGGGTTAGAAACAGAGGGGCTGAAACAGAGGGGCTGAAACAGAGGGGCTGAATCAGAGGGCGAGAAACAGAGGGGCTGAAACAGAGAGACTGAAACAGAGGGCGAGAAACAGAGGGGCTGAAACAGAGGTCAAGAAACAGAGGGGCTGAAACAGAGGGCGGGAAACAGAGGGGCTGAAACAGAGGGTCTGAAACAGAGGGGCTGAAACAGAGGGGCTAAAACAGAGGGTGAGAAACAGAGGGGCTGAAACAGAGGGCGAGAAACAGAGGGGCTGAAACAGAGGGCGAGAAACAGAGGGCGAGAAACAGAGGGACTGAAACAGAGGTGCTGAATCAGAGGGGCTGAAACAGAGGCGAGAAACAGAGTGGCTGAAACAGAGGGGCTGACACAGTGGGGCTGAAACAGAGGGGCTGAAACAGAGGGCGAGAAATAGAGGGGCTGAAACAGAGGGGGAGAAACAGAGGGGCTGAAACAGAGGGTGAGAAACAGAGGGGCTGAAACAGAGGGCGAGAAACAGAGGGGCTGAAACAGAGGGGCTGAAACAGAGGGGCTGAAACAGAGGGCAAGAAACAGAGGGGCTGAAAAAGAGGGCGAGAAACAGAGGGGCAGAAACAGAGGGCGAGAAACAGAGGGGCTGAATCAGAGGGTCTGAAACAGATGGCGAGAAACAGAGGAGCTGAAACAGAGGGCGAGAAACAGAGGGGCTGAAATAGAGGGGCTGAAACAGAGGGTGAGAAACAGAGGGGCTGAAACAGAGGGGCTGAATCAGAGGGGCTGATTCAGAGGTGCTGAAACAGAGGGGCTGAATCAGAGGGGCTGAAACAGAGGGCGAGAAACAGAGGGGCTGAAACAGAGGGCGAGAAACAGAGAGGCTGAAACAGAGGGCGAGAAACAGACGGGCAGAAACAGAGGGCGAGAAACAGAGGGACTGAAACAGAGGGGCTGAAACAGAGAGCGCGAAACAGAGGGACTGAAATAGAGGGCGAGAAGCAGAGGGGCTGAAACAGAGGGCGAGAAACAGAGGGGCTTAAACAGAGGGCGAGAAACCGAGGGGCTGAAACAGAGGGCAAGAAACAGAGGGGCTGAAACAGAGTGGCTGAAACAAAGGGCGAGAAACAGAGGGGCTGAATCAGACGGGCTGAATCAGAGGGGCTGAAACAGAGGGGCTGAAACAGAGGGCAAGAAACAGAGGGGCTGAAACAGAGGGCGAGAAACAGAGGGGCTGAAACAGAGGGCGAAAAAGGGAGGGGCTGAAACAGAGGGCGAGAAGCAGAGGGTGAGAAACAGAGGGCGAGAAACAGAGGGGATGAAATAGAGGGGCTGAAACACAGGGGCTGAAACAGAGGGGCTGAATCAGATGGGCTGATTCAGAGGCGCTGAAACAGAGGGGCTGAATCAGAGGGGCTGAAACAGAGGGCGAGAAACAGAGGGGCTGAAACAGAGGGCGAGAAACAGAGGGGCTGAAACAGAGGGCGAGAAACAGACGTGCAGAAACAGAGGGCGAGAAACAGAGGGGCTGGAACAGAGAGCGCGAAACAGAGGGACTGAAACAGAGGGCGAGAAACAGAGGGGCTGAAACAGAGGGCGAGAAACAGAGGGGCTGAAACAGAGGGCGAGAAACAGAGGGGCTGAAACAGAGGGCAAGAAACAGAGGGCCTGAAACAGAGGGGCTGAAACAGAGGGCGAGAAACAGAGGGGCTGAAACAGGGGCTGAAACAGAAGGCGAGAAACAGAGGGGCTGAAACAGAGGGCGAGAAACAGATGGGCTGAAACAGAGGGCGACAAACAGAGGGGCTGAAACAGAGGGGCTGACACAGTGGGGCTGAAACAGAGGGGCTGAAACAGAGGGCGAGAAATAGAGGGGCTGAAACAGAGGGGCTGACACAGTGGGGCTGAAACAGAGGGGCTGAAACAGAGGGCGAGAAACAGAGGGGCTGAAACAGAGGGGCTGAAACAGAGGGGCTGAATCTGAGGGGCTGATTCAGAGGGGCTGAAACAGAGGGGCTGAATCAGAGGGTCTGAAACAGAGGGCGAGAAACAGAGGGGCTGAAACAGAGGGCAAGAAACAGAGGGGCTGAAACAGAGGGCGAGAAACAGACGGGCAGAAACAGAGGGCGAGAAACAGAGGGACTGAAACAGAGGGGCTGAAACAGAGAGCGCGAAACAGAGGAACTGAAACAGAGGGTGAGAAACAGAGGGGCTGTAACAGAGGGCGAGAAACAGAGGGGCTGAAACAGAGGGCGAGAAACGGAGGGGCTGAAACAGAGGGGCTGAAACAGAGGGGCTGAAACAGAGGGCGAGAAACAGAGGGGCTGAAACAGAGGGCGAGAAACAGAGGGGCTGAAACAGAGGGCGAGAAACAGAGGGCGAGAAACAGAGGGACTGAAACAGAGGGGCTGAAACAGAGGGGCTGAAACAGAGGACGAGAAACAGAGGGGCTGAAACAGAGGGCGAGAAGCAGAGGGGCTGAAACAGAGGGCGAGAAACAGAGGGTCTGAAACAGAGGGGCTGACACAGTGGGGCTGAAACAGAGTGCGAGAAATAGAGAGGCTGAAACAGAGGGCGAGAAACAGAGGGACTGAAACAGAGGTCGAGAAACAGAGGGGCTGAAACAGTGGGTTAGAAACAGAGGGCGAGAAACAGAGTGACTGAAACAGAGGGGCTGAAACAGAGGGGCTGAATCAGAGGGCGAGAAACAGAGGGGCTGAAACAGAGAGACTGAAACAGAGGGCGAGAAACAGAGGGGCTGAAACAGAGGTCAAGAAACAGAGGGGCTGAAACAGAGGGCGGGAAACAGAGGGGCTGAAACAGAGGGGCTGAAACAGAGGGGCTGAAACAGAGGGGCTAAAACAGAGGGCGAGAAACAGAGGGGCTGAAACAGAGGGCGCGAAACAGAGGGGCTGAAACAGAGGGCGAGAAACAGAGGGCGAGAAACAGAGGGACTGAAACAGAGGGGCTGAATCAGAGGGGCTGAAACAGAGGGCGAGAAACAGAGTGGCTGAAACAGAGGGGCTGACACAGTGGGGCTGAAACAGAGGGGCTGAAACAGAGGGCGAGAAATAGAGGGGCTGAAACAGAGGGGGAGAAACAGAGGGGCTGAAACAGAGGGTGATAAACAGAGGGGCTGAAACAGAGGGCGAGAAACAGAGGGGCTGAAACAGAGGGGCTGAAACAGAGGGGCTGAAACAGAGGGCAAGAAACAGAGGGGCTGAAAAAGAGGGCGAGAAACAGAGGGGCAGAAACAGAGGGCGAGAAACAGAGGGGCTGAATCAGAGGGTCTGAATCAGAAGGCGAGAAACAGAGGAGCTGAAACAGAGGGCGAGAAACAGAGGGGCTGAAACAGAGGGGCTGAAACAGAGGGTGAGAAACAGAGGGGCTGAAACAGAGGGGCTGAATCAGAGGGGCTGATTCAGAGGTGCTGAAACAGAGGGGCTGAATCAGAGGGGCTGAAACAGAGGGCGAGAAACAGAGGGGCTGAAACAGAGGGCGAGAAACAGAGAGGCTGAAACAGAGGGCGAGAAACAGACGGGCAGAAACAGAGGGCGAGAAACAGAGGGACTGAAACAGAGGGGCTGAAACAGAGAGCGCGAAACAGAGGGACTGAAATAGAGGGCGAGAAGCAGAGGGGCTGAAACAGAGGGCGAGAAACAGAGGGGCTTAAACAGAGGGCGAGAAACAGAGGGGCTGAAACAGAGGGCAAGAAACAGAGGGGCTGAAACAGAGTGGCTGAAACAAAGGGCGAGAAACAGAGGGGCTGAATCAGACGGGCTGAATCAGAGGGGCTGAAACAGAGGGGCTGAAACAGAGGGCAAGAAACAGAGGGGCTGAAACAGAGGGCGAGAAACAGAGGGGCTGAAACAGAGGGCGAAAAAGGGAGGGGCTGAAACAGAGGGCGAGAAGCAGAGGGTGAGAAACAGAGGGCGAGAAACAGAGGGGCTGAAACAGAGGTCAAGAAACAGAGTGGCTGAAACAAAGGGCGAGAAACAGAGGGGCTGAAACAGAGGGGCTGAATCAGATGGGCTGATTCAGAGGCGCTGAAACAGAGGGGCTGAATCAGAGGGGCTGAAACAGAGGGCGAGAAACAGAGGGGCTGAAACAGAGGGCGAGAAACAGAGGGGCTGAAACAGAGGGCGAGAAACAGACGTGCAGAAACAGAGGGCGAGAAACAGAGGGGCTGGAACAGAGAGCGCGAAACAGAGGGACTGAAACAGAGGGCGAGAAACAGAGGGGCTGAAACAGAGGGCGAGAAACAGAGGGGCTGAAACAGAGGGCGAGAAACAGAGGGGCTGAAACAGAGGGCAAGAAACAGAGGGGCTGAAACAGAGGGGCTGAAACAGAGGGCGAGAAACAGAGGGGCTGAAACAGAGGGGCTGAAACAGAAGGCGAGAAACAGAGGGGCTGAAACAGAGGGCGAGAAACAGAGGGGCTGAAACAGAGGGCGACAAACAGAGGGGCTGAAACAGAGGGGCTGACACAGTGGGGCTGAAACAGAGGGGCTGAAACAGAGGGCGAGAAATAGAGGGGCTGAAACAGAGGGGCTGACACAGTGGGGCTGAAACAGAGGAGCTGAAACAGAGGGCGAGAAACAGAGGGGCTGAAACAGAGGGGCTGAAACAGAGGGGCTGAATCTGAGGGGCTGATTCAGAGGGGCTGAAACAGAGGGGCTGAATCAGAGGGTCTGAAACAGAGGGCGAGAAACAGAGGGGCTGAAACAGAGGGCGAGAAACAGAGGGGCTGAAACAGAGGGCGAGAAACAGACGGGCAGAAACAGAGGGCGAGAAACAGAGGGACTGAAACAGAGGGGCTGAAACAGAGAGCGCGAAACAGAGGAACTGAAACAGAGGGTGAGAAACAGAGGGGCTGTAACAGAGGGCGAGAAACAGAGGGGCTGAAACAGAGGGCGAGAAACGGAGGGGCTGAAACAGAGGGGCTGAAACAGAGGGGCTGAAACAGAGGGCGAGAAACAGAGGGGCTGAAACAGAGGGCGAGAAACAGAGGGGCTGAAACAGAGGGCGAGAAACAGAGGGCGAGAAACAGAGGGACTGAAACAGAGGGGCTGAATCAGAGGGGCTGAAACAGAGGACGAGAAACAGAGGGGCTGAAACAGAGGGCGAGAGGCAGAGGGGCTGAAACAGAGGGCGAGAAACAGAGGGTCTGAAACAGAGGGGCTGACACAGTGGGGCTGAAACAGATGGGCTGAAACAGAGTGCGAGAAATAGAGAGGCTGAAACAGAGGGCGAGAAACAGAGGGACTGAAACAGAGGTCGAGAAACAGAGGGGCTGAAACAGAGGGGCTGAAACAGAGGGGCTGAAACAGAGGACGAGAAACAGAGGGGCTGAAACAGAGGGCGAGAAACAGACGGGCTGAAACAGAGGGCGAGAAACAGAGGGCGAGAAACAGAGGGACTGAAACAGTGGGGCTGAAACAGAGGGGCTGAAACAGAGGGCGAGAAACAGAGGGGCTGAAACAGAGGGCGAGAAACAGAGGGCGAGAAACAGAGGGGCTGAAACAGAGGGGCTGACACAGTGGGACTGAAACAGAGGGGCTGAAACTGAAGGGGAGAAACAGAGGGGCTGAAACAGAGGGCGAGAAACAGAGGGGCTGAAACAGAGGGCGAGAAACAGAGGGGCTGAAACAGAGGGCGAGAAACAGACGTGCAGAAACAGAGGGCGAGAAACAGAGGGACCGGTACAGAGGGGCGGGAACAGAGAGCGCGAAACAGAGGGACTGAAACAGAGGGCGAGAAACAGAGGGGCTGAAACAGAGGGCGAGAAACAGAGGGGCTGAAACAGAGGGGCTGACACAGTGGGGCTGAAACAGAGGGGCTGAAACAGAGGGCGAGAAATAGAGGGGCTGAAACAGAGGGGCTGAGACAGTGGGGCTGAAACAGAGGGGCTGAAACAGAGGGCGAGAAACAGAGGGGCTGAAACAGAGGGGCTGAAACAGAGGGGCTGAATCAGAGGGGCTGATTCAGAGGGGCTGAAACAGAGGGGCTGAATCAGAGGGTCTGAAACAGAGGGCGAGAAACAGAGGGGCTGAAACAGAGGGCGAGAAACAGAGGGGCTGAAACAGAGGGCGAGAAACAGACGGGCAGAAACAGAGGGCGAGAAACAGAGGGACTGAAACAGAGGGGCTGAAACAGAGAGCGCGAAACAGAGGGACTGAAACAGAGGGTGAGAAACAGAGGGGCTGTAACAGAGAGCGCGAAACAGAGGGACTGAAACAGAGGGTGAGAAACAGAGGGGCTGTAACAGAGGGCGAGAAACAGAGGGGCTGAAACAGAGGGCGCGAAACGGAGGGGCTGAAACAGAGGGGCTGAAACAGAGGGCGAGAAACAGAGGGGCTGAAACAGAGGGCGAGAAACAGAGGGGCTGAAACAGAGGGCGAGAAACAGAGGGCGAGAAACAGAGGGACTGAAACAGAGGGGCTGAAACAGAGGGGCTGAAACAGAGGACGAGAAACAGAGGGGCTGAAACAGAGGGCGAGAAACAGAGGGGCTGAAACAGAGGGCGAGAAACAGAGGGTCTGAAACAGAGGGGCTGACACAGTGGTGCTGAAACAGATGGGCTGAAACAGAGTGCGAGAAATGGAGAGGCTGAAACAGAGGGCGAGAAACAGAGGGACTGAAACAGGTCGAGAAACAGAGGGGCTGAAACAGAGGGTTAGAAACAGAGGGCGAGAAACGGAGTGACTGAAACAGAGGGGCTGAAACAGAGGGGCTGAATCAGAGGGCGAGAAACAGAGGGGCTGAAACAGAGAGGCTGAAACAGAGGGCGAGAAACAGAGGGGCTGATACAGAGGTCAAGAAACAGAGGGGCTGAAACAGAGGGCGGGAAACAGAGGGGCTGAAACAGAGGGGCTGAAACAGAGGGGCTGAAACAGAGGGCTAAAACAGAGGGCAAGAAACAGAGGGGCTGAAACAGAGGGCGAGAAACAGAGGGGCTGAAACAGTGGGCGAGAAACAGAGGGCGAGAAACAGAGGGACTGAAACAGAGGGGCTGAAACAGAGGGGCGGAAACAGAGGGCGAGAAACAGCATGGCTGAAACAGAGGGGCTGACACAGTGGGGCTGAAACAGAGGGGCTGAAACAGAGGGCGAGAAATAGAGGGGCTGAAACAGAGGGGGAGAAACAGAGGGGCTGAAACAGAGGGTGAGAAACAGAGGGGCTGAAACAGAGGGGCTGAAACAGAGGGGCTGAATCTGAGGGGCTGATTCAGAGGGGCTGAAACAGAGGGGCTGAATCAGAGGGTCTGAAACAGAGGGCGAGAAAGAGAGGGGCTGAAACAGAGGGCAAGAAACAGAGGGGCTGAAACAGAGGGGCTGACACAGTGGGGCTGAAACAGAGGGGCTGAAACAGAGGGCGAGAAACAGAGGGGCTGAAACAGAGGGGCTGAAACAGAGGGGCTGAATCTGAGGGGCTGATTCAGAGGGGCTGAAACAGAGGGGCTGAATCAGAGGGTCTGAAACAGAGGGCGAGAAACAGAGGGGCTGAAACAGAGGGCGAGAAACAGAGGGGCTGAAACAGAGGGCGAGAAACAGACGGGCAGAAACAGAGGGCGAGAAACAGAGGGACTGAAACAGAGGGGCTGAAACAGAGAGCGCGAAACAGAGGAACTGAAACAGAGGGTGAGAAACAGAGGGGCTGTAACAGAGGGCGAGAAACAGAGGGGCTGAAACAGAGGGCGAGAAACGGAGGGGCTGAAACAGAGGGGCTGATTCAGAGGGGCTGAAACAGAGGGCGAGAAACAGAGGGGCTGAAACAGAGGGCGAGAAACAGAGGGGCTGAAACAGAGGGCGAGAAACAGAGGGCGAGAAACAGAGGGACTGAAACAGAGGGGCTGAAACAGAGGGGCTGAAACAGAGGACGAGAAACAGAGGGGCTGAAACAGAGTGCGAGAAGCAGACGGGTTGAAACAGAGGGCGAGAAACAGAGGGTCTGAAACAGAGGGGCTGACACAGTGGGGCTGAAACAGATGGGCTGAAACAGAGTGCGAGAAATAGAGAGGCTGAAACAGAGGGCGAGAAACAGAGGGACTGAAACAGAGGTCGAGAAACAGAGGGGCTGAAACAGAGGGGCTGAAACAGAGGGGCTGAAACAGAGGACGAGAAACAGAGGGGCTGAAACAGAGGGCGAGAAACAGAGGGGCTGAAACAGAGGGGCTGAAACAGAAGGCGAGAAACAGAGGGGCTGAAACAGTGGGGCTGAAACAGAGGGGCTGAAACAGAGGGCGAGAAACAGAGGGGCTGAAACAGAGGGCGAGAAACAGAGGGGCTGAAACAGAGGGCGAGAAACAGAGGGGCTGAAACAGAGGGGCTGACACAGTGGGACTGAAACAGAGGGGCTGAAACTGAAGGGGAGAAACAGAGGGGCTGAAACAGAGGGCGAGAAACAGACGTGCAGAAACAGAGGGCGAGAAACAGAGGGACCGGAACAGAGGGGCTGGAACAGAGAGCGCGAAACAGAGGGACTGAAACAGAGGGCGAGAAACAGAGGGACTGAAACAGAGCGCGAGAAACAGAGGGGCTGAAACAGAGGGGCTGACACAGTGGGGCTGAAACAGAGGGGCTGAAACAGAGGGCGAGAAATAGAGGGGCTGAAACAGAGGGGCTGACACAGTGGGGCTGAAACAGAGGGGCTGAAACAGAGGGCGAGAAACAGAGGGGCTGAAACAGAGGGGCTGAAACAGAGGGGCTGAATCAGAGGGGCTGATTCAGAGGGGCTGAAACAGAGGGGCTGAATCAGAGGGTCTGAAACAGAGGGCGAGAAACAGAGGGGCTGAAACAGAGGGCGAGAAACAGAGGGGCTGAAACAGAGGGCGAGAAACAGAGGGACTGAAACAGAGGGGCTGAAACAGAGAGCGCGAAACAGAGGGACTGAAACAGAGGGTGAGAAACAGAGGGGCTGTAACAGAGAGCGCGAAACAGAGGGACTGAAACAGAGGGTGAGAAACAGAGGGGCTGTAACAGAGGGGCTGAAACAGAGGGCGCGAAACGGAGGGGCTGAAACAGAGGGGCTGAAACAGAGGGCGAGAAACAGAGGGGCTGAAACAGAGGGCGAGAAACAGAGGGGCTGAAACAGAGGGCGAGAAACTGAGGGCGAGAAACAGAGGGACTGAAACAGAGGGGCTGAAACAGAGGGGCTGAAACAGAGGACGAGAAACAGAGGGGCTGAAACAGAGGGCGAGAAACAGAGGGGCTGAAACAGAGGGCGAGAAACAGAGGGTCTGAAACAGAGGGGCTGACACAGTGGTGCTGAAACAGATGGGCTGAAACAGAGTGCGAGAAATGGAGAGGCTGAAACAGAGGGCGAGAAACAGAGGGACTGAAACAGAGGTCGAGAAACAGAGGGGCTGAAACAGAGGGTTAGATACAGAGGGCGAGAAACGGAGTGACTGAAACAGAGGGGCTGAAACAGAGGGGCTGAATCAGAGGGCGAGAAACAGAGGGGCTGAAACAGAGAGGCTGAAACAGAGGGCGAGAAACAGAGGGGCTGATACTGAGGTCAAGAAACAGAGGGGCTGAAACAGAGGGCGGGAAACAGAGGGGCTGAAACAGAGGGGCTGAAACAGAGGGGCTAAAACAGAGGGCGAGAAACCGAGGGGCTGAAACAGAGGGCGAGAAACAGAGGGGCTGAAACAGAGGGCAAGAAACAGAGGGCGAGAAACAGAGGGACTGAAACAGAGGGGCTGAAACAGAGGGGCGGAAACAGAGGGCGAGAAACAGAGTGGCTGAAACAGAGGGGCTGACACAGTGGGGCTGAAACAGAGGGGCTGAAACAGAGGGAGAGAAATAGAGGGGCTGAAACAGAGGGGGAGAAACAGAGGGGCTGAAACAGAGGGTGAGAAACAGAGGGGCTGAAACAGAGGGGCTGAAACAGAGGGTCTGAATCTGAGGGGCTGATTCAGAGGGGCTGAAACAGAGGGGCTGAATCAGAGGGTCTGAAACAGAGGGCGAGAAACAGAGGGGCTGAAACAGAGGGCGAGAAACAGAGGGGCTGAATCAGAGGGTCTGAAACAGAGGGTGAGAAACAGAGGGGCTGAAACAGAGGGCGAGAAACGGAGGGGCTGAAACAGTGGGGCTGAAAGAGAGGGTGAGAAACAGAGGGGCTGAAACAGAGGGGCTGAATCAGAGGGGCTGATTCAGAGGTGCTGAAACAGAGGGGCTTAATCAGAGGGGCTGAAACAGAGGGCGAGAAACAGAGGGGCTGAAACAGAGGGCGAGAAACAGAGGGGCTGAAACAGAGGGCGAGAAACAGACGGGCAGAAACAGAGGGCGAGAAACAGAGGGGCTAAATCAGAGGGGCTGAAACAGAGAGCGAGAAACAGATGGGCTGAAACAGAGGGGCTGAAACAGAGGGTGAGAAACAGAGGGGCTGAAACAGAGGGCGAGAAACAGAGGGGCTGAAACAGAGGGGCTGAAACAGAGGTGCTGAATCAGAGGGGCTGATTCAGAGGGGCTGAAACAGAGGGGATTAATCAGAGGGGCTGAAAAAGAGGGCGAGAAACAGAGGGGCTGAAACAGAGGGCGAGAAACAGAGGGGCAGAAAAAGAGGGCGAGAAACAGAGGAGCTAAAACAGACGGGCTGAAACAGAGAGTGCGAAACAGAGAGGCTGAAACAGATGGCGAGAAACAGAGGGACTGAAACAGAGGTCGAGAAACAGCGGGGCTGAAACAGAGGGCAAGAAACAGAGGGGCTGAAACAGAGTGGCTGAAACAGAAGGGCTGAAACAGAGGGGCTGAAACAGATGGCGAGAAACAGAGGGGCTGAATCAGAGGGGCTGAATCAGAAGGGCTGAAACAGAGGGGCTGAATCAGAGGGGCTGAAACAGAAGGCGAGAAACAGAGGGGCTGAAACAGAGGGCGAGAAACTGAGGGGCAGAAACAGAGGGCGAGAAACAGAGGGGCTGAAACAGAGGGTCTGAAACAGAGGGCGAGAAACAGAGGGGCTGAAACAGAGGGCGAGAAACAGAGGGGCTGAAACAGAGGGGCTGAAACAGAGGGGCTGAAACAGAGGGCGAGAAACAGAGGGGCAGAAACTGAGGTCTTGAAACAGAGGGGCTGAAACAGAGGGGCTGAAACAGAGGGTCTGAATCAGAGGGGCTGAAACAGAGGGGCTGAAACAGAGGGGCTGAAACAGAGGGGCTGAAACAGACGGGCTGAAACAGAGAGCCTGAAACAGAGGGCGAGAAACAGAGGGGCTGAAACAGAGGGCGAAAAACAGAGGGACTGAAACAGAGGGCGAGAAACAGAGGGGCTGAAACAGAGGGGTAGAAACAGAGGGGCTGAAACAGAGGGGCTGAAACAGAGGGCGAGAAACAGAGGGGCTGAATCAGAGGGGCTGAATCAGAGGGACTGAAACAGAGGGGCTGAAACAGAGGGCGAGAAACAAAGGGGCTGAAACAGCGGGCGAGAAACAGAGGGCGAGTAACAGAGGGGCTGAAACAGAGGGGCTGAAACAGACGGGCTGAAACAGAGAGCCTGAAACAGAGGGCGAGAAACAGAGGGGCTGAAACAGAGGGCGATAAACAGAGGGGCTGAAACAGAGTGCGAGAAACAGAGGGTGAGAAACAGAGGGGCTGATACAGAGGGGCTGAAACAGAGGGGCTGAAACAGAGGGGCTAAAACAGAGGGCGAGAAACAGAGGGGCTGAAACAGAGGGCGAGAAACAGAGGGGCTGAAACAGAGGGCGAGAAACAGAGGGCGAGAAACAGAGGGACTGAAACAGAGGGGCTGAAACAGAGGGGCGGAAACAGAGGGCGAGAAACAGAGTGGCTGAAACAGAGGGGCTGACGCAGTGGGGCTGAAACAGAGGGGCTGAAACAGAGGGCGAGAAATAGAGGGGCTGAAACAGAGGGGGAGAAACAGAGGGGCTGAAACAGAGGGTGAGAAACAGAGGGGCTGAAACAGAGGGGCTGAAACAGAGGGGCTGAATCTGAGGGGCTGATTCAGAGGGGCTGAAACAGAGGGGCTGAATCAGAGGGTCTGAAACAGAGGGCGAGAAACAGAGGGGCTGAAACAGAGGGCGAGAAACAGAGGGGCTGAATCAGAGGGTCTGAAACAGAGGGCGAGAAACAGAGGGGCTGAAACAGAGGGCGAGTAACGGAGGGGCTGAAACAGTGGGGCTGAAAGAGAGGGTGAGAAACAGAGGGGCTGAAACAGAGGGGCTGAATCAGAGGGGCTGATTCAGAGGTGCTGAAACAGAGGGGCTGAATCAGAGGGGCTGAAACAGAGGGCGAGAAACAGAGGGGCTGAAACAGAGGGCGAGAAACAGAGGGGCTGAAACAGAGGGCGAGAAACAGAGGGTCTGAAACAGAGGGGCTGAAACAGAGGGGCTGAAACAGAGGGCAAGAAATAGAGGGGCTGAAAAAGAGGGCAAGAAACAGAGGGGCTGAAACAGAGGGCGAGAAACAGAGGGGCTGAAACAGAGGGCGAGAAACAGAGGGGCTGAAACAGAGGGGCTGAAACAGAGGGGCTGAAACAGAGGGCAAGAAATAGAGGGGCTGAAAAAGAGGGCAAGAAACAGAGGGGCTGAAACAGAGGGTGAGAAACAGAGGGGCTGAATCAGAGGGGCTGAAACAAATGCCGAGAAACAGAGGGGCTGAAACAGAGGGCGAGAAACAGAGGGGCTGAAACAGAGGGGCTGAAACAGAGGGACTGAAACAGAGGGGCTGAAACAGAGGGCGAGAAACAGAGGGGCTGAAACAGAGGGGCAGAAACAGAGGGGCTGAATCAGAGTGGCTGATTCAGAGGGTCTGAAACAGAGGGGCTGAATCAGAGGGGCGGAAACAGAGGGCGAGAAACAGAGGGGCAGATACAGAGGGCAAGAAACAGAGGGGCTGAAACAGAGGGCGAGAAACAGACGGGCAGAAACAGAGATCGAGAAACAGAGGGACTGAAACAGAGGGGCTGAAACAGAGAGCGCGAAACAGAGGGACTGAAACAGAGGGCGAGAAACAGAGGGCTGAAACAGAGGGCGAGAAACAGAGGGGCTGCAACAGAGGGCGAGAAACAGAGGGGCTGAAACAGAGGGCGAGAAACAGACGGGCAGAAACAGAGGGCGAGAAACAGAGGGACTGAAACAAAGGGGCTGAAACAGAGAGCGCGAAACAGAGGGACTGAAACAGGGCGAGAAACAGAGGGGCTGAAACAGCGGGCAAGAAACAGAGGGGCTGAAACAGAGGGCGAGAAACAGAGGGGCTGAAACAGAGGGCAAGAAACAGAGGGGCTGAAACAGAGTGTCTGAAACAGAGGGCGAGAAACAGAGGGGCTGAATCAGACAGGCTGAATCAGATGGGCTGAAACAGAGGGGCTGAAACAGAGGGCGAGAAACAGAGTGGCTGAAACAGAGGGCGAGAAACAGAGGGCGAGAAACAGAGGGGCTGAAAAAGTGGGGCTGAAACAAAGTGGCTGAAACAAAGCGCCTGATACAGAGGGCGAGAAACAGAGGGGCTGAAAAAGAGGGCGAGAAACAGAGGGGCTGAAACAGAGGGGCTGAAACAGAGGGCGAGAAACAGAGGGGCTGAAACAGAGGGCAAGAAACAGAGGGGCTGAAACGGAGTGGCTGAAACAGAAGGGCTGAAACAGAGGGGCTGAAACAGAGTGCGAGAAACAGAGGGGCTGAATCAGAGGGGCTGAATCAGAGGGGCTGAAACAGAGGGGCTGAATCAGAGGGGCTGAAACAGAAGGCGAGAAACAGAGGGGCTGAAACAGAGGGCGAGAAACAGAGGGGCAGAAACAGAGGGCGAGAAACAGAGGGGCTGAAACAGAGGGGCTGAAACAGAGGGGCTGAAACAGAGGGCAAGAAACAGAGGGGCTGAAACAGAGGGCGAGAAACAGAGGGGCTGAAACAGAGGGGCTGAAACAGAGGGGCTGAAACAGAGGGCGAGAAACAGAGGGGCTGAAACAAAGGGCGAGAAACAGAGGGGCTGAAACAGAGGGGCAGAAACAGAGGGGCTGAAACAGACGGGCTGAATCGGAGGGGCTGAATCAGATGGGCTGAAACAGAGGGGCTGAAACAGAGGGCGAGAAACAGAGTGGCTGAAACAGAGGGCGAGAAACAGAGGGCGAGAAACAGAGGGGCTGAAAAAGTGGGGCTGAAACAAAGTGGCTGAAACAAAGCGCCTGATACAGAGGGCGAGAAACAGAGGGGCTGAAAAAGAGGGCGAGAAACAGAGGGGCTGAAACAGAGGGGCTGAAACAGAGGGCGAGAAACAGAGGGGCTGAAACAGAGGGCAAGAAACAGAGGGGCTGAAACGGAGTGGCTGAAACAGAAGGGCTGAAACAGAGGGGCTGAAACAGGGCAAGAAACAGAGGGGCTGAAACGGAGTGGCTGAAACAGAAGGGCTGAAACAGAGGGGCTGAAACAGAGTGCGAGAAACAGTGGGGCTGAATCAGAGGGGCTGAATCAGAGGGGCTGAAACAGAGGGGCTGAATCAGAGGGGCTGAAACAGAAGGCGAGAAACAGAGGGGCTGAAACAGAGGGCGAGAAACAGAGGGGCAGAAACAGAGGGCGGGAAACAGAGGGGCTGAAACAGAGGGGCTGAAACAGAGGGGCTGAAACAGATGGCAAGAAACAGACGGGCAGAAACAGAGGGCGAGAAACAGAGGGACTGAAACAAAGGGGCTGAAACAGAGAGCGCGAAACAGAGGGACTGAAACAGAGGGCGAGAAACAGAGGGGCTGAAACAGCGGGCGAGAAACAGAGGGGCTGCAACAGAGGGCAAGAAACAGAGGGGCTGAAACAGAGTGTCTGAAACAGAGGGCGAGAAACAGAGGGGCTGAATCAGACAGGCTGAATCAGATGGGCTGAAACAGAGGCGCTGAAACAGAGGGCGAGAAACAGAGTGGCTGAAACAGAGGGCGAGAAACAGAGGGCGAGAAACAGAGGGGCTGAAAAAGTGGGGCTGAAACAAAGTGGCTGAAACAAAGCGCCTGATACAGAGGGCGAGAAACAGAGGGGCTGAAAAAGAGGGCGAGAAACAGAGGGGCTGAAACAGAGGGGCTGAAACAGAGGGCAAGAAACAGAGGGGCTGAAACGGAGTGGCTGAAACAGAAGGGCTGAAACAGAGGGGCTGAAACAGAGTGCGAGAAACAGAGGGGCTGAATCAGAGGGGCTGAATCAGAGGGGCTGAAACAGAGGGGCTGAATCAGAGGGGCTGAAACAGAAGGCGAGAAACAGAGGGGCTGAAACAGAGGGCGAGAAACAGAGGGGCAGAAACAGAGGGCGAGAAACAGAGGGGCTGAAACAGAGGGGCTGAAACAGAGGGGCTGAAACAGAGGGGCTGAAACAGAGGGCGAGAAACAGAGGGGCTGAAACAAAGGGCGAGAAACAGAGGGGCTGAAACAGAGGGGCAGAAACAGAGGGGCTGAAACAGACGGGCTGAATCGGAGGGGCTGAAACAGAGGGGCTGAAACAGAGGGGCTGAAACAGAGGGCAAGAAACAGAGGGGATGAAACAGAGGGGCTGAAACAGAGGGGCAGAAACAGAGGGCGAGAAACAGAGGGGCTGAAACAGAGGGGCTGAAACAGAGGGCGAGAAACAGAGGGGCTGAATCAGAGGGGCTGAATCAGAGGGGCTGAAACAGAGGGGCTGAAACAGAGGGCGAGAAACTAAGGGACTGAATCAGAGGGGCTGATACAGAGGGGCTGAAACAGACGGGCTGAAACAGAGGGCCTGAAACAGAGGGGCTGAAACAGAGGGGCTGAAATAGAGGGGCTGAAACAGAGGGGCTGAATCAGAGGGGCTGAAACAGAGGGGCTGAATCAGAGGGGCTGAAACAGAGGGCGAGAAACAGAGGGGCTGAAACAGAGGGGCTGAATCAGAGGGGCTGAAACAGAGGGGCTGAAACAGAGGGCGAGAAACAGAGAGGCTGAAACAGAGGGCGAGAAACAGAGGGGCTGAAACAGAGGGCGAGAAACAGAGGGGCTGAAACAGAGGGCAAGAAACAGAGGGGCTGAAACAGAGGGGCTGAAACAGAGGGGCTGAAACAAAGGGCGAGAAACAGAGGGGCTGAAACAGAGGGCGAGAAACAGAGGGGCTGAAACAGAGGGCGAGAAACAGAGGGCGAGAAACAGAGGGACTGAAACAGAGGGTCTGAAACAGAGGGGCTGAAACAGACGGGCTGAAACAGAGAGCCTGAAACAGAGGGGCTGAAACAGAGGGGCTGAAACAGAGGGCGAGAAACAGAGAGGCTGAAACAGAGGGCGAGAAACAGAGGGGCTGAAACAGAGGGCAAGAAACAGAGGGGCTGAAACAGAGGGCGAGAAACAGAGGGGCTGAAACAGAGGGGCTGAAACAGAGGGGCTGAAACAGAGGGGCTGAAACAAAGGGCGAGAAACAGAGGGGCTGAAACAGAGGGCGAGAAACAGAGGGGCTGAAACAGAGGGGCATAAACAGAGGGCGAGAAACAGAGGGACTGAAGCAGAGGGTCTGAAACAGAGGGGCTGAAACAGAGGGCGAGAAACAGAGGGGCTGAAACGGAGGGCGAGAAACAGAGGGGCTGAAACAGAGGGCGAGAAACAGAGGGGCTGAAACAGAGGGGCTGAAACAGTGGGGCTGAAACAGAGGGGCTGAAACAGAGGGTGAGAAATAAAGGGGCTGAAACAGAGGGCGAGAAACAGAGGGGCTGAAACAGAGGGCGAGAAACAGAGGGGCTGAAACAGAGGGGCTGAAACAGAGGGGCTGAAACAGAGGGCAAGAAATAGAGGGGCTGAAAAAGAGGGCGAGAAACAGAGGGGCTGAAACAGAGGGTGAGAAACAGAGGGGCTGAATCAGAGGGACTGAAACAAATGCCGAGAAACAGAGGGGCTGAAACAGAGGGCGAGAAACAGAGGGGCTGAAACAGAGGGGCTGAAACAGAGGGTGAGAAACAGAGGGGCTGAAACAGAGGGCGAGAAACAGAGGGGCTGAAACAGAGGGGCAGAAACAGAGGGGCTGAATCAGAGTGGCTGATTCAGAGCGTCTGAAACAGAGGGGCTGAATCAGAGGGGCGGAAACAGAGGGCGAGAAACAGAGGAGCAGAAACAGAGGGCAAGAAACAGAGGGGCTGAAACAGAGGGCGAGAAACAGACGGGCAGAAACAGAGAGCGAGAAACAGAGCGACTGAAACAGAGGAGCTGAAACAGAGAGCGCGAAACAGAGGGACTGAAACAGAGGGGCTGAAACAGAGGGCGAGAAACAGAGGGGCTGAAACAGAGGGCGAGAAACAGAGGGGCTGAAACAGAGGGCAAGAAACAGAGGGGCTGAAACAGAGTGGCTGAAACAGAGGGCGAGAAACAGAGGGGCTGAATCAGACAGGCTGAATCAGATGGGCTGAAACAGAGGGGCTGAAACAGAGGGCGAGAAACAGAGGGCGAGAAACAGAGGGGCTGAAAAAGTGGGGCTGAAACAAAGGGGCTGAAACAAAGCGCCTGATACAGAGGGCGAGAAACAGAGGGGCTGAAACAGAGGGGCTGAATCAGAGGGGCTGAAACAGAGGGCGAGAAACAGAGGGGCTGAAACAGAGGGGCTGAATCAGAGGGGCTGAAACAGAGGGGCTGAAACAGAGGGCGAGAAACAGAGAGGCTGAAACAGAGGGCGAGAAACAGAGGGGCTGAAACAGAGGGCGAGAAACAGAGGGGCTGAAACAGAGGGCAAGAAACAGAGGGGCTGAAACAGAGGGGCTGAAACAGAGGGGCTGAAACAAAGGGCGAGAAACAGAGGGGCTGAAACAGAGGGCGAGAAACAGAGGGGCTGAAACAGAGGGCGAGAAACAGAGGGCGAGAAACAGAGGGGCTGAAACAGAGGGGCTGAAACAGAGGGGCTGAAACAGAGGGCAAGAAATAGAGGGGCTGAAAAAGAGGGCGAGAAACAGAGGGGCTGAAACAGAGGGTGAGAAACAGAGGGGCTGAATCAGAGGGGCTGAAACAAATGCCGAGAAACAGAGGGGCTGAAACAGAGGGCGAGAAACAGAGGGGCTGAAACAGAGGGGCTGAAACAGAGGGTGAGAAACAGAGGGGCTGAAACAGAGGGCGAGAAACAGAGGGGCTGAAACAGAGGGGCAGAAACAGAGGGGCTGAATCAGAGTGGCTGATTCAGAGGGTCTGAAACAGAGGGGCTGAATCAGAGGGGCGGAAACAGAGGGCGAGAAACAGAGGGGCAGAAACAGAGGGCAAGAAACAGAGGGGCTGAAACAGAGGGCGAGAAACAGACGGGCAGAAACAGAGAGCGAGAAACAGAGGGACTGAAACAGAGGGGCTGAAACAGAGAGCGCGAAACAGAGGGACTGAAACAGAGGGGCTGAAACAGAGGGCGAGAAACAGAGGGGCTGAAACAGAGGGCGAGAAACAGAGGGGCTGAAACAGAGGGCAAGAAACAGAGGGGCTGAAACAGAGTGGCTGAAACAGAGGGCGAGAAACAGAGGGGCTGAATCAGACAGGCTGAATCAGATGGGCTGAAACAGAGGGGCTGAAACAGAGGGCGAGAAACAGAGGGCGAGAAACAGAGGGGCTGAAAAAGTGGGGCTGAAACAAAGGGGCTGAAACAAAGCGCCTGATACAGAGGGCGAGAAACAGAGGGGCTGAAACAGAGGGCGAGAAACAGATGGGCTGAAACAGAGGGGCTGAAACAGTGGGGCTGAAACAGAGGGCGAGAAACAGAGAGGCTGAAACACAGGGCGAGAAACAGAGGGGCTGAAACAGAGGGCGAGAAACAGAGGGGCTGAAACAGAGGGACTGAAACAGAGGGGCTGAAACAGAGGGGCTGAAACAGAGGGCGAGAAACAGAGTGGCTGAAACAGAGAGCGAGAAACAGAGTGGCTGAAACAGAGGGTAAGAAACAGAGAGGCTGAAACAGAGGGCGAGAAACAGAGGGGCTGAAACAGAGGGCGAGAAACAGAGGGGCGGAAAGAGAGGGGCTGAAACAGAGAGCGAGAAACAGAGGGGCTGAAACAGAGGGGCTGAAACAGAGGGCGAGAAACAGAGGGGCTGAAACAGAGGGCGAGAAACAGAGGGGCTGAAACAGAGGGCGGGAAACAGAGGGCGAGAAACAGAGGGACTGAAACAGAGGGTCTGAAACAGAGGGGCTGAAACAGAGGGCGAGAAACAGAGTGGCTGAAACAGAGGGCGAGAAACAGAGTGGCTGAAACAGAGGGCAAGAAACAGAGGGGCTGAAACAGAGGGCGAGAAACAGAGGGGCTGAAACAGAGGGGCTGAAACAGAGGGGCGGAAAGAGAGTGGCTGAAACAGAGAGCGAGAAACAGAGGGGCTGAAACAGAGGGGCGGAAACAGAGGGGCTGAAACAGAGGGTGAGAAACATAGTGGCTGAAACAAAGGGGCTGAAACAGTGGGGCTAAAATAGAGGGGCTGAAACAGAGGGCGAGAAACAGAGGGGCTGAAACAGAGGGCGAGAAACAGAGGGGCTGAAACAGAGGGGCTGAAACAGAGGGCGAGAAACAGAGGGGCTGAAACAGAGGGCGAGAAGCAGAGGGGCTGAATCAGAGGGGCTGAAACAGAGGGCGAGAAACAGAGGGGCTGAAACAGAGGGGTTGAAACAGAGGGGCTGAAACAGAGGGCGAGAAACAGAGGGGCTGAATCAGAGGGGCTGAATCAGTGGGGCTGAAACAGAGGGCCTGAATCAGAGGGGCTGAAACAGAAGGCGAGAAACAGAGGGGCTGAAAGAGAGGGCCTGAATCAGAGGGGCTGAAACAGAAGGCGAGAAACAGAGGGGCTGAAACACAGGGCGAGAAACAGAGGGGCAGAAACAGAGGGCGAGAAACAGTGGGGCTGAAACAGAGGGGCTGAAACAGAGGGCAAGAAACAGAGGGGCTGAAACAGAGGGCGAGAAACAGAGGGGCTGAAACAGAGGGGCTGAAGCTGAAAGGCTGAAACAGAGGGCGAGAAACAGAGGGGCTGAAACAGAGGGCGATAAACAGAGGGGCTGAAACAGAGGGCAAGAAAGAGAGGGGCTGAAACCGAGTGGCTGAAACAGAAGGGCTGAAACAGAGGGGCTGAAACAGAGGACGAGAAACAGAGGGGCTGAATCAGAGGGCCTGAAACAGAGGGGCTGAAACAGAGGGCGAGAAACAGAGGGGCTGAAACAGACGGGCTGAAGCTGAGGGGCTGAAACAGAGGGCGAGAATCAGAGGGGCTGAAACAAAGGGCGAGAAACAGAGGGGCTGAAACAGAGGGGCAGAAACAGAGGGGCTGAAACAGAGGGGCTGAATCGGAGGGGCTGAAACAGAGGGGCTGAAACAGAGGGGCTGAAACAGAGAGTGCGAAACAGAGGGGCTGAAACAGAGGGCGAGAAACAGATGGGCTAAAACAGAGGGCGATAAACAGAGGGGCTGAAACAGAGGGCAAGAAAGAGAGGGGCTGAAACCGAGTGGCTGAAACAGAAGGGCTGAAACAGAGGGGCTGAAACAGAGGGCGATAAACAGAGGGGCTGAATCAGAGGGGCTGAAACAGAGGGGCTGAAACAGAAGTCGAGAAACAGACGGGCTGAAACAGAGGGCGAGAAACAGAGGGGCAGAAACAGAGGGCGAGAAACAGAGGGGCTGAAACAGAGGGGCTGAATCAGAGGGGCTGAATCAGAGGGGCTGAAACAGAGGGGCTGAAACAGAGGGGCTGAAACAGAGGGCGAGAAACAGAGGGGCTGAATCAGAGGGGCTGAATCAGAGGGGCTGAAACAGAGGGGCTGAAACAGAGGGCGAGAAACAGAGGGGCTGAAACAGAGGGCGAGAAACAGAGGGGCTGAAACAGAGGGCGAGAAACAGAGGGGCTGAAACAGAGGGGCTGAAACAGAGGGGCTGAAACAGAGGGCGAGAAACAGAGGGGCTGAATCAGAGGGGCTGAAACAGAGGGCGAGAAACAGAGGGGCTGAAACAGAGGGGCTGAAACAGAGGGGCTGAAACAGAGGGGCTGAAACAGAGGGCGAGAAACAGAGGGGCAGAAACAGAGGGCGAGAAACAGAGGGGCTGAAACAGAGGGGCTGAAACAGAGGGGCTGAAACAGAGGGCGAGAAACAGAGGGGCTGAAACAGATGGCGAGAAACAGAGGGGCTGAAACAGAGGGCGAGAAACAGAGGGGCTGAATCAGAGGTGCTGAAACAGAGGGGCTGAAACAGAGGGCGAGAAACAGAGGGGCTGAAACAGAGGGCGAGAAACAGAGGGGCTGAAACAGAGGGCGAGAAACAGAGGGGCTGAAACAGAGGGGCTGAAACAGAGAGGCTGAAACAGAGGGCGAGAAACAGTGGGGCTGAAACAGAGGGGCTGAAACAGAGGGCAAGAAACAGAGGGGCTGAAACAGAGGGCGAGAAACAGAGGGGCTGAAACAGAGGGGCTGAAGCTGAGGGGCTGAAACAGAGGGCGAGAAACAGAGGGGCTGAAACAAAGGGCGAGAAACAGAGGGGCTGAAACAGAGGGGCCGAAACAGAGGGGCTGAAACAGAGGGGCTGAATCGGAGGGGCTGAAACAGAGGGGCTGAAACAGAGGGGCTGAAACAGAGAGTGCGAAACAGAGGGGCTGAAACAGAGGGCGAGAAACAGAGGGGCTAAAACAGAGGGCGATAAACAGAGGGGCTGAAACAGAGGGCAAGAAAGAGAGGGGCTGAAACAGAGTGGCTGAAACAGAGGGGCAGAAACAGAGGGGCTGAATCAGAGTGGCTGATTCAGAGGGTCTGAAACAGAGGGGCTGAATCAGAGGGGCGGAAACAGAGGGCGAGAAACAGAGGGGCAGAAACAGAGGGCAAGAAACAGAGGGGCTGAAACAGAGGGCGAGAAACAGACGGGCAGAAACAGAGAGCGAGAAACAGAGGGACTGAAACAGAGGGGCTGAAACAGAGAGCGCGAAACAGAGGGACTGAAACAGAGGGGCTGAAACAGAGGGCGAGAAACAGAGGGGCTGAAACAGAGGGCGAGAAACAGAGGGGCTGAAACAGAGGGCAAGAAACAGAGGGGCTGAAACAGAGTGGCTGAAACAGAGGGCGAGAAACAGAGGGGCTGAATCAGACAGGCTGAATCAGATGGGCTGAAACAGAGGGGCTGAAACAGAGGGCGAGAAACAGAGGGCGAGAAACAGAGGGGCTGAAAAAGTGGGGCTGAAACAAAGGGGCTGAAACAAAGCGCCTGATACAGAGGGCGAGAAACAGAGGGGCTGAAACAGAGGGCGAGAAACAGATGGGCTGAAACAGAGGGGCTGAAACAGTGGGGCTGAAACAGAGGGCGAGAAACAGAGAGGCTGAAACACAGGGCGAGAAACAGAGGGGCTGAAACAGAGGGCGAGAAACAGAGGGGCTGAAACAGAGGGACTGAAACAGAGGGGCTGAAACAGAGGGGCTGAAACAGAGGGCGAGAAACAGAGTGGCTGAAACAGAGAGCGAGAAACAGAGTGGCTGAAACAGAGGGTAAGAAACAGAGAGGCTGAAACAGAGGGCGAGAAACAGAGGGGCTGAAACAGAGGGTGAGAAACAGAGGGGCGGAAACAGAGGGGCTGAAACAGAGAGCGAGAAACAGAGGGGCTGAAACAGAGGGGCTGAAACAGAGGGCGAGAAACAGAGGGGCTGAAACAGAGGGCGAGAAACAGAGGGGCTGAAACAGAGGGCGGGAAACAGAGGGCGAGAAACAGAGGGACTGAAACAGAGGGTCTGAAACAGAGGGGCTGAAACAGAGGGCGAGAAACAGAGTGGCTGAAACAGAGGGTGAGAAACAGAGTGGCTGAAACAGAGGGCAAGAAACAGAGGGGCTGAAACAGAGGGCGAGAAACAGAGGGGCTGAAACAGAGGGGCTGAAACAGAGGGGCGGAAAGAGAGTGGCTGAAACAGAGAGCGAGAAACAGAGGGGCTGAAACAGAGGGGCGGAAACAGAGGGGCTGAAACAGAGGGTGAGAAACATAGTGGCTGAAACAAAGGGGCTGAAACAGTGGGGCTAAAATAGAGGGGCTGAAACAGAGGGCGAGAAACAGAGGGGCTGAAACAGAGGGCGAGAAACAGAGGGGCTGAAACAGAGGGGCTGAAACAGAGGGCGAGAAACAGAGGGGCTGAAACAGAGGGCGAGAAGCAGAGGGGCTGAATCAGAGGGGCTGAAACAGAGGGCGAGAAACAGAGGGGCTGAAACAGAGGGGTTGAAACAGAGGGGCTGAAACAGAGGGCGAGAAACAGAGGGGCTGAATCAGAGGGGCTGAATCAGTGGGGCTGAAACAGAGGGCCTGAATCAGAGGGGCTGAAACAGAAGGCGAGAAACAGAGGGGCTGAAAGAGAGGGCCTGAATCAGAGGGGCTGAAACAGAAGGCGAGAAACAGAGGGGCTGAAACACAGGGCGAGAAACAGAGGGGCAGAAACAGAGGGCGAGAAACAGTGGGGCTGAAACAGAGGGGCTGAAACAGAGGGCAAGAAACAGAGGGGCTGAAACAGAGGGCGAGAAACAGAGGGGCTGAAACAGAGGGGCTGAAGCTGAAAGGCTGAAACAGAGGGCGAGAAACAGAGGGGCTGAAACAGAGGGCGATAAACAGAGGGGCTGAAACAGAGGGCAAGAAAGAGAGGGGCTGAAACCGAGTGGCTGAAACAGAAGGGCTGAAACAGAGGGGCTGAAACAGAGGACGAGAAACAGAGGGGCTGAATCAGAGGGCCTGAAACAGAGGGGCTGAAACAGAGGGCGAGAAACAGAGGGGCTGAAACAGACGGGCTGAAGCTGAGGGGCTGAAACAGAGGGCGAGAATCAGAGGGGCTGAAACAAAGGGCGAGAAACAGAGGGGCTGAAACAGAGGGGCAGAAACAGAGGGGCTGAAACAGAGGGGCTGAATCGGAGGGGCTGAAACAGAGGGGCTGAAACAGAGGGGCTGAAACAGAGAGTGCGAAACAGAGGGGCTGAAACAGAGGGCGAGAAACAGATGGGCTAAAACAGAGGGCGATAAACAGAGGGGCTGAAACAGAGGGCAAGAAAGAGAGGGGCTGAAACCGAGTGGCTGAAACAGAAGGGCTGAAACAGAGGGGCTGAAACAGAGGGCGATAAACAGAGGGGCTGAATCAGAGGGGCTGAAACAGAGGGGCTGAAACAGAAGGCGAGAAACAGACGGGCTGAAACAGAGGGCGAGAAACAGAGGGGCAGAAACAGAGGGCGAGAAACAGAGGGGCTGAAACAGAGGGGCTGAATCAGAGGGGCTGAATCAGAGGGGCTGAAACAGAGGGGCTGAAACAGAGGGGCTGAAACAGAGGGCGAGAAACAGAGGGGCTGAATCAGAGGGGCTGAATCAGAGGGGCTGAAACAGAGGGGCTGAAACAGAGGGCGAGAAACAGAGGGGCTGAAACAGAGGGCGAGAAACAGAGGGGCTGAAACAGAGGGCGAGAAACAGAGGGGCTGAAACAGAGGGGCTGAAACAGAGGGGCTGAAACAGAGGGCGAGAAACAGAGGGGCTGAATCAGAGGGGCTGAAACAGAGGGCGAGAAACAGAGGGGCTGAAACAGAGGGGCTGAAACAGAGGGGCTGAAACAGAGGGGCTGAAACAGAGGGCGAGAAACAGAGGGGCTGAAACAGAGGGCGAGAAACAGAGGGGCTGAAACAGAGGGGCTGAAACAGAGGGGCTGAAACAGAGGGCGAGAAACAGAGGGGCTGAAACAGATGGCGAGAAACAGAGGGGCTGAAACAGAGGGCGAGAAACAGAGGGGCTGAATCAGAGGTGCTGAAACAGAGGGGCTGAAACAGAGGGCGAGAAACAGAGGGGCTGAAACAGAGGGCGAGAAACAGAGGGGCTGAAACAGAGGGCGAGAAACAGAGGGGCTGAAACAGAGGGGCTGAAACAGAGAGGCTGAAACAGAGGGCGAGAAACAGTGGGGCTGAAACAGAGGGGCTGAAACAGAGGGCAAGAAACAGAGGGGCTGAAACAGAGGGCGAGAAACAGAGGGGCTGAAACAGAGGGGCTGAAGCTGAGGGGCTGAAACAGAGGGCGAGAAACAGAGGGGCTGAAACAAAGGGCGAGAAACAGAGGGGCTGAAACAGAGGGGCCGAAACAGAGGGGCTGAAACAGAGGGGCTGAATCGGAGGGGCTGAAACAGAGGGGCTGAAACAGAGGGGCTGAAACAGAGAGTGCGAAACAGAGGGGCTGAAACAGAGGGCGAGAAACAGAGGGGCTAAAACAGAGGGCGATAAACAGAGGGGCTGAAACAGAGGGCAAGAAAGAGAGGGGCTGAAACCGAGTGGCTGAAACAGAAGGGCTGAAACAGAGGGGCTGAAACAGAGGGCGAGAAACAGAGGGGCTGAATCAGAGGGGCTGAAACAGAGGGGCTGAAACAGAAGGCGAGAAACAGACGGGCTGAAACAGAGGGCGAGAAACAGAGAGGCTGAAACAAGGGCGAGAAACAGAGGGGCTGAAACAGAGGGCGAGAAACAGAGGGGCTGAAACAGAGGGACTGAAACAGAGGGGCTGAAACAGAGGGGCTGAAACAGAGGGCGAGAAACAGAGTGGCTGAAACAGAGAGCGAGAAACAGAGTGGCTGAAACAGAGGGCAAGAAACAGAGAGGCTGAAACAGAGGGCGAGAAACAGAGGGGCTGAAACAGAGGGGCTGAAGCTGAAAGGCTGAAACAGAGGGCGAGAAACAGAGGGGCTGAAACAGAGGGCGATAAACAGAGGGGCTGAAACAGAGGGCAAGAAAGAGAGGGGCTGAAACCGAGTGGCTGAAACAGAAGGGCTGAAACAGAGGGGCTGAAACAGAGGACGAGAAACAGAGGGGCTGAATCAGAGGGGCTGAAACAGAGGGGCTGAAACAGAGGGCGAGAAACAGAGGGGCTGAAACAGACGGGCTGAAGCTGAGGGGCTGAAACAGAGGGCGAGAATCAGAGGGGCTGAAACAAAGGGCGAGAAACAGAGGGGCTGAAACAGAGGGGCAGAAACAGAGGGGCTGAAACAGAGGGGCTGAATCGGAGGGGCTGAAACAGAGGGGCTGAAACAGAGGGGCTGAAACAGAGAGTGCGAAACAGAGGGGCTGAAACAGAGGGCGAGAAACAGATGGGCTAAAACAGAGGGCGATAAACAGAGGGGCTGAAACAGAGGGCAAGAAAGAGAGGGGCTGAAACCGAGTGGCTGAAACAGAAGGGCTGAAACAGAGGGGCTGAAACAGAGGGCGATAAACAGAGGGGCTGAATCAGAGGGGCTGAAACAGAGGGGCTGAAACAGAAGTCGAGAAACAGACGGGCTGAAACAGAGGGCGAGAAACAGAGGGGCAGAAACAGAGGGCGAGAAACAGAGGGGCTGAAACAGAGGGGCTGAATCAGAGGGGCTGAATCAGAGGGGCTGAAACAGAGGGGCTGAAACAGAGGGGCTGAAACAGAGGGCGAGAAACAGAGGGGCTGAATCAGAGGGGCTGAATCAGAGGGGCTGAAACAGAGGGGCTGAAACAGAGGGCGAGAAACAGAGGGGCTGAAACAGAGGGCGAGAAACAGAGGGGCTGAAACAGAGGGCGAGAAACAGAGGGGCTGAAACAGAGGGGCTGAAACAGAGGGGCTGAAACAGAGGGCGAGAAACAGAGGGGCTGAATCAGAGGGGCTGAAACAGAGGGCGAGAAACAGAGGGGCTGAAACAGAGGGGCTGAAACAGAGGGGCTGAAACAGAGGGGCTGAAACAGAGGGCGAGAAACAGAGGGGCTGAAACAGAGGGCGAGAAACAGAGGGGCTGAAACAGAGGGGCTGAAACAGAGGGGCTGAAACAGAGGGCGAGAAACAGAGGGGCTGAAACAGATGGCGAGAAACAGAGGGGCTGAAACAGAGGGCGAGAAACAGAGGGGCTGAATCAGAGGTGCTGAAACAGAGGGGCTGAAACAGAGGGCGAGAAACAGAGGGGCTGAAACAGAGGGCGAGAAACAGAGGGGCTGAAACAGAGGGCGAGAAACAGAGGGGCTGAAACAGAGGGGCTGAAACAGAGAGGCTGAAACAGAGGGCGAGAAACAGTGGGGCTGAAACAGAGGGGCTGAAACAGAGGGCAAGAAACAGAGGGGCTGAAACAGAGGGCGAGAAACAGAGGGGCTGAAACAGAGGGGCTGAAGCTGAGGGGCTGAAACAGAGGGCGAGAAACAGAGGGGCTGAAACAAAGGGCGAGAAACAGAGGGGCTGAAACAGAGGGGCCGAAACAGAGGGGCTGAAACAGAGGGGCTGAATCGGAGGGGCTGAAACAGAGGGGCTGAAACAGAGGGGCTGAAACAGAGAGTGCGAAACAGAGGGGCTGAAACAGAGGGCGAGAAACAGAGGGGCTAAAACAGAGGGCGATAAACAGAGGGGCTGAAACAGAGGGCAAGAAAGAGAGGGGCTGAAACCGAGTGGCTGAAACAGAAGGGCTGAAACAGTGGGGCTGAAACAGAGGGCGATAAACAGAGGGGCTGAATCAGAGGGGCTGAAACAGAGGGGCTGAAACAGAAGGCGAGAAACAGACGGGCTGAAACAGAGGGCGAGAAACAGAGAGGCTGAAACAAGGGCGAGAAACAGAGGGGCTGAAACAGAGGGCGAGAAACAGAGGGGCTGAAACAGAGGGACTGAAACAGAGGGGCTGAAACAGAGGGGCTGAAACAGAGGGCGAGAAACAGAGTGGCTGAAACAGAGAGCGAGAAACAGAGTGGCTGAAACAGAGGGCAAGAAACAGAGAGGCTGAAACAGAGGGCGAGAAACAGAGGGGCTGAAACAGAGGGGCTGAAGCTGAGGGGCTGAAACAGAGGGCGAGAAACAGAGGGGCTGAAACAGAGGGCGATAAACAGAGGGGCTGAAACAGAGGGCAAGAAAGAGAGGGGCTGAAACCGAGTGGCTGAAACAGAAGGGCTGAAACAGAGGGGCTGAAACAGAGGACGAGAAACAGAGGGGCTGAATCAGAGGGGCTGAAACAGAGGGGCTGAAACAGAGGGCGAGAAACAGAGGGGCTGAAACAGACGGGCTGAAGCTGAGGGGCTGAAACAGAGGGCGAGAATCAGAGGGGCTGAAACAAAGGGCGAGAAACAGAGGGGCTGAAACAGAGGGGCAGAAACAGAGGGGCTGAAACAGAGGGGCTGAATCGGAGGGGCTGAAACAGAGGGGCTGAAACAGAGGGGCTGAAACAGAGAGTGCGAAACAGAGGGGCTGAAACAGAGGGCGAGAAACAGATGGGCTAAAACAGAGGGCGATAAACAGAGGGGCTGAAACAGAGGGCAAGAAAGAGAGGGGCTGAAACCGAGTGGCTGAAACAGAAGGGCTGAAACAGAGGGGCTGAAACAGAGGGCGATAAACAGAGGGGCTGAATCAGAGGGGCTGAAACAGAGGGGCTGAAACAGAAGGCGAGAAACAGACGGGCTGAAACAGAGGGCGAGAAACAGAGGGGCAGAAACAGAGGGCGAGAAACAGAGGGGCTGAAACAGAGGGGCTGAATCAGAGGGGCTGAATCAGAGGGGCTGAAACAGAGGGGCTGAAACAGAGGGGCTGAAACAGAGGGCGAGAAACAAAGGGGCTGAATCAGAGGGGCTGAATCAGAGGGGCTGAAACAGAGGGGCTGAAACAGAGGGCGAGAAACAGAGGGGCTGAAACAGAGGGCGAGAAACAGAGGGGCTGAAACAGAGGGCGAGAAACAGAGGGGCTGAAACAGAGGGGCTGAAACAGAGGGGCTGAAACAGAGGGCGAGAAACAGAGGGGCTGAATCAGAGGGGCTGAAACAGAGGGCGAGAAACAGAGGGGCTGAAACAGAGGGGCTGAAACAGAGGGGCTGAAACAGAGGGGCTGAAACAGAGGGCGAGAAACAGAGGGGCTGAAACAGAGGGCGAGAAACAGAGGGGCTGAAACAGAGGGGCTGAAACAGAGGGGCTGAAACAGAGGGCGAGAAACAGAGGGGCTGAAACAGATGGCGAGAAACAGAGGGGCTGAAACAGAGGGCGAGAAACAGAGGGGCTGAATCAGAGGTGCTGAAACAGAGGGGCTGAAACAGAGGGCGAGAAACAGAGGGGCTGAAACAGAGGGCGAGAAACAGAGGGGCTGAAACAGAGGGCGAGAAACAGAGGGGCTGAAACAGAGGGCGAGAAAAAGAGGGGCTGAAACAGAGGGGCTGAAACAGAGAGGCTGAAACAGAGGGCGAGAAACAGTGGGGCTGAAACAGAGGGGCTGAAACAGAGGGCAAGAAACAGAGGGGCTGAAACAGAGGGCGAGAAACAGAGGGGCTGAAACAGAGGGGCTGAAGCTGAGGGGCTGAAACAGAGGGCGAGAAACAGAGGGGCTGAAACAAAGGGCGAGAAACAGAGGGGCTGAAACAGAGGGGCCGAAACAGAGGGGCTGAAACAGAGGGGCTGAATCGGAGGGGCTGAAACAGAGGGGCTGAAACAGAGGGGCTGAAACAGAGAGTGCGAAACAGAGGGGCTGAAACAGAGGGCGAGAAACAGAGGGGCTAAAACAGAGGGCGATAAACAGAGGGGCTGAAACAGAGGGCAAGAAAGAGAGGGGCTGAAACCGAGTGGCTGAAACAGAAGGGCTGAAACAGAGGGGCTGAAACAGAGGGCGAGAAACAGAGGGGCTGAATCAGAGGGGCTGAAACAGAGGGGCTGAAACAGAAGGCGAGAAACAGACGGGCTGAAACAGAGGGCGAGAAACAGAGGGGCAGAAACAGAGGGCGAGAAACAGAGGGGCTGAAACAGAGGGGCTGAATCAGAGGGGCTGAATCAGAGGGGCTGAAACAGAGGGGCTGAAACAGAGGGGCTGAAACAGAGGGCGAGAAACAGAGGGGCTGAATCAGAGGGGCTGAATCAGAGGGGCTGAAACAGAGGGGCTGAAACAGAGGGCGAGAAACAGAGGGGCTGAAACAGAGGGCGAGAAACAGAGGGGCTGAAACAGAGGGCGAGAAACAGAGGGGCTGAAACAGAGGGCGAGAAACAGAGGGGCTGAAACAGAGGGGCTGAAACAGAGGGGCTGAAACAGAGGGCGAGAAACAGAGGGGCTGAATCAGAGGGGCTGAAACAGAGGGCGAGAAACAGAGGGGCTGAAACAGAGGGGCTGAAACAGAGGGGCTGAAACAGAGGGGCTGAAACAGAGGGCGAGAAACAGAGGGGCTGAAACAGAGGGCGAGAAACAGAGGGGCTGAAACAGAGGGGCTGAAACAGAGGGGCTGAAACAGAGGGCGAGAAACAGAGGGGCTGAAACAGATGGCGAGAAACAGAGGGGCTGAAACAGAGGGCGAGAAACAGAGGGGCTGAATCAGAGGTGCTGAAACAGAGGGGCTGAAACAGAGGTCGAGAAACAGAGGGGCTGAAACAGAGGGCGAGAAACAGAGGGGCTGAAACAGAGGGCGAGAAACAGAGGGGCTGAAACAGAGGGGCTGAAACAGAGGGGCTGAAACAGAGGGGCTGAAACAGAGGGGCTGAAACAGAGAGTGCGAAACAGAGGGGCTGAAACAGAGGGCGAGAAACAGAGGGGCTAAAACAGAGGGCGATAAACAGAGGGGCTGAAACAGAGGGCAAGAAAGAGAGGGGCTGAAACCGAGTGGCTGAAACAGAAGGGCTGAAACAGAGGGGCTGAAACAGAGGGCGAGAAACAGAGGGGCTGAATCAGAGGGGCTGAAACAGAGGGGCTGAAACAGAAGGCGAGAAACAGACGGGCTGAAACAGAGGGCGAGAAACAGAGGGGCAGAAACAGAGGGCGAGAAACAGAGGGGCTGGAACAGAGGGGCTGAATCAGAGGGGCTGAATCAGAGGGGCTGAAACAGAGGGGCTGAAACAGAGGGGCTGAAACAGAGGGCGAGAAACAGAGGGGCTGAATCAGAGGGGCTGAATCAGAGGGGCTGAAACAGAGGGGCTGAAACAGAGGGCGAGAAACAGAGGGGCTGAAACAGAGGGCGAGAAACAGAGGGGCTGAAACAGAGGGCGAGAAACAGAGGGGCTGAAACAGAGGGGCTGAAACAGAGGGGCTGAAACAGAGGGCGAGAAACAGAGGGGCTGAATCAGAGGGGCTGAAACAGAGGGCGAGAAACAGAGGGGCTGAAACAGAGGGGCTGAAACAGAGGGGCTGAAACAGAGGGGCTGAAACAGAGGGCGAGAAACAGAGGGGCTGAAACAGAGGGCGAGAAACAGAGGGGCTGAAACAGAGGGGCTGAAACAGAGGGGCTGAAACAGAGGGCGAGAAACAGAGGGGCTGAAACAGATGGCGAGAAACAGAGGGGCTGAAACAGAGGGCGAGAAACAGAGGGGCTGAATCAGAGGTGCTGAAACAGAGGGGCTGAAACAGAGGGCGAGAAACAGAGGGGCTGAAACAGAGGGCGAGAAACAGAGGGGCTGAAACAGAGGGCGAGAAACAGAGGGGCTGAAACAGAGGGGCTGAAAAGGAGGGGCTGAAACAGAGGGCGAGAAACAGTGGGGCTGAAACAGAGGGGCTGAAACAGAGGGCAAGAAACAGAGGGGCTGAAACAGAGGGCGAGAAACAGAGGGGCTGAAACAGAGGGGCTGAAGCTGAGGGGCTGAAACAGAGGGCGAGAAACAGAGGGGCTGAAACAAAGTGCGAGAAACAGAGGGGCTGAAACAGAGGGGCAGAAACAGAGGGGCTGAAACAGAGGGGCTGAATCGGAGGGGCTGAAACAGAGGGGCTGAAACAGAGGGGCTGAAACAGAGAGTGCGAAACAGAGGGGCTGAAACAGAGGGCGAGAAACAGAGGGGCTAAAACAGAGGGCGAGAAACAGAGAGGCTGAAACAGAGGGCAAGAAAGAGAGGGGCTGAAACCGAGTGGCTGAAATAGAAGGTCTGAAACAGAGGGGCTGAAACAGAGGGGCTGAAACAGAGGGGCTGAAACAGAGGGCAAGAAATAGAGGGGCTGAAAATGAGGGCGAGAAACAGAGGGGCTGAAACAGAGGGTGAGAAACAGAGGTGCTGAATCAGAGGGGCTGAAACAAATGCCGAGAAACAGAGGGGCTGAAACAGAGGGCGAGAAACAGAGGGGCTGAAACAGAGGGGCTGAAACAGAGGGTGAGAAACAGAGGGGCTGAAACAGAGGGCGAGAAACAGAGGGGCTGAAACAGAGGGGCAGAAACATAGGGGCTGAATCAGAGTGGCTGATTCAGAGGGTCTGAAACAGAGGGGCTGAATCAGAGGGGCGGAAACAGAGGGCGAGAAACAGAGGGGCAGAAACAGAGAGCGAGAAACAGAGGGACTGAAACAGAGGGGCTGAAACAGAGAGCGCGAAACAGAGGGACTGAAACAGAGGGGCTGAAACAGAGGGCGAGAAACAGAGGGGCTGAAACAGAGGGCGAGAAACAGAGGGGCTGCAACAGAGGGCAAGAAACAGAGGGGCTGAAACAGAGTGGCTGAAACAGAGGGCGAGAAACAGAGGGGCTGAAACAGAGGGCGAGGAACAGAGGGGCTGAAACAGAGGTCGAGAAACAGACGGGCAGAAACAGAGAGCGAGAAACAGAGGGACTGAAACAGAGGGGCTGAAACAGAGAGCGCGAAACAGAGGGACTGAAACAGAGGGGCTGAAACAGAGGGCGAGAAACAGAGGGGCTGAAACAGAGGGCGAGAAACAGAGGGGCTGCAACAGAGGGCAAGAAACAGAGGGGCTGAAACAGAGTGGCTGAAACAGAGGGCGAGAAACAGAGGGGCTGAAACAGAGGGCGAGGAACAGAGGGGCTGAAACAGAGGGGCTGAAGCAGTGGGGCTGAAACAGAGGGCGAGAAACAGAGAGGCTGAAACACAGGGCGAGAAACAGAGGGGCTGAAACAGAGGTCGAGAAACAGACGGGCTGAAACAGGGGGACTGAAACAGAGGGGCTGAAACAGAGGGGCTGAAACAGAGGGCGAGAAACAGAGTGGCTGAAACAGAGAGCGAGAAACAGAGTGGCTGAAACAGAGGGCAAGAAACAGAGGGGCTGAAACAGAGGGCGAGAAACAGAGGGGCTGAAACAGAGGGGCTGAAACAGAGGGGCGGAAACAGAGGGGCTGAAACAGAGAGCGAGAAACAGAGGGGCTGAAACAGAGGGGCTGAAACAGAGGGCGAGAAACAGAGGGGCTGAAACAGAGGGCGAGAAACAGAGGGGCTGAAACAGAGGGCGAGAAACAGAGGGCGAGAAACAGAGGGACTGAAACAGAGGGTCTGAAACAGAGGGGCTGAAACAGAGTGCGAGAAACAGAGTGGCTGAAACAGAGGGCGAGAAACAGAGTGGCTGAAACAGAGGGCAAGAAACAGAGGGGCTGAAACAGAGGGCGGGAAACAGAGGGGCTGAAACAGAGGGGCTGAAACAGAGGGGCGGAAACAGAGGGGCTGAAACAGAGAGCGAGAAACAGAGGGGCTGAATCAGAGGGGCTGAAACAGAGGGGCTGAAACAGAGGGGCTGAATCAGAGGGGCTGAAACAAAGGGGCTGAAACAGTGGGGCTAAAATAGAGGGGCTGAAACAGAGGGCGAGAAATAGAGGGGCTGAAACAGAGGGCGAGAAACCGGGAGGCTGAAACAGAGGGCGAGAAACAGAGGGGCTGAAACAGAGGGCGAGAAACAGAGGGGCTGAAACAGAGGTGCTTAAACAGAGGGGCTGAAACAGAGGGCGAGAAACAGAGGGGCTGAAACAGAGGGCGAGAAACAGAGGGGCTGAAACAGAGGGCGAGAAACAGAGGGGCTGAAACAGAGGGCGAGAAACAGAGGGGCTGAATCAGAGGGGCTGAAACAGAGGGCGAGAAACAGAGGGGCTGAAACAGAGGGGCTGAAACAGAGGGGCTGAAACAGAGGGCGAGAAACAGAGGGGCTGAATCAGAGGGGCTGCATCAGAGGGGCTGAAACAGAGGGCCTGAATCAGAGGGGCTCAAACAAAAGGCGAGAAACAGAGGGGCTGAAAGAGAGGGCCTGAATCAGAGGGGCTGAAACTGAAGGCGAGAAACAGAGGGGCTGAAACACAGGGCGAGAAACAGAGGGGCAGAAACAGAGGGCGAGAAACAGTGGGGCTGAAACTGAGGGGCTGAAACAGAGGGCAAGAAACAGAGGGGCTGAAACAGAGGGCGAGAAACAGAGGGGCTGAAACAGAGGGGCTGAAGCTGAGGGGCTGAATCAGAGGGGCTGAAACAAATGCCGAGAAACAGAGGGGCTGAAACAGAGGGCGAGAAACAGAGGGGCTGAAACAGAGGGGCTGAAACAGAGGGTGAGAAACAGAGGGGCTGAAACAGAGGGAGAGAAACAGCGGGGCTGAAACAGAGGGGCAGAAACAGAGGGGCTGAATCAGAGTGGCTGATTCAGAGGGTCTGAAACAGAGGGGCTGAATCAGAGGGGCGGAAACAGAGGGCGAGAAACAGAGGGGCAGAAACAGGGGGCAAGAAACAGAGGGGCTGAAACAGAGGGCGAGAAACAGACGGGCAGAAACAGAGAGCGAGAAACAGAGGGACTGAAACAGAGGGGCTGAAACTGAGAGCGCGAAACAGAGGGACTGAAACAGAGGGGCTGAAACAGAGGGCGAGAAACAGAGGGGCTGAAACAGAGGGCGAGAAACAGAGGGGCTGAAACAGAGGGCAAGAAACAGAGGGGCTGAAACAGAGTGGCTGAAACAGAGGGCGAGAAACAGAGGGGCTGAATCAGACAGGCTGAATCAGATGGGCTGAAACAGAGGGGCAGAAACAGAGGGCGAGAAACAGAGGGGCTGAAACAGAGGGGCTGAATCAGAGGGGCTGAAACAGAGGGCGAGAAACAGAGGGGCTGAAACAGAGGGGCTGAATCAGAGGGGCTGAAACAGAGGGGCTGAAACAGAGGGCGAGAAACAGAGAGGCTGAAACAGAGGGCGAGAAACAGAGGGGCTGAAACAGAGGGCGAGAAACAGAGGGGCTGAAACAGAGGGCAAGAAACAGAGGGGCTGAAACAGAGGGGCTGAAACAGAGGGGCTGAAACAAAGGGCGAGAAACAGAGGCGCTGAAACAGAGGGCGAGAAACAGAGGGGCTGAAACAGAGGGCGAGAAACAGAGGGCGAGAAACAGAGGGTCTGAAACAGAGGGGCTGAAACAGAGGGGCTGAAACAGAGGGCAAGAAATAGAGGGGCCGAAAAAGAGGGCGAGAAACAGAGGGGCTGAAACAGAGGGTGAGAAACAGAGGGGCTGAATCAGAGGGGCTGAAACAAATGCCGAGAAACAGAGGGGCTGAAACAGAGGGCGAGAAACAGAGGGGCTGAAACAGAGGGGCTGAAACAGAGGGTGAGAAACAGAGGGGCTGAAACAGAGGGCGAGAAACAGAGGGGCTGAAACAGAGGGGCAGAAACAGAGGGGCTGAATCAGAGTGGCTGATTCAGAGGGTCTGAAACAGAGGGGCTGAATCAGAGGGGCGGAAACAGAGGGCGAGAAACAGTGGGGCAGAAACAGAGGGCAAGAAACAGAGGGGCTGAAACAGAGGGCGAGAAACAGACGGGCAGAAACAGAGAGCGAGAAACAGAGGGACTGAAACTGAGGGGCTGAAACAGAGAGCGCGAAACAGAGGGACTGAAACAGAGGGGCTGAAACAGAGGGCGAGAAACAGAGGGGCTGAAACAGAGGGCGAGAAACAGAGGGGCTGAAACAGAGGGCAAGAAACAGAGGGGCTGAAACAGAGTGGCTGAAACAGAGGGCGAGAAACAGAGGGGCTGAATCAGACAGGCTGAATCAGATGGGCTGAAACAGAGGGGCTGAAACAGAGGGCGAGAAACAGAGGGCGAGAAACAGAGGGGCTGAAAAAGTGGGGCTGAAACAAAGGGGCTGAAACAAAGCGCCTGATACAGAGGGCGAGAAACAGAGGGGCTGAAACAGAGGGCGAGGAACAGAGGGGCTGAAACACAGGGCGAGAAACAGAGGGGCAGAAACAGAGGGCGAGAAACAGTGGGGCTGAAACAGAGGGGCTGAAACAGAGGGCAAGAAACAGAGGGGCTGAAACAGAGGGCGAGAAACAGAGGGGCTGAAACAGAGGGGCTGAAGCTGAGGGGCTGAAACAGAGGGCGAGAAACAGAGGGGCTGAAACAGAGGGCGAGAAACAGAGGGGCTGAAACAGAGGGCGAGAAACAGAGGGGCTGAAACCGAGTGGCTGAAACAGAAGGGCTGAAACAGAGGGGCTGAAACAGAGGACGAGAAACAGAGGGGCTGAATCAGAGGGGCTGAAACAGAGGGGCTGAAACAGAGGGCGAGAAACAGAGGGGCTGAAACAGACGGGCTGAAGCTGAGGGGCTGAAACAGAGGGCGAGAATCAGAGGGGCTGAAACAAAGGGCGAGAAACAGAGGGGCTGAAACAGAGGGGCAGAAACAGAGGGGCTGAAACAGAGGGGCTGAATCGGAGGGGCTGAAACAGAGGGGCTGAAACAGAGGGGCTGAAACAGAGAGTGCGAAACAGAGGGGCTGAAACAGAGGGCGAGAAACAGAGGGGCTAAAACAGAGGGCGATAAACAGAGGGGCTGAAACAGAGGGCAAGAAAGAGAGGGGCTGAAACCGAGTGGCTGAAACAGAAGGGCTGAAACAGAGGGGCTGAAACAGAGGGCGAGAAACAGAGGGGCTGAATCAGAGGGGCTGAAACAGAGGGGCTGAAACAGAAGGCGAGAAACAGACGGGCTGAAACAGAGGGCGAGAAACAGAGGGGCAGAAACAGAGGGCGAGAAACAGAGGGGCTGAAACAGAGGGGCTGAATCAGAGGGGCTGAATCAGAGGGGCTGAAACAGAGGGGCTGAAACAGAGGGGCTGAAACAGAGGGCGAGAAACAGAGGGGCTGAATCAGAGGGGCTGAATCAGAGGGGCTGAAACAGAGGGGCTGAAACAGATGGCGAGAAACAGAGGGGCTGAAACAGAGGGCGAGAAACAGAGGGGCTGAAACAGAGGGCGAGAAACAGAGGGGCTGAAACAGAGGGCGAGAAACAGAGGGGCTGAAACAGAGGGGCTGAAACAGAGGGGCTGAAACAGAGGGCGAGAAACAGAGGGGCTGAATCAGAGGGGCTGAAACAGAGGGCGAGAAACAGAGGGGCTGAAACAGAGGGGCTGAAACAGAGGGGCTGAAACAGAGGGGCTGAAACAGAGGGCGAGAAACAGAGGGGCTGAAACAGAGAGCGAGAAACAGAGGGGCTGAAACAGAGGGGCTGAAACAGAGGGGCTGAAACAGAGGGCGAGAAACAGAGGGGCTGAAACAGATGGCGAGAAAGAGAGGGGCTGAAACAGAGGGCGAGAAACAGAGGGGCTGAATCAGAGGTGCTGAAACAGAGGGTCTGAAACAGAGGGCGAGAAACAGAGGGGCTGAAACAGAGGGCGAGAAACAGAGGGGCTGAAACAGAGGGCGAGAAACAGAGGGGCTGAAACAGAGGGCGAGAAACAGAGGGGCTGAAACAGAGGGGCTGAAACAGAGGGGCTGAAACAGAGGGCGAGAAACAGTGGGGCTGAAACAGAGGGGCTGAAACAGAGGGCAAGAAACAGAGGGGCTGAAACAGAGGGCGAGAAACAGAGGGGCTGAAACAGAGGGGCTGAAGCTGAGGGGCTGAAACAGAGGGCGAGAAACAGAGCGGCTGAAACAAAGGGCGAGAAACAGAGGGGCTGAAACAGAGGGGCAGAAACAGAGGGGCTGAAACAGAGGGGCTGAATCGGAGGGGCTGAAACAGAGGGGCTGAAACAGAGGGGCTGAAACAGAGAGTGCGAAACAGAGGGGCTGAAACAGAGGGCGAGAAACAGAGGGGCTAAAACAGAGGGCGAGAAACAGAGGGGCTGAAACAGAGGGCAAGAAAGAGAGGGGCTGAAACCGAGTGGCTGAAACAGAAGGTCTGAAACAGAGGGGCTGAAACAGAGGGGCTGAAACAGAGGGGCTGAAACAGAGGGCAAGAAATAGAGGGGCTGAAAAAGAGGGCGAGAAACAGAGGGGCTGAAACAGAGGGTGAGAAACAGAGGGGCTGAATCAGAGGGGCTGAAACAAATGCCGAGAAACAGAGGGGCTGAAACAGAGGGCGAGAAACAGAGGGGCTGAAACAGAGGGGCTGAAACAGAGGGCGAGAAACAGAGGGGCTGAAACAGAGGGCAAGAAACAGAGGGGCTGAAACAGAGTGGCTGAAACAGAGGGCGAGAAACAGAGGGGCTGAATCAGACAGGCTGAATCAGATGGGCTGAAACAGAGGGGCAGAAACAGAGGGCGAGAAACAGAGGGGCTGAAACAGAGGGGCTGAATCAGAGGGGCTGAAACAGAGGGCGAGAAACAGAGGGGCTGAAACAGAGGGGCTGAATCAGAGGGGCTGAAACAGAGGGGCTGAAACAGAGGGCGAGAAACAGAGAGGCTGAAACAGAGGGCGAGAAACAGAGGGGCTGAAACAGAGGGCGAGAAACAGAGGGGCTGAAACAGAGGGCAAGAAACAGAGGGGCTGAAACAGAGGGGCTGAAACAGAGGGGCTGAAACAAAGGGCGAGAAACAGAGGGGCTGAAACAGAGGGCGAGAAACAGAGGGGCTGAAACAGAGGGCGAGAAACAGAGGGCGAGAAACAGAGGGTCTGAAACAGAGGGGCGGAAACAGAGGGGCTGAAACAGAGGGCAAGAAATAGAGGGGCCGAAAAAGAGGGCGAGAAACAGAGGGGCTGAAACAGAGGGTGAGAAACAGAGGGGCTGAATCAGAGGGGCTGAAACAAATGCCGAGAAACAGAGGGGCTGAAACAGAGGGCGAGAAACAGAGGGGCTGAAACAGAGGGGCTGAAACAGAGGGTGAGAAACAGAGGGGCTGAAACAGAGGGCGAGAAACTGAGGGGCTGAAACAGAGGGGCAGAAACAGAGGGGCTGAATCAGAGTGGCTGATTCAGAGGGTCTGAAACAGAGGGGCTGAATCAGAGGGGCAGAAACAGAGGGCGAGAAACAGTGGGGCAGAAACAGAGGGCAAGAAACAGAGGGGCTGAAACAGAGGGCGAGAAACAGACGGGCAGAAACAGAGAGCGAGAAACAGAGGGACTGAAACTGAGGGGCTGAAACAGAGAGCGCGAAACAGAGGGACTGAAACAGAGGGGCTGAAACAGAGGGCGAGAAACAGAGGGGCTGAAACAGAGGGCGAGAAACAGAGGGGCTGAAACAGAGGGCAAGAAACAGAGGGGCTGAAACAGAGTGGCTGAAACAGAGGGCGAGAAACAGAGGGGCTGAATCAGACAGGCTGAATCAGATGGGCTGAAACAGAGGGGCTGAAACAGAGGGCGAGAAACAGAGGGCGAGAAACAGAGGGGCTGAAAAAGTGGGGCTGAAACAAAGGGGCTGAAACAAAGCGCCTGATACAGAGGGCGAGAAACAGAGGGGCTGAAACAGAGGGCGAGGAACAGAGGGGCTGAAACACAGGGCGAGAAACAGAGGGGCAGAAACAGAGGGCGAGAAACAGTGGGGCTGAAACAGAGGGGCTGAAACAGAGGGCAAGAAACAGAGGGGCTGAAACAGAGGGCGAGAAACAGAGGGGCTGAAACAGAGGGGCTGAAGCTGTGGGGCTGAAACAGAGGGCAAGAAACAGAGGGGCTGAAACAGAGGGCGAGAAACAGAGGGGCTGAAACAGAGGGCGAGAAACAGAGGGGCTGAAACCGAGTGGCTGAAACAGAAGGGCTGAAACAGAGGGGCTGAAACAGAGGACGAGAAACAGAGGGGCTGAATCAGAGGGGCTGAAACAGAGGGGCTGAAACAGAGGGCGAGAAACAGAGGGGCTGAAACAGACGGGCTGAAGCTGAGGGGCTGAAACAGAGGGCGAGAATCAGAGGGGCTGAAACAAAGGGCGAGAAACAGAGGGGCTGAAACAGAGGGGCAGAAACAGAGGGGCTGAAACAGAGGGGCTGAATCGGAGGGGCTGAAACAGAGGGGCTGAAACAGAGGGGCTGAAACAGAGAGTGCGAAACAGAGGGGCTGAAACAGAGGGCGAGAAACAGAGGGGCTAAAACAGAGGGCGATAAACAGAGGGGCTGAAACAGAGGGCAAGAAAGAGAGGGGCTGAAACCGAGTGGCTGAAACAGAAGGGCTGAAACAGAGGGGCTGAAACAGAGGGCGAGAAACAGAGGGGCTGAATCAGAGGGGCTGAAACAGAGGGGCTGAAACAGAAGGCGAGAAACAGACGGGCTGAAACAGAGGGCGAGAAACAGAGGGGCAGAAACAGAGGGCGAGAAACAGAGGGGCTGAAACAGAGGGGCTGAATCAGAGGGGCTGAATCAGAGGGGCTGAAACAGAGGGGCTGAAACAGAGGGGCTGAAACAGAGGGCGAGAAACAGAGGGGCTGAATCAGAGGGGCTGAATCAGAGGGGCTGAAACAGAGGGGCTGAAACAGATGGCGAGAAACAGAGGGGCTGAAACAGAGGGCGAGAAACAGAGGGGCTGAAACAGAGGGCGAGAAACAGAGGGGCTGAAACAGAGGGCGAGAAACAGAGGGGCTGAAACAGAGGGGCTGAAACAGAGGGGCTGAAACAGAGGGCGAGAAACAGAGGGGCTGAATCAGAGGGGCTGAAACAGAGGGCGAGAAACAGAGGGGCTGAAACAGAGGGGCTGAAACAGAGGGGCTGAAACAGAGGGGCTGAAACAGAGGGCGAGAAACAGAGGGGCTGAAACAGAGGGCGAGAAACAGAGGGGCTGAAACAGAGGGGCTGAAACAGAGGGGCTGAAACAGAGGGCGAGAAACAGAGGGGCTGAAACAGATGGCGAGAAAGAGAGGGGCTGAAACAGAGGGCGAGAAACAGAGGGGCTGAATCAGAGGTGCTGAAACAGAGGGTCTGAAACAGAGGGCGAGAAACAGAGGGGCTGAAACAGAGGGCGAGAAACAGAGGGGCTGAAACAGAGGGCGAGAAACAGAGGGGCTGAAACAGAGGGCGAGAAACAGAGGGGCTGAAACAGAGGGGCTGAAACAGAGGGGCTGAAACAGAGGGCGAGAAACAGTGGGGCTGAAACAGAGGGGCGGAAACAGAGGGCAAGAAACAGAGGGGCTGAAACAGAGGGCGAGAAACAGAGGGGCTGAAACAGAGGGGCTGAAGCTGAGGGGCTGAAACAGAGGGCGAGAAACAGAGCGGCTGAAACAAAGGGCGAGAAACAGAGGGGCTGAAACAGAGGGGCAGAAACAGAGGGGCTGAAACAGAGGGGCTGAATCGGAGGGGCTGAAACAGAGGGGCAGAAACAGAGGGGCTGAAACAGAGAGTGCGAAACAGAGGGGCTGAAACAGAGGGCGAGAAACAGAGGGGCTAAAACAGAGGGCGAGAAACAGAGGGGCTGAAACAGAGGGCAAGAAAGAGAGGGGCTGAAACCGAGTGGCTGAAACAGAAGGTCTGAAACAGAGGGGCTGAAACAGAGGGGCTGAAACAGAGGGGCTGAAACAGAGGGCAAGAAATAGAGTGGCTGAAAAAGAGGGCGAGAAACAGAGGGGCTGAAACAGAGGGTGAGAAACAGAGGGGCTGAATCAGAGGGGCTGAAACAAATGCCGAGAAACAGAGGGGCTGAAACAGAGGGCGAGAAACAGAGGGGCTGAAACAGAGGGGCTGAAACAGAGGGTGAGAAACAGAGGGGCTGAAACAGAGGGCGAGAAACAGAGGGGCTGAAACAGAGGGGCAGAAACATAGGGGCTGAATCAGAGTGGCTGATTCAGAGGGTCTGAAACAGAGGGGCTGAATCAGAGGGGCGGAAACAGAGGGCGAGAAACAGAGGGGCAGAAACAGAGGGCAAGAAACAGAGGGGCTGAAACAGAGGTCGAGAAACAGACGGGCAGAAACAGAGAGCGAGAAACAGAGGGACTGAAACAGAGGGGCTGAAACAGAGAGCGCGAAACAGAGGGACTGAAACAGAGGGGCTGAAACAGAGGGCGAGAAACAGAGGGGCTGAAACAGAGGGCGAGAAACAGAGGGGCTGAAACAGAGTGGCTGAAACAGAGGGCGAGAAACAGCGGGGCTGAAACAGAGGGCGAGGAACAGAGGGGCTGAAACAGAGGGGCTGAAGCAGTGGGGCTGAAACAGAGGGCGAGAAACAGAGAGGCTGAAACACAGGGCGAGAAACAGAGGGGCTGAAACAGAGGGCGAGAAACAGAGGGGCTGAAACAGAGGGACTGAAACAGAGGGGCTGAAACAGAGGGGCTGAAACAGAGGGCGAGAAACAGAGTGGCTGAAACAGAGAGCGAGAAACAGAGTGGCTGAAACAGAGGGCAAGAAACAGAGGGGCTGAAACAGAGGGCGAGAAACAGAGGGGCTGAAACAGAGGGGCTGAAACAGAGGGGCGGAAACAGAGGGGCTGAAACAGAGAGCGAGAAACAGAGGGGCTGAAACAGAGGGGCTGAAACAGAGGGCGAGAAACAGAGGGGCTGAAACAGAGGGCGAGAAACAGAGGGGCTGAAACAGAGGGCGAGAAACAGAGGGCGAGAAACAGAGGGACTGAAACAGAGGGTCTGAAACAGAGGGGCTGAAACAGAGTGCGAGAAACAGAGTGGCTGAAACAGAGGGCGAGAAACAGAGTGGCTGAAACAGAGGGCAAGAAACAGAGGGGCTGAAACAGAGGGCGGGAAACAGAGGGGCTGAAACAGAGGGGCTGAAACAGAGGGGCGGAAACAGAGGGGCTGAAACAGAGAGCGAGAAACAGAGGGGCTGAATCAGAGGGGCTGAAACAGAGGGGCTGAAACAGAGGGGCTGAATCAGAGGGGCTGAAACAAAGGGGCTGAAACAGTGGGGCTAAAATAGAGGGGCTGAAACAGAGGGCGAGAAACCGGGAGGCTGAAACAGAGGGCGAGAAACAGAGGGGCTGAAACAGAGGGCGAGAAACAGAGGGGCTGAAACAGAGGGGCGGAAACAGAGGGGCTGAAACAGAGGGTGAGAAACATAGTGGCTGAAACAAAGGGGCTGAAACAGTGGGGCTAAAATAGAGGGGCTGAAACAGAGGGCGAGAAACAGAGGGGCTGAAACAGAGGGCGAGAAACAGAGGGGCTGAAACAGAGGGGCTGAAACAGAGGGGCTGAAACAGAGGGCGAGAAACAGAGGGGCTGAAACAGAGGGCGAGAAACAGAGGGGCTGAATCAGAGGGGCTGAAACAGAGGGCGAGAAACAGAGGGGCTGAAACAGAGGGGCTGAAACAGAGGGGCTGAAACAGAGGGCGAGAAACAGAGGGGCTGAATCAGAGGGGCTGAATCAGTGGGGCTGAAACAGAGGGCCTGAATCAGAGGGGCTGAAACAGAAGGCGAGAAACAGAGGGGCTGAAAGAGAGGGCCTGAATCAGAGGGGCTGAAACAGAAGGCGAGAAACAGAGGGGCTGAAACACAGGGCGAGAAACAGAGGGGCAGAAACAGAGGGCGAGAAACAGTGGGGCTGAAACAGAGGGGCTGAAACAGAGGGCAAGAAACAGAGGGGCTGAAACAGAGGGCGAGAAACAGAGGGGCTGAAACAGAGGGGCTGAAGCTGAGGGGCTGAAACAGAGGGCGAGAAACAGAGGGGCTGAAACAAAGGGCGAGAAACAGAGGGGCTGAAACAGAGGGGCAGAAACAGAGGGGCTGAAACAGAGGGGCTGAATCGGAGGGGCTGAAACAGAGGGGCTGAAACAGAGGGGCTGAAACAGAGAGTGCGAAACAGAGGGGCTGAAACAGAGGGCGAGAAACAGAGTGGCTAAAACAGAGGGCGATAAACAGAGGGGCTGAAACAGAGGGCAAGAAAGAGAGGGGCTGAAACCGAGTGGCTGAAACAGAAGGGCTGAAACAGAGGGGCTGAAACAGAGGACGAGAAACAGAGGGGCTGAATCAGAGGGGCTGAAACAGAGGGGCTGAAACAGAGGGCGAGAAACAGAGGGGCTGAAACAGACGGGCTGAAGCTGAGGGGCTGAAACAGAGGGCGAGAAACAGAGGGGCTGAAACAAAGGGCGAGAAACAGAGGGGCTGAAACAGAGGGGCAGAAACAGAGGGGCTGAAACAGAGGGGCTGAATCGGAGGGGCTGAAACAGAGGGGCTGAAACAGAGGGGCTGAAACAGAGAGTGCGAAACAGAGGGGCTGAAACAGAGGGCGAGAAACAGAGGGGCTAAAACAGAGGGCGATAAACAGAGGGGCTGAAACAGAGGGCAAGAAAGAGATGGGCTGAAACCGAGTGGCTGAAACAGAAGGGCTGAAACAGAGGGGCTGAAACAGAGGGCGAGAAACAGAGGGGCTGAATCAGAGGGGCTGAAACAGAGGGGCTGAAACAGAGGGGCTGAAACAGAGGGCGAGAAACAGAGGGGCAGAAACAGAGGGCGAGAAACAGAGGGGCTGAAACAGAGGGGCTGAATCAGAGGGGCTGAATCAGAGGGGCTGAAACAGAGGGGCTGAAACAGAGGGGCTGAAACAGAGGGGCTGAAGCTGAGGGGCTGAAACAGAGGGCGAGAAACAGAGGGGCTGAAACAAAGGGCGAGAAACAGAGGGGCTGAAACAGAGGGGCAGAAACAGAGGGGCTGAAACAGAGGGGCTGAATCGGAGGGGCTGAAACAGAGGGGCTGAAACAGAGGGGCTGAAACAGAGAGTGCGAAACAGAGGGGCTGAAACAGAGGGTGAGAAACAGAGTGGCTAAAACAGAGGGCGATAAACAGAGGGGCTGAAACAGAGGGCAAGAAAGAGAGGGGCTGAAACCGAGTGGCTGAAACAGAAGGGCTGAAACAGAGGGGCTGAAACAGAGGACGAGAAACAGAGGGGCTGAATCAGAGGGGCTGAAACAGAGGGGCTGAAACAGAGGGCGAGAAACAGAGGGGCTGAAACAGACGGGCTGAAGCTGAGGGGCTGAAACAGAGGGCGAGAAACAGAGGGGCTGAAACAAAGGGCGAGAAACAGAGGGGCTGAAACAGAGGGGCAGAAACAGAGGGGCTGAAACAGAGGGGCTGAATCGGAGGGGCTGAAACAGAGGGGCTGAAACAGAGGGGCTGAAACAGAGAGTGCGAAACAGAGGGGCTGAAACAGAGGGGGAGAAACAGAGAGGCTAAAACAGAGGGCGATAAACAGAGGGGCTGAAACAGAGGGCAAGAAAGAGAGGGGCTGAAACCGAGTGGCTGAAACAGAAGGGCTGAAACAGAGGGGCTGAAACAGAGGGCGAGAAACAGAGGGGCTGAATCAGAGGGGCTGAAACAGAGGGGCTGAAACAGAAGGCGAGAAACAGACGGGCTGAAACAGAGGGCGAGAAACAGAGGGGCAGAAACAGAGGGCGAGAAACAGAGGGGCTGAAACAGAGGGGCTGAATCAGAGGGGCTGAATCAGAGGGGCTGAAACAGAGGGGCTGAAACAGAGGGGCTGAAACAGAGGGCGAGAAACAGAGGGGCTGAATCAGAGGGGCTGAATCAGAGGGGCTGAAACAGAGGGGCTGAAACAGAGGGCGAGAATCAGAGGGGCTGAAACAGAGGGCGAGAAACAGAGGGGCTGAAACAGAGGGCGAGAAACAGAGGGGCTGAAACAGAGGGCGAGAAACAGAGGGGCTGAAACAGAGGGGCTGAAACAGAGGGGCTGAAACAGAGGGCGAGAAACAGAGGGGCTGAATCAGAGGGGCTGAAACAGAGGGCGAGAAACAGAGGGGCTGAAACAGAGGGGCTGAAACAGAGGGGCTGAAACAGAGGGCGAGAAACAAAGGGGCTGAAACAGAGGGGCTGAAACAGAGGGGCTGAAACAGAGGGCGAGAAACAGAGGGGCTGAAACAGAGGGCGAGAAACAGAGGGGCTGAAACAGAGGGGCTGAAACAGAGGGGCTGAAACAGAGGGCGAGAAACAGTGGGGCTGAAACAGAGGGGCTGAAACAGAGGGCAAGAAACAGAGGGGCTGAAACAGAGGGCGAGAAACAGAGGGGCTGAAACAGAGGGGCTGAAGCTGAGGGGCTGAAACAGAGGGCGAGAAACAGAGGGGCTGAAACAAAGGGCGAGAAACAGAGGGGCTGAAACAGAGGGGCAGAAACAGAGGGGCTGAAACAGAGGGGCTGAATCGGAGGGGCTGAAACAGAGGGGCTGAAACAGGGGCTGAAACAGAGAGTGCGAAACAGAGGGGCTGAAACAGAGGGCGAGAAACAGAGGGGCTAAAACAGAGGGCGAGAAACAGAGGGGCTGAAACAGAGGGCAAGAAAGAGAGGGGCTGAAACCGAGTGGCTGAAACAGAAGGTCTGAAACAGAGGGGCTGAAACAGAGGGGCTGAAACAGAGGGGCTGAAACAGAGGGCAAGAAATAGAGGGGCTGAAAAAGAGGGCGAGAAACAGAGGGGCTGAAACAGAGGGTGAGAAACAGAGGGGCTGAATCAGAGGGGCTGAAACAAATGCCGAGAAACAGAGGGCGAGAAACAGAGGGGCTGAAACAGAGGGGCTGAAACAGAGGGTGAGAAACAGAGGGGCTGAAACAGAGGGCGAGAAACAGAGGGGCTGAAACAGAGGGGCAGAAACATAGGGGCTGAATCAGAGTGGCTGATTCAGAGGGTCTGAAACAGAGGGGCTGAATCAGAGGGGCGGAAACAGAGGGCGAGAAACAGAGGGGCAGAAACAGAGGGCAAGAAACAGAGGGGCTGAAACAGAGGTCGAGAAACAGACGGGCAGAAACAGAGAGCGAGAAACAGAGGGACTGAAACAGAGGGGCTGAAACAGAGAGCGCGAAACAGAGGGACTGAAACAGAGGGGCTGAAACAGAGGGCGAGAAACAGAGGGATGAAACAGAGGGCGAGAAACAGAGGGGCTGAAACAGAGGGCAAGAAACAGAGGGGCTGAAACAGAGTGGCTGAAACAGAGGGCGAGAAACAGAGGGGCTGAATCAGACAGGCTGAATCAGATGGGCTGAAACAGAGGGGCTGAAACAGAGAGCGAGAAACAGAGGGTGAGAAACAGAGGGGCTGAAAAAGTGGGGCTGAAACAAAGGGGCTGAAACAAAGCGCCTGATACAGAGGGCGAGAAACAGAGGGGCTGAAACAGAGGGCGAGGAACAGAGGGGCTGAAACAGAGGGGCTGAAGCAGTGGGGCTGAAACAGAGGGCGAGAAACAGAGAGGCTGAAACACAGGGCGAGAAACAGAGGGGCTGAAACAGAGGGCGAGAAACAGAGGGGCTGAAACAGAGGGACTGAAACAGAGGGGCTGAAACAGAGGGGCTGAAACAGAGGGCGAGAAACAGAGTGGCTGAAACAGAGAGCGAGAAACAGAGTGGCTGAAACAGAGGGCAAGAAACAGAGGGGCTGAAACAGAGGGCGAGAAACAGAGGGGCTGAAACAGAGGGGCTGAAACAGAGGGGCGGAAACAGAGGGGCTGAAACAGAGAGCGAGAAACAGAGGGACTGAAACAGAGGGGCTGAAACAGAGGGCGAGAAACAGAGGGGCTGAAACAGAGGGCGAGAAACAGAGGGGCTGAAACAGAGGGCGAGAAACAGAGGGCGAGAAACAGAGGGACTGAAACAGAGGGTCTGAAACAGAGGGGCTGAAACAGAGTGCGAGAAACAGAGTGGCTGAAACAGAGGGCGAGAAACAGAGTGGCTGAAACAGAGGGCAAGAAACAGAGGGGCTGAAACAGAGGGCGGGAAACAGAGGGGCTGAAACAGAGGGGCTGAAACAGAGGGGCGGAAACAGAGGGGCTGAAACAGAGAGCGAGAAACAGAGGGGCTGAATCAGAGGGGCTGAAACAGAGGAGCTGAAACAGAGGGGCTGAATCAGAGGGGCTGAAACAAAGGGGCTGAAACAGTGGGGCTAAAATAGAGGGGCTGAAACAGAGGGCGAGAAACAGAGGGGCTGAAACAGAGGGGCAGAAACAGAGGGGCTGAAACAGAGGGGCTGAATCGGAGGGGCTGAAACAGAGGGGCTGAAACAGAGGGGCTGAAACAGAGAGTGCGAAACAGAGGGGCTGAAACAGAGGGGGAGAAACAGAGGGGCTAAAACAGAGGGCGATAAACAGAGGGGCTGAATCAGAGGGGCTGAAACAGAGGGGCTGAAACAGAGGGGCTGAAACAGAGGGCGAGAAACAGAGGGGCAGAAACAGAGGGCGAGAAACAGAGGGGCTGAAACAGAGGGGCTGAATCAGAGGGGCTGAATCAGAGGGGCTGAAACAGAGGGGCTGAAACAGAGGGGCTGAAACAGAGGGGCTGAAGCTGAGGGGCTGAAACAGAGGGCGAGAAACAGAGGGGCTGAAACAAAGGGCGAGAAACAGAGGGGCTGAAACAGAGGGGCAGAAACAGAGGGGCTGAAACAGAGGGGCTGAATCGGAGGGGCTGAAACAGAGGGGCTGAAACAGAGGGGCTGAAACAGAGAGTGCGAAACAGAGGGGCTGAAACAGAGGGTGAGAAACAGAGTGGCTAAAACAGAGGGCGATAAACAGAGGGGCTGAAACAGAGGGCAAGAAAGAGAGGGGCTGAAACCGAGTGGCTGAAACAGAAGGGCTGAAACAGAGGGGCTGAAACAGAGGACGAGAAACAGAGGGGCTGAATCAGAGGGGCTGAAACAGAGGGGCTGAAACAGAGGGCGAGAAACAGAGGGGCTGAAACAGACGGGCTGAAGCTGAGGGGCTGAAACAGAGGGCGAGAAACAGAGGGGCTGAAACAAAGGGCGAGAAACAGAGGGGCTGAAACAGAGGGGCAGAAACAGAGGGGCTGAAACAGAGGGGCTGAATCGGAGGGGCTGAAACAGAGGGGCTGAAACAGAGGGGCTGAAACAGAGAGTGCGAAACAGAGGGGCTGAAACAGAGGGGGAGAAACAGAGAGGCTAAAACAGAGGGCGATAAACAGAGGGGCTGAAACAGAGGGCAAGAAAGAGAGGGGCTGAAACCGAGTGGCTGAAACAGAAGGGCTGAAACAGAGGGGCTGAAACAGAGGGCGAGAAACAGAGGGGCTGAATCAGAGGGGCTGAAACAGAGGGGCTGAAACAGAAGGCGAGAAACAGACGGGCTGAAACAGAGGGCGAGAAACAGAGGGGCAGAAACAGAGGGCGAGAAACAGAGGGGCTGAAACAGAGGGGCTGAATCAGAGGGGCTGAATCAGAGGGGCTGAAACAGAGGGGCTGAAACAGAGGGGCTGAAACAGAGGGCGAGAAACAGAGGGGCTGAATCAGAGGGGCTGAATCAGAGGGGCTGAAACAGAGGGGCTGAAACAGAGGGCGAGAAACAGAGGGGCTGAAACAGAGGGCGAGAAACAGAGGGGCTGAAACAGAGGGCGAGAAACAGAGGGGCTGAAACAGAGGGCGAGAAACAGAGGGGCTGAAACAGAGGGGCTGAAACAGAGGGGCTGAAACAGAGGGCGAGAAACAGAGGGGCTGAATCAGAGGGGCTGAAACAGAGGGCGAGAAACAGAGGGGCTGAAACAGAGGGGCTGAAACAGAGGGGCTGAAACAGAGGGCGAGAAACAAAGGGGCTGAAACAGAGGGGCTGAAACAGAGGGGCTGAAACAGAGGGCGAGAAACAGAGGGGCTGAAACAGAGGGCGAGAAACAGAGGGGCTGAAACAGAGGGGCTGAAACAGAGGGGCTGAAACAGAGGGCGAGAAACAGTGGGGCTGAAACAGAGGGGCTGAAACAGAGGGCAAGAAACAGAGGGGCTGAAACAGAGGGCGAGAAACAGAGGGGCTGAAACAGAGGGGCTGAAGCTGAGGGGCTGAAACAGAGGGCGAGAAACAGAGGGGCTGAAACAAAGGGCGAGAAACAGAGGGGCTGAAACAGAGGGGCAGAAACAGAGGGGCTGAAACAGAGGGGCTGAATCGGAGGGGCTGAAACAGAGGGGCTGAAACAGGGGCTGAAACAGAGAGTGCGAAACAGAGGGGCTGAAACAGAGGGCGAGAAACAGAGGGGCTAAAACAGAGGGCGAGAAACAGAGGGGCTGAAACAGAGGGCAAGAAAGAGAGGGGCTGAAACCGAGTGGCTGAAACAGAAGGTCTGAAACAGAGGGGCTGAAACAGAGGGGCTGAAACAGAGGGGCTGAAACAGAGGGCAAGAAATAGAGGGGCTGAAAAAGAGGGCGAGAAACAGAGGGGCTGAAACAGAGGGTGAGAAACAGAGGGGCTGAATCAGAGGGGCTGAAACAAATGCCGAGAAACAGAGGGCGAGAAACAGAGGGGCTGAAACAGAGGGGCTGAAACAGAGGGTGAGAAACAGAGGGGCTGAAACAGAGGGCGAGAAACAGAGGGGCTGAAACAGAGGGGCAGAAACATAGGGGCTGAATCAGAGTGGCTGATTCAGAGGGTCTGAAACAGAGGGGCTGAATCAGAGGGGCGGAAACAGAGGGCGAGAAACAGAGGGGCAGAAACAGAGGGCAAGAAACAGAGGGGCTGAAACAGAGGTCGAGAAACAGACGGGCAGAAACAGAGAGCGAGAAACAGAGGGACTGAAACAGAGGGGCTGAAACAGAGAGCGCGAAACAGAGGGACTGAAACAGAGGGGCTGAAACAGAGGGCGAGAAACAGAGGGATGAAACAGAGGGCGAGAAACAGAGGGGCTGAAACAGAGGGCAAGAAACAGAGGGGCTGAAACAGAGTGGCTGAAACAGAGGGCGAGAAACAGAGGGGCTGAATCAGACAGGCTGAATCAGATGGGCTGAAACAGAGGGGCTGAAACAGAGAGCGAGAAACAGAGGGTGAGAAACAGAGGGGCTGAAAAAGTGGGGCTGAAACAAAGGGGCTGAAACAAAGCGCCTGATACAGAGGGCGAGAAACAGAGGGGCTGAAACAGAGGGCGAGGAACAGAGGGGCTGAAACAGAGGGGCTGAAGCAGTGGGGCTGAAACAGAGGGCGAGAAACAGAGAGGCTGAAACACAGGGCGAGAAACAGAGGGGCTGAAACAGAGGGCGAGAAACAGAGGGGCTGAAACAGAGGGACTGAAACAGAGGGGCTGAAACAGAGGGGCTGAAACAGAGGGCGAGAAACAGAGTGGCTGAAACAGAGAGCGAGAAACAGAGTGGCTGAAACAGAGGGCAAGAAACAGAGGGGCTGAAACAGAGGGCGAGAAACAGAGGGGCTGAAACAGAGGGGCTGAAACAGAGGGGCGGAAACAGAGGGGCTGAAACAGAGAGCGAGAAACAGAGGGACTGAAACAGAGGGGCTGAAACAGAGGGCGAGAAACAGAGGGGCTGAAACAGAGGGCGAGAAACAGAGGGGCTGAAACAGAGGGCGAGAAACAGAGGGCGAGAAACAGAGGGACTGAAACAGAGGGTCTGAAACAGAGGGGCTGAAACAGAGTGCGAGAAACAGAGTGGCTGAAACAGAGGGCGAGAAACAGAGTGGCTGAAACAGAGGGCAAGAAACAGAGGGGCTGAAACAGAGGGCGGGAAACAGAGGGGCTGAAACAGAGGGGCTGAAACAGAGGGGCGGAAACAGAGGGGCTGAAACAGAGAGCGAGAAACAGAGGGGCTGAATCAGAGGGGCTGAAACAGAGGAGCTGAAACAGAGGGGCTGAATCAGAGGGGCTGAAACAAAGGGGCTGAAACAGTGGGGCTAAAATAGAGGGGCTGAAACAGAGGGCGAGAAACAGAGGGGCTGAAACAGAGGGGCAGAAACAGAGGGGCTGAAACAGAGGGGCTGAATCGGAGGGGCTGAAACAGAGGGGCTGAAACAGAGGGGCTGAAACAGAGAGTGCGAAACAGAGGGGCAGAAACAGAGGGGGAGAAACAGAGGGGCTAAAACAGAGGGCGATAAACAGAGGGGCTGAAACAGAGGGCAAGAAAGAGAGGGGCTGAAACCGAGTGGCTGAAACAGAAGGGCTGAAACAGAGGGGCTGAAACAGAGGGCGAGAAACAGAGGGGCTGAATCAGAGGGGCTGAAACAGAGGGGCTGAAACAGAAGGCGAGAAACAGACGGGCTGAAACAGAGTGCGAGAAACAGAGGGGCAGAAACAGAGGGCGAGAAACAGAGGGGCTGAAACAGAGGGGCTGAATCAGAGGGGCTGAATCAGAGGGGCTGAAACAGAGGGGCTGAAACAGAGGGGCTGAAACAGAGGGCGAGAAACAGAGGGGCTGAATCAGAGGGGCTGAATCAGAGGGGCTGAAACAGAGGGGCTGAAACAGAGGGCGAGAAACAGAGGGGCTGAAACAGAGGGCGAGAAACAGAGGGGCTGAAACAGAGGGCGAGAAACAGAGGGGCTGAAACAGAGGGCGAGAAACAGAGGGGCTGAAAAGGAGGGGCTGAAACAGAGGGGCTGAAACAGAGGGCGAGAAACAGAGGGGCTGAATCAGAGGGGCTGAAACAGAGGGCGAGAAACAGAGGGGCTGAAACAGAGGGGCTGAAACAGAGGGGCTGAAACAGAGGGCGAGAAACAAAGGGGCTGAAACAGAGGGGCTGAAACAGAGGGGCTGAAACAGAGGGCGAGAAACAGAGGGGCTGAAACAGAGGGCGAGAAACAGAGGGGCTGAAACAGAGGGGCTGAAACAGAGGGGCTGAAACAGAGGGCGAGAAACAGTGGGGCTGAAACAGAGGGGCTGAAACAGAGGGCAAGAAACAGAGGGGCTGAAACAGAGGGCGAGAAACAGAGGGGCTGAAACAGAGGGGCTGAAGCTGAGGGGCTGAAACAGAGGGCGAGAAACAGAGGGGCTGAAACAAAGGGCGAGAAACAGAGGGGCTGAAACAGAGGGGCAGAAACAGAGGGGCTGAAACAGAGGGGCTGAATCGGAGGGGCTGAAACAGAGGGGCTGAAACAGGGGCTGAAACAGAGAGTGCGAAACAGAGGGGCTGAAACAGAGGGCGAGAAACAGAGGGGCTAAAACAGAGGGCGAGAAACAGAGGGGCTGAAACAGAGGGCAAGAAAGAGAGGGGCTGAAACCGAGTGGCTGAAACAGAAGGTCTGAAACAGAGGGGCTGAAACAGAGGGGCTGAAACAGAGGGGCTGAAACAGAGGGCAAGAAATAGAGGGGCTGAAAAAGAGGGCGAGAAACAGAGGGGCTGAAACAGAGGGTGAGAAACAGAGGGGCTGAATCAGAGGGGCTGAAACAAATGCCGAGAAACAGAGGGCGAGAAACAGAGGGGCTGAAACAGAGGGGCTGAAACAGAGGGTGAGAAACAGAGGGGCTGAAACAGAGGGCGAGAAACAGAGGGGCTGAAACAGAGGGGCAGAAACATAGGGGCTGAATCAGAGTGGCTGATTCAGAGGGTCTGAAACAGAGGGGCTGAATCAGAGGGGCGGAAACAGAGGTCGAGAAACAGAGGGGCAGAAACAGAGGGCAAGAAACAGAGGGGCTGAAACAGAGGTCGAGAAACAGACGGGCAGAAACAGAGAGCGAGAAACAGAGGGACTGAAACAGAGGGGCTGAAACAGAGAGCGCGAAACAGAGGGACTGAAACAGAGGGGCTGAAACAGAGGGCGAGAAACAGAGGGATGAAACAGAGGGCGAGAAACAGAGGGGCTGAAACAGAGGGCAAGAAACAGAGGGGCTGAAACAGAGTGGCTGAAACAGAGGGCGAGAAACAGAGGGGCTGAATCAGACAGGCTGAATCAGATGGGCTGAAACAGAGGGGCTGAAACAGAGAGCGAGAAACAGAGGTGAGAAACAGAGGGGCTGAAAAAGTGGGGCTGAAACAAAGGGGCTGAAACAAAGCGCCTGATACAGAGGGCGAGAAACAGAGGGGCTGAAACAGTGGGCGAGGAACAGAGGGGCTGAAACAGAGGGGCTGAAGCAGTGGGGCTGAAACAGAGGGCGAGAAACAGAGAGGCTGAAACACAGGGCGAGAAACAGAGGGGCTGAAACAGAGGGCGAGAAACAGAGGGGCTTAAACAGAGGGACTGAAACAGAGGGGCTGAAACAGAGGGGCTGAAACAGAGGGCGAGAAACAGAGTGGCTGAAACAGAGAGCGAGAAACAGAGTGGCTGAAACAGAGGGCAAGAAACAGAGGGGCTGAAACAGAGGGCGAGAAACAGAGGGGCTGAAACAGAGGGGCTGAAACTGAGGGGCGGAAACAGAGGGGCTGAAACAGAGAGCGAGAAACAGAGGGGCTGAAACAGAGGGGCTGAAACAGAGGGCGAGAAACAGAGGGGCTGAAACAGAGGGCGAGAAACAGAGGGGCTGAAACAGAGGGCGAGAAACAGAGGGCGAGAAACAGAGGGACTGAAACAGAGGGTCTGAAACAGAGGGGCTGAAACAGAGTGCGAGAAACAGAGGGCGAGAAACAGAGTGGCTGAAACAGAGGGCAAGAAACAGAGGGGCTGAAACAAAGGGCGGGAAACAGAGGGGCTGAAACAGAGGGGCTGAAACAGAGGGGCGGAAACAGAGGGGCTGAAACAGAGAGCGAGAAACAGAGGGGCTGAATCAGAGGGGCTGAAACAGAGGAGCTGAAACAGAGGGGCTGAATCAGAGGGGCTGAAACAAAGGGGCTGAAACAGTGGGGCTAAAATAGAGGGGCTGAAACAGAGGGCGAGAAACAGAGGGGCTGAAACAAAGGGCGAGAAACAGAGGGGCTGAAACAGAGGGTCAGAAACAGAGGGGCTGAAACAGAGGGGCTGAATCGGAGGGGCTGAAACAGAGGGGCTGAAACAGAGGGGCTGAAACAGAGAGTGCGAAACAGAGGGGCTGAAACAGAGGGCGAGAAACAGAGGGGCTAAAACAGAGGGCGATAAACAGAGGGGCTGAAACAGAGGGCAAGAAAGAGAGGGGCTGAAACCGAGTGGCTGAAACAGAAGGGCTGAAACAGAGGGGCTGAAACAGAGGGCGAGAAACAGAGGGGCTGAATCAGAGGGGCTGAATCAGAGGGGCTGAAACAGAGGTGCTGAAACTGAGGGTGAGAAACAGAGGGGCTGAAACAGAGGGCGAGAAACAGAGGGGCTGAAACAGAGGGGCTGAAACAGAGGGGCTGAAACAGAGGGCGAGAAACAGAGGGGCTGAATCAGAGGGGCTGAAACAGAGGGCGAGAAACAGAGGGGCTGAAACAGAGGGGCTGAAACAGAGGGGCTGAAACAGAGGGGCTGAAACAGAGGGCGAGAAACAGAGGGGCTGAAACAGAGGGGCTGAAACAGAGGGGCTGAAACAGAGGGCGAGAAACAGAGGGGCTGAAACAGAGGGCGAGAAACAGAGGGGCTGAAACAGAGGGGCTGAAACAGAGGGGCTGAAACAGAGGGCGAGAAACAGTGGGGCTGAAACAGAGGGGCTGAAACAGAGGGCAAGAAACAGAGGGGCTGAAACAGAGGGCGAGAAACAGAGGGGCTGAAACAGAGGGGCTGAAGCTGAGGGGCTGAAACAGAGGGCGAGAAACAGAGGGGCTGAAACAAAGGGCGAGAAACAGAGGGGCTGAAACAGAGGGGCAGAAACAGAGGGGCTGAAACAGAGGGGCTGAATCGGAGGGGCTGAAACAGAGGGGCTGAAACAGAGGGGCTGAAACAGAGAGTGCGAAACAGAGGGGCTGAAACAGAGGGCGAGAAACAGAGGGGCTAAAACAGAGGGCGAGAAACAGAGGGGCTGAAACAGAGGGCAAGAAAGAGAGGGGCTGAAACCGAGTGGCTGAAACAGAAGGTCTGAAACAGAGGGGCTGAAACAGAGGGGCTGAAACAGAGGGGCTGAAACAGAGGGCAAGAAATAGAGGGGCTGAAAAAGAGGGCGAGAAACAGAGGGGCTGAAACAGAGGGTGAGAAACAGAGGGGCTGAATCAGAGGGGCTGAAACAAATGCCGAGAAACAGAGGGGCTGAAACAGAGGGCGAGAAACAGAGGGGCTGAAACAGAGGGGCTGAAACAGAGGGTGAGAAACAGAGGGGCTGAAACAGAGGGCGAGAAACAGAGGGGCTGAAACAGAGGGGCAGAAACATAGGGGCTGAATCAGAGTGGCTGATTCAGAGGGTCTGAAACAGAGGGGCTGAATCAGAGGGGCGGAAACAGAGGGCGAGAAACAGAGGGGCAGAAACAGAGGGCAAGAAACAGAGGGGCTGAAACAGAGGTCGAGAAACAGACGGGCAGAAACAGAGTGCGAGAAACAGAGGGACTGAAACAGAGGTGCTGAAACAGAGAGCGCGAAACAGAGGGACTGAAACAGAGGGGCTGAAACAGAGGGCGAGAAACAGAGGGATGAAACAGAGGGCGAGAAACAGAGGGGCTGAAACAGAGGGCAAGAAACAGAGTGGCTGAAACAGAGTGGCTGAAACAGAGGGCGAGAAACAGAGGGGCTGAAACAGAGGGCAAGAAACAGAGGGGCTGAAACAGAGGGGCTGAAACAGAGGGCGAGAAACAGAGTGGCTGAAACAGAGAGCGAGAAACAGAGTGGCCGAAACAGAGGGCAAGAAACAGAGGGGCTGAAACAGAGGGCGAAAAACAGAGGGGCTGAAACAGAGGGGCTGAAACAGAGGAGCGGAAACAGAGGGGCTGAAACAGAGAGCGAGAAACAGAGGGGCTGAAACAGAGGGGCTGAAACAGAGGGCGAGAAACAGAGGGGCTGAAACAGAGGGCGAGAAACAGAGGGGCTGAAACAGAGGGCGAGAAACAGAGGGCGAGAAACAGAGGGACTGAAACAGAGGGTCTGAAACAGAGGGGCTGAAACAGAGTGCGAGAAACAGAGTGGCTGAAACAGAGGGCGAGAAACAGAGTGGCTGAAACAGAGGGCTAGAAACAGAGGGGCTGAAACAGAGGGCGGGAAACAGAGGGGCTGAAACAGAGGGGCTGAAACAGAGGGGCGGAAACAGAGGGGCTGAAACAGAGAGCGAGAAACAGAGGGGCTGAATCAGAGGGGCTGAAACAGAGGGGCTGAAACAGAGGGGCTGAATCAGAGGGGCTGAAACAAAGGGGCTGAAACAGTGGGGCTAAAATAGAGGTGCTGAAACAGAGGGCGAGAAATAGAGGGGCTGAAACAGAGGGCGAGAAACCGGGAGGCTGAAACAGAGGGCGAGAAACAGAGGGGCTGAAACAGAGGGCGAGAAACAGAGGGGCTGAAACAGAGGTGCTTAAACAGAGGGGCTGAAACAGAGGGCGAGAAACAGAGGGGCTGAAACAGAGGGCGAGAAACAGAGGGGCTGAAACAGAGGGCGAGAAACAGAGGGGCTGAATCAGAGGGGCTGAAACAGAGGGCGAGAAACAGAGAGGCTGAAACAGAGGGGCTGAAACAGAGGGGCTGAAACAGAGGGCGAGAAACAGAGGGGCTGAATCAGAGGGGCTGCATCAGAGGGGCTGAAACAGAGGGCCTGAATCAGAGGGGCTGAAACAGAAGGCGAGAAACAGAGGGGCTGAAAGAGAGGGCCTGAATCAGAGGGGCTGAAACAGAAGGCGAGAAACAGAGGGGCTGAAACACAGGGCGAGAAACAGAGGGGCAGAAACAGAGGGCGAGAAACAGTGGGGCTGAAGCTGAGGGGCTGAAACAGAGGGCAAGAAACAGAGGGGCTGAAACAGAGGGCGAGAAACAGAGGGGCTGAAACAGAGGGGCTGAAGCTGAGGGGCTGAAACAGAGGGCGAGAAACAGAGGGGCTGAAACAAAGGGCGAGAAACAGAGGGGCTGAAACAGAGGGGCAGAAACAGAGGGGCTGAAACAGAGGGGCTGAATCGGAGGGGCTGAAACAGAGGGGCTGAAACAGAGAGTGCGAAACAGAGGGGCTGAAACAGAGGGCGAGAAACAGAGGGACTGAAACAGAGGGGCTGAAACAGAGGGGCTGAAACAGAAGGCGAGAAACAGACGGGCTGAAACAGAGGGCGAGAAACAGAGGGGCAGAAACAGAGGGCGAGAAACAGAGGGGCTGAAACAGAGGGGCTGAAACAGAGGGCAAGAAACAGAGGGGCTGAATCAGAGGGGCTGAATCAGAGGGGCTGAAACAGAGGGGCTGAAACAGAGGGCGAGAAACAGAGGGTCTGAATCAGAGGGGCTGAATCAGAGGGGCTGAAACACAGGGGCTGAAACAGAGGGCGAGAAACAGAGGGGCTGAAACAGAGAGCGAGAAACAGAGGGGCTGAAACAGAGGGCGAGAAACAGAGGGGCTGAAACAGAGGGCGAGAAACAGAGGGGCTGAAACAGAGGGGCTGAAACAGAGGGGCTGAAACAGAGGGCGAGAAACAGAGGGGCTGAAACAGAGGGCGAGAAACAGAGGGGCTGAATCAGAGGGGCTGAAACAGAGTGCGAGAAACAGAGGGGCTTAAACAGAGGGGCTGAAACAGAGGGGCTGAAACAGAGGGGCTGAAACAGAGGGCGAGAAACAGAGGGGCTGAAACAGAGGGCGAGAAACAGAGGGGCTGAAACAGAGGGGCTGAAACAGAGTGGCTGAAACAGAGGGCGAGAAACAGAGGGGCTGAAACAGATGGCGAGAAACAGAGGGGCTGAAACAGAGGGCGAGAAACAGAGGGGCTGAATCAGAGGTGCTGAAACAGAGGGGCTGAAACAGAGGGCGAGAAACAGAGGGGCTGAAACAGAGGGCGAGAAACAGAGGGGCTGAAACAGAGGGCGAGAAACAGAGGGGCTGAAACAGAGGGGCTGAAACAGAGTGGCTGAAACAGAGGGCGAGAAACAGTGGGGCTGAAACAGAGGGGCTGAAACAGAGGGCGAGAAACAGAGGGGCTGAAACAGAGGGGCTGAAGCTGAGGGGCTGAAACAGAGGGCGAGAAACAGAGGGGCTGAAACAAAGGGCGAGAAACAGAGGGGCTGAAACAGAGGGGCAGAAACAGAGGGGCTGAAACAGAGGGGCTGAATCGGAGGGGCTGAAACAGAGGGGCTGAAACAGAGGGGCTGAAACAGAGAGTGCGAAACAGAGGGGCTGAAACAGAGGGCGAGAAACAGAGGGGCTAAAACAGAGGGCGATAAACAGAGGGGCTGAAACAGAGGGCAAGAAAGAGAGGGGCTGAAACCGAGTGGCTGAAACAGAAGGGCTGAAACAGAGGGGCTGAAACAGAGGGCGAGAAACAGAGGGGCTGAATCAGAGGGGCTGAAACAGAGGGGCTGAAACAGAAGGCGAGAAACAGACGGGCTGAAACAGAGGGCGAGAAACAGAGGGGCAGAAACAGAGGGCGAGAAACAGAGGGGCTGAAACAGAGGGGCTGAAACAGAGGGCAAGAAACAGAGGGGCTGAATCAGAGGGGCTGAATCAGAGGGGCTGAAACAGCGGGGCTGAAACAGAGGGCGAGAAACAGAGGGGCTGAATCAGAGGGGCTGAATCAGAGGGGCTGAAACAGAGGGGCTGAAACAGAGGGCGAGAAACAGAGGGGCTGAAACAGAGGGCGAGAAACAGAGGGGCTGAAACAGAGGGCGAGAAACAGAGGGGCTGAAACAGAGGGCGAGAAAAAGAGGGGCTGAAACAGAGGGGCTGAAACAGAGGGGCTGAAACAGAGGGCGAGAAACAGAGGGGATGAAACAGAGGGCGAGAAACAGAGGGGCTGAATCAGAGGGGCTGAAACAGAGGGCGAGAAACAGAGGGGCTGAAACAGAGGGGCTGAAACAGAGGGGCTGAAACAGAGGGGCTGAAACAGAGGGCGAGAAACAGAGGGGCTGAATCAGAGGGGCTGAATCAGAGGGGCTGAAACAGAGGGCCTGAATCAGAGGGGCTGAAACAGAAGGCGAGAAACAGAGGGGCTGAAAGAGAGGGCCTGAATCAGAGCGGCTGAAACAGAAGGCGAGAAACAGAGGGGCTGAAACAGAGGGCGAAAAACAGAGGGGCAGAAACAGAGAGCGCGAAACAGAGGGACTGAAACAGAGGGGCTGAAACAGAGGGCGAGAAACAGAGGGGCTGAAACAGAGGGCGAGAAACAGAGGGGCTGAAACAGAGGGCAAGAAACAGAGGGGCTGAAACAGAGTGGCTGAAACAGAGGGTGAGAAACAGAGGGGCTGAATCAGACGGGCTTAATCAGATGGGCTGAAACAGAGGGGCTGAAACAGAGTGCGAGAAACAGAGGGCGAGAAACAGAAGGGCTGAAAAAGTGGGGCTGAAACAAAGGGGCTGAAACAAAGCGCCTGATACAGAGGGCGAGAAACAGAGGGGCTGAAACAGAGGGCGAGGAACAGAGGGGCTGAAACAGAGGGGCTGAAACAGTGGGGCTGAAACAGAGGGCGAGAAACAGAGAGGCTGAAACACAGGGCGAGAAACAGAGGGGCTGAAACAGAGGGCGAGAAACAGAGGGGCTGAAACAGAGGGCGAGAAACAGAGGGGCTGAAACAGAGGGGCTGAAACAGAGGGGCGGAAACAGAGGGGCTGAAACAGAGAGCGAGAAACAGAGGGGCTGAAACAGAGGGGCTGAAACAGAGGGCGAGAAACAGAGGGGCTGAAACAGAGGGCGAGAAACAGAGGGGCTGAAACAGAGGGGCTGAAACAGAGGGCGAGAAACAGAGTGGCTGAAACAGAGAGCGAGAAACAGAGTGGCTGAAACAGAGGGCAAGAAACAGAGGGGCTGAAACAGAGGGCGAGAAACAGAGGGGCTGAAACAGAGGGGCTGAAACAGAGGGGCGGAAACAGAGGGGCTGAAACAGAGAGCGAGAAACAGAGGGGCTGAAACAGAGGGGCTGAAACAGAGGGCGAGAAACAGAGGGGCTGAAACAGAGGGCGAGAAACAGAGGGGCTGAAACAGAGGGCGAGAAACAGAGGGCGAGAAACAGAGGGACTGAAACAGAGGGTCTGAAACAGAGGGGCTGAAACAGAGGGCGAGAAACAGAGTGGCTGAAACAGAGGGCGAGAAACAGAGTGGCTGAAACAGAGGGCAAGAAACAGAGGGGCTGAAACAGAGGGCGAGAAACAGATGGGCTGAAACAGAGGGGCTGAAACAGATGGGCGGAAACAGAGTGGCTGAAACAGAGAGCGAGAAACAGAGGGGCTGAAACAGAGGGGCGGAAACAGAGGGGCTGAAACAGAGGGTGAGAAACATAGTGGCTGAAACAAAGGGGCTGAAACAGTGGGGCTAAAATAGAGGGGCTGAAACAGAGGGCGAGAAACAGAGGGGCTGAAACAGAGGGCGAGAAACAGAGGGGCTGAAACAGAGGGGCTGAAACAGAGGGGCTGAAACAGAGGGCGAGAAACAGAGGGGCTGAAACAGAGGGCGAGAAACAGAGGGGCTGAATCAGAGGGGCTGAAACAGAGGGCGAGAAACAGAGGGGCTGAAACAGAGGGGCTGAAACAGAGGGGCTGAAACAGAGGGCGAGAAACAGAGGGGCTGAATCAGAGGGGCTGAATCAGTGGGGCTGAAACAGAGGGCCTGAATCAGAGGGGCTGAAACAGAAGGCGAGAAACAGAGGGGCTGAAAGAGAGGGCCTGAATCAGAGGGGCTGAAACAGAAGGCGAGAAACAGAGGGGCTGAAACACAGGGCGAGAAACAGAGGGGCAGAAACAGAGGGCGAGAAACAGTGGGGCTGAAACTGAGGGGCTGAAACAGAGGGCAAGAAACAGAGGGGCTGAAACAGAGGGCGAGAAACAGAGGGGCTGAAACAGAGGGGCTGAAGCTGAGGGGTTGAAACAGAGGGCGAGAAACAGAGGGGCTGAAACAAAGGGCGAGAAACAGAGGGGCTGAAACAGAGGGGCAGAAACAGAGGGGCTGAATCGGAGGGGCTGAAACAGAGGGGCTGAAACAGAGGGGCTGAAACAGAGAGTGCGAAACAGAGGGGCTGAAACAGAGGGCGAGAAACAGAGGGGCTGAAACAGAGGGCAAGAAAGAGAGGGGCTGAAACCGAGTGGCTGAAACAGAAGGGCTGAAACAGAGGGCGAGAAACAGAGGGGCTGAAACAGACGGGCTGAAGCTGAGGGGCTGAAACAGAGGGCGAGAAACAGAGGGGCTGAAACAAAGGGCGAGAAACAGAGGGGCTGAAACAGAGGGGCAGAAACAGAGGGGCTGAAACAGAGGGGCTGAATCGGAGGGGCTGAAACAGAGGGGCTGAAACAGAGGGGCTGAAACAGAGGGCGAGAAACAGAGGAGCTGAAACAGAGGGGCTGAAACAGAGGGGCTGAAACAGAGGGCGAGAAACAGAGGGGCTGAATCAGAGGGGCTGAATCAGTGGGGCTGAAACAGAGGGCCTGAATCAGAGGGGCTGAAACAGAAGGCGAGAAACAGAGGGGCTGAAAGAGAGGGCCTGAATCAGAGGGGCTGAAACAGAAGGCGAGAAACAGAGGGGCTGAAACACAGGGCGAGAAACAGAGGGGCAGAAACAGAGGGCGAGAAACAGTGGGGCTGAAACTGAGGGGCTGAAACAGAGGGCAAGAAACAGAGGGGCTGAAACAGAGGGCGAGAAACAGAGGGGCTGAAACAGAGGGGCTGAAGCTGAGGGGTTGAAACAGAGGGCGAGAAACAGAGGGGCTGAAACAAAGGGCGAGAAACAGAGGGGCTGAAACAGAGGGGCAGAAACAGAGGGGCTGAATCGGAGGGGCTGAAACAGAGGGGCTGAAACAGAGGGGCTGAAACAGAGAGTGCGAAACAGAGGGGCTGAAACAGAGGGCGAGAAACAGAGGGGCTGAAACAGAGGGCAAGAAAGAGAGGGGCTGAAACCGAGTGGCTGAAACAGAAGGGCTGAAACAGAGGGCGAGAAACAGAGGGGCTGAAACAGACGGGCTGAAGCTGAGGGGCTGAAACAGAGGGCGAGAAACAGAGGGGCTGAAACAAAGGGCGAGAAACAGAGGGGCTGAAACAGAGGGGCAGAAACAGAGGGGCTGAAACAGAGGGGCTGAATCGGAGGGGCTGAAACAGAGGGGCTGAAACAGAGGGGCTGAAACAGAGAGTGCGAAACAGAGGGGCTGAAACAGAGGGCGAGAAACAGAGGGGCTAAAACAGAGGGCGAGAAACAGAGGGGCTGAAACAGAGGGCAAGAAAGAGAGGGGCTGAAACAGAGGGCGATAAACAGAGGGGCTGAAACAGACGGGCTGAAGTTGAGGGGCTGAAACAGAGGGCGAGAAACAGAGGGGCTGAAACAAAGGGCGAGAAACAGAGGGGCTGAAACAGAGGGGCAGAAACAGAGGGGCTGAAACAGAGGGGCTGAATCGGAGGGGCTGAAACAGAGGGGCTGAAACAGAGGGGCTGAAACAGAGAGTGCGAAACAGAGGGGCTGAAACAGAGGGCGAGAAACAGAGGGGCTAAAACAGAGGGCGATAAACAGAGGGGCTGAAACAGAGGGCAAGAAAGAGAGGGGCTGAAACCGAGTGGCTGAAACAGAAGGGCTGAAACAGAGGGGCTGAAACAGAGGGCGAGAAACAGAGGGGCTGAATCAGAGGGGCTGAAACAGAGGGGCTGAAACAGAAGGCGAGAAACAGACGGGCTGAAACAGAGGGCGAGAAACAGAGGGGCAGAAACAGAGGGCGAGAAACAGAGGGGCTGAAACAGAGGGGCTGAAACAGAGGGCAAGAAACAGAGGGGCTGAATCAGAGGGGCTGAATCAGAGGGGCTGAAACAGAGGGGCTGAAACAGAGGGCGAGAAACAGAGGGGCTGAATCAGAGGGGCTGAATCAGAGGGGCTGAAACAGAGGGGCTGAAACAGAGGGCGAGAAACAGAGGGGCTGAAACAGAGGGCGAGAAACAGCGGGGCTGAAACAGAGGGCGAGAAACAGAGGGGCTGAAACAGAGGGCGAGAAACAGAGGGGCTGAAACAGAGGGGCTGAAACAGAGGGGCTGAAACAGAGGGGCTGAAACAGAGGGCGAGAAACAGAGGGGCTGAATCAGAGGGGCTGAAACAGAGGGCGAGAAACAGAGAGGCTGAAACAGAGGGGCTGAAACAGAGGGGCTGAAACAGAGGGCGAGAAACAGAGGGGCTGAAACAGATGGCGAGAAACACAGGGGCTGAAACAGAGGGCGAGAAACAGAGGGGCTGAATCAGAGGTGCTGAAACAGAGGGGCTGAAACAGAGGGCGAGAAACAGAGGGGCTGAAACAGAGGGCGAGAAACAGAGGGGCTGAAACAGAGGGCGAGAAACAGAGGGGCTGAAACAGAGGGCGAGAAACAGAGGGGCTGAAACAGAGGGGCTGAAACAGAGGGGCTGAAACAGAGGGCGAGAAACAGTGGGGCTGAAACAGAGGGGCTGAAACAGAGGGCAAGAAACAGAGGGGCTGAAACAGAGGGCGAGAAACATAGGGGCTGAAACAGAGGGGCTGAAGCTGAGGGGCTGAAACAGAGGGCGAGAAACAGAGGGGCTGAAACAAAGGGCGAGAAACAGAGGGGCTGAAACAGAGGGGCAGAAACAGAGGGGCTGAAACAGAGGGGCTGAATCAGAGGGGCTGAAACAGAGGGGCTGAAACAGAGGGGCTGAAACAGAGAGTGCGAAACAGAGGGGCTGAAACAGAGGGCGAGAAACAGAGGGGCTAAAACAGAGGGCGAGAAACAGAGGGGCTGAAACAGAGGGCAAGAAAGAGAGGGGCTGAAACCGAGTGGCTGAAACAGAAGGTCTGAAACAGAGGGGCTGAAACAGAGGGGCTGAAACAGAGGGGCTGAAACAGAGGGCAAGAAATAGAGGGGCTGAAAAAGAGGGCGAGAAACAGAGGGGCTGAAACAGAGGGTGAGAAACAGAGGGGCTGAATCAGAGGGGCTGAAACAAATGCCGAGAAACAGAGGGGCTGAAACAGAGGGCGAGAAACAGAGGGGCTGAAACAGAGGGGCTGAAACAGAGGGTGAGAAACAGAGGGGCTGAAACAGAGGGCGAGAAACAGAGGGGCTGAAACAGAGGGGCAGAAACAGAGGGGCTGAATCAGAGTGGCTGATTCAGAGGGTCTGAAACAGAGGGGCTGAATCAGAGGGGCGGAAACAGAGGGCGAGAAACAGAGGGGCAGAAACAGAGGGCAAGAAACAGAGGGGCTGAAACAGAGGGCGAGAAACAGACGGGCAGAAACAGAGAGCGAGAAACAGAGGGACTGAAACAGAGGGGCTGAAAAAGAGAGCGCGAAACAGAGGGACTGAAACAGAGGGGCTGAAACAGAGGGCGAGAAACAGAGGGATGAAACAGAGGGCGAGAAACAGAGGGGCTGAAACAGAGGGCAAGAAACAGAGGGGCTGAAACAGAGTGGCTGAAACAGAGGGCGAGAAACAGAGGGGCTGAATCAGACAGGCTGAATCAGATGGGCTGAAACAGAGGGGCTGAAACAGAGGGCGAGAAACAGAGGGTGAGAAACAGAGGGGCTGAAAAAGTTGGGCTGAAACAAAGGGGCTGAAACAAAGCGCCTGATACAGAGGGCGAGAAACAGAGGGGCTGAAACAGAGGGCGAGGAACAGAGGGGCTGAAACAGAGGGGCTGAATCAGTGGGGCTGAAACAGAGGGCGAGAAACAGAGAGGCTGAAACACAGGGTGAGAAACAGAGGGGCTGAAACAGAGGGCGAGAAACAGAGGGGCTGAAACAGAGGGACTGAAACAGAGGGGCTGAAACAGAGGGGCTGAAACAGAGGGCGAGAAACAGAGTGGCTGAAACAGAGAGCGAGAAACAGAGTGGCTGAAACAGAGGGCAAGAAACAGAGGGGCTGAAACAGAGGGCGAGTAACAGAGGGGCTGAAACAGAGGGGCTGAAACAGAGGGGCGGAAACAGAGGGGCTGAAACAGAGAGCGAGAAACAGAGGGGCTGAAACAGAGGGGCTGAAACAGAGGGCGAGAAACAGAGGGGCTGAAACAGAGGGCGAGAAACAGAGGGGCTGAAACAGAGGGCGAGAAACAGAGGGCGAGAAACAGAGGGACTGAAACAGAGGGTCTGAAACAGAGGGGCTGAAACAGAGTGCGAGAAACAGAGTGGCTGAAACAGAGGGCGAGAAACAGAGTGGCTGAAACAGAGGGCAAGAAACAGAGGGGCTGAAACAGAGGGCGGGAAACAGAGGGGCTGAAACAGAGGGGCTGAAACAGAGGGGCGGAAACAGAGGGGCTGAAACAGAGAGCGAGAAACAGAGGGGCTGAATCAGAGGGGCTGAAACAGAGGGGCTGAAACAGAGGGGCTGAATCAGAGGGGCTGAAACAAAGGGGCTGAAACAGTGGGGCTAAAATAGAGGGGCTGAAACAGAGGGCGAGAAATAGAGGGGCTGAAACAGAGGGCGAGAAACCGGGAGGCTGAAACAGAGGGCGAGAAACAGAGGGGCTGAAACAGAGGGCGAGAAACAGAGGGGCTGAAACAGAGGTGCTTAAACAGAGGGGCTGAAACAGAGGGCGAGAAACAGAGGGGCTGAAACAGAGGGCGAGAAACAGAGGGGCTGAAACAGAGGGCGAGAAACAGAGGGGCTGAAACAGAGGGGCTGAAACAGAGGGGCTGAAACAGAGGGCGAGAAACAGAGGGGCTGAAACAGAGGGCGAGAAACAGAGGGGCTGAATCAGAGGGGCTGAAACAGAGGGCGAGAAACAGAGGGGCTGAAACAGAGGGGCTGAAACAGAGGGGCTGAAACAGAGGGCGAGAAACAGAGGGGCTGAATCAGAGGGGCTGCATCAGAGGGGCTGAAACAGACGGCCTGAATCAGAGGGGCTGAAACAGAAGGCGAGAAACAGAGGGGCTGAAAGAGAGGGCCTGAATCAGAGGGGCTGAAACAGAAGGCGAGAAACAGAGGGTCTGAAACACAGGGCGAGAAACAGAGGGGCAGAAACAGAGGGCGAGAAAGAGTGGGGCTGAAACTGAGGGGCTGAAACAGAGGGCAAGAAACAGAGGGGCTGAAACAGAGGGCGAGAAACAGAGGGGCTGAAACAGAGGGGCTGAAGCTGAGCGGCTGAAACAGAGGGCGAGAAACAGAGGGGCTGAAACAAAGGGCGAGAAACAGAGGGGCTGAAACAGAGGGGCAGAAACAGAGGGGCTGAAACAGAGGGGCTGAATCGGAGGGGCTGAAACAGAGGGGCTGAAACAGAGGGGCTGAAACTGAGAGTGCGAAACAGAGGGGCTGAAACAGAGGGCGAGAAACAGAGGGGCTAAAACAGAGGGCGATAAACAGAGGGGCTGAAGCAGAGGGCAAGAAAGAGAGGGGCTGAAACCGAGTTGCTGAAACAGAAGGGCTGAAACAGAGGGGCTGAAACAGAGGGCGAGAAACAGAGGGGCTGAATCAGAGGGGCTGAAACAGAGGGGCTGAAACAGAAGGCGAGAAACAGACGGGCTGAAACAGAGGGCGAGAAACAGAGGGGCAGAAACAGAGGGCGAGAAACAGAGGGGCTGAAACAGAGGGGCTGAAACAGAGGGCAAGAAACAGAGGGGCTGAATCAGAGGGGCTGAATCAGAGGGGCTGAAACAGAGGGGCTGAAACAGAGGGCGAGAAACAGAGGGGCTGAATCAGAGGGGCTGAATCAGAGGGGCTGAAACACAGGGGCTGAAACAGAGGGCGAGAAACAGAGGGGCTGAAACAGAGGGCGAGAAACAGAGGGGCTGAAACAGAGGTCGAGAAACAGAGGGGCTGAAACAGAGGGCGAGAAACAGAGGGGCTGAAACAGAGGGGCTGAAACAGAGGGGCTGAAACAGAGGGCGAGAAACAGAGGGGATGAAACAGAGGGCGAGAAACAGAGGGGCTGAATCAGAGGGGCTGAAACAGAGGGCGAGAAACAGAGGGGCTGAAACAGAGGGGCTGAAACAGAGGGGCTGAAACAGAGGGCGAGAAACAGAGGGGCTGAAACAGAGGGCGAGAAACAGAGGGGGTGAAACAGAGGGGCAGAAACAGAGGGGCTGAAACAGAGAGGCTGAATCGGAGGGGCTGAAACAGAGGGGCTGAAACAGAGGGGCTGAAACAGAGGGCGAGAAACAGAGGGGCTGAATCAGAGGTGCTGAAACAGAGGGGCTGAAACAGAGGGCGAGAAACAGAGTGGCTGAAACAGAGGGCGAGAAACAGAGGGGCTGAAACAGAGGGCGAGAAACAGAGGGGCTGAAACAGAGGGGCTGAAACAGAGGGGCTGAAACAGAGGGCGAGAAACAGTGGGGCTGAAACAGAGGGGCTGAAACAGAGGGCAAGAAACAGAGGGGCTGAAACAGAGGGCGAGAAACAGAGGGGCTGAAACAGAGGGGCCGAAGCTGAGGGGCTGAAACAGAGGGCGAGAAACAGAGGGGCTGAAACAAAGGGCAAGAAAGAGAGGGGCTGAAACCGAGTTGCTGAAACAGAAGGGCTGAAACAGAGGGGCTGAAACAGAGGGCGAGAAACAGAGGGGCTGAATCAGAGGGGCTGAAACAGAGGGGCTGAAACAGAAGGCGAGAAACAGACGGGCTGAAACAGAGGGCGAGAAACAGAGGGGCAGAAACAGAGGGCGAGAAACAGAGGGGCTGAAACAGAGGGGCTGAAACAGAGGGCAAGAAACAGAGGGGCTGAATCAGAGGGGCTGAATCAGAGGGGCTGAAACAGAGGGGCTGAAACAGAGGGCGAGAAACAGAGGGGCTGAATCAGAGGGGCTGAATCAGAGGGGCTGAAACACAGGGGCTGAAACAGAGGGCGAGAAACAGAGGGGCTGAAACAGAGGGCGAGAAACAGAGGGGCTGAAACAGAGGGCGAGAAACAGAGGGGCTGAAACAGAGGGCGAGAAACAGAGGGGCTGAAACAGAGGGGCTGAAACAGAGGGGCTGAAACAGAGGGCGAGAAACAGAGGGGATGAAACAGAGGGCGAGAAACAGAGGGGCTGAATCAGAGGGGCTGAAACAGAGGGCGAGAAACAGAGGGGCTGAAACAGAGGGGCTGAAACAGAGGGGCTGAAACAGAGGGCGAGAAACAGAGGGGCTGAAACAGAGGGCGAGAAACAGAGGGGCTGAAACAGAGGGGCAGAAACAGAGGGGCTGAAACAGAGAGGCTGAATCGGAGGGGCTGAAACAGAGGGGCTGAAACAGAGGGGCTGAAACAGAGGGCGAGAAACAGAGGGGCTGAATCAGAGGTGCTGAAACAGAGGGGCTGAAACAGAGGGCGAGAAACAGAGGGGCTGAAACAGAGGGCGAGAAACAGAGGGGCTGAAACAGAGGGCGAGAAACAGAGGGGCTGAAACAGAGGGGCTGAAACAGAGGGGCTGAAACAGAGGGCGAGAAACAGTGGGGCTGAAACAGAGGGGCTGAAACAGAGGGCAAGAAACAGAGGGGCTGAAACAGAGGGCGAGAAACAGAGGGGCTGAAACAGAGGGGCCGAAGCTGAGGGGCTGAAACAGAGGGCGAGAAACAGAGGGGCTGAAACAAAGGGCAAGAAAGAGAGGGGCTGAAACCGAGTTGCTGAAACAGAAGGGCTGAAACAGAGGGGCTGAAACAGAGGGCGAGAAACAGAGGGGCTGAATCAGAGGGGCTGAAACAGAGGGGCTGAAACAGAAGGCGAGAAACAGACGGGCTGAAACAGAGGGCGAGAAACAGAGGGGCAGAAACAGAGGGCGAGAAACAGAGGGGCTGAAACAGAGGGGCTGAAACAGAGGGCAAGAAACAGAGGGGCTGAATCAGAGGGGCTGAATCAGAGGGGCTGAAACAGAGGGGCTGAAACAGAGGGCGAGAAACAGAGGGGCTGAATCAGAGGGGCTGAATCAGAGGGGCTGAAACACAGGGGCTGAAACAGAGGGCGAGAAACAGAGGGGCTGAAACAGAGGGCGAGAAACAGAGGGGCTGAAACAGAGGGCGAGAAACAGAGGGGCTGAAACAGAGGGCGAGAAACAGAGGGGCTGAAACAGAGGGGCTGAAACAGAGGGGCTGAAACAGAGGGCGAGAAACAGAGGGGATGAAACAGAGGGCGAGAAACAGAGGGGCTGAATCAGAGGGGCTGAAACAGAGGGCGAGAAACAGAGGGGCTGAAACAGAGGGGCTGAAACAGAGGGGCTGAAACAGAGGGCGAGAAACAGAGGGGCTGAAACAGAGGGCGAGAAACAGAGGGGCTGAAACAGAGGGGCAGAAACAGAGGGGCTGAAACAGAGAGGCTGAATCGGAGGGGCTGAAACAGAGGGGCTGAAACAGAGGGGCTGAAACAGAGGGCGAGAAACAGAGGGGCTGAATCAGAGGTGCTGAAACAGAGGGGCTGAAACAGAGGGCGAGAAACAGAGGGGCTGAAACAGAGGGCGAGAAACAGAGGGGCTGAAACAGAGGGCGAGAAACAGAGGGGCTGAAACAGAGGGGCTGAAACAGAGGGGCTGAAACAGAGGGCGAGAAACAGTGGGGCTGAAACAGAGGGGCTGAAACAGAGGGCAAGAAACAGAGGGGCTGAAACAGAGGGCGAGAAACAGAGGGGCTGAAACAGAGGGGCCGAAGCTGAGGGGCTGAAACAGAGGGCGAGAAACAGAGGGGCTGAAACAAAGGGCGAGAAACAGAGGGGCTGAAACAGAGGGGCAGAAACAGAGGGGCTGAAACAGAGGGGCTGAATCGGAGGGGCTGAAACAGAGGGGCTGAAACAGAGGGGCTGAAACAGAGAGTGCGAAACAGAGGGTCTGAAACAGAGGGCGAGAAACAGAGGGGCTAAAACAGAGGGCGATAAACAGAGGGGCTGAAACAGAGGGCAAGAAAGAGAGGGGCTGAAACCGAGTGGCTGAAACAGAAGGGCTGAAACAGAGGGGCTGAAACAGAGGGCGAGAAACAGAGGGGCTGAATCAGAGGGGCTGAAACAGAGGGGCTGAAACAGAAGGCGAGAAACAGACGGGCTGAAACAGAGGGCGAGAAACAGAGGGGCAGAAACAGAGGGCGAGAAACAGAGGGGCTGAAACAGAGGGGCTGAAACAGAGGGCATGAAACAGAGGGGCTGAATCAGAGGGGCTGAATCAGAGGGGCTGAAACAGAGGGGCTGAAACAGAGGGCGAGAAACAGAGGGGCTGAATCAGAGGGGCTGAATCAGAGGGGCTGAAACAGAGGGGCTGAAACAGAGGGCGAGAAACAGAGGGGCTGAAACAGAGGGCGAGAAACAGTGGGGCTGAAACAGAGGGCGAGAAACAGAGGGGCTGAAACAGAGGGCGAGAAACAGAGGGGCTGAAACAGAGGGGCTGAAACAGAGGGGCTGAAACAGAGGGCGAGAAACAGAGGGGCTGAAACAGAGGGCGAGAAACAGAGGGGCTGAATCAGAGGGGCTGAAACAGAGGGCGAGAAACAGAGGGGCTGAAACAGAGGGGCTGAAACAGAGGGGCTGAATCAGAGGGGCTGAAACAGAGGGCGAGAAACAGAGGGGCTGAATCAGAGGGGCTGAATCAGAGGGGCTGAAACAGAGGGCCTGAATCAGAGGGGCTGAAACAGAAGGCGAGAAACAGAGGGGCTGAAAGAGAGGGCCTGAATCAGAGCGGCTGAAACAGAAGGCGAGAAACAGAGGGGCTGAAACAGAGGGCGAAAAACAGAGGTGCAGAAACAGAGGGCGAGAAACAGTGGGGCTGAAACAGAGGGGCTGAAACAGAGGGCAAGAAACAGAGGGGCTGAACCAGAGGGCGAGAAACAGAGGGGCTGAAACAGAGGGGCTGAAGCAGAGGGGATGAAACAGAGGGCGAGAAACAGAGGGTCTGAAACAGAGGGCGAGAAACAGAGGGGCTGAAACAGAGGGGCTGAAACAGAGGGGCTGAAACAGAGGGCGAGAAACAGAGGGGCTGAAACAGATGGCGAGAAACAGAGGGGCTGAAACAGAGGGCGAGAAACAGAGAGGCTGAATCAGAGGTGCTGAAACAGAGGGGCTGAAACAGATGGCGAGAAACAGAGGGGCTGAAACAGAGGGCGAGAAACAGAGAGGCTGAATCAGAGGTGCTGAAACAGAGGGGCTGAAACAGATGGCGAGAAACAGAGGGGCTGAAACAGAGGGCGAGAAACAGAGGGGCTGAAACAGAGGGGGAGAAACAGAGGGGCTGAAACAGAGGGGCTGAAACTGAGGGGCTGAAACAGAGGGCGAGAAACAGAGGGGCTGGAACAGAGGGCGAGAAACAGAGGGGCTGAATCAGAGGGGCTGAAACAGAGGGCGAGAAACAGAGGGGCTGAAACAGAGGGGCTGAAACAGAGGGGCTGAAACAGAGGGCGAGAAACAGAGGGGCTGAATCAGAGGGGCTGAATCAGAGGGGCTGAAACAGAGGATCTGAATCAGAGGGGCTGAAACAGAAGGCGAGAAACAGAGGGGCTGAAAGAGAGGGCCTGAATCAGAGGGGCTGAAACAGAAGGCGAGAAACAGAGGGGCTGAAACACAGGGCGAGAAACAGAGGGGCAGAAACAGAGGGCGAGAAAGAGAGGGGCTGAAACTGAGGGGCTGAAACAGAGGGCAAGAAACAGAGGGGCTGAAACAGAGGGCGAGAAACAGAGGGGCTGAAACAGAGGGGCTGAAGCTGAGGGGCTGAAACAGAGGGCGAGAAACAGAGGGGCTGAAACAAAGGGCGAGAAACAGAGGGGCTGAAACAGAGGGGCAGAAACAGAGGGGCTGAAACAGAGGGGCTGAATCGGAGGGGCTGAAACAGAGGGGCTGAAACAGAGGGGCTGAAACAGAGAGTGCGAAACAGAGGGGCTGAAACAGAGGGCGAGAAACAGAGGGGCTAAAACAGAGGGCGATAAACAGAGGGGCTGAAACAGAGGGCAAGAAAGAGAGGGGCTGAAACCGAGTGGCTGAAACAGAAGGGCTGAAACAGAGGGGCTGAAACAGAGGGCGAGAAACAGAGGGGCTGAATCAGAGGGGCTGAAACAGAGGGGCTGAAACAGAAGGCGAGAAACAGACGGGCTGAAACAGAGTGCGAGAAACAGAGTGGCAGAAACAGAGGGCGAGAAACACAGGGGCTGAAACAGAGGGGCTGAAACAGAGGGCAAGAAACAGAGGGGCTGAAACAGAGGGCGAGAAACAGAGGGGCTGAAACAGAGGGGCCGAAACAGAGGGGCTGAAACAGAGGGCGAGAAACAGAGGGGCTGAAACAAAGGGCGAGAAACAGAGGGGCGGAAACAGAGGGGCAGAAACAGAGGGGCTGAAACAGAGGGGCTGAATCGGAGGGGCTGAAACAGAGGGGCTGAAACAGAGGGTCTGAAACAGAGGGCAAGAAACAGAGGGGCTGAAACAGAGGGGCTGAAACAGAGGGGCAGAAACAGAGGGCGAGAAACAGAGGGGCTGAATCAGAGGGGCTGAATCAGAGGGGCTGAAACAGAGGGACTGAAACAGAGGGCGAGAAACAGAGGGGCTGAATCAGAGGGGCTGAATCAGAGGGGCTGAAACAGAGGGGCTGAAACAGAGGGCGAGAAACAGAGGGGCTGAAACAGAGGGCGAGAAACAGAGGGGCTGAAACAGAGGGCGAGAAACAGAGGGGCTGAAACAGAGGGCGAGAAACAGAGGGGCTGAAACAGAGGGGCTGGAACAGAGGGGCTGAAACAGAGGGCGAGAAACAGAGGGGCTGAAACAGAGGGGCTGAAACAGAGGGCGAGAAACAGAGGGGCTGAAACAGAGGGCGAGAAACAGAGGGGCTGAAACAGAGGGCGAGAAACAGAGGGGCTGAAACAGAGGGCGAGAAACAGAGGGGCTGAAACAGAGGGGCTGAAACAGAGGGGCTGAAACAGAGGGCGTGAAACAGAGGGGCTGAAACAGAGGGCGAGAAACAGAGGGGCTGAATCAGAGGTGCTGAAACAGACGGCGAGAAACAGAGGGGCTGAAACAGAGGGGCTGAAACAGAGGGGCTGAAACAGAGGGGCTGAAACAGAGGGCGAGAAACAGAGGGGCTGAATCAGAGGGGCTGAATCAGAGGGGCTGAAACAGAGGGCCTGAATCAGAGGGGCTGAAACAGAAGGCGAGAAACAGAGGGGCTGAAAGAGAGGGCCTGAATCAGAGGGGCTGAAACAGAAGGCAAGAAACAGAGGGGCTGAAACAGAGGGCGAGAAACAGAGGGGCAGAAACAGAGGGCGAGAAACAGTGGGGCTGAAACAGAGGGGCTGAAACAGAGGGCATGTAACAGAGGGGCTGAAACAGAGGGCGAGAAACAGAGGAGCTGAAACAGAGGGGCTGAAGCAGAGGGGCTGAAACAGAGGGCGAGAAACAGAGGGGCTGAAACAGAGGGCGAGAAACAGAGGGGCTGAAACAGAGGGGCTGAAACAGAGGGACTGAAACAGAGGGCGAGAAACAGAGGGGCTGAAACAGATGGCGAGAAACAGAGGGGCTGAAACAGAGGGCGAGAAACAGAGGGGCTGAATCAGAGGTGCTGAAACAGAGGGGCTGAAACAGAGGGCGAGAAACAGAGGGGCTGAAACAGAGGGCGAGAAACAAGAGGGGCAGAAACAGAGGGCGAGAAACAGTGGGGCTGAAACAGAGGGGCTGAAACAGAGGGCAAGAAACAGAGGGGCTGAAACAGAGGGCGAGAAACAGAGGGGCTGAAACAGAGGGGCTGAAGCTGAGGGGCTGAAACAGAGGGCTAGAAACAGAGGGGCTGAAACGAAGGGCGAGAAACAGAGGGGCTGAAACAGAGGGGCAGAAACAGAGGGGCTGAAACAGAGGGGCTGAATCGGAGGGGCTGAAACAGAGGGGCTGAAACAGAGGGGCTGAAACAGAGAGTGCGAAACAGAGGGGCTGAAACACAGGGCGAGAAACAGAGGGGCAGAAACAGAGGGCGAGAAAGAGAGGGGCTGAAACTGAGGGGCTGAAACAGAGGGCAAGAAACAGAGGGGCTGAAACAGAGGGCGAGAAACAGAGGGGCTGAAACAGAGGGGCTGAAGCTGAGGGGCTGAAACAGAGGGCGAGAAACAGAGGGGCTGAAACAAAGGGCGAGAAACAGAGGGGCTGAAACAGAGGGGCAGAAACAGAGGGGCTGAAACAGAGGGGCTGAATCGGAGGGGCTGAAACAGAGGGGCTGAAACAGAGGGGCTGAAACAGAGAGTGCGAAACAGAGGGGCTGAAACAGAGGGCGAGAAACAGAGGGGCTAAAACAGAGGGCGATAAACAGAGGGGCTGAAACAGAGGGCAAGAAAGAGAGGGGCTGAAACCGAGTGGCTGAAACAGAAGGGCTGAAACAGAGGGGCTGAAACAGAGGGCGAGAAACAGAGGGGCTGAATCAGAGGGGCTGAAACAGAGGGGCTGAAACAGAAGGCGAGAAACAGACGGGCTGAAACAGAGTGCGAGAAACAGAGTGGCAGAAACAGAGGGCGAGAAACAGAGGGGCTGAAACAGAGGGGCTGAAACAGAGGGCAAGAAACAGAGGGGCTGAAACAGAGGGCGAGAAACAGAGGGGCTGAAACAGAGGGGCCGAAACAGAGGGGCTGAAACAGAGGGCGAGAAACAGAGGGGCTGAAACAAAGGGCGAGAAACAGAGGGGCGGAAACAGAGGGGCAGAAACAGAGGGGCTGAAACAGAGGGCAAGAAACAGAGGGGCTGAAACAGAGGGGCTGAAACAGAGGGGCAGAAACAGAGGGCGAGAAACAGAGGGGCTGAATCAGAGGGGCTGAATCAGAGGGGCTGAAACAGAGGGACTGAAACAGAGGGCGAGAAACAGAGGGGCTGAATCAGAGGGGCTGAATCAGAGGGGCTGAAACAGAGGGGCTGAAACAGAGGGCGAGAAACAGAGGGGCTGAAACAGAGGGCGAGAAACAGAGGGGCTGAAACAGAGGGCGAGAAACAGAGGGGCTGAAACAGAGGGCGAGAAACAGAGGGGCTGAAACAGAGGGGCTGGAACAGAGGGGCTGAAACAGAGGGCGAGAAACAGAGGGGCTGAAACAGAGGGGCTGAAACAGAGGGCGAGAAACAGAGGGGCTGAAACAGAGGGCGAGAAACAGAGGGGCTGAAACAGAGGGCGAGAAACAGAGGGGCTGAAACAGAGGGCGAGAAACAGAGGGGCTGAAACAGAGGGGCTGAAACAGAGGGGCTGAAACAGAGGGCGTGAAACAGAGGGGCTGAAACAGAGGGCGAGAAACAGAGGGGCTGAATCAGAGGTGCTGAAACAGACGGCGAGAAACAGAGGGGCTGAAACAGAGGGGCTGAAACAGAGGTGCTGAAACAGAGGGGCTGAAACAGAGGGCGAGAAACAGAGGGGCTGAATCAGAGGGGCTGAATCAGAGGGGCTGAAACAGAGGGCCTGAATCAGAGGGGCTGAAACAGAAGGCGAGAAACAGAGGGGCTGAAAGAGAGGGCCTGAATCAGAGGGGCTGAAACAGAAGGCAAGAAACAGAGGGGCTGAAACAGAGGGCGAGAAACAGAGGGGCAGAAACAGAGGGCGAGAAACAGTGGGGCTGAAACAGAGGGGCTGAAACAGAGGGCATGTAACAGAGGGGCTGAAACAGAGGGCGAGAAACAGAGGAGCTGAAACAGAGGGGCTGAAGCAGAGGGGCTGAAACAGAGGGCGAGAAACAGAGGGGCTGAAACAGAGGGCGAGAAACAGAGGGGCTGAAACAGAGGGGCTGAAACAGAGGGGCTGAAACAGAGGGCGAGAAACAGAGGGGCTGAAACAGATGGCGAGAAACAGTGGGGCTGAAACAGAGGGCGAGAAACAGAGGGGCTGAATCAGGGGTGCTGAAACAGAGGGGCTGAAACAGAGGGCGAGAAACAGAGGGGCTGAAACAGAGGGCGAGAAACAGAGGGGCAGAAACAGAGGGCGAGAAACAGTGGGGCTGAAACAGAGGGGCTGAAACAGAGGGCAAGAAACAGAGGGGCTGAAACAGAGGGCTAGAAACAGAGGGGCTGAAACGAAGGGCGAGAAACAGAGGGGCTGAAACAGAGGGGCAGAAACAGAGGGGCTGAAACAGAGGGGCTGAATCGGAGGGGCTGAAACAGAGGGGCTGAAACAGAGGGGCTGAAACAGAGAGTGCGAAACAGAGGGGCTGAAACAGAGGGCGAGAAACAGAGGGGCTAAAACAGAGGGCGATAAAGAGAGGGTCTGAAACAGAGGGCAAGAAAGAGAGGGGCTGAAACCGAGTGGCTGAAACAGAAGGGCTGAAACAGAGGGGCTGAAACAGAGGGCGAGAAACAGAGGGGCTGAATCAGAGGGGCTGAAACAGAGTGGCTGAAACAGAGGGCGAGAAACAGAGGGGCTGAAACAGAGGGGCTGAAACAGAGGGGCTGAAACAGAGGGCGAGAAACAGAGGGGCTGAAACAGATGGCGAGAAACAGAGGGGCAGAAACAGAGGGCGAGAAACAGTGGGGCTGAAACAGAGGGGCTGAAACAGAGGGGCTGAAACAGAGGGTGAGAAACAGAGGGGCTGAAACAGAGGGGCTGAAACAGAGGGGCTGAAACAGAGGGCGAGAAACAGAGGGGCTGAAACAGAGGGGCTGAAACAGAGGGGCTGAAACAGAGGGCGAGAAACAGAGGGGCTGAAACAGATGGCGAGAAACAGAGGGGCTGAAACAGAGGGCGAGAAACAGAGGGGCTGAAACAGAGGGCGAGAAACAGAGGGGCTGAAACAGAGGGAAAGAAACAGAGGGGCTGAAACCGAGTGGCTGAAACAGAAGGGCTGAAACAGAGGGGCTGAAACAGAGGGCGAGAAACAGAGGGGCTGAATCAGAGGGGCTGAATCAGAGGGGCTGAAACAGAGGGGCTGAATCAGAGGGGCTGAAATAGAAGGCGAGAAACAGAAGGGCTGAAACAGAGGGCGAGAAACAGAGGGGCAGAAACAGAGGGCGAGAAACAGAGGGGCTGAAACAGAGGGGCTGAAACAGAGCGGCTGAAACAGAGGGCGAGAAACAGAGGGGCTGAAACAAAGGGCGAGAAACAGAGGGGCTGAAACAGAGGGGCAGAATCAGAGGGGCTGAAACAGAGGGGCTGAATCGGAGGGGCTGAAACAGAGGGGCTGAAACAGAGGGGCTGAAACAGAGGGCAAGAAACAGAAGGGCTGAAACAGAGGGGCTGAAACAGAGGGCGAGAAACAGAGGGCGAGAAACACAGGGGCTGAAACAGAGGGGCTGAAACAGAGGGCGAGAAACAGAGGGGCTGAATCAGAGGGGCTGAATCAGAGGGGCTGAAACAGAGGGGCTGAAACAGAGGGCGAGAAACTAAGGGACTGAATCAGAGGGGCTGAAACAGAGGGGCTGAAACAGACGGGCTGAAACAGAGAGCCTGAAACAGAGGCGCTGAAACAGAGGGGCTGAAATAGAGGGGCTGAAACAGAGGGGCTGAATCAGAGGGGCTGAAACAGAGGGCGAGAAACAGAGGGGCTGAAACAGAGGGCGAGAAACAGAGGGCGAGAAACAGAGGGGCTGAAACAGAGGGCGAGAAACAGAGGGGCTGAAACAGAGGGCGAGAAACAGAGGGCGAGAAACAGAGGGACTGAAACAGAGGGTTTGAAACAGAGGGGCTGAAACAGAGGGCGAGAAACAGAGGGGCTGAAACGGAGGGCGAGAAACAGAGGGGCTGAAACAGAGGGCGAGAAACAGAGGGGCTGAAACAGAGGGGCTGAAACAGAGGGGCTGAAACAGAGGGGCTGAAACAGAGGGTGAGAAATAAAGGGGCTGAAACAGAGGGCGAGAAACAGAGGGGCTGAAACAGAGGGCGAGAAACAGAGGGGCTGAAACAGAGGGGCTGAAACAGAGGGGCTGAATCAGAGGGCAATAAATAGAGGGGCTGAAAAAGAGGGCAAGAAACAGAGGGGCTGAAAGAGAGGGTGAGAAACAGAGGGGCTGAATCAGAGGGGCTGAAACAAATGCCGAGAAACAGAGGGGCTGAAACAGAGGGCGAGAAACAGAGGGGCTGAAACAGAGGGGCTGAAACAGAGGGTGAGAAACAGAGGGGCTGAAACAGAGGGCGAGAAATAGAGGGGCTGAAACAGAGGGGCAGAAACAGAGGGGCTGAATCAGAGGGGCGGAAACAGAGGGCGAGAAACAGAGGGGCAGATACAGAGGGCAAGAAACAGAGGGGCTGAAACAGAGGGCGAGAAACAGACGGGCTGAAAGAGAGAGCGAGAAACAGAGGGACTGAAACAGAGGGGCTGAAACAGAGAGCGCGAAACAGAGGGACTGAAACAGAGGGCGAGAAACAGAGGGGCTGAAACAGAGGGCGAGAAACAGAGGGGCTGAAACAGAGGGGCTGAAGCTGAGGGGCTGAAACAGAGGGCTAGAAACAGAGGGGCTGAAACGAAGGGCGAGAAACAGAGGGGCTGAAACAGAGGGGCAGAAACAGAGGGGCTGAAACAGAGGGGCTGAATCGGAGGGGCTGAAACAGAGGGGCTGAAACAGAGGGGCTGAAACAGAGAGTGCGAAACAGAGGGGCTGAAACACAGGGCGAGAAACAGAGGGGCAGAAACAGAGGGCGAGAAAGAGAGGGGCTGAAACTGAGGGGCTGAAACAGAGGGCAAGAAACAGAGGGGCTGAAACAGAGGGCGAGAAACAGAGGGGCTGAAACAGAGGGGCTGAAGCTGAGGGGCTGAAACAGAGGGCGAGAAACAGAGGGGCTGAAACAAAGGGCGAGAAACAGAGGGGCTGAAACAGAGGGGCAGAAACAGAGGGGCTGAAACAGAGGGGCTGAATCGGAGGGGCTGAAACAGAGGGGCTGAAACAGAGGGGCTGAAACAGAGAGTGCGAAACAGAGGGGCTGAAACAGAGGGCGAGAAACAGAGGGGCTAAAACAGAGGGCGATAAACAGAGGGGCTGAAACAGAGGGCAAGAAAGAGAGGGGCTGAAACCGAGTGGCTGAAACAGAAGGGCTGAAACAGAGGGGCTGAAACAGAGGGCGAGAAACAGAGGGGCTGAATCAGAGGGGCTGAAACAGAGGGGCTGAAACAGAAGGCGAGAAACAGACGGGCTGAAACAGAGTGCGAGAAACAGAGTGGCAGAAACAGAGGGCGAGAAACAGAGGGGCTGAAACAGAGGGGCTGAAACAGAGGGCAAGAAACAGAGGGGCTGAAACAGAGGGCGAGAAACAGAGGGGCTGAAACAGAGGGGCCGAAACAGAGGGGCTGAAACAGAGGGCGAGAAACAGAGGGGCTGAAACAAAGGGCGAGAAACAGAGGGGCGGAAACAGAGGGGCAGAAACAGAGGGGCTGAAACAGAGGGCAAGAAACAGAGGGGCTGAAACAGAGGGGCTGAAACAGAGGGGCAGAAACAGAGGGCGAGAAACAGAGGGGCTGAATCAGAGGGGCTGAATCAGAGGGGCTGAAACAGAGGGACTGAAACAGAGGGCGAGAAACAGAGGGGCTGAATCAGAGGGGCTGAATCAGAGGGGCTGAAACAGAGGGGCTGAAACAGAGGGCGAGAAACAGAGGGGCTGAAACAGAGGGCGAGAAACAGAGGGGCTGAAACAGAGGGCGAGAAACAGAGGGGCTGAAACAGAGGGCGAGAAACAGAGGGGCTGAAACAGAGGGGCTGGAACAGAGGGGCTGAAACAGAGGGCGAGAAACAGAGGGGCTGAAACAGAGGGGCTGAAACAGAGGGCGAGAAACAGAGGGGCTGAAACAGAGGGCGAGAAACAGAGGGGCTGAAACAGAGGGCGAGAAACAGAGGGGCTGAAACAGAGGGCGAGAAACAGAGGGGCTGAAACAGAGGGGCTGAAACAGAGGGGCTGAAACAGAGGGCGTGAAACAGAGGGGCTGAAACAGAGGGCGAGAAACAGAGGGGCTGAATCAGAGGTGCTGAAACAGACGGCGAGAAACAGAGGGGCTGAAACAGAGGGGCTGAAACAGAGGTGCTGAAACAGAGGGGCTGAAACAGAGGGCGAGAAACAGAGGGGCTGAATCAGAGGGGCTGAATCAGAGGGGCTGAAACAGAGGGCCTGAATCAGAGGGGCTGAAACAGAAGGCGAGAAACAGAGGGGCTGAAAGAGAGGGCCTGAATCAGAGGGGCTGAAACAGAAGGCAAGAAACAGAGGGGCTGAAACAGAGGGCGAGAAACAGAGGGGCAGAAACAGAGGGCGAGAAACAGTGGGGCTGAAACAGAGGGGCTGAAACAGAGGGCATGTAACAGAGGGGCTGAAACAGAGGGCGAGAAACAGAGGAGCTGAAACAGAGGGGCTGAAGCAGAGGGGCTGAAACAGAGGGCGAGAAACAGAGGGGCTGAAACAGAGGGCGAGAAACAGAGGGGCTGAAACAGAGGGGCTGAAACAGAGGGGCTGAAACAGAGGGCGAGAAACAGAGGGGCTGAAACAGATGGCGAGAAACAGAGGGGCTGAAACAGAGGGCGAGAAACAGAGGGGCTGAATCAGAGGTGCTGAAACAGAGGGGCTGAAACAGAGGGCGAGAAACAGAGGGGCTGAAACAGAGGGCGAGAAACAGAGGGGCAGAAACAGAGGGCGAGAAACAGTGGGGCTGAAACAGAGGGGCTGAAACAGAGGGCAAGAAACAGAGGGGCTGAAACAGAGGGCTAGAAACAGAGGGGCTGAAACGAAGGGCGAGAAACAGAGGGGCTGAAACAGAGGGGCAGAAACAGAGGGGCTGAAACAGAGGGGCTGAATCGGAGGGGCTGAAACAGAGGGGCTGAAACAGAGGGGCTGAAACAGAGAGTGCGAAACAGAGGGGCTGAAACAGAGGGCGAGAAACAGAGGGGCTAAAACAGAGGGCGATAAAGAGAGGGTCTGAAACAGAGGGCAAGAAAGAGAGGGGCTGAAACCGAGTGGCTGAAACAGAAGGGCTGAAACAGAGGGGCTGAAACAGAGGGCGAGAAACAGAGGGGCTGAATCAGAGGGGCTGAAACAGAGTGGCTGAAACAGAGGGCGAGAAACAGAGGGGCTGAAACAGAGGGGCTGAAACAGAGGGGCTGAAACAGAGGGCGAGAAACAGAGGGGCTGAAACAGATGGCGAGAAACAGAGGGGCAGAAACAGAGGGCGAGAAACAGTGGGGCTGAAACAGAGGGGCTGAAACAGAGGGGCTAAAACAGAGGGTGAGAAACAGAGGGGCTGAAACAGAGGGGCTGAAACAGAGGGGCTGAAACAGAGGGCGAGAAACAGAGGGGCTGAAACAGAGGGGCTGAAACAGAGGGGCTGAAACAGAGGGCGAGAAACAGAGGGGCTGAAACAGATGGCGAGAAACAGAGGGGCTGAAACAGAGGGCGAGAAACAGAGGGGCTGAAACAGAGGGCAAGAAACAGAGGGGCTGAAACAGAGGGCGAGAAACAGAGGGGCTGAAACAGAGGGCGAGAAACAGAGGGGCTGAAACAGAGGGGCTGAAACAGAGGGGCTGAAACAGAGGGCGAGAAACAGAGGGGCTGAAACAGAGGGGCTGAAACAGAGGGGCTGAAACAGAGGGCGAGAAACAGAGGGGCTGAAACAGATGGCGAGAAACAGAGGGGCTGAAACAGAGGGCGAGAAACAGAGGGGCTGAATCAGAGGGCGAGAAACAGAGGAGCAGAAACAGAGGGCGAGAAACAGAGGGGCTGAATCAGAGGTGCTGAAACAGAGGGGCTGAAACAGAGGGCGAGAAACAGAGGGGCTGAAACAGAGGGCGAGAATCAGAGGGGCAGAAACAGAGGGCGAGAAACAGTGGGGCTGAAACAGAGGGGCTGAAACAGAGGGCGAGAAACAGAGGGGCTGAAACAGAGGGGCTGAAACAGAGGGCAAGAAACAGAGGGGCTGAAACAGAGGGCGAGAAACAGAGGGGCTGAAACAGAGGGGCCGAAACAGAGGGGCTGAAACAGAGGGCGAGAAACAGAGGGGCTGAAACAAAGGGCGAGAAACAGAGGGGCGGAAACAGAGGGGCAGAAACAGAGGGGCTGAAACAGAGGGCAAGAAACAGAGGGGCTGAAACAGAGGGGCTGAAACAGAGGGGCAGAAACAGAGGGCGAGAAACAGAGGGGCTGAATCAGAGGGGCTGAATCAGAGGGGCTGAAACAGAGGGACTGAAACAGAGGGCGAGAAACAGAGGGGCTGAATCAGAGGGGCTGAATCAGAGGGGCTGAAACAGAGGGGCTGAAACAGAGGGCGAGAAACAGAGGGGCTGAAACAGAGGGCGAGAAACAGAGGGGCTGAAACAGAGGGCGAGAAACAGAGGGGCTGAAACAGAGGGCGAGAAACAGAGGGGCTGAAACAGAGGGGCTGGAACAGAGGGGCTGAAACAGAGGGCGAGAAACAGAGGGGCTGAAACAGAGGGGCTGAAACAGAGGGCGAGAAACAGAGGGGCTGAAACAGAGGGCGAGAAACAGAGGGGCTGAAACAGAGGGCGAGAAACAGAGGGGCTGAAACAGAGGGCGAGAAACAGAGGGGCTGAAACAGAGGGGCTGAAACAGAGGGGCTGAAACAGAGGGCGTGAAACAGAGGGGCTGAAACAGAGGGCGAGAAACAGAGGGGCTGAATCAGAGGTGCTGAAACAGACGGCGAGAAACAGAGGGGCTGAAACAGAGGGGCTGAAACAGAGGTGCTGAAACAGAGGGGCTGAAACAGAGGGCGAGAAACAGAGGGGCTGAATCAGAGGGGCTGAATCAGAGGGGCTGAAACAGAGGGCCTGAATCAGAGGGGCTGAAACAGAAGGCGAGAAACAGAGGGGCTGAAAGAGAGGGCCTGAATCAGAGGGGCTGAAACAGAAGGCAAGAAACAGAGGGGCTGAAACAGAGGGCGAGAAACAGAGGGGCAGAAACAGAGGGCGAGAAACAGTGGGGCTGAAACAGAGGGGCTGAAACAGAGGGCATGTAACAGAGGGGCTGAAACAGAGGGCGAGAAACAGAGGAGCTGAAACAGAGGGGCTGAAGCAGAGGGGCTGAAACAGAGGGCGAGAAACAGAGGGGCTGAAACAGAGGGCGAGAAACAGAGGGGCTGAAACAGAGGGGCTGAAACAGAGGGGCTGAAACAGAGGGCGAGAAACAGAGGGGCTGAAACAGATGGCGAGAAACAGAGGGGCTGAAACAGAGGGCGAGAAACAGAGGGGCTGAATCAGAGGTGCTGAAACAGAGGGGCTGAAACAGAGGGCGAGAAACAGAGGGGCTGAAACAGAGGGCGAGAAACAGAGGGGCAGAAACAGAGGGCGAGAAACAGTGGGGCTGAAACAGAGGGGCTGAAACAGAGGGCAAGAAACAGAGGGGCTGAAACAGAGGGCTAGAAACAGAGGGGCTGAAACGAAGGGCGAGAAACAGAGGGGCTGAAACAGAGGGGCAGAAACAGAGGGGCTGAAACAGAGGGGCTGAATCGGAGGGGCTGAAACAGAGGGGCTGAAACAGAGGGGCTGAAACAGAGAGTGCGAAACAGAGGGGCTGAAACAGAGGGCGAGAAACAGAGGGGCTAAAACAGAGGGCGATAAAGAGAGGGTCTGAAACAGAGGGCAAGAAAGAGAGGGGCTGAAACCGAGTGGCTGAAACAGAAGGGCTGAAACAGAGGGGCTGAAACAGAGGGCGAGAAACAGAGGGGCTGAATCAGAGGGGCTGAAACAGAGTGGCTGAAACAGAGGGCGAGAAACAGAGGGGCTGAAACAGAGGGGCTGAAACAGAGGGGCTGAAACAGAGGGCGAGAAACAGAGGGGCTGAAACAGATGGCGAGAAACAGAGGGGCAGAAACAGAGGGCGAGAAACAGTGGGGCTGAAACAGAGGGGCTGAAACAGAGGGGCTAAAACAGAGGGTGAGAAACAGAGGGGCTGAAACAGAGGGGCTGAAACAGAGGGGCTGAAACAGAGGGCGAGAAACAGAGGGGCTGAAACAGAGGGGCTGAAACAGAGGGGCTGAAACAGAGGGCGAGAAACAGAGGGGCTGAAACAGATGGCGAGAAACAGAGGGGCTGAAACAGAGGGCGAGAAACAGAGGGGCTGAAACAGAGGGCAAGAAACAGAGGGGCTGAAACAGAGGGCGAGAAACAGAGGGGCTGAAACAGAGGGCGAGAAACAGAGGGGCTGAAACAGAGGGGCTGAAACAGAGGGGCTGAAACAGAGGGCGAGAAACAGAGGGGCTGAAACAGAGGGGCTGAAACAGAGGGGCTGAAACAGAGGGCGAGAAACAGAGGGGCTGAAACAGATGGCGAGAAACAGAGGGGCTGAAACAGAGGGCGAGAAACAGAGGGGCTGAATCAGAGGGCGAGAAACAGAGGAGCAGAAACAGAGGGCGAGAAACAGAGGGGCTGAATCAGAGGTGCTGAAACAGAGGGGCTGAAACAGAGGGCGAGAAACAGAGGGGCTGAAACAGAGGGCGAGAATCAGAGGGGCAGAAACAGAGGGCGAGAAACAGTGGGGCTGAAATAGAGGGGCTGAAACAGAGGGCAAGAAACAGAGGGGCTGAAACAGAGGGCGAGAAACAGAGGGGCTGAAACAGAGGGGCTGAAGCTGAGGGGCTGAAACAGAGGGGCTGAATCGGAGGGGCTGAAACAGAGGGGCTGAAACAGAGGGGCTGAAACAGAGAGTGCGAAACAGAGGGGCTGAAACAGAGGGCGAGAAACAGAGGGGCTAAAACAGAGGGCGATAAAGAGAGGGGATGAAACAGAGGGCAAGAAAGAGAGGGGCTGAAACCGAGTGGCTGAAACAGAAGGGCTGAAACAGAGGGGCTGAAACAGAGGGCGAGAAACAGAGGGGCTGAATCAGAGGGGCTGAAACAGAGTGGCTGAAACAGAGGGCGAGAAACAGAGGGGCTGAAACAGAGGGGCTGAAACAGAGGGGCTGAAACAGAGGGCGAGAAACAGAGGGGCTGAAACAGATGGTGAGAAACAGAGGGGCTGAAACAGAGGGCGAGAATCAGAGGGGCAGAAACAGAGGGCGAGAAACAGTGGGGCTGAAACAGAGGGGCTGAAACAGAGGGCAAGAAACAGAGGGGCTGAAACAGAGGGCGAGAAACAGAGGGGCTGAAACAGAGGGGCTGAAGCTGAGGGGCTGAAACAGAGGGCGAGAAACAGAGGGGCTGAAACGAAGGGCGAGAAACAGAGGGGCTGAAACAGAGGGGCAGAAACAGAGGGGCTGAAACAGAGGGGCTGAATCGGAGGGGCTGAAACAGAGGGGCTGAAACAGAGGGGCTGAAACAGAGAGTGCGAAACAGAGGGGCTGAAACAGAGGGCGAGAAACAGAGGGGCTAAAACAGAGGGCGATAAAGAGAGGGGATGAAACAGAGGGCAAGAAAGAGAGGGGCTGAAACCGAGTGGCTGAAACAGAAGGGCTGAAACAGAGGGGCTGAAACAGAGGGCGAGAAACAGAGGGGCTGAATCAGAGGGGCTGAAACAGAGTGGCTGAAACAGAGGGCGAGAAACAGAGGGGCTGAAACAGAGGGGCTGAAACAGAGGGGCTGAAACAGAGGGCGAGAAACAGAGGGGCTGAAACAGATGGCGAAAAACAGAGGGGCAGAAACAGAGGGCGAGAAACAGTGGGGCTGAAACAGAGGGGCTGAAACAGAGGGGCTGAAACAGAGGGCGAGAAACAGAGGGGCTGAAACAGAGGGGCTGAAACAGAGGGGCTGAAACAGAGGGCGAGAAACAGAGGGGCTGAAACAGAGGGGCTGAAACAGAGGGGCTGAAACAGAGGGCGAGAAACAGAGGGGCTGAAACAGATGGCGAGAAACAGAGGGGCTGAAACAGAGGGCGAGAAACAGAGGGGCTGAAACAGAGGGCAAGAAACAGAGGGGCTGAAACAGAGGGCGAGAAACAGAGGGGCTGAAACAGAGGGCGAGAAACAGAGGGGCTGAAACAGAGGGGCTGAAACAGAGGGTCTGAAACAGAGGGCGAGAAACAGAGGGGCTGAAACAGAGGGGCTGAAACAGAGGGGCTGAAACAGAGGGCGAGAAACAGAGGGGCTGAAACAGATGGCGAGAAACAGAGGGGCTGAAACAGAGGGCGAGAAACAGAGGGGCTGAATCAGAGGGGCTGAAACAGAGGGCGAGAAACAGAGGGGCTGAAACAGAGGGCGAGAAACATAGGGGCTGAAACAGAGGTGCTGAAACAGAGGGTGAGAAACAGAGGGGCTGAAACAGAGGGCGAGAAACAGAGGGGCTGAAACAGAGGGGCTGAAACAGAGGGGCTGATTCAGAGGGGCTGAAAAAGAGGGGCTGAATCAGAGGGGCTGAAACAGAGGGCGAGAAACAGAGGGGCTGAAACAGAGGGCGAGAAACAGAGGAGCAGAAACAGAGGGCGAGAAACAGAGGGGCTGAAACAGAGGGGCTGAAACAGAGAGTGCGAAACAGAGGGGCTGAAACAGAGGGCGAGAAACAGAGGGGCTGAAACAGAGGGCGAGAAACAGAGGGGCTGAAACAGAGGGAAAGAAACAGAGGGGCTGAAACCGAGTGGCTGAAACAGAAGGGCTGAAACAGAGGGGCTGAAACAGAGGGCGAGAAACAGAGGGGCTGAATCAGAGGGGCTGAATCAGAGGGGCTGAAACAGAGGGGCTGAATCAGAGGGGCTGAAACAGAAGGCGAGAAACAGAAGGGCTGAAACAGAGGGCGAGAAACAGAGGGGCAGAAACAGAGGGCGAGAAACAGAGGGGCTGAAACAGAGGGGCTGAAACAGAGCGGCTGAAACAGAGGGCGAGAAACAGAGGGGCTGAAACAAAGGGCGAGAAACAGAGGGGCTGAAACAGAGGGGCAGAATCAGAGGGGCTGAAACAGAGGGGCTGAATCGGAGGGGCTGAAACAGAGGGGCTGAAACAGAGGGGCTGAAACAGAGGGCAAGAAACAGAAGGGCTGAAACAGAGGGGCTGAAACAGAGGGCGAGAAACAGAGGGCGAGAAACACAGGGGCTGAAACAGAGGGGCTGAAACAGAGGGCGAGAAACAGAGGGGCTGAATCAGAGGGGCTGAATCAGAGGGGCTGAAACAGAGGGGCTGAAACAGAGGGCGAGAAACTAAGGGACTGAATCAGAGGGGCTGAAACAGAGGGGCTGAAACAGACGGGCTGAAACAGAGAGCCTGAAACAGAGGCGCTGAAACAGAGGGGCTGAAATAGAGGGGCTGAAACAGAGGGGCTGAATCAGAGGGGCTGAAACAGAGGGCGAGAAACAGAGGGGCTGAAACAGAGGGCGAGAAACAGAGGGCGAGAAACAGAGGGGCTGAAACAGAGGGCGAGAAACAGAGGGGCTGAAACAGAGGGCGAGAAACAGAGGGCGAGAAACAGAGGGACTGAAACAGAGGGTTTGAAACAGAGGGGCTGAAACAGAGGGCGAGAAACAGAGGGGCTGAAACGGAGGGCGAGAAACAGAGGGGCTGAAACAGAGGGCGAGAAACAGAGGGGCTGAAACAGAGGGGCTGAAACAGAGGGGCTGAAACAGAGGGGCTGAAACAGAGGGTGAGAAATAAAGGGGCTGAAACAGAGGGCGAGAAACAGAGGGGCTGAAACAGAGGGCGAGAAACAGAGGGGCTGAAACAGAGGGGCTGAAACAGAGGGGCTGAATCAGAGGGCAATAAATAGAGGGGCTGAAAAAGAGGGCAAGAAACAGAGGGGCTGAAAGAGAGGGTGAGAAACAGAGGGGCTGAATCAGAGGGGCTGAAACAAATGCCGAGAAACAGAGGGGCTGAAACAGAGGGCGAGAAACAGAGGGGCTGAAACAGAGGGTCTGAAACAGAGGGTGAGAAACAGAGGGGCTGAAACAGAGGGCGAGAAATAGAGGGGCTGAAACAGAGGGGCAGAAACAGAGGGGCTGAATCAGAGGGGCGGAAACAGAGGGCGAGAAACAGAGGGGCAGATACAGAGGGCAAGAAACAGAGGGGCTGAAACAGAGGGCGAGAAACAGACGGGCTGAAACAGAGAGCGAGAAACAGAGGGACTGAAACAGAGAGCGCGAAACAGAGGGACTGAAACAGAGGGCGAGAAACAGAGGGGCTGAAAGAGAGGGCGAGAAACAGAGGGGCTGAAACAGAGGGCGAGAAACAGAGGGGCAGAAACAGAGGGCGAGAAACAGAGGGACTGAAACAAAGGGTCTGAAACAGAGAGCGCGAAACAGAGGGCGAGAACCAGAGGGGCTGAAACAGCGGGCAAGAAACAGAGGAGCTGAAACAGAGGGCGAGAAACAGAGGGGCTGAAACAGAGGGCAAGAAACAGAGGGGCTGAAACAGAGTGTCTGAAACAGAGGGCGAGAAACAGAGGGGCTGAATCAGACAGGCTGAATCAGATGGGCTGAAACAGAGGGGCTGAAACAGAGGGCGAGAAACAGAGTGGCTGAAACAGAGGGCGAGAAACAGAGGGCGAGAAACAGAGGGGCTGAAAAAGTGGGGCTGAAACAAAGGGGCTGAAACAAAGCGCCTGATACAGAGGGCGAGAAACAGAGGGGCTGAAACAGAGGGCGAGAAACAGAGGGGCTGAAACAGAGGGGCTGAAACAGAGGGCGAGAAACAGAGGGCGAGAAACAGAGGGGCTGAAACAGAGGGGCTGAAACAGAAGGGCTGAAACAGAGGGCGAGAAACAGAGGGGCTGAAACAGAGGGGCTGAAACAGAGGGCAAGAAACAGAGGGGCTGAAACCGAGTGGCTGAAACAGAAGGGCTGAAACAGAGGGGCTGAAACAGAGTGCGAGAAACAGAGGGGCTGAATCAGAGGGGCTGAATCAAAGGGGCTGAAACAGAGGGGCTGAATCAGAGGGGCTGAAACAGAAGGCGAGAAACAGAGGGGCTGAAACAGAGGGCGAGAAACAGAGGGGCAGAAACAGAGGGCGAGAAACAGAGGGGCTGAAACAGAGGGGCTGAAACAGAGGGGCTGAAACAGAGGGCAAGAAACAGAACGGCTGAAACAGAGGGTGAGAAACAGAGGGGCTGAAACAGAGGGGCTGAAACAGAGGGGCTGAAACAGAGGGCGAGAAACAGAGGGGCTGAAACAAAGGGCGAGAAACAGAGGGGCTGAAACAGAGGGGCAGAAACAGAGGGGCTGAAACAGAGGGGCTGAATCGGAGGGGCTGAAACAGAGGGGCTGAAACAGAGGGGCTGAAACAGAGGGCAAGAAACAGAGGGGCTGAAACAGAGGGGCTGAAACAGAGGGGCAGAAACAGAGGGCGAGAAACAGAGGGGCTGAAACAGAGGGGCTGAAACAGAGGGCGAGAAACAGAGGGGCTGAATCAGAGGGGCTGAATCAGAGGGACTGAATCAGAGGGGCTGAAACAGAGGGGCTGAAACAGACGGGCTGAAATAGAGGGGCTGAAACAGAGGGGCTGAAACAGAGGGCGAGAAACAGAGGGGCTGAAACAGAGGGCGAGAAACAGAGGGGCTGAAACAGAGGGGCTGAAACAGAGGGCGAGAAACAGAGGGCGAGAAACAGAGGGGCTGAAACAGAGGGGCTGAAACAGAAGGGCTGAAACAGAGGGCGAGAAACAGAGGGGCTGAAACAGAGGGGTTGAAACAGAGGGCAAGAAACAGAGGGGCTGAAACCGAGTGGCTGAAACAGAAGGGCTGAAACAGAGGGGCTGAAACAGAGTGCGAGAAACAGAGGGGCTGAATCAGAGGGGCTGAATCAAAGGGGCTGAAACAGAGGGGCTGAATCAGAGGGGCTGAAACAGAAGGCGACAAACAGAGGGGCTGAAACAGAGGGCGAGAAACAGAGGGGCAGAAACAGAGGGCGAGAAACAGAGGGGCTGAAACAGAGGGGCTGAAACAGAGGGGCTGAAACAGAGGGCAAGAAACAGAACGGCTGAAACAGAGGGTGAGAAACAGAGGGGCTGAAACAGAGGGGCTGAAACAGAGGGGCTGAAACAGAGGGCGACAAACAGAGGGGCTGAAACAAAGGGCGAGAAACAGAGGGGCTGAAACAGAGGGGCAGAAACAGAGGGGCTGAAACAGAGGGGCTGAATCGGAGGGGCTGAAACAGAGGGGCTGAAACAGAGGGGCTGAAACAGAGGGCAAGAAACAGAGGGGCTGAAACAGAGGGGCTGAAACAGAGGGGCAGAAACAGAGGGCGAGAAACAGAGGGGCTGAAACAGAGGGGCTGAAACAGAGGGCGAGAAACAGAGGGGCTGAATCAGAGGGGCTGAATCAGAGGGGCTGAAACAGAGGGGCTGAAACAGAGGGCGAGAAACTAAGGGACTGAATCAGAGGGGCTGAAACAGAGGGGCTGAAACAGACGGGCTGAAACAGAGAGCCTGAAACAGAGGGGCTGAAACAGAGGGGCTGAAATAGAGGGGCTGAAACAGAGGGGCTGAATCAGAGGGGCTGAAACAGAGGGGCTGAATCAGAGGGGCTGAAACAGAGGGCGAGAAACAGAGGGGCTGAAACAGTGGGGCTGAATCAGAGGGGCTGAAACAGAGGGGCTGAAACAGAGGGCGAGAAACAGAGAGGCTGAAACAGAGGGCGAGAAACAGAGGGGCTGAAACAGAGGGGCTGAAACAGAGGGTGAGAAACAGAGGGGCTGAAACAGAGGGCGAGAAACAGAGGGGCTGAAACAGAGGGGCTGAAACAGAGGGGCTGATTCAGAGGGGCTGAAAAAGAGGGGCTGAATCAGAGGGGCTGAAACAGAGGGCGAGAAACAGAGGGGCTGAAACAGAGGGCGAGAAACAGAGGAGCAGAAACAGAGGGCGAGAAACAGAGGGGCTGAAACAGAGAGTGCGAAACAGAGGGGCTGAAACAGAGGGCGAGAAACAGAGGGGCTGAAACAGAGGGCGAGAAACAGAGGGGCTGAAACAGAGGGAAAGAAACAGAGGGGCTGAAACCGAGTGGCTGAAACAGAAGGGCTGAAACAGAGGGGCTGAAACAGAGGGCGAGAAACAGAGGGGCTGAATCAGAGGGGCTGAATCAGAGGGGCTGAAACAGAGGGGCTGAATCAGAGGGGCTGAAACAGAAGGCGAGAAACAGAGGGGCTGAAACAGAGGGCGAGAAACAGAGGGGCAGAAACAGAGGGCGAGAAACAGAGGGGCTGAAACAGAGGGGCTGAAACAGAGCGGCTGAAACAGAGGGCGAGAAACAGAGGGGCTGAAACAAAGGGCGAGAAACAGAGGGGCTGAAACAGAGGGGCAGAATCAGAGGGGCTGAAACAGAGGGGCTGAATCGGAGGGGCTGAAACAGAGGGGCTGAAACAGAGGGGCTGAAACAGAGGGCAAGAAACAGAAGGGCTGAAACAGAGGGGCTGAAACAGAGGGGCAGAAACAGAGGGCGAGAAACACAGGGGCTGAAACAGAGGGGCTGAAACAGAGGGCGAGAAACAGAGGGGCTGAATCAGAGGGGCTGAATCAGAGGGGCTGAAACAGAGGGGCTGAAACAGAGGGCGAGAAACTAAGGGACTGAATCAGAGGGGCTGAAACAGAGGGGCTGAAACAGACGGGCTGAAACAGAGAGCCTGAAACAGAGGGGCTGAAACAGAGGGGCTGAAATAGAGGGGCTGAAACAGAGGGGCTGAATCAGAGGGGCTGAAACAGAGGGCGAGAAACAGAGGGGCTGAAACAGAGGGGCTGAATCAGAGGGGCTGAAACAGAGGGGCTGAAACAGAGGGCGAGAAACAGAGAGGCTGAAACAGAGGGCGAGAAACAGAGGGGCTGAAACAGAGCGCGAGAAACAGAGGGGCTGAAACAGAGGGGCTGAAACAGAGGGGCTGAAAGAGAGGGCGAGAAACAGAGAGGCTGAAACAGAGGGCGAGAAACAGAGGGGCTGAAACAGAGGGCGAGAAACAGAGGGGCTGAAACAGAGGGCGAGAAACAGAGGGGCTGAAACAGAGGGCGAGAAACAGAGGGCGAGAAACAGAGGGACTGAAACAGAGGGTTTGAAACAGAGGGGCTGAAACAGAGGGCGAGAAACAGAGGGGCTGAAACGGAAGGCGAGAAACAGAGGGGCTGAAACGGAGGGCGAGAAACAGAGGGGCTGAAACAGAGGGGCTGAAACAGAGGGGCTGAAACAGAGGGTGAGAAATAAAGGGGCTGAAACAGAGGGCGAGAAACAGAGGGGCTGAAACAGAGGGCGAGAAACAGAGGGGCTGAAACAGAGGGGCTGAAACAGAGGGGCTGAATCAGAGGGCAATAAATAGAGGGGCTGAAAAAGAGGGCAAGAAACAGAGGGGCTGAAAGAGAGGGTGAGAAACAGAGGGGCTGAATCAGAGGGGCTGAAACAAATGCCGAGAAACAGAGGGCGAGAAACAGAGGGGCTGAAACAGAGGGGCTGAAACAGAGGGTGAGAAACAGAGGGGCTGAAACAGAGGGCGAGAAATAGAGGGGCTGAAACAGAGGGGCTGAAACAGAGGGGCTGAATCAGAGGGGCGGAAACAGAGGGCGAGAAACAGAGGGGCAGATACAGAGGGCAAGAAACAGAGGGGCTGAAACAGAGGGCGAGAAACAGACGGGCAGAAACAGAGAGCGAGAAACAGAGGGACTGAAACAGAGGGGCTGAAACAGAGAGCGCGAAACAGAGGGACTGAAACAGAGGGCGAGAAACAGAGGGGCTGAAAGAGAGGGCGAGAAACAGAGGGGCTGAAACAGAGGGCGAGAAACAGAGGGGCAGAAACAGAGGGCGAGAAACAGAGGGACTGAAACAAAGGGTCTGAAACAGAGAGCGCGAAACAGAGGGCGAGAAACAGAGGGGCTGAAACAGCCGGCAAGAAACAGAGGAGCTGAAACAGAGGGCGAGAAACAGAGGGGCTGAAACAGAGGGCAAGAAACAGAGGGGCTGAAACAGAGTGTCTGAAACAGAGGGCGAGAAACAGAGGGGCTGAATCAGACAGGCTGAATCAGATGGGCTGAAACAGAGGGGCTGAAACAGAGGGCGAGAAACAGAGTGGCTGAAACAGACGGCGAGAAACAGAGGGCGAGAAACAGAGGGGCTGAAAAAGTGGGGCTGAAACAAAGGGGCTGAAACAAAGCGCCTGATACAGAGGGCGAGAAACAGAGGGGCTGAAACAGAGGGCGAGAAACAGAGGGGCTGAAACAGAGGGGCTGAAACAGAGGGCGAGAAACAGAGGGCGAGAAACAGAGGGGCTGAAACAGAGTGGCTGAAACAGAAGGGCTGAAACAGAGGGCGAGAAACAGAGGGGCTGAAACAGAGGGGCTGAAACAGAGGGCAAGAAACAGAGGGGCTGAAACCGAGTGGCTGAAACAGAAGGGCTGAAACAGAGGGGCTGAAACAGAGTGCGAGAAACAGAGGGGCTGAATCAGTGGGGCTGAATCAGAGGGGCTGAAACAGAGGGGCTGAATCAGAGGGGCTGAAACAGAAGGCGAGAAACAGAGGGGCTGAAACAGAGGGCGAGAAACAGAGGGGCAGAAACAGAGGGCGAGAAACAGAGGGGCTGAAACAGAGGGGCTGAAACAGAGGGGCTGAAACAGAGGGCAAGAAACAGAACGGCTGAAACAGAGGGTGAGAAACAGAGGGGCTGAAACAGAGGGGCTGAAACAGAGGGGCTGAAACAGAGGGCGAGAAACAGAGGGGCTGAAACAAAGGGCGAGAAACAGAGGGGCTGAAACAGAGGGGCAGAAACAGAGGGGCTGAAACAGAGGGGCTGAATCGGAGGGGCTGAAACAGAGGGGCTGAAACAGAGGGGCTGAAACAGAGGGCAAGAAACAGAGGGGCTGAAACAGAGGGGCTGAAACAGAGGGGCAGAAACAGAGGGCGAGAAACAGAGGGGCTGAAACAGAGGGGCTGAAACAGAGGGCGAGAAACAGAGGGGCTGAATCAGAGGGGCTGAATCAGAGGGGCTGAAACAGAGGGGCTGAAACAGAGGGCGAGAAACTAAGGGACTGAATCAGAGGGGCTGAAACAGAGGGGCTGAAACAGACGGGCTGAAACAGAGAGCCTGAAACAGAGGGGCTGAAATAGAGGGGCTGAAACAGAGGGGCTGAATCAGAGGGGCTGAAACAGAGGGGCTGAATCAGAGGGGCTGAAACAGAGGGCGAGAAACAGAGGGGCTGAAACAGTGGGGCTGAATCAGAGGGGCTGAAACAGAGGGGCTGAAACAGAGGGCGAGAAACAGAGAGGCTGAAACAGAGGGCGAGAAACAGAGGGGCTGAAACAGAGGGCAAGAAACAGAGGGGCTGAAACAGAGGGCGAGAAACAGAGGGGCTGAAACAGAGGGGCTGAAACAGAGGGTGAGAAACAGAGGGGCTGAAACAGAGGGCGAGAAACAGAGGGGCTGAAACAGAGGGGCTGAAACAGAGGGGCTGATTCAGAGGGGCTGAAAAAGAGGGGCTGAATCAGAGGGGCTGAAACAGAGGGCGAGAAACAGAGGGGCTGAAACAGAGGGCGAGAAACAGAGGAGCAGAAACAGAGGGCGAGAAACAGAGGGGCTGAAACAGAGGAGCTGAAACAGAGAGTGCGAAACAGAGGGGCTGAAACAGAGGGCGAGAAACAGAGGGGCTGAAACAGAGGGCGAGAAACAGAGGGGCTGAAACTGAGGGAAAGAAACAGAGGGGCTGAAACCGAGTGGCTGAAACAGAAGGGCTGAAACAGAGGGGCTGAAACAGAGGGCGAGAAACAGAGGGGCTGAATCAGAGGGGCTGAATCAGAGGGGCTGAAACAGAGGGGCTGAATCAGAGGGGCTGAAACAGAAGGCGAGAAACAGAGGGGCTGAAACAGAGGGCGAGAAACAGAGGGGCAGAAACAGAGGGCGAGAAACAGAGGGGCTGAAACAGAGGGGCTGAAACAGAGGGGCTGAAACCGAGTGGCTGAAACAGAAGGGCTGAAACAGAGGGGCTGAAACAGAGGGCGAGAAACAGAGGGGCTGAATCAGAGGGGCTGAAACAGAGGGGCTGAAACAGAAGGCGAGAAACAGACGGGCTGAAACAGAGGGCGAGAAACAGAGGGGCAGAAACAGAGGGCGAGAAACAGAGGGGCTGAAACAGAGGGGCTGAAACAGAGGGCCAGAAACAGAGGGGCTGAAACAGAGGGCGAGAAACAGAGGGGCTGAAACAGAGGGGCTGAAACAGAGGGGCTGAAACAGAGGGCGAGAAACAGAGGGGCTGAAACAAAGGGCGAGAAACAGAGGGGCGGAAACAGAGGGGCAGAAACAGAGGGGCTGAAACAGAGGGGCTGAATCGGAGGGGCTGAAACAGAGGGGCTGAAACAGAGGGGCTGAAACAGAAGGCAAGAAACAGAGGGGCTGAAACAGAGGGGCTGAAACAGAGGGGCAGAAACAGAGGGCGAGAAACTAAGGGGCTGAATCAGAGGGGTTGAATCAGAGGGGCTGAAACAGAGGGGCTGAAACAGAGGGCGAGAAACAGAGGGGCTGAATTAGAGGGGCTGAATCAGAGGGGCTGAAACAGAGGGGCTGAAACAGAGGGCGAGAAACAGAGGGGCTGAAACAGAGGGCGAGAAACAGAGGGGCTGAAACAGAGGGCGAGAAACAGAGGGGCTGAAACAGAGGGCGAGAAACAGAGGGGCTGAAACAGAGGGGCTGAAACAGAGGGGCTGAAACAGAGGGCGAGAAACAGAGGGGCTGAAACAGAGGGCGAGAAACAGAGGGGCTGAATCAGAGGGGCTGAAACAGAGGGCGAGAAACAGAGGGGCTGAAACAGAGGGGCTGAAACAGAGGGGCTGAAACAGAGGGCGAGAAACAGAGGGGCTGAATCAGAGGGGCTGAATCAGAGGGGCTGAAACAGAGGGCCTGAATCAGAGGGGCTGAAACAGAAGGCGAGAAACAGAGGGGCTGAAAGAGAGGGCCTGAATCAGAGGGGCTGAAACAGAAGGCGAGAAACAGAGGGGCTGAAACAGAGGGCGATAAACAGAGGGGCAGAAACAGAGGGCGAGAAACAGTGGGGCTGAAACAGAGGGGCTGAAACAGAGGGCAAGAAACAGAGGGGCTGAAACAGAGGGCGAGAAACAGAGGGGCTGAAACAGAGGGGCTGAAGCAGAGGGGCTGAAACAGAGGACGAGAAACAGAGGGGCTGAAACAGAGGGCGAGAAACAGAGGGGCTGAAACAGAGGGGCTGAAACAGAGGGGCTGAAACAGAGGGCGAGAAACAGAGGGGCTGAAACAGATGGCGAGAAACAGAGGGGCTGAAACAGAGGGCGAGAAACAGAGGGGCTGAATCAGAGGGGCTGAAACAGAGGGCGAGAAACAGAGGGGCTGAAACAGAGGGCGAGAAACAGAGGGGCTGAAACAGAGGTGCTGAAACAGAGGGTGAGAAACAGAGGGGCTGAAACAGAGGGCGAGAAACAGAGGGGCTGAAACAGAGGGGCTGAAACAGAGGGGCTGATTCAGAGGGGCTGAAAAAGAGGGGCTGAATCAGAGGGGCTGAAACAGAGGGCGAGAAACAGAGGGGCTGAAACAGAGGGCGAGAAACAGAGGAGCAGAAACAGAGGGCGAGAAACAGAGGGGCTGAAACAGAGGGGCTGAAACAGAAGGCGAGAAACAGACCGGCTGAAACAGAGGGCGAGAAACAGAGGGGCAGAAACAGAGGGCGAGAAACAGAGGGGCTGAAACAGAGGGGCTGAAACAGAGGGCCAGAAACAGAGGGGCTGAAACAGAGGGCGAGAAACAGAGGGGCTGAAACAGAGGGGCTGAAACAGAGGGGCTGAAACAGAGGGCGAGAAACAGAGGGGCTGAAACAAAGGGCGAGAAACAGAGGGGCGGAAACAGAGGGGCAGAAACAGAGGGGCTGAAACAGAGGGGCTGAATCGGAGGGGCTGAAACAGAGGGGCTGAAACAGAGGGGCTGAAACAGAGGGCAAGAAACAGAGGGGCTGAATCAGAGGGGCTGAATCAGAGGGGCTGAAACAGAGGGGCTGAAACAGAGGGCGAGAAACAGAGGGGCTGAATCAGAGGGGCTGAATCAGAGGGGCTGAAACAGAGGGGCTGAAACAGAGGGCGAGAAACAGAGGGGCTGAAACAGAGGGTGAGAAACAGAGGGGCTGAAACAGAGGGCGAGAAACAGAGGGGCTGAAACAGAGGGCGAGAAACAGAGGGGCTGAAACAAAGGGCGAGAAACAGAGGGGCTGAAACAGAGGGGCAGAATCAGAGGGGCTGAAACAGAGGGGCTGAATCGGAGGGGCTGAAACAGAGGGGCTGAAACAGAGGGGCTGAAACAGAGGGCAAGAAACAGAAGGGCTGAAACAGAGGGGCTGAAACAGAGGGGCAGAAACAGAGGGCGAGAAACACAGGGGCTGAAACAGAGGGGCTGAAACAGAGGGCGAGAAACAGAGGGGCTGAATCAGAGGGGCTGAATCAGAGGGGCTGAAACAGAGGGGCTGAAACAGAGGGCGAGAAACTAAGGGACTGAATCAGAGGGGCTGAAACAGAGGGGCTGAAACAGACGGGCTGAAACAGAGAGCCTGAAACAGAGGGGCTGAAACAGAGGGGCTGAAATAGAGGGGCTGAAACAGAGGGGCTGAATCAGAGGGGCTGAAACAGAGGGCGAGAAACAGAGGGGCTGAAACAGAGGGGCTGAATCAGAGGGGCTGAAACAGAGGGGCTGAAACAGAGGGCGAGAAACAGAGAGGCTGAAACAGAGGGCGAGAAACAGAGGGGCTGAAACAGAGCGCGAGAAACAGAGGGGCTGAAACAGAGGGGCTGAAACAGAGGGGCTGAAAGAGAGGGCGAGAAACAGAGAGGCTGAAACAGAGGGCGAGAAACAGAGGGGCTGAAACAGAGGGCGAGAAACAGAGGGGCTGAAACAGAGGGCGAGAAACAGAGGGGCTGAAACAGAGGGCGAGAAACAGAGGGCGAGAAACAGAGGGACTGAAACAGAGGGTTTGAAACAGAGGGGCTGAAACAGAGGGCGAGAAACAGAGGGGCTGAAACGGAAGGCGAGAAACAGAGGGGCTGAAACGGAGGGCGAGAAACAGAGGGGCTGAAACAGAGGGGCTGAAACAGAGGGGCTGAAACAGAGGGTGAGAAATAAAGGGGCTGAAACAGAGGGCGAGAAACAGAGGGGCTGAAACAGAGGGCGAGAAACAGAGGGGCTGAAACAGAGGGGCTGAAACAGAGGGGCTGAATCAGAGGGCAATAAATAGAGGGGCTGAAAAAGAGGGCAAGAAACAGAGGGGCTGAAAGAGAGGGTGAGAAACAGAGGGGCTGAATCAGAGGGGCTGAAACAAATGCCGAGAAACAGAGGGGCTGAAACAGAGGGCGAGAAACAGAGGGGCTGAAACAGAGGGGCTGAAACAGAGGGTGAGAAACAGAGGGGCTGAAACAGAGGGCGAGAAATAGAGGGGCTGAAACAGAGGGGCTGAAACAGAGGGGCTGAATCAGAGGGGCGGAAACAGAGGGCGAGAAACAGAGGGGCAGATACAGAGGGCAAGAAACAGAGGGGCTGAAACAGAGGGCGAGAAACAGACGGGCAGAAACAGAGAGCGAGAAACAGAGGGACTGAAACAGAGGGGCTGAAACAGAGAGCGCGAAACAGAGGGACTGAAACAGAGGGCGAGAAACAGAGGGGCTGAAAGAGAGGGCGAGAAACAGAGGGGCTGAAACAGAGGGCGAGAAACAGAGGGGCAGAAACAGAGGGCGAGAAACAGAGGGACTGAAACAAAGGGTCTGAAACAGAGAGCGCGAAACAGAGGGCGAGAAACAGAGGGGCTGAATCAGAGGGGCTGAATCAGAGGGGCTGAAACAGAGGGGCTGAAACAGAGGGCGAGAAACTAAGGGACTGAATCAGAGGGGCTGAAACAGAGGGGCTGAAACAGACGGGCTGAAACAGAGGGCGAGAAACAGAGGGGCTGAAACAGAGGGCAAGAAACAGAGGGGCTGAAACAGAGTGTCTGAAACAGAGGGCGAGAAACAGAGGGGCTGAATCAGACAGGCTGAATCAGATGGGCTGAAACAGAGGGGCTGAAACAGAGGGCGAGAAACAGAGTGGCTGAAACAGACGGCGAGAAACAGAGGGCGAGAAACAGAGGGGCTGAAAAAGTGGGGCTGAAACAAAGGGGCTGAAACAAAGCGCCTGATACAGAGGGCGAGAAACAGAGGGGCTGAAACAGAGGGCGAGAAACAGAGGGGCTGAAACAGAGGGGCTGAAACAGAGGGCGAGAAACAGATGGCGAGAAACAGAGGGGCTGAAACAGAGTGGCTGAAACAGAAGGGCTGAAACAGAGGGCGAGAAACAGAGGGGCTGAAACAGAGGGGCTGAAACAGAGGGCAAGAAACAGAGGGGCTGAAACCGAGTGGCTGAAACAGAAGGGCTGAAACAGAGGGGCTGAAACAGAGTGCGAGAAACAGAGGGGCTGAATCAGAGGGGCTGAATCAGAGGGGCTGAAACAGAGGGGCTGAATCAGAGGGGCTGAAACAGAAGGCGAGAAACAGAGGGGCTGAAACAGAGGGCGAGAAACAGAGGGGCAGAAACAGAGGGCGAGAAACAGAGGGGCTGAAACAAAGGGGCTGAAACAGAGGGGCTGAAACAGAGGGCAAGAAACAGAACGGCTGAAACAGAGGGTGAGAAACAGAGGGGCTGAAACAGAGGGGCTGAAACAGAGGGGCTGAAACAGAGGGCGAGAAACAGAGGGGCTGAAACAAAGGGCGAGAAACAGAGGGGCTGAAACAGAGGGGCAGAAACAGAGGGGCTGAAACAGAGGGGCTGAATCGGAGGGGCTGAAACAGAGGGGCTGAAACAGAGGGGCTGAAACAGAGGGCAAGAAACAGAGGGGCTGAAACAGAGGGGCTGAAACAGACGGGCAGAAACAGAGGGCGAGAAACAGAGGGGCTGAAACAGAGGGGCTGAAACAGAGGGCGAGAAACAGAGGGGCTGAATCAGAGGGGCTGAATCAGAGGGGCTGAAACAGAGGGGCTGAAACAGAGGGCGAGAAACTAAGGGACTGAATCAGAGGGGCTGAAACAGAGGGGCTGAAACAGACGGGCTGAAACAGAGAGCCTGAAACAGAGGGGCTGAAATAGAGGGGCTGAAACAGAGGGGCTGAATCAGAGGGGCTGAAACAGAGGGGCTGAATCAGAGGGGCTGAAACAGAGGGCGAGAAACAGAGGGGCTGAAACAGTGGGGCTGAATCAGAGGGGCTGAAACAGAGGGGCTGAAACAGAGGGCGAGAAACAGAGAGGCTGAAACAGAGGGCGAGAAACAGAGGGGCTGAAACAGAGGGCAAGAAACAGAGGGGCTGAAACAGAGGGCGAGAAACAGAGGGGCTGAAACAGAGGGGCTGAAACAGAGGGTGAGAAACAGAGGGGCTGAAACAGAGGGCGAGAAACAGAGGGGCTGAAACAGAGGGGCTGAAACAGAGGGGCTGATTCAGAGGGGCTGAAAAAGAGGGGCTGAATCAGAGGGGCTGAAACAGAGGGCGAGAAACAGAGGGGCTGAAACAGAGGGCGAGAAACAGAGGAGCAGAAACAGAGGGCGAGAAACAGAGGGGCTGAAACAGAGGGGCTGAAACAGAGAGTGCGAAACAGAGGGGCTGAAACAGAGGGCGAGAAACAGAGGGGCTGAAACAGAGGGCGAGAAACAGAGGGGCTGAAACTGAGGGAAAGAAACAGAGGGGCTGAAACCGAGTGGCTGAAACAGAAGGGCTGAAACAGAGGGGCTGAAACAGAGGGCGAGAAACAGAGGGGCTGAATCAGAGGGGCTGAATCAGAGGGGCTGAAACAGAGGAGCTGAATCAGAGGGGCTGAAACAGAAGGCGAGAAACAGAGGGGCTGAAACAGAGGGCGAGAAACAGAGGGGCAGAAACAGAGGGCGAGAAACAGAGGGGCTGAAACAGAGGGGCTGAAACAGAGGGGCTGAAACCGAGTGGCTGAAACAGAAGGGCTGAAACAGAGGGGCTGAAACAGAGGGCGAGAAACAGAGGGGCTGAATCAGAGGGGCTGAAACAGAGGGGCTGAAACAGAAGGCGAGAAACAGACGGGCTGAAACAGAGGGCGAGAAACAGAGGGGCAGAAACAGAGGGCGAGAAACAGAGGGGCTGAAACAGAGGGGCTGAAACAGAGGGCCAGAAACAGAGGGGCTGAAACAGAGGGCGAGAAACAGAGGGGCTGAAACAGAGGGGCTGAAACAGAGGGGCTGAAACAGAGGGCGAGAAACAGAGGGGCTGAAACAAAGGGCGAGAAACAGAGGGGCGGAAACAGAGGGGCAGAAACAGAGGGGCTGAAACAGAGGGGCTGAATCGGAGGGGCTGAAACAGAGGGGCTGAAACAGAGGGGCTGAAACAGAGGGCAAGAAACAGAGGGGCTGAAACAGAGGGGCTGAAACAGAGGGGCAGAAACAGAGGGCGAGAAACTAAGGGGCTGAATCAGAGGGGTTGAATCAGAGGGGCTGAAACAGAGGGGCTGAAACAGAGGGCGAGAAACAGAGGGGCTGAATTAGAGGGGCTGAATCAGAGGGGCTGAAACAGAGGGGCTGAAACAGAGGGCGAGAAACAGAGGGGCTGAAACAGAGGGCGAGAAACAGAGGGGCTGAAACAGAGGGCGAGAAACAGAGGGGCTGAAACAGAGGGCGAGAAACAGAGGGGCTGAAACAGAGGGGCTGAAACAGAGGGGCTGAAACAGAGGGCGAGAAACAGAGGGGCTGAAACAGAGGGCGAGAAACAGAGGGGCTGAATCAGAGGGGCTGAAACAGAGGGCGAGAAACAGAGGGGCTGAAACAGAGGGGCTGAAACAGAGGGGCTGAAACAGAGGGCGAGAAACAGAGGGGCTGAATCAGAGGGGCTGAATCAGAGGGGCTGAAACAGAGGGCCTGAATCAGAGGGGCTGAAACAGAAGGCGAGAAACAGAGGGGCTGAAAGAGAGGGCCTGAATCAGAGGGGCTGAAACAGAAGGCGAGAAACAGAGGGGCTGAAACAGAGGGCGATAAACAGAGGGGCAGAAACAGAGGGCGAGAAACAGTGGGGCTGAAACAGAGGGGCTGAAACAGAGGGCAAGAAACAGAGGGGCTGAAACAGAGGGCGAGAAACAGAGGGGCTGAAACAGAGGGGCTGAAGCAGAGGGGCTGAAACAGAGGACGAGAAACAGAGGGGCTGAAACAGAGGGCGAGAAACAGAGGGGCTGAAACAGAGGGGCTGAAACAGAGGGGCTGAAACAGAGGGCGAGAAACAGAGGGGCTGAAACAGATGGCGAGAAACAGAGGGGCTGAAACAGAGGGCGAGAAACAGAGGGGCTGAATCAGAGGGGCTGAAACAGAGGGCGAGAAACAGAGGGGCTGAAACAGAGGGCGAGAAACAGAGGGGCTGAAACAGAGGTGCTGAAACAGAGGGTGAGAAACAGAGGGGCTGAAACAGAGGGCGAGAAACAGAGGGGCTGAAACAGAGGGGCTGAAACAGAGGGGCTGATTCAGAGGGGCTGAAAAAGAGGGGCTGAATCAGAGGGGCTGAAACAGAGGGCGAGAAACAGAGGGGCTGAAACAGAGGGCGAGAAACAGAGGAGCAGAAACAGAGGGCGAGAAACAGAGGGGCTGAAACAGAGGGGCTGAAACAGAAGGCGAGAAACAGACCGGCTGAAACAGAGGGCGAGAAACAGAGGGGCAGAAACAGAGGGCGAGAAACAGAGGGGCTGAAACAGAGGGGCTGAAACAGAGGGCCAGAAACAGAGGGGCTGAAACAGAGGGCGAGAAACAGAGGGGCTGAAACAGAGGGGCTGAAACAGAGGGGCTGAAACAGAGGGCGAGAAACAGAGGGGCTGAAACAAAGGGCGAGAAACAGAGGGGCGGAAACAGAGGGGCAGAAACAGAGGGGCTGAAACAGAGGGGCTGAATCGGAGGGGCTGAATCAGAGGGGCTGAAACAGAGGGGCTGAAACAGAGGGCGAGAAACAGAGGGGCTGAAACAGAGGGCAAGAAACAGAGGGGCTGAAACAGAGGGCGAGAAACAGAGGGGCTGAAACAGAGGGCGAGAAACAGAGGGGCTGAAACAGAGGGGCTGAAACAGAGGGGCTGAAACAGAGGGCGAGAAACAGAGGGGCTGAAACAGAGGGCGAGAAACAGAGGGGCTGAATCAGAGGGGCTGAAACAGAGGGCGAGAAACAGAGGGGCTGAAACAGAGGGGCTGAAACAGAGGGGCTGAAACAGAGGGGCTGAAACAGAGGGCGAGAAACAGAGGGGCTGAATCAGAGGGGCTGAATCAGAGGGGCTGAAACAGAGGGCCTGAATCAGAGGGGCTGAAACAAAAGGCGAGAAACAGAGGGGCTGAAAGAGAGGGCCTGAATCAGAGGGGCTGAAACAGAAGGCGAGAAACAGAGGGGCTGAAACAGAGGGCGAGAAACAGAGGGGCAGTAACAGAGGGCGAGAAACAGTGGGGCTGAAACAGAGGGGCTGAAACAGAGCCAAGAAACAGAGGGGCTGAAACAGAGGGCGAGAAACAGAGGGGCTGAAACAGAGGGCGAGAAACAGAGGGGCTGAAACAGAGGGGCTGAAACAGAGGGGCTGAAACAGAGGGCGAGAAACAGAGGGGCTGAAACAGATGGCGAGAAACAGAGGGGCTGAAACAGAGGGCGAGAAACAGAGGGGCTGAATCAGAGGGGCTGAAACAGAGGGCGAGAAACAGAGGGGCTGAAACAGAGGGCGAGAAACAGAGGGGCTGAAACAGAGGTGCTGAAACAGAGGGTGAGAAACAGAGGGGCTGAAACAGAGGGCGAGAAACAGAGGGGCTGAAACAGAGGGGCTGAAACAGAGGGGCTGATTCAGAGGGGCTGAAAAAGAGGGGCTGAATCAGAGGGGCTGAAACAGAGGGTGAGAAACAGAGGGGCTGAAACAGAGGGCGAGAAACAGAGGAGCAGAAACAGAGGGCGAGAAACAGAGGGGCTGAAACAGAGGGGCTGAAACAGATAGTGCGAAACAGAGGGGCTGAAACAGAGGGCGAGAAACAGAGGGGCTGAAACAGAGGGCGAGAAACAGAGGGGCTGAAACAGAGGGAAAGAAACAGAGGGGCTGAAACCGAGTGGCTGAAACAGAAGGGCTGAAACAGAGGGGCTGAAACAGAGGGCGAGAAACAGAGGGGCTGAATCAGAGGGGCTGAATCAGAGGGGCTGAAACAGAGGGGCTGAATCAGAGGGGCTGAAACAGAAGGCGAGAAACAGAAGGGCTGAAACAGAGGGGCTGAAACAGAGGGCGAGAAACAGAGGGGCTGAATCAGAGGGGCTGAATCAGAGGAGCTGAAACAGAGGGGCTGAAACAGAGGGTCTGAATCAGAGGGGCTGAAACAGAAGGCGAGAAACAGAGGGGCTGAAAGAGAGGGCCTGAATCAGAGGAGCTGAAACAGAAGGCGAGAAACAGAGGGGCAGAAACAGAGGGCGAGAAGCAGTGGGGCTGAAACAGAGGGGCTGAAACAGAGGGCAAGAAACAGAGGGGCTGAAACAGAGGGGCTGAAACAGAGGGCAAGAAACAGATGGGCTGAAACAGAGTGGCTGAAACAGAGGGCGAGAAACAGAGGGGCTGAATCAGACAGGCTGAATCAGAGGGGCTGAAACAGAAGGCGAGAAACAGAGGGGCAGAAACAGAGGGCGAGAAGCAGTGGGGCTGAAACAGAGGGGCTGAAACAGAGGGCAAGAAACAGAGGGGCTGAAACAGAGGGCGAGAAACAGAGTGGCTGAAACAGAGGGGCTGAAGCAGAGGATCTGAAACAGAGGGCGAGAAACAGAGGGGCTAAAATAAAGGGCGAGAAACAGAGGGGCTGAAACAGAGGGGCAGAAACAGAGGGGCTGAAACAGAGGGGCTGAATCGGAGGGGCTGAAACAGAGGGGCTGAAACAGAGGGGCTGAAACAGAGAGTGCTAAACAGAGGGGCTGAAACAGAGGGCGAGAAACAGAGGGGCTAAAACAGAGGGCGATAAACAGAGGGGCTGAAACAGAGGGCAAGAAACAGAGGGGCTGAAACCGAGTGGCTGAAACAGAAGGCGAGAAACAGACGGGCTGAAACAGAGGGCGAGAAACAGAGGGGCAGAAACAGAGGGCGAGAAACAGTGGGGCTGAAACAGAGGGGCTGAAACAGAGGGCAAGAAACAGAGGGGCTGAAACAGAGGGCGAGAAACAGAGGGTCTGAAACAGAGGGGCTGAAACAGAGGGGCTGAAACAGAGGGCGAGAAACAGAGGGGCGGAAACAAAGGGCGAGAAACAGAGGGGCGGAAACGGAGGGGCAGAAACAGAGGGGCTGAAACAGAGGGGCTGAATCGGAGGGGCTGAAACAGAGGGGCTGAAACAGAGGGGCTGAAACAGAGGGCAAGAAACAGAGGGGCTGAAACAGAGGGGCTGAAACAGAGGGGCAGAAACCGAGTGGCTGAAACAGAAGGCGAGAAACAGACGGGCTGAAACAGAGGGCGAGAAACAGAGGGGCAGAAACAGAGGGCGAGAAACAGTGGGGCTGAAACAGGGGGGCTGAAACAGAGGGCAAGAAACAGAGGGGCTGAAACAGAGGGCGAGAAACAGAGGGGCTGAAACAGAGGGGCTGAAACAGAGGGGCTGAAACAGAGGGCGAGAAACAGAGGGGCTGAAACAAAGGGCGAGAAACAGAGGGGCGGAAACGGAGGGGCAGAAACAGAGGGGCTGAAACAGAGGGGCTGAATCGGAGGGGCTGAAACAGAGGGGCTGAAACAGAGGGGCTGAAACAGAGGGCAAGAAACAGAGGGGCTGAAACAGAGGGGCTGAAACAGAGGGGCAGAAACAGAGGGCGAGAAACAGAGGGGCTGAATCAGAGGGGCTGAATCAGAGGGGCTGAAACAGAGGGGCTGAAACAGAGGGCGAGAAACAGAGGGGCTGAATCAGAGGGGCTGAATCAGAGGGGCTGAAACAGAGGGGCTAAAACAGAGGGCGAGAAACTAAGGGACTGAATCAGAGGGGATGAAACAGTGGGGCTGAAACAGACGGGCTGAAACAGAGAGCCTGAAACAGAGGGGCTGAAACAGAGGGGCTGAAATAGAGGGGCTGAAACAGAGGGGCTGAAACAGAGGGCGAGAAACTAAGGTACTGAATCAGAGGGGCTGAAACAGAGGGGCTGAATCAGAGGGGCTGAAACAGAGGGGCTGAATCAGAGGGGCTGAAACAGAGGGGCTGAAACAGAGGGCGAGAAACAGAGAGGCTGAAACAGAGGGCGAGAAACAGAGGGGCTGAAACAGATGGCGAGAAACAGAGGGGCTGAAACAGAGGGCGAGAAACAGAGGGGCTGAATCAGAGGGGCTGAAACAGAGGGGCTGAAACAGAGGGCGATAAACAGAGGGGCTGAAACAGAGGGCGAGAAACAGAGGGGCTGAATCAGAGGGGCTGAAACATAGGGCGAGAAACAGAGGGGCTGAAACAGAGGGGCTGAAACAGAGGGGCTGAAACAGAGGGCAAGAAACAGAGGGGCTGAAACAGAGGGCGAGAAACAGAGGGGCTGAAACAGAGGGGCTGAAACAGAGGGGCTGAAACAGAGGGGCTGAAACAGAGAGCGAGAAACAGAGGGGCTGAAACAGAGGGCCAGAAACAGAGGGGCTGAAACCGAGTGGCTGAAACAGAAGGGCTGAAACAGAGGGGCTGAAACAGAGGGCGAGAAACAGAGGGGCTGAATCAGAGGGGCTGAAGCAGAGGATCTGAAACAGAGGGCGAGAAACAGAGGGGCTGAAACAAAGGGCGAGAAACAGAGGGGCTGAAACAGAGGGTCAGAAACAGAGGGGCTGAAACAGAGGGGCTGAATCGGAGGGGCTGAAACAGAGGGGCTGAAACAGAGGGGCTGAAACAGAGAGTGCGAAACAGAGGGGCTGAAACAGAGGGCGAGAAACAGAGGGGCTAAAACAGAGGGCGATAAACAGAGGGACTGAAACAGAGGGCAAGAAACAGAGGGGCTGAAACCGAGTGGCTGAAACAGAAGGGCTGAAACAGAGGGGCTGAAACAGAGGGCGAGAAAGAGAGGAGCTGAATCAGAGGGGCTGAAACAGAGGGGCTGAAACAGTGGGGCTGAATCAGAGGGGCTGAAACAGAAGGCGAGAAACAGACGGGCTGAAACAGAGGGCGAGAAACAGAGGGGCAGAAACAGAGGGCGAGAAACAGTGGGGCTGAAACAGAGGGGCTGAAACAGAGGGCAAGAAACAGAGGGGCTGAAACAGAGGGCGAGAAACAGAGGGGCTGAAACAGAGGGGCTGAAACAGAGGGGCTGAAACAGAGGGCGAGAAACAGAGGGGCTGAAACAAAGGGCGAGAAACAGAGGGGCGGAAACAGAGGGGCAGAAACAGAGGGGCTGAAACAGAGGGGCTGAATCGGAGGGGCTGAAACAGTGGGGCTGAAACAGAGGGGCTGAAACAGAGGGCGAGAAACAGAGGGCGAGGAACAGAGGGGCTGAAACAGAGGGGCTGAAACAGAGGGGCTGAAACAAAGCGGCTGAAACAGAGGGCGAGAAACAGAGGGGCTGAAACAGAGGGCGAGAAACAGAGGGGCTGAATCAGAGGGGCTGAAACAGAGGGCGAGAAACAGAGGGGCTGAAACAGAGGGGCTGAAACAGAGGGCAAGAAACAGAGGGGCTGAAACAGAGGGCGAGAAACAGAGGGGCTGAAACAGAGGGGCTGAAACAGAGGGGCTGAAACAGAGAGCGAGAAACAGAGGGGCTGAAACAGAGGGCCAGAAACAGAGGGGCTGAAACCGAGTGTCTGAAACAGAAGGGCTGAAACAGAGGGGCTGAAACAGAGGGCGAGAAACAGAGGGGCTGAATCAGAGGGGCTGAATCAGAGGGGCTGAAACAGAGGGCCTGAATCAGAGGGTCTGAAACAGAAGGCGAGAAACAGAGGGGCTGAAAGAGAGGGCCTGAATCAGAGGGGCTGAAACAGAAGGCGAGAAACAGAGGGGCAGAAACAGAGGGCGAGAAGCAGTCGGGCTGAAACAGAGGGGCTGAAACATAGGGCAAGAAACAGAGGGGCTGAAACAGAGGGCGAGAAACAGAGGGGCTGAAACAGAGGGGCTGAAGCAGAGGATCTGAAACAGAGGGCGAGAAAAAGAGGGGCTGAAACAGAGGGCGAGAAACAGAGGGGCTGAAACAGAGGGGCAGAAACAGAGGGGCTGAAACAGAGGGGCTGAATCGGAGGGGCTGAAACAGAGGGGCTGAAACAGAGGGGCTGAAACAGAGTGCGAAACAGAGGGGCTGAAACAGAGGGCGAGAAACAGAGGGGCTAAAACAGAGGGCGATAAACAGAGGGACTGAAACAGAGGGCGAGAAACAGTGGGGCTGAAACAGAGGGGCTGAAACAGTGGGGCTGAAACAGAGGGGCTGAAACAGAGGGCGAGAAACAGAGGAGCTGAATCAGAGGGGCTGAAACAGAAGGCGAGAAACAGACGGGCTGAAACAGAGGGCGAGAAACAGAGGGGCAGAAACAGAGGGCGAGAAACAGTGGGGCTGAAACAGAGGGGCTGAAACAGAGGGCAAGAAACAGAGGGGCTGAAACAGAGGGCGAGAAACAGAGGGGCTGAAGCAGAGGGGCTGAAACAGAGGGTCTGAAACAGAGGGCGAGAAACAGAGGGGCTGAAACAAAGGGCGAGAAACAGAGGGGCGGAAACAGAGGGGCAGAAACAGAGGGGCTGAAACAGAGGGGCTGAATCGGAGGGGCTGAAACAGAGGGGCTGAAACAGAGGGGCTGAAACAGAGGGCAAGAAACAGAGGGGCTGAAACAGAGGGGCTGAAACAGAGAGCGAGAAACAGAGGGGCTGAAACAGAGGGCCAGAAACAGAGGGGCTGAAACCGAGTGGCTGAAACAGAAGGGCTGAAACAGAGGGGCTGAAACAGAGGGCGAGAAACAGAGGGGCTGAATCAGAGGGGCTGAAGCAGAGGATCTGAAACAGAGGGCGAGAAACAGAGGGGCTGAAACAAAGGGCGAGAAACAGAGGGGCTGAAACAGAGGGTCAGAAACAGAGGGGCTGAAACAGAGGGGCTGAATCGGAGGGGCTGAAACAGAGGGGATGAAACAGAGGGGCTGAAACAGAGAGTGCGAAACAGAGGGGCTGAAACAGAGGGCGAGAAACAGAGGGGCTAAAACAGAGGGCGATAAACAGAGGAACTGAAACAGAGGGCAAGAAACAGAGGGGCTGAAACCGAGTGGCTGAAACAGAAGGGCTGAAACAGAGGGGCTGAAACAGAGGGCGAGAAAGAGAGGAGCTGAATCAGAGGGGCTGAAACAGAGGGGCTGAAACAGTGGGGCTGAATCAGAGGGGCTGAAACAGAAGGCGAGAAACAGACGGGCTGAAACAGAGGGCGAGAAACAGAGGGGCAGAAACAGAGGGCGAGAAACAGTGGGGCTGAAACAGAGGGGCTGAAACAGAGGGCAAGAAACAGAGGGGCTGAAACAGAGGGCGAGAAACAGAGGGGCTGAAACAGAGGGGCTGAAACAGAGGGGCTGAAACAGAGGGCGAGAAACAGAGGGGCTGAAACAAAGGGCGAGAAACAGAGGGGCGGAAACAGAGGGGCAGAAACAGAGGGGCTGAAACAGAGGGGCTGAATCGGAGGGGCTGAAACAGTGGGGCTGAAACAGAGGGGCTGAAACAGAGGGCGAGAAACAGAGGGCGAGGAACAGAGGGGCTGAAACAGAGGGGCTGAAACAGAGGGGCTGAAACAAAGCGGCTGAAACAGAGGGCGAGAAACAGAGGGGCTGAAACAGAGGGCGAGAAACAGAGGGGCTGAATCAGAGGGGCTGAAACAGAGGGCGAGAAACAGAGGGGCTGAAACAGAGGGGCTGAAACAGAGGGGCTGAAACAGAGGGCAAGAAACAGAGGGGCTGAAACAGAGGGCGAGAAACAGAGGGGCTGAAACAGAGGGGCTGAAACAGAGGGGCTGAAACAGAGAGCGAGAAACAGAGGGGCTGAAACAGAGGGCCAGAAACAGAGGGGCTGAAACCGAGTGGCTGAAACAGAAGGGCTGAAACAGAGGGGCTGAAACAGAGGGCGAGAAACAGAGGGGCTGAATCAGAGGGGCTGAATCAGAGGGGCTGAAACAGAGGGCCTGAATCAGAGGGTCTGAAACAGAAGGCGAGAAACAGAGGGGCTGAAAGAGAGGGCCTGAATCAGAGGGGCTGAAACAGAAGGCGAGAAACAGAGGGGCAGAAACAGAGGGCGAGAAGCAGTCGGGCTGAAACAGAGGGGCTGAAACATAGGGCAAGAAACAGAGGGGCTGAAACAGAGGGCGAGAAACAGAGGGGCTGAAACAGAGGGGCTGAAGCAGAGGATCTGAAACAGAGGGCGAGAAAAAGAGGGGCTGAAACAGAGGGCGAGAAACAGAGGGGCTGAAACAGAGGGGCAGAAACAGAGGGGCTGAAACAGAGGGGCTGAATCGGAGGGGCTGAAACAGAGGGGCTGAAACAGAGGGGCTGAAACAGAGAGTGCGAAACAGAGGGGCTGAAACAGAGGGCGAGAAACAGAGGGGCTAAAACAGAGGGCGATAAACAGAGGGACTGAAACAGAGGGCGAGAAACAGTGGGGCTGAAACAGAGGGGCTGAAACAGTGGGGCTGAAACAGAGGGGCTGAAACAGAGGGCGAGAAACAGAGGAGCTGAATCAGAGGGGCTGAAACAGAAGGCGAGAAACAGACGGGCTGAAACAGAGGGCGAGAAACAGAGGGGCAGAAACAGAGGGCGAGAAACAGTGGGGCTGAAACAGAGGGGCTGAAACAGAGGGCAAGAAACAGAGGGGCTGAAACAGAGGGCGAGAAACAGAGGGGCTGAAACAGAGGGGCTGAAACAGAGGGTCTGAAACAGAGGGCGAGAAACAGAGGGGCTGAAACAAAGGGCGAGAAACAGAGGGGCGGAAACAGAGGGGCAGAAACAGAGGGGCTGAAACAGAGGGGCTGAATCGGAGGGGCTGAAACAGAGGGGCTGAAACAGAGGGGCTGAAACAGAGGGCAAGAAACAGAGGGGCTGAAACAGAGGGGCTGAAACAGAGGGGCAGAAACAGAGGGCGAGAAACAGAGGGGCTGAATCAGAGGGGCTGAATCAGAGGGGCTGAAACAGAGGGGCTGAAACAGAGGGCGAGAAACAGAGGGGCTGAATCAGAGGGGCTGAATCAGAGGGGCTGAAACAGAGGGGCTAAAACAGAGGGCGAGAAACTAAGGGACTGAATCAGAGGGGCTGAAACAGTGGGGCTGAAACAGACGGGCTGAAACAGAGAGCCTGAAACAGAGCGGCTGAAACAGAGGGGCTGAAATAGAGGGGCTGAAACAGAGGGGCTGAAACAGAGGGCGAGAAACTAAGGTACTGAATCAGAGGGGCTGAAACAGAGGGGCTGAATCAGAGGGGCTGAAACAGAGGGGCTGAATCAGAGGGGCTGAAACAGAGGGGCTGAAACAGAGGGCGAGAAACAGAGAGGCTGAAACAGAGGGCGAGAAACAGAGGGGCTGAAACAGATGGCGAGAAACAGAGGGGCTGAAACAGAGGGCGAGAAACAGAGGGCGAGAAACAGAGGGGCTGAATCAGAGGGGCTGAAACAGAGGGCGAGAAACAGAGGGGCTGAAACAGAGGGGCTGAAACAGAGGGGCTGAAACAGAGGGCGAGAAACAGAGGGGCTGAAACAGAGGGCGAGAAACAGAGGGGCTGAATCAGAGGGGCTGAAACAGAGGGCGAGAAACAGAGGGGCTGAAACAGAGGGGCTGAAACAGAGGGGCTGAATCAGAGGGCAAGAAACAGAGGGGCTGAAACAGAGGGCGAGAAACAGAGGGGCTGAAACAGAGGGGCTGAAACAGAGGGGCTGAAACAGAGAGCGAGAAACAGAGGGGCTGAAACAGAGGGCCAGAAACAGAGGGGCTGAAACCGAGTGGCTGAAACAGAAGGGCTGAAACAGAGGGTCTGAAACAGAGGGCAAGAAACAGAGGGGCTGAATCAGAGGGGCTGAATCAGAGGGGCTGAAACAGAGGGCCTGAATCAGAGGGGCTGAAACAGAAGGCGAGAAACAGAGGGGCTGAAAGAGAGGGCCTGAATCAGAGGGGCTGAAACAGAGGGCGAGAAACAGAGGGGCTGAAACAGAGGGGCTGAAGCAGAGGATCTGAAACAGAGGGCGAGAAACAGAGGGGCTGAAACAAAGGGCGAGAAACAGTGGGGCTGAAACAGAGGGGCTGAAACAGAGGGCAAGAAACAGAGGGGCTGAAACAGAGGGCGAGAAACAGAGGGGCTGAAACAGAGGGGCTGAAGCAGAGGATCTGAAACAGAGGGCGAGAAACAGAGGGGCTGAAACAAAGGGCGAGAAACAGAGGGGCTGAAACAGAGGGGCAGAAACAGAGGGGCTGAAACAGAGGGGCTGAATCGGAGGGGCTGAAACAGAGGGGCTGAAACAGAGGGGCTGAAACAGAGAGTGCGAAACAGAGGGGCTGAAACAGAGGGCGAGAAACAGAGGGGATAAAACAGAGGGCGATAAACAGAGGGGCTGAAACAGAGGGCAAGAAACAGAGGGGCTGAAACCGAGTGGCTGAAACAGAAGGGCTGAAACAGAGGGGCTGAAACAGAGGGCGAGAAACAGAGGAGCTGAATCAGAGGGGCTGAAACAGAGGGGCTGAAACAGAGGGGCTGAATCAGAGGGGCTGAAACAGAAGGCGAGAAACAGAGGGGCTGAAACAGAGGGGGAGAAACAGAGGGGCAGAAACAGAGGGCGAGAAACAGTGGGGCTGAAACAGAGGGGCTGAAACAGAGGGCAAGAAACAGAGGGGCTGAAACAGAGGGCGAGAAACAGAGGGGCTGAAACAGAGGGGCTGAAACAGAGGGGCTGAAACAGAGGGCGAGAAACAGAGGGGCTGAAACAAAGGGCGAGAAACAGAGGGGCTGAAACAGAGGGGCAGAAACAGAGGGGCTGAAACAGAGGGGCTGAATCGGAGGGGCTGAAACAGAGGGGCTGAAACAGAGGGGCTGAAACAGAGGGCAAGAAACAGAGGGGCTGAAACAGAGGGGCTGAAACAGAGGGGCAGAAACAGAGGGCGAGAAACAGAGGGGCTGAATCAGAGGGGCTGAATCAGAGGGGCTGAAACAGAGGGGCTGAAACAGAGGGCGAGAAACAGAGGGGCTGAATCAGAGGGGCTGAATCAGAGGGGCTGAAACAGAGGAGCTAAAACAGAGAGCGAGAAAGTAAGGGTCTGAATCAGAGGGGCTGAAACAGTGGGGCTGAAACAGACGGGCTGAAACAGATAGCCTGAAACAGAGGGGCTGAAACAGAGGGGCTGAAATAGAGGGGCTGAAACAGAGGGGCTGAAACAGAGGGCGAGAAACTAAGGTACTGAATCAGAGGGGCTGAAACAGAGGGGCTGAATCAGAGGGGCTGAAACAGAGGGGCTGAATCAGAGGGGCTGAAACAGAGGGGCTGAAACAGAGGGCGAGAAACAGAGGGGCTGAAACAGAGGGCGAGAAACAGAGGGGCTGAAACAGAGGGGCTGAAACAGAGGGCGAGAAACAGAGGGGCTGAAACAGATGGCGAGAAACAGAGGGGCTGAAACAGAGGGCGAGAAACAGAGGGGCTGAATCAGAGGGGCTGAAACAGAGGGCGAGAAACAGAGGGGCTGAAACAGAGGGCGAGAAACAGAGTGGCTGAAACAGAGGTGATGAAACAGAGGGTGAGAAACAGAGGGGCAGAAACAGAGGGCGAGAAACAGAGGGGCTGAAACAGAGGGGCTGATTCAGAGGGGCTGAAACAGAGGGGCTGAATCAGAGGGGCTGAAACAGAGGGCGAGAAACAGAGGTGCTGAAACAGAGGGCGAGAAACAGAGGGGCTGAAACCGAGTGGCTGAAACAGAGGGGCTGAAACAGAGGGGCTGAAACAGAGAGTGCGAAACAGAGGGGCTGAAACAGAGGGCGAGAAACAGAGGGGCTGAAACAGAGGGCGAGAAACAGAGGGGCTGAAACAGAGGGCAAGAAACAGAGGGGCTGAAACCGAGTGGCTGAAACAGAAGGGCTGAAACAGAGGGGCTGAAACAGAGGGCGAGAAACAGAGGAGCTGAATCAGAGGGGCTGAATCAGAGGGGCTGAAACAGAGGGGCTGAATCAGAGGGGCTGAAACAGAAGGCGAGAAACAGAGGGGCTGAAACAGAGGGCGAGAAACAGAGGGCGAGAAACAGAGAGGCTGAAACAGAGGGGCTGAAACAGAGGGGCTGAAACAGAGGGCGAGAAACAGAGGGGCTGAAACAGAGGGGCTGAAACAGAGGGGCTGAAACAGAGGGCAAGAAACAGAGGGGCTGAAACAGAGGGGCTGAAACAGAGGGGCTGAAACAGAGGGCAAGAAACAGAGGGGCTGAAACAGAGGGGCTGAAACAGAGGGGCAGAAACCGAGTGGCTGAAACAGAAGGCGAGAAACAGACGGGCTGAAACAGAGGGCGAGAAACAGAGGGGCAGAAACAGAGGGCGAGAAACAGTGGGGCTGAAACAGAGGGGCTGAAACAGAGGGCAAGAAACAGAGGGGCTGAAACAGAGGGCGAGAAACAGAGGGGCTGAAACAGAGGGGCTGAAACAGAGGGGCTGAAACAGAGGGCGAGAAACAGAGGGGCTGAAACAAAGGGCGAGAAACAGAGGGGCGGAAACGGAGGGGCAGAAACAGAGGGGCTGAAACAGAGGGGCTGAATCGGAGGGGCTGAAACAGAGGGGCTGAAACAGAGGGGCTGAAACAGAGGGCAAGAAACAGAGGGGCTGAAACAGAGGGGCTGAAACAGAGGGGCAGAAACAGAGGGCGAGTAACAGAGGGGCTGAATCAGAGGGGCTGAATCAGAGGGGCTGAAACAGAGGGGCTGAAACAGAGGGCGAGAAACAGAGGGGCTGAATCAGAGGGGCTGAATCAGAGGGGCTGAAACAGAGGGGCTAAAACAGAGGGCGAGAAACTAAGGGACTGAATCAGAGGGGATGAAACAGTGGGGCTGAAACAGACGGGCTGAAACAGAGAGCCTGAAACAGAGGGGCTGAAACAGAGGGGCTGAAATAGAGGGGCTGAAACAGAGGGGCTGAAACAGAGGGCGAGAAACTAAGGTACTGAATCAGAGGGGCTGAAACAGAGGGGCTGAATCAGAGGGGCTGAAACAGAGGGGCTGAATCAGAGGGGCTGAAACAGAGGGGCTGAAACAGAGGGCGAGAAACAGAGAGGCTGAAACAGAGGGCGAGAAACAGAGGGGCTGAAACAGATGGCGAGAAACAGAGGGGCTGAAACAGAGGGCGAGAAACAGAGGGGCTGAATCAGAGGGGCTGAAACAGAGGGGCTGAAACAGAGGGCGATAAACAGAGGGGCTGAAACAGAGGGCGAGAAACAGAGGGGCTGAATCAGAGGGGCTGAAACATAGGGCGAGAAACAGAGGGGCTGAAACAGAGGGGCTGAAACAGAGGGGCTGAAACAGAGGGCAAGAAACAGAGGGGCTGAAACAGAGGGCGAGAAACAGAGGGGCTGAAACAGAGGGGCTGAAACAGAGGGGCTGAAACAGAGGTGCTGAAACAGAGAGCGAGAAACAGAGGGGCTGAAACAGAGGGCCAGAAACAGAGGGGCTGAAACCGAGTGGCTGAAACAGAAGGGCTGAAACAGAGGGGCTGAAACAGAGGGCGAGAAACAGAGGGGCTGAATCAGAGGGGCTGAAGCAGAGGATCTGAAACAGAGGGCGAGAAACAGAGGGGCTGAAACAAAGGGCGAGAAACAGAGGGGCTGAAACAGAGGGTCAGAAACAGAGGGGCTGAAACAGAGGGGCTGAATCGGAGGGGCTGAAACAGAGGGGCTGAAACAGAGGGGCTGAAACAGAGAGTGCGAAACAGAGGGGCTGAAACAGAGGGCGAGAAACAGAGGGGCTAAAACAGAGGGCGATAAACAGAGGGACTGAAACAGAGGGCAAGAAACAGAGGGGCTGAAACCGAGTGGCTGAAACAGAAGGGCTGAAACAGAGGGGCTGAAACAGAGGGCGAGAAACAGAGGAGCTGAATCAGAGGGGCTGAAACAGAGGGGCTGAAACAGTGTGGCTGAATCAGAGGGGCTGAAACAGAAGGCGAGAAACAGACGGGCTGAAACAGAGGGCGAGAAACAGAGGGGCAGAAACAGAGGGCGAGAAACAGTGGGGCTGAAACAGAGGGCGAGAAACAGAGGGGCTGAAACAGAGGGGCTGAAACAGAGGGGCTGAAACAGAGGGCGAGAAACAGAGGGGCTGAAACAAAGGGCGAGAAACAGAGGGGCGGAAACAGAGGGGCAGAAACAGAGGGGCTGAAACAGAGGGGCTGAATCGGAGGGGCTGAAACAGTGGGGCTGAAACAGAGGGGCTGAAACAGAGGGCGAGAAACAGAGGGCGAGGAACAGAGGGGCTGAAACAGAGGGGCTGAACAGAGGGGCTGAAACAAAGCGGCTGAAACAGAGGGCGAGAAACAGAGGGGCTGAAACAGAGGGCGAGAAACAGAGGGGCTGAATCAGAGGGGCTGAAACAGAGGGCGAGAAACAGAGGGGCTGAAACAGAGGGGCTGAAACAGAGGGGCTGAAACAGAGGGCAAGAAACAGAGGGGCTGAAACAGAGGGCGAGAAACAGAGGGGCTGAAACAGAGGGGCTGAAACAGAGGGGCTGAAACAGAGAGCGAGAAACAGAGGGGCTGAAACAGAGGGCCAGAAACAGAGGGGCTGAAACCGAGTGGCTGAAACAGAAGGGCTGAAACAGAGGGGCTGAAACAGAGGGCGAGAAACAGAGGGGCTGAATCAGAGGGGCTGAATCAGAGGGGCTGAAACAGAGGGCCTGAATCAGAGGGTCTGAAACAGAAGGCGAGAAACAGAGGGGCTGAAAGAGAGGGCCTGAATCAGAGGGGCTGAAACAGAAGGCGAGAAACAGAGGGGCAGAAACAGAGGGCGAGAAGCAGTCGGGCTGAAACAGAGGGGCTGAAACATAGGGCAAGAAACAGAGGGGCTGAAACAGAGGGCGAGAAACAGAGGGGCTGAAACAGAGGGGCTGAAGCAGAGGATCTGAAACAGAGGGCGAGAAAAAGAGGGGCTGAAACAGAGGGCGAGAAACAGAGGGGCTGAAACAGAGGGGCAGAAACAGAGGGGCTGAAACAGAGGGGCTGAATCGGAGGGGCTGAAACAGAGGGGCTGAAACAGAGGGGCTGAAACAGAGTGCGAAACAGAGGGGCTGAAACAGAGGGCGAGAAACAGAGGGGCTAAAACAGAGGGCGATAAACAGAGGGACTGAAACAGAGGGCGAGAAACAGTGGGGCTGAAACAGAGGGGCTGAAACAGTGGGGCTGAAACAGAGGGGCTGAAACAGAGGGCGAGAAACAGAGGAGCTGAATCAGAGGGGCTGAAACAGAAGGCGAGAAACAGACGGGCTGAAACAGAGGGCGAGAAACAGAGGGGCAGAAACAGAGGGCGAGAAACAGTGGGGCTGAAACAGAGGGGCTGAAACAGAGGGCAAGAAACAGAGGGGCTGAAACAGAGGGCGAGAAACAGAGGGGCTGAAACAGAGGGGCTGAAACAGAGGGTCTGAAACAGAGGGCGAGAAACAGAGGGGCTGAAACAAAGGGCGAGAAACAGAGGGGCGGAAACAGAGGGGCAGAAACAGAGGGGCTGAAACAGAGGGGCTGAATCGGAGGGGCTGAAACAGAGGGGCTGAAACAGAGGGGCTGAAACAGAGGGCAAGAAACAGAGGGGCTGAAACAGAGGGGCTGAAACAGAGGGGCAGAAACAGAGGGCGAGAAACAGAGGGGCTGAATCAGAGGGGCTGAATCAGAGGGGCTGAAACAGAGGGGCTGAAACAGAGGGCGAGAAACAGAGGGGCTGAATCAGAGGGGCTGAATCAGAGGGGCTGAAACAGAGGGGCTAAAACAGAGGGCGAGAAACTAAGGGACTGAATCAGAGGGGCTGAAACAGTGGGGCTGAAACAGACGGGCTGAAACAGAGAGCCTGAAACAGAGCGGCTGAAACAGAGGGGCTGAAATAGAGGGGCTGAAACAGAGGGGCTGAAACAGAGGGCGAGAAACTAAGGTACTGAATCAGAGGGGCTGAAACAGAGGGGCTGAATCAGAGGGGCTGAAACAGAGGGGCTGAATCAGAGGGGCTGAAACAGAGGGGCTGAAACAGAGGGCGAGAAACAGAGAGGCTGAAACAGAGGGCGAGAAACAGAGGGGCTGAAACAGATGGCGAGAAACAGAGGGGCTGAAACAGAGGGCGAGAAACAGAGGGGCTGAATCAGAGGGGCTGAAACAGAGGGGCTGAAACAGAGGGCGATAAACAGAGGGGCTGAAACAGAGGGCGAGAAACAGAGGGGCTGAATCAGAGGGGCTGAAACATAGGGCGAGAAACAGAGGGGCTGAAACAGAGGGGCTGAAACAGAGGGGCTGAAACAGAGGGCAAGAAACAGAGGGGCTGAAACAGAGGGCGAGAAACAGAGGGGCTGAAACAGAGGGGCTGAAACAGAGGGGCTGAAACAGAGGGGCTGAAACAGAGAGCGAGAAACAGAGGGGCTGAAACAGAGGGCCAGAAACAGAGGGGCTGAAACCGAGTGGCTGAAACAGAAGGGCTGAAACAGAGGGGCTGAAACAGAGGGCGAGAAACAGAGGGGCTGAATCAGAGGGGCTGAAGCAGAGGATCTGAAACAGAGGGCGAGAAACAGAGGGGCTGAAACAAAGGGCGAGAAACAGAGGGGCTGAAACAGAGGGTCAGAAACAGAGGGGCTGAAACAGAGGGGCTGAATCGGAGGGGCTGAAACAGAGGGGCTGAAACAGAGGGGCTGAAACAGAGAGTGCGAAACAGAGGGGCTGAAACAGAGGGCGAGAAACAGAGGGGCTAAAACAGAGGGCGATAAACAGAGGGACTGAAACAGAGGGCAAGAAACAGAGGGGCTGAAACCGAGTGGCTGAAACAGAAGGGCTGAAACAGAGGGGCTGAAACAGAGGGCGAGAAACAGAGGAGCTGAATCAGAGGGGCTGAAACAGAGGGGCTGAAACAGTGTGGCTGAATCAGAGGGGCTGAAACAGAAGGCGAGAAACAGACGGGCTGAAACAGAGGGCGAGAAACAGAGGGGCAGAAACAGAGGGCGAGAAACAGTGGGGCTGAAACAGAGGGCGAGAAACAGAGGGGCTGAAACAGAGGGGCTGAAACAGAGGGGCTGAAACAGAGGGCGAGAAACAGAGGGGCTGAAACAAAGGGCGAGAAACAGAGGGGCGGAAACAGAGGGGCAGAAACAGAGGGGCTGAAACAGAGGGGCTGAATCGGAGGGGCTGAAACAGTGGGGCTGAAACAGAGGGGCTGAAACAGAGGGCGAGAAACAGAGGGCGAGGAACAGAGGGGCTGAAACAGAGGGGCTGAACAGAGGGGCTGAAACAAAGCGGCTGAAACAGAGGGCGAGAAACAGAGGGGCTGAAACAGAGGGCGAGAAACAGAGGGGCTGAATCAGAGGGGCTGAAACAGAGGGCGAGAAACAGAGGGGCTGAAACAGAGGGGCTGAAACAGAGGGGCTGAAACAGAGGGCAAGAAACAGAGGGGCTGAAACAGAGGGCGAGAAACAGAGGGGCTGAAACAGAGGGGCTGAAACAGAGGGGCTGAAACAGAGAGCGAGAAACAGAGGGGCTGAAACAGAGGGCCAGAAACAGAGGGGCTGAAACCGAGTGGCTGAAACAGAAGGGCTGAAACAGAGGGGCTGAAACAGAGGGCGAGAAACAGAGGGGCTGAATCAGAGGGGCTGAATCAGAGGGGCTGAAACAGAGGGCCTGAATCAGAGGGTCTGAAACAGAAGGCGAGAAACAGAGGGGCTGAAAGAGAGGGCCTGAATCAGAGGGGCTGAAACAGAAGGCGAGAAACAGAGGGGCAGAAACAGAGGGCGAGAAGCAGTCGGGCTGAAACAGAGGGGCTGAAACATAGGGCAAGAAACAGAGGGGCTGAAACAGAGGGCGAGAAACAGAGGGGCTGAAACAGAGGGGCTGAAGCAGAGGATCTGAAACAGAGGGCGAGAAAAAGAGGGGCTGAAACAGAGGGCGAGAAACAGAGGGGCTGAAACAGAGGGGCAGAAACAGAGGGGCTGAAACAGAGGGGCTGAATCGGAGGGGCTGAAACAGAGGGGCTGAAACAGAGGGGCTGAAACAGAGAGTGCGAAACAGAGGGGCTGAAACAGAGGGCGAGAAACAGAGGGGCTAAAACAGAGGGCGATAAACAGAGGGACTGAAACAGAGGGCGAGAAACAGTGGGGCTGAAACAGAGGGGCTGAAACAGTGGGGCTGAAACAGAGGGGCTGAAACAGAGGGCGAGAAACAGAGGAGCTGAATCAGAGGGGCTGAAACAGAAGGCGAGAAACAGACGGGCTGAAACAGAGGGCGAGAAACAGAGGGGCAGAAACAGAGGGCGAGAAACAGTGGGGCTGAAACAGAGGGGCTGAAACAGAGGGCAAGAAACAGAGGGGCTGAAACAGAGGGCGAGAAACAGAGGGGCTGAAACAGAGGGGCTGAAACAGAGGGTCTGAAACAGAGGGCGAGAAACAGAGGGGCTGAAACAAAGGGCGAGAAACAGAGGGGCGGAAACAGAGGGGCAGAAACAGAGGGGCTGAAACAGAGGGGCTGAATCGGAGGGGCTGAAACAGAGGGGCTGAAACAGAGGGGCTGAAACAGAGGGCAAGAAACAGAGGGGCTGAAACAGAGGGGCTGAAACAGAGGGGCAGAAACAGAGGGCGAGAAACAGAGGGGCTGAATCAGAGGGGCTGAATCAGAGGGGCTGAAACAGAGGGGCTGAAACAGAGGGCGAGAAACAGAGGGGCTGAATCAGAGGGGCTGAATCAGAGGGGCTGAAACAGAGGGGCTAAAACAGAGGGCGAGAAACTAAGGGACTGAATCAGAGGGGCTGAAACAGTGGGGCTGAAACAGACGGGCTGAAACAGAGAGCCTGAAACAGAGCGGCTGAAACAGAGGGGCTGAAATAGAGGGGCTGAAACAGAGGGGCTGAAACAGAGGGCGAGAAACTAAGGTACTGAATCAGAGGGGCTGAAACAGAGGGGCTGAATCAGAGGGGCTGAAACAGAGGGGCTGAATCAGAGGGGCTGAAACAGAGGGGCTGAAACAGAGGGCGAGAAACAGAGAGGCTGAAACAGAGGGCGAGAAACAGAGGGGCTGAAACAGATGGCGAGAAACAGAGGGGCTGAAACAGAGGGCGAGAAACAGAGGGGCTGAATCAGAGGGGCTGAAACAGAGGGGCTGAAACAGAGGGCGATAAACAGAGGGGCTGAAACAGAGGGCGAGAAACAGAGGGGCTGAATCAGAGGGGCTGAAACATAGGGCGAGAAACAGAGGGGCTGAAACAGAGGGGCTGAAACAGAGGGGCTGAAACAGAGGGCAAGAAACAGAGGGGCTGAAACAGAGGGCGAGAAACAGAGGGGCTGAAACAGAGGGGCTGAAACAGAGGGGCTGAAACAGAGGGGCTGAAACAGAGAGCGAGAAACAGAGGGGCTGAAACAGAGGGCCAGAAACAGAGGGGCTGAAACCGAGTGGCTGAAACAGAAGGGCTGAAACAGAGGGGCTGAAACAGAGGGCGAGAAACAGAGGGGCTGAATCAGAGGGGCTGAAGCAGAGGATCTGAAACAGAGGGCGAGAAACAGAGGGGCTGAAACAAAGGGCGAGAAACAGAGGGGCTGAAACAGAGGGTCAGAAACAGAGGGGCTGAAACAGAGGGGCTGAATCGGAGGGGCTGAAACAGAGGGGCTGAAACAGAGGGGCTGAAACAGAGAGTGCGAAACAGAGGGGCTGAAACAGAGGGCGAGAAACAGAGGGGCTAAAACAGAGGGCGATAAACAGAGGGACTGAAACAGAGGGCAAGAAACAGAGGGGCTGAAACCGAGTGGCTGAAACAGAAGGGCTGAAACAGAGGGGCTGAAACAGAGGGCGAGAAACAGAGGAGCTGAATCAGAGGGGCTGAAACAGAGGGGCTGAAACAGTGGGGCTGAATCAGAGGGGCTGAAACAGAAGGCGAGAAACAGACGGGCTGAAACAGAGGGCGAGAAACAGAGGGGCAGAAACAGAGGGCGAGAAACAGTGGGGCTGAAACAGAGGGGCTGAAACAGAGGGCAAGAAACAGAGGGGCTGAAACAGAGGGCGAGAAACAGAGGGGCTGAAACAGAGGGGCTGAAACAGAGGGGCTGAAACAGAGGGCGAGAAACAGAGGGGCTGAAACAAAGGGCGAGAAACAGAGGGGCGGAAACAGAGGGGCAGAAACAGAGGGGCTGAAACAGAGGGGCTGAATCGGAGGGGCTGAAACAGTGGGGCTGAAACAGAGGGGCTGAAACAGAGGGCGAGAAACAGAGGGCGAGGAACAGAGGGGCTGAAACAGAGGGGCTGAAACAGAGGGGCTGAAACAAAGCGGCTGAAACAGAGGGCGAGAAACAGAGGGGCTGAAACAGAGGGCGAGAAACAGAGGGGCTGAATCAGAGGGGCTGAAACAGAGGGCGAGAAACAGAGGGGCTGAACAGAGGGGCTGAAACAGAGGGGCTGAAACAGAGGGCAAGAAACAGAGGGGTTGAAACAGAGGGCGAGAAACAGAGGGGCTGAAACAGAGGGGCTGAAACAGAGGGGCTGAAACAGAGAGCGAGAAACAGAGGGGCTGAAACAGAGGGCCAGAAACAGAGGGGCTGAAACCGAGTGGCTGAAACAGAAGGGCTGAAACAGAGGGGCTGAAACAGAGGGCGAGAAACAGAGGGGCTGAATCAGAGGGGCTGAATCAGAGGGGCTGAAACAGAGGGCCTGAATCAGAGGGTCTGAAACAGAAGGCGAGAAACAGAGGGGCTGAAAGAGAGGGCCTGAATCAGAGGGGCTGAAACAGAAGGCGAGAAACAGAGGGGCAGAAACAGAGGGCGAGAAGCAGTCGGGCTGAAACAGAGGGGCTGAAACATAGGGCAAGAAACAGAGGGGCTGAAACAGAGGGCGAGAAACAGAGGGGCTGAAACAGAGGGGCTGAAGCAGAGGATCTGAAACAGAGGGCGAGAAAAAGAGGGGCTGAAACAGAGGGCGAGAAACAGAGGGGCTGAAACAGAGGGGCAGAAACAGAGGGGCTGAAACAGAGGGGCTGAATCGGAGGGGCTGAAACAGAGGGGCTGAAACAGAGGGGCTGAAACAGAGAGTGCGAAACAGAGGGGCTGAAACAGAGGGCGAGAAACAGAGGGGCTAAAACAGAGGGCGATGAACAGAGGGACTGAAACAGAGGGCGAGAAACAGTGGGGCTGAAACAGAGGGGCTGAAACAGTGGGGCTGAAACAGAGGGGCTGAAACAGAGGGCGAGAAACAGAGGAGCTGAATCAGAGGGGCTGAAACAGAAGGCGAGAAACAGACGGGCTGAAACAGAGGGCGAGAAACAGAGGGGCAGAAACAGAGGGCGAGAAACAGTGGGGCTGAAACAGAGGGACTGAAACAGAGGGCAAGAAACAGAGGGGCTGAAACAGAGGGCGAGAAACAGAGGGGCTGAAACAGAGGGGCTGAAACAGAGGGTCTGAAACAGAGGGCGAGAAACAGAGGGGCTGAAACAAAGGGCGAGAAACAGAGGGGCGGAAACAGAGGGGCAGAAACAGAGGGGCTGAAACAGAGGGGCTGAATCGGAGGGGCTGAAACAGAGGGGCTGAAACAGAGGGGCTGAAACAGAGGGCAAGAAACAGAGGGGCTGAAACAGAGGGGCTGAATCAGAGGGGCTGAATCAGAGGGGCTGAAACAGAGGGGCTAAAACAGAGGGCGAGAAACTAAGGGACTGAATCAGAGGGGCTGAAACAGTGGGGCTGAAACAGACGGGCTGAAACAGAGAGCCTGAAACAGAGCGGCTGAAACAGAGGGGCTGAAATAGAGGGGCTGAAACAGAGGGGCTGAAACAGAGGGCGAGAAACTAAGGTACTGAATCAGAGGGGCTGAAACAGAGGGGCTGAATCAGAGGGGCTGAAACAGAGGGGCTGAATCAGAGGGGCTGAAACAGAGGGGCTGAAACAGAGGGCGAGAAACAGAGGGGCTGAATCAGAGGGGCTGAAACAGAGGGCGAGAAACAGAGGGGCTGAAACAGAGGGGCTGAAACAGAGGGGCTGAAACAGAGGGCGAGAAACAGAGGGGCTGAAACAGAGGGCGAGAAACAGAGGGGCTGAATCAGAGGGGCTGAAACAGAGGGCGAGAAACAGAGGGGCTGAAACAGAGGGGCTGAAACAGAGGGGCTGAAACAGAGGGCAAGAAACAGAGGGGCTGAAACAGAGGGCGAGAAACAGAGGGGCTGAAACAGAGGGGCTGAAACAGAGTGGCTGAAACAGAGAGCGAGAAACAGAGGGGCTGAAACAGAGGGCCAGAAACAGAGGGGCTGAAACCGAGTGGCTGAAACAGAAGGGCTGAAACAGAGGGTCTGAAACAGAGGGCAAGAAACAGAGGGGCTGAATCAGAGGGGCTGAATCAGAGGGGCTGAAACAGAGGGCCTGAATCAGAGGGGCTGAAACAGAAGGCGAGAAACAGAGGGGCTGAAAGAGAGGGCCTGAATCAGAGGGGCTGAAACAGAAGGCGAGAAACAGAGGGGCAGAAACAGAGGGCGAGAAACAGTGGGGCTGAAATAGAGGGGCTGAAACAGAGGGCAAGAAACAGAGGGGCTGAAACAGAGGGCGAGAAACAGAGGGGCTGAAACAGAGGGGCTGAAGCAGAGGATCTGAAACAGAGGGCGAGAAACAGAGGGGCTGAAACAAAGGGCGAGAAACAGAGGGGCTGAAACAGAGGGGCAGAAACAGAGGGGCTGAAACAGAGGGCGAGAAACAGAGGAGCTGAATCAGAGGGGCTGAAACAGAGGGGCTGAAACAGAGGGGCTGAATCAGAGGGGCTGAAACAGAAGGCGAGAAACAGAGGGGCTGAAACAGAGGGGGAGAAACAGAGGGGCAGAAACAGAGGGCGAGAAACAGTGGGGCTGAAACAGAGGGGCTGAAACAGAGGGCAAGAAACAGAGGGGCTGAAACAGAGGGCGAGAAACAGAGGGGCTGAAACAGAGGGGCTGAAACAGAGGGGCTGAAACAGAGGGCGAGAAACAGAGGGGCTGAAACAAAGGGCGAGAAACAGAGGGGCTGAAACAGAGGGGCAGAAACAGAGGGGCTGAAACAGAGGGGCTGAATCGGAGGGGCTGAAACAGAGGGGCTGAAACAGAGGGGCTGAAACAGAGGGCAAGAAACAGAGGGGCTGAAACAGAGGGGCTGAAACAGAGGGGCAGAAACAGAGGGCGAGAAACAGAGGGGCTGAATCAGAGGGGCTGAATCAGAGGGGCTGAAACAGAGGGGCTGAAACAGAGGGCGAGAAACAGAGGGGCTGAATCAGAGGGGCTGAATCAGAGGGGCTGAAACAGAGGAGCTAAAACAGAGAGCGAGAAACTAAGGGTCTGAATCAGAGGGGCTGAAACAGTGGGGCTGAAACAGACGGGCTGAAACAGATAGCCTGAAACAGAGGGGCTGAAACAGAGGGGCTGAAATAGAGGGGCTGAAACAGAGGGGCTGAAACAGAGGGCGAGAAACTAAGGTACTGAATCAGAGGGGCTGAAACAGAGGGGCTGAATCAGAGGGGCTGAAACAGAGGGGCTGAATCAGAGGGGCTGAAACAGAGGGGCTGAAACAG